>NC_084651.1:24570701-25770701 GCF_019802595.1 Syngnathoides biaculeatus
CTCTCTCTCTCTCTCTCTCTCTCTCTCTCACACACACACACACACAATTCAACAATACTTTGAGAGACTATGGTTATATATTTTCATATTTTTCAGTCAACACTGCACAGTGCAAATATTTTTGAATATCAGGATGAATATAGTCTCACAACTGCAACAATTTTGTTTTCTGACAGAAGACGTGCGTTACACTTCACAGAAAATGAATGCAATGACAGTTGTACAATTTGGAAGCTTCCATTTATCCTTACAAAATGTACAAATATAGATTTGAGTACAATAAATACACCTATGGGGTAAATTAATGTAGCCTGTACCCTGGAGAACAGAAAGTGACTTCAATGTATTTTATCTCTATTTCTGACAGTGCAAGTACCTTCAATATTCAGCATAATCCAACATTAGACAATTGGAGCATATAACCTTTCAAAGTTTTCCTTGTGGTCTGACGCCAACACACACAAAAACACAGACACTAAACCAACTATCCACCTAATGCCCTGGTCACCCATTGATGGATGAGGTGTGTGGGGCCAGGGCTGATACACGCTGCCTGTAATACCATCGACTTTTGTCAGTCAGCAGTCTGGATAGGAATCTTTTATGAGACCTCTAATCCACGGCTAAAACGTCACACACTGCCCTCAGACTTATCTGGAAACACACACACCACAATGATCTCATTGTTTGTGATTTTTTTGACACTGACAAAATAGTTTGGGGGTGTGACACTCATGGTGGGCCCCCAATTCATAAAACCTACTGATGCCCCATCTGCATATAATCGCTCAGAGGTCTCGTATTCCAAAGAAGATAGTTTCAGGAAGTACATGGTTGTAGAAATACTTTTAAAAATTACAGCAAGATTATAGTGACCACTCAAAACAGATAATGAAAGCACAAGTATGCCAGGAAATATATCATTAAATATACACTAAATATATTCAATCAGTCAATAGTTTGGGGAACAAGATGTGTTATTGAGATTCAGATATGTACATGGAAAAGACCAGGACAAAATTGACAGGAATAAAGAATTGGACACTTCTATTCTTTTCTTGCTTCAAACCAAGTGACAAACAGAGATAGACCAAGAGAGAGCCCGCGAGAGAGACACAGAGAGAGAGAGAGAGAGAGAGAGAAAAAGAGAGAGAGAGAGAGAGAGAGAGAGAGGGAGGGAGAGAAAGAGAGACGAATGGTGCAGGACCCATACAGTGTAGTTCCATCTAGCCAATTGCATTCCAGAGAAGTGACCACGGCCAGTGAAAAAAAACAAAGCACCATAGATCATCCCTCATGCAGACGGAGCCCAGCAGCAGAGGCAGAAGAAGTGAGAGCCGTCAGACTTAGAGGCAGAGTTGGAGAAGCAGACCGAGACAGAC
Source organism: Syngnathoides biaculeatus (assembly GCF_019802595.1). Lineage (NCBI taxonomy): Eukaryota > Metazoa > Chordata > Actinopteri > Syngnathiformes > Syngnathidae > Syngnathoides > Syngnathoides biaculeatus. The sequence continues at coordinate 24,572,084 of NC_084651.1, forward strand.
GACCTGAGAGAGCCTACCACCTATACGCATCTGCTTCTCTTCTATCCTTTCTTGCTTATGTTTTGGTGCAGTTTTTGCAACCGGAATGCCATGAAAGCCGGTCATGCTGCACGCTTGCTGCATTTTCTTTCCAAAGAATGAGACACAGAGGAAGGCTGAGAGAGAAGAGGGAGGGAACTGCTTCCCCTACGGCTACATTGCTACGTGTCCTATAAAACAAATCCTCTGATTGTTCCAATTTTCCAAAGAGAAAAAAAATGCAACACTTACCCAATCCCAGACACAACATCGGGGATCCTTAGAGCCCAGTGTGTACCCATACAGAAAGCTGATAGATTCCTCCAAAACAGATGTGCAAGAAGGGGCTGTGTGATTCTCTCTTTTGTTTGTGAGCTGAAAAGCTAGGTTCTCCTGTTTGGATCAGCTGGCTGTTTGTTGCAGCTTTAAAGCAGGTGGATGACAAAAACATCAATCTCTCCAGGCACATTATGTGTGGCAAGCACACATTGAAGCACGTTTCTCACTGGCTCTGTACAGTTCATTGACACATTCATATTCTCTGCTTGGAATATCACAATCATCTTTATTTGCCAAGTATTTGAAAAACATTCTAGGAATTTGTCTCCGGTAGTTGTAGTATGACAACAGAAAGTCATCTGACAGATTACTTCTGAGATAGAAGTTGAAAAAAACAGTCAGTGGACAATAAAATTAAATATCCAGTGTGATGCCCATTGTGGAAAGGGTACCAGGATTCAAGAAATGCATGCAGTGACTAGTAGTGTGACAATCTGGGACAATGTCGATTGTGCAAATGTTGCTACTCAGGCACGAGTGGCCAGTATTCGTCATCAGCAGATATGTAAGTGATGCACCGTGGCGAGCTCGACTACTACATCGACCGCACAAGTATCGAGTAATTGGGTAGACATAAACGTGACAATAATCTCATGGAAAAATTGCAGAATGTTGCAACGAAATTGTAAATTAACTCGTCGAAAAAAGTTTCTGTGCGCAAGACCCGGGGAGCTCATCTCTCGTGATTGGCCCCTTAAGTCACATGCTATGATGACGTACTCACTGTTCCTCCCGGTTTCTCATGGCACTTGTGTCGCTACCTTCTCCATCGATTTTCCAGGATAATTATACATATCGTCTGGACGTTTAGGTCAATTTGATCAAGCAGACACTCTTCCACGGTCGTCACTGTTATTGTTTTGTTCCTTGTTACGGCAACAAAAGTAAAAACAGCTACCGGAAATGGCCAACTGCTGAAGAAATCCCACCGGAAGCGTCCTCGCCAATACCACTTGTAGCGAACCCTCTGACTTGGAGAAGAACTGCAACACATTTTCAAAACTGAGCGCATGGGTTGCGCTGGTGGAGTATGGAGGCAAACTACGCGCAGGAGACCCGCAGTGACTGGCAGTGACGTCAGTGTGGGTGCTACACGCGCGAGTATAAAGAAGCCTTAAAGCCCAAGTGCCTATAAACATTCTAAAATATATATTGTAATTTAAAATACATATCACATTATTCACTTCAATGTCTATACGAAAAATACATATGAGCAGAAAGCGTGTCATCCATGCGCAAAGTTGCAGAAGTCTCACTTGACATCCAAGTGGTAGGCATATTGCCTGGAACGTGATCAGCAGATGTCACACTGGGACATCCGCCATTGAAAACATGTGGTGGCCCCTATATGAGTCAGAAACAAGAGATTTTGGGATTTTTCCGATGTTCCTTCTGACACAGAAGCTCTTTTCGAAGAAGAGAACAGCTCACCATCAAGTGATCTGACCAGGGCAATGTTACCCTATTGTTTCGAGCTATATTTAGATGATATGCAGATCACTTCTAACTAACAAGACTCCCCGACAGTATAACACAATATGTAGCGTACTCAGCTGTGAGCGACGATAAGACAGTGGCCTGAGCACAACGAGCCGATCACGGCTTCGGCCGGGGTGGCTCATTGCGGCACCAAGCTTCGTCGGCGGTGTTGTTCATGGCGATGGTGCACTCAGCTACGAGCGACGACAACGCCGTAAAGTGCCCGGCTTGGCGCCACAGTGGCTCATCGCGGCGCCGCATTGTTCATGGCGATGGCGCACTCAGCCGCGAGAGACGACAACGCAGTAAAGCGGCCCAGCTCGGCGCCGCGATGAGCCATCCCGGCCGAAGCCGTGATCGGCTCATCGCAGCCTGGGCCTCAGTGGTTCATCACGCACATCGACACATTTAGCACCCCTGACTTACATATGCAAATCTTTTGTTACGTTCTGAGAGGATTACACCCCAGCCCCCCAACTATATTTTTTAGGAGCTCTATACACATCTACCTGTCATTTGGAACCCACAAAGCTCTCGTCCTTTGCACCTGTGCAATCCATTTTTCACGACAAACCGGGTCTTTTGGAAACATATGAAGAGTAAATCCATCCTCCCGAGTGTTCAAAGAATATCCAGCAATACAACGAGCCTGCATTTTGGCTAACACGAAGGAACAAGAGCTACCTTCCAGCAGGTAAAACTAATATAAACATATGAGACCGCCTGAGTGCGTTCCTAGTGAAAATGTCACTTCCTGCTTCTTCTCCAAAACAAATCCCTCGAGAGGATTTTCATGGCAGGAGTTACAAGAAGCCATATACGTCAAAATCATGTTTTGTGGTGAAAAAATGGATGCGTCTATTCCGGCTGCCTTTTTTTTTTTTTTTTTTTTTTTAATGAAAAGCCTACTAAAAATCATGCATTTCATGCCAGTGGAACTTGAAGAAGTCAAGAAGTGGCAAGACGGAAGAAGCTGTCGGAATGTCTACTAGTTTTATTTTGCATGTTTCGGTAGCGCGTAACTTTTATGAGGAATACTAGTCATAGGTGGTAGAAAAATGGATGGATATGGGACATATCGATTGAATCATTATGTAAACGTTTTTTAACTGCAGTGTTAATGTTCAAAGTGAGCATAGTATGACAGTGGGTTAACATAATACGAAATAGACGTTTTTAGGAAAAAAACATTGCTTAGTATTGGTGCGTTGAGAACACCCGAACGTTTTACATAACCTTATTTTAAGTTGTCATTATGGTAGTTGAAAAATGTTTAACATGCAAAGAGAGTTGAACCACTCCTCGAAGTAGGTTCCAGGGCGGATTAAACACGTTTACTAGTACGACAGATTAATTTGTGCGTTTTTTCACGATTTTAGAAAACTAACTACACAAATCAATATAAAAGTTAATCGCTTTGTATTTTACAAAATTTCCCGGTGTGTTCCTAAACGCACCTCGGTGACGTTGACTGTTTTGATGATAATGGCGGGACGCACAGTTTACTTCCTCGATTTACAAGGTTAGTCGTAAAACAAAGCACGTTACTCATAAAGTGTATTATTGTTACTATTTAAAAACCAGGTGAGAGTATCCGTCGTTTATAGTTGAGGACGGCCGAGAGACAAAAGACTATTTACGCGACGCGTTCGTGCCACTGTTAGCATTAGGTACAGAAGTTCCCTCGAGGTTTGACAGATGATTCTAAGTTTAGGATGATGGCGTCTCTCTTGGCAAAAGACAATCCACTTCTTTTACCCCTGAACGTGGAGAAAACGGTCTATGATGGATTCATCACTGTCCAGGTACGTCAATGTCAACAAGTTGTAGCGATCGAACAGAGATTCTGTTCTGTGCATTATCGCTTTACTTTCTGTCCAGCGTACTGTGCTTGACACGACTTTTTAAGTTTCAAGTGGGCTGCTCTGTAAGGGTTGTTGTTACTTGGAGGACCTAACCAATACTTTAATGCGGCTCTTGGCTTTTTGACTGCATCACACATTTTCCCGTTTTCTGTTGATAATTTCTGGCGTTTTCTTTCCCTCCTTTTTATTGCCAAGGTATGTATGTATTCTTACTATTCTAGTGTTCATTCTAGTCAATCATTTGTAGCATGTCCAATTAATTACTCACTCAATCTATGTGAAGCAATTTACTTACTGTAACATGGAAGATGCAAATGATAAAAAAATCTCAATTTATGTAAACACCACTTAACCAAGTTGGATAAAAATTAAAAATTTCAAGGCTTATTATTTGAAAATATAGATTATAAATCATTTGTGTGAAAAGGATATTAAAAAAAACGATATATATTCGAACTGAACAGGTAATTTAGCTTTATTTATTTTATTTTTTACAGGAAAAAGACCTGAGATTGAGAATAGATCTATCACCAGATCGCCAACTAAAAAAGGCCAAGTATAAATGATCACTTATGTATTGTTAGTATAAATCATCTGGATTATGTTAATTTTAACAAATGAATTAATCTTATTCAGACACAGTTTGACTTGGGTGTACTAATGGGACAGGTCAAATGTATCTTTTTTTGCTCATCTGTAGGTATAAATATCTATTCTGGTTTTTATAGGTTCCATTGCTGCTGGAAGTTAAAACACCTGCTGCATGGGTATGAACACATTGTAAAGCAGGTAATACAGTATCTAACACCACCACACATTTCTCCATGCAATGTCTCCCAACATTTATTGAGCCATGGCACATATTTTACATTAGCGAAAACTCACAGTACATCACCAAACAAAAATATCTGGAAAATGATAAACTGAAGTCATGATGCTTGCATCTCAATTTACTCACATTTATTTAAATGTGAAATACTTATATTCTATGAATAACAGCAAGTTAATTTCCTAATTTTGCAGTCTAGTAAAAGAGCATTTAATTATTTTGCCTCTCACTTACGAAAATAGATGGACAAAGATACATTGTTGCTTTAAATGACAAATAGTTTTTGACCAATCAAGTGAAATTTGATTATTTTCCATCGTACACCTAGTGATCTCTCATGGCACATTAACGTACCGCAGTGCAGAGGTTAAGAATCACTGCATTACAGTGCACATAATATACTGGCCAATAATCTTTGATTGATTTTTTTTTTTTTTGTCTGAGTCATTTTACATCTTTTGTGTTGACTGTGTCATACCTGGCATTGTTCCTGTACAGCCATCAGGCAGACTTCACTCAGAAGCCGAGAAAAATATTTTTCACTGTTTAATTAACACCGCCTGGAAAATGTCCCTATTTGTTATGTGGTCCCTGAGGGTTATTTGCATGAGATTGATATTTCACCTCGGGCTGCAAAGTTCATTATTTTCGCAGCCTCTAAGCTATCATTAATTATGAAAGGAAGTGGCAGCTCCCATTAATCACAAACATGTGTTTGATTTGAATGGCTGGTTTAAAAAAAATGCCACTTTATTATCTTGGCGTTCAAGAATGTCATCCTTCTCTTGCAGAGGCTACATCAGTCTACTGATCTTGTTAGTTTCATTCTGGAACTGAAAACTGTCTTGGTAAGCAACGACAATGATATACAGTATTGGTTATTTACAGTTAGCCTTTTTGATGTTTGTTTATGAAAAAAAGTTCATGGGACTCACAGTGTTGATCACATTGATCTCGATGAGTAGATTTAACTGAACATAATTCTGGGAAATTAATGATCAGTTTCGATACATCTATTTATTTTTACGAATTAAGTTGATGATGCAGTGTAAAGAAGTGTTGTGCATTGTTGTTACTCTTGTCTCTGTTATTGACACTTGCAAATCAGTCCCCTTTCGACGAAATTCTCTGTTTTGAAATCATAATACTCCATTTACATAATTCGTATTGATCTGATGAGTTTTCCGGGGGGGGGGGATCATTGATGTCATAAGCTGTTTCATACTCCTTGATCGCTGGCAGCAAAATCTATTCCACACATCCACCATCCACATGCAAATGGAATTTCTTAGCATTGCTCCATGGCAGACTTAAAATGTGAGTGCATTGGCCTCAGAATGTGCCATGTGCTTTCGGGACCTGCTTTGGATATGTCACAGGAGTTGACGAGACCAGAAAAAAATACTTTTGCGTATTTTGTTGTTTAGAATTAATGGTACTTTTGAGGCATTTAAAAAAAAGAAAAGAAAAGCTTGTGGTTCCGATTTCCCGGACGACCTTAAAAATTCCGCCGACCCTAGTATTTTTAAACCACGTTATAAATATGTCAGGGGCATGGTCCTCTACGCCCACACGTGCATTTGCAGAAGCACAAAGTTAAGTTGGGTGTTTGACAGCGTAGTGTACCACTTCATCTTGCACGCTGATTACATTATGTATTTAAGGCTTGTTTTACATGCCACTTGTTGCCAGATCATTGTGTGTGTGTGCATGTGCGTTCAGGAGGGTCAGCTAGCATAACTGTGTTGTCCCATGTCATAGCGTTACTGAGCCATATTAAGTCAAGTTACATTTTCATGTTTTGCCATGTCTGATTTGTGAAATTCTTTCATTATTTTTGGACTAAGAGAGAACCTAAATAAACAAGAACTGACAAGAAAATAGCGGCACCATGTGCTGGAGACAGAGTAAAAATTCATCCATCCATTTTCCTATCCGCTTATCCTCACAAGGCTCAGGCAAGTGCTGGAGCTTATCCTAGCTGTCAACAGGCAGGAGGTCGGGTACACCCTTAACAGGTTGCAGGGCACATGGACAGAGAAGATGCATACTCCACACAGGCGGGGCCAGGATTGAACCCTAGACCTCAGAACTGTGAGGCCACCACTTTACAGCTGCGCCTATGTGCTGCCAGAGTAAAAATATGTTGTAAATAAAAAAACTACCTACCGACCCTAGTTCTGAAATGTACGAAATCCGAACCACAACATTATTTTTTGGGTGAATCTAAATGTCACTTGCTACTTTTAGTGATCAGTTATTGTTTCTTAATCAAATATTTCGTGCGCGGGACAATGACTTCGACAGCATTGAGCGCTGTTTGCCCCAGTCCAATTTTAACACAAATAAATTACTATTTACTCAGTACTTGAGGAATTATTTCTATGTACTTTTTACTCAAGTAATTTTTTGGAGGACTACTTTTCCTTGAGTCACATAATTGTGAAGTAACAGTACTCCTACTTGAGTACAATATTTGGCTAGTCTCCTCTGGAGTGGAGGTCCTCTATTGCTACTTTTAACCTTTAGCCTTGGTCTTTTGTAGTTTCACGTTTAAGTGCTGCGGGTCATGGACCTGATTGTGGTCCTCCTGGAACCCCAAAGCACACGTAACATCGACAAGAACTAAGCCACTACTATACATCGTGTATAAATTTCGAAACGTGGCTACAATTATCTTATTTGTTTACAGATGCTATTGTTGAATGTATGAAACGATGGAGCAATGCTAGGGTTTATGTCACCATACAGATTGAACTAACTTCAAATTCCAAAATGACCAATAAAACCAGAATTGCTTTTCCAGAATGACTGTTTTTAAATTCATGTTGCACAACTTGAAGCAGCCATCAGCTGCAGGTGGAGATGGGCATGGCTGAAGTTGGAGGCCAGAACAAAGAAGCAAATAAATGATGCAAATTACATTTTAATGTTAATTTTTATATTAAAATGTACTTGAATAGTGTAAATGACTCCCGGGGATCCCTGTTGACATCCTCAATGTTTTTTTTTTTTTTTTTTGCCACCTATCCCACAACTTTGATGTTTGCATGTGTGATTATTGCAGGAAGTGTGTTTAAAAAATCATCCGCTGTGCAACTCCATTCCGCCTCCACATTACTACTCTCAACTCATCTTGGAAATGGAAACCCTCGGTTGGGACAAGTGAGTGAGCCCTATTTGATAAAGCACATGACAAATACAGCTGCTATTATCTTTCAAAGAAAACAGAGTACTTGAGGTGGTTAATTTACAACTACTACTACTCTTAAACATAATGCTCTTTTTTCCGGTATATGGGTAGAGATTGAGAGGGAAACTGCTGTTTAGTCTGATAGGGGAAACTTAAAGTTGCATCTTTATTAACTCGTTTTTTTTTTTGTATTTGCTAAAGCAAGCAGACAAATTTCAGATTACACTCAAAATAATGCCGATGTCCAGTCCAATCACGCATGTTTGTATTTATAGTTAATTAATGTTAATGTCGCAAAAATTGATACATCTTATTTTAAATAGATTGAATTACTATAATTTGATAGACTGTCCTTAAGTTTCTTTTCTTTATACGCTGTGTGAAAACACTTGATATCATTTCCCATAGAAATCTTATATAACCTAATCTCTGGAAAAGATATCGATTTCATCCTTTTTCTTTTTTTCACCCAAGTGGCTATTTGGGGAACTTCTACTGAAATAAAAACAGGGTGTCAGGAGATGTGACTATAGATATTAAGGAAATAAAGTAAATGTACTGTACTGATAATAATGTTTGGAACTTTTGCATCTGATCCCAAGAGGAAAGATTATTTGTAACTGTGTCAAACTGTGAATAATTGGAGTAACATCCACTGCTGTGTTCTCCTAGTATTCTATTCTGCTCGCCTGGAACAACCTAATGCCACACTAACAAATGGCTCTTAATGACTCCCTTATTTTTAGTTAGTGAGTTGTAGTTAAATCCTGTTCATATTTAATAACTGTCAGCACAGGTGTTGTGACGGGCACTGTAAATAGCACTGACTTCTCAGGAGGAGTGTAGGGGCAGAATAGAGATATCGCTTCTTCTCCTGCCTGGATTAAGCCTTGACTAACACACTAATTTTCCACTTTGGTCTTAATGACCACAGTGACAATTATGATATTAGTAAAATGCAAATAGCTCTAAGTGAACACTCAGGTTTTAATAGAAGGGAGTGAAGATATGCTGGAAATGGGACCAACATCATTTTCAATGTAGAGGTATGGTTATGAGACATTATACACAGTGGGCCTCAATCTCCAAAGCACTTGAGATTCGCTTAGCATCTTAATTGGCACAGCCTGTGTTAATAGCACTGTTTTTTTTTTTTTTTTTGCTGATTGGACCAGGTAAATGTTGTGCTCTTGTTCCAGTCTATATTACTTTCGACGTGTGTCTCCATTTGTGCATTTTCAGAGTATGGCCCTTTTAAATGATTAAAAATGACATACCATGTGGTAATTAATGAAACATGAGGCCAAAGTAGGTTGGCTGTTGTCATTCAGTGGCCCAAAAACATGACTGATTCTTTACCCCAAAGTTTTTATGACCCTACTTCTCATCTTTCTTGTCTTGAGAAAGTTGGTAGTGTTCTGTTAAACTAAATGCGCTTCCCGTGCTCAACTAGATGAGTGACAGTGGCTACATGATAGATAATACTCTCGTTTTGTGTGTGTGTGTTTTTTTTTTAATCTATAACATTCAGAATCCTCTTTATTCGGCAAGTATCTCAAAAACACACAAGAAATTTGTCTCCGGTAGTTAGTGTGTGTGTGTGTATGTATATATATATATATATATATATATATATTATATATATATATATATATATATATATATATATATATATATTTTTTTTTTTTTTGGGAATAATTGTGCAAAATGATACTCCTCTAGCAATTAGAGTAGTTTCAAATGACTAATAGAACAATAGTCTGGTGCACCGTTGTGCAAATGGCGCAGGAACTTCAATAAATTTATGGAGTTTAAAGTGACTAGTAGTGCGATTATCTGGGACAATGTCAATTGTGCAAATGGTGTCGATACCTCTCAAGCATATGAGTGTTGCAGTAGACCAGTATTGGTCAGCAACAGACATGCAAGTAGCGCAGGGGGGCAAGACTACAACTACAGTGAATGTACAAGTAATGTATAATTGGCTGACAGAGATGTGACTACAATCTCAAGACAAATTTGGAAGCATGTTACAATGGAATTATAAATTAAATGCTTAAGAAGTTAATGGCAAGAGGAAAGAAGCTGTTGAAATGTCTGCTTCTATTAGTTTGCATTGATCGATTACACTTACACGAGGGAAGGAGCTGGAAGAGGTGATGACCAGGATGTGAAGGGACTTAAACAATTTTGCATGCTGTGGTCATATTTCTGGAAGGCTGCAAGTCCTCAAGGGTGGGTCAAGGGGAACCGGCAATTTTTTCATTAATTTTAATTGTCAATTGAAGTCTGAGTTTGTTTTTTTTGTAGCGACACCAAACCAAACACTAATGTGGTGACCACAAGACCGATTCAATGACTGCTGTGGAGGACTGGGAACTAGAGCTGGTATGGCAGGTTGTGCTCTCACAGAAGCCAAAAGAAGTAGATCCTTTGCTTGGCCTTTTTGAGGATGACGTGAATGTTGATCACCCACTTTAGGTCCTGAGAGATTGTAATTCCCTGGACTTTGAAAGTCTCGATAATTGACACTGTGAAGAACAGCTACGGTAAAGAATGCCTTCTTAATTCCACGATTATCGCTACACTTTTGAGTGTATTCAGCTCCAGCTTGTGTCAGCTGAACCATAGCTCCAGCCATGCCATTTCCTGTCTATATCTAGACACGTCAGTGTCTTTGATGAGGCCAATGACTGTGGTACCATCTGCAGACTTCAGGAGTTTGACTTCCAGGTGGATTAAGATGCAGTCTTTTGTGTATAGAGAAAAGAGGAGCGGAGCGATGACACAACCTTGGGGTGCCCTGGTGCTGGTGGTGTGTGTAGATGAGGTGGGTTACTCCAGGCTCACCTGCTGTATCCTGTCCATCACGAAGCTATAAATCCACCGGCAGATGGCATGCGAGATGCTAAGCTGGAGAAGCTGGGAGCAGAGGGGTTTGTGGATGTTTGTGTTGAATAAAGTGATGAAGTCAGCGAACAGGATCCTTGTATAGGGCCCATGTCTCGGCGTGTTCCAGGATAAAGTACAGTCCCATGTTGGCTGTGTCATTCACAGACCTGTTTGGTCAGGAGGCAAACTGCAGTGGGTCCAACAGGAGACATGCGATGCTCTTGAGATAGTCCCGCACGAGGAGTTCAAAGGACTTCATGACCATAGATGTCAGAGAGACAGGCCTATAGAAATTCAAATCCGAGATTGCAGGTTGCTTAGAGACTGGAGGTTGAGTATTTGAAACATGCTGGTACACACAGTTCAAGAGATGCATTGAAGCTCTGTGTGAAGACTGGAGCGACCAGGTCTGTGCATACTTTGAGGCTGGATGGAGACACAAGGTCTGGGCCTCATGCTTTGTTGATCTTTTCTTGTTTGAAGATACATCTCGTACCCTGTTCACAGGTGGTCACTGCAGGAGGTGGAGTAAGAGGTATGATCGTGGTAGGTTGGGTGAGTGTGGGTGTGAAAGTGTCCTTTCTTGAATCTGTAATAGAAGGTGTTCAAGTTGTTGGCTAGTCCTTTATTGTTCCCAATATGGGGGGATGGTTGCTTGCAATTGGTTAGTAATTTTAAAGCCCTCTTTATACTCCCGACCCTGCCAACAACAACTGCATTGCACCATACGATCGACGCATTGGTCTGCACACCCCTTATGCATCAGTTGATAGGCACACAGCAAAAATAGTTGCTGCGCGTAGAATGACGCAGAGATTTTGTCTTATCATGGGCCCATTTTTGTCACGTGCTGTGATGACGTACTCAGCATTCGCCTTGATTCTACACAACATCCACGCAGCCTCCTTCTTGATCTGTTTTGCAGAATTATTCCACATATAGAGAACGTATGTTAAACGTTAAATGGGCACAAACCAGTGCAATCTGTAGGCCGGTCCCAAGCCTGGATAAATGCAGAGGGTTGCGTCAGGAAGGGCATCCGGCGTAAAAACTGTGCCAGACAAATATGAACGTTCGTCTAAAAAATCCCATATCGGATCGGCGGTGGCCTGGGTTAACAACGCCCGTCCCCGGCACTGCTAACCTGCAGGGCGTCGGTGGAAATTCAGCTACTGTGGGTCGAAGATAAAGAAGAGGAGGAAACCAGATCCGTTGTCAGAAGAAAAAGAGGAATGCACAGAGCCTCCAACTGAGTGTAGGGACTTTGAATGTTGGGACTATGACAGGAAAAGCTCAGGAGTTGGTTGACACAATGGTTAGGAGAAAGGTTGATATACTGTGCATCCAAGCGAGTAGGTGGAAAGGTAGTAAGGCTAGAGGTTGAGGAGCAGTGTTTAAATTATTCTACCACGGAGTAGATGGGACGAGAAATGGAGTAGGGGTTATTTTAAAGGAAGAGCTGGCTAAGAATGTTTTGGAGGTGAAAAGAGTATTAGATCGAGGTATGAGACTAAAATTTGAAATTGAGGGTGTTATGTATAATGTGGTTAGCGGCTAAGCCCCACAGGTAGGATGTGATCTAGAGTTGAAAGAGAAATTCTGGAAGGTAATACATGAAGTAGTTCTGAGCATCCCAGACATTGAGAGAGTTGTGATTGGTCCAGATTGTAATGGACATATTGGTAAAGGAAACAGGGGCGATGAAGAAGTGATGGGTAAGTATGGCATCCTGGAAAGGAACTTTGAGGGACAGATGGTGGTGGACTTTGCAAAAAGGATGGAGATGGCTGTAATGAACACTTATTTCCAGAAGAGGGAGGAACATATAGTGACCTACAAGAGCGGCGGTAGAAGCACGTAGGTGGATTATATTTTGTGCAGATGATATCATCTGAAGGAGATTACTGGCTGTAAAGTAGGGATCGCAACTGGTTACAAATAACCGGTTATAACCGGTTTTCGTTTTTTTTAAACCGAAATCGTAATCGGACTTTCGAAATCGGTTAAAATTTCCAATCATTTCTTCCGGTTCTGGTATTCCACATTGCGCTATTTTTTTTTCAACATCATTTCCACTTTTTTCAAATTTCGCTGTTAGAGTAAAGTTGGACTCAAAAGAACATTCAGTTAAATCAAAGAAACATCAAACATGGCATTGAGGAAACACTCCTAAGTATGGGAGAACTTTGCAAGAAGTAAAGAATCGAAAGATGAAAGTGAGTCCAATTTATGTAAGAAGCTTATCAAGTGTGGAGGGGGATCGACGTCTTCCATGGCTGCTCATGTCGAGAAGGTACGCGGCTTGAAGTTGTGTGATGATAAAGACTCAAAAGTTGCAAGAGTTGAGGGTGCGTGTAGTATTGATAAATATCTACTGAAAAAAATCAATGAACGAAGAAGTCTCAAAGTTTGCACCTATGGACGGCTTGTCCTTGAATGCAATTGCTAATTCTGAATTTATTCAGAGAAATCTTCGGGCTCAAAAACATAATTATGACAAACCTCCCCCCTCATGTGGAAACACTGTTAAGGCGATGCTGTATTCATTCTTTCAAACCAAAAAAAATGAACTCACGAAATATTTCAATAACAAAACACAAAACGGTCATAGATATTCCATCACGCTGGATGAGTACACTGCAATTCAAAACAAGCGTTTTATGAATATTAACGTTCATTCCAAGGACGAACATTGGTCCTTAGGATTAGTCCAGATAGATTGATCCCTTGACGCTAACAAAGCCGCCCAGACTGTTGGGAAACATTTGTTAGACTTTGGACTCGACGTCCAGAAGGACATCGTGGGCTGCACCACAGACGGTGCCGCTGTCATGGTCAAGTTTGGACGTGAGGTTACCCCCGACCATCAACAATGCATTGCCCAGTCTTCCCACCCAAATCGTGACACCAAAGTGGACATGTCCAAAGAATTCAAGGCTTACGAGTCCAGTTTGACCAGAAGTCCCATCTTCGAATGTCTATTTAATGCCTTGTTAACATTTAAGCCGACCAGCGTGCAGTCCGAACGGGCCTTTTCAATCGCAGGACAATTTGCCACAAAATCAAGAGCAAGACTGTCAAGGAAAACCTTACACGTTATGTGCTTTCTTAAAGACTTAAGAAATCCAGCAAGCCTTAAATAGCTCATTTTCTTTAACTGTTCTGTGTAGAGTAATCCGTATGATAATTTTCAGAACTTAATGTACCATACATTACAATTTTTCAACTGAGTTTGTTTTGTCAAACGTTTTAATTTTTCTACCGTGTATATTTTTCCTATACGGCGCTCCCCCCACCTCATGAGACATGCCGAGGAGGGCAATGGTGATCGGTTAGTGTGCAACTGTAACATGCAAAATATTTTGTATTCGCAGTATATACAAATGTTCTAAATGTATGAGGCTATGTGTGTTAATTTTTTTAGGCTATTTTTGGTAAAGTTGTTGATGGTTGAAATGATTGATAAACTTTAAGCAATCATTTATAATAGTATGTGTGCTATTACGAATTTACGATTATATACTGCTGGTATTCTGGTACTAGACATACTTGTAAGAAATAAAGAACATGAGAGATCAATTTATTATCTGTAACAATATTCAAATTTCAAACAGTGAATGTTGGACGTGGGCTGGAAATACCCCTCAAGAATTGGACGCCCTCGGATGACCGCCAACCCTGGCAAGCTGTTCCCTGTTGGTATACTTTCATGCCCTTTCTGAAAGTCCAAAAGAAGAATATTAACATTAAAACATTTTTACAAAAAAAAAAAAAGGAAAATTTAACTTACACGAGTGCGTTGTTGAAAGCCACATTCAACACGCTTGTTTGTCAAATATTGTATACAAACTACCCCATTACCGCGGAGTAAATTAACGATCGATGGTGTAGCGCCGGAGAAAAGGAGTCGGAGGCAGAGTGTCGGACACAGGAACAAAACTTGTTTTATTGGCAGACGTCAAAATACTACTCGCATAACAAGGGGAACTCTGTGAACTCGTCAATCCGGAAGAGCAACAACAAAAACAGTCCGTGCGGAACCCCGTGGCCCAACTTGAGGTCCCGCGGGTGAATTATGTAAACACCACAATGATACCGTAAAACCGGTTAATCGTTTTTTTGCTACAGCTGTTCGGTTAAAACCAGTTATGAAATTAAGCGTTTTTTTGTGATCCCTACTGTAAAGTAATGGTAGGGGGGAGTGTAGCTCGACTGCATCGGATGGTGGTGTGTAGGATGACTCTGGTGGTGGGTAGGAAGATTAAGAAGACAAACGTAGAGCAGTGAACCATGTGGTGGAAGCTGAGAAAGTTGTGCGGCCTTTCGGAAAGAGGTGAGACAGGCTCTCGATGAACATCAGAAGCTCCCGGAAGACTGGACTACGACAGCTCTGAGCCCTTTCCTGTTTGCAGTGGTAATGTATAGGCTGACAGATGAGGTTAGATTGGAATTCCCTTGGACGATGATCTTCGCAGATTATATTGTGATATGCAGTGGAAGCAGGGACCATGCAGAGGAACAATTTGAAAGATGGAGACATGCACTGGAAAGTAGAGGAATGAAGATTAGCCAAAGTAAAACAGAATATATGTGCGTGAATGAGAAAGGTGGAGGGGGAAGAGTGAGGCTACAGGGAGAAGAGATAGCGAGGGTGGAGGACTTCAAATATTTAGGGTCAACAATCCAGAGGAATGGTGAGTGTGGTAAGGAAGCGAAGAAACGGGCCCAAGCAGGTTGGAAATGCTGGCGGAAGGTGTCTGGTGTGTTATGTGACAGAAGAGTCTCTGCTAGGACGAAGGGCAAAGTTTACAAAACAGTGGTGAGGCCGGCCATGATGTACGGATTAGAGACGGTGGCACTGAACAACAGGAAGCAGAACTGGAGGTAGCAGAAATGAAGATGTTGAGGTTCTCGCTCGGAGTGAGCAGGTTGGAGAGGATTAGAAATGAGCTCATTAGAGGGACAGTCAAAGTTGGATGTTTTGGAGACAAGCTTCGAGAGAGCAGACTTCGATGATGATGTTCAGCGGCGAGAGAGGGAGTATATTGGTGGAAGGGTGCTGAGGATGGAGCTGCCAGGCAAAAGAGCGAGAGGAAGACCAAAAAGAAGGTTTATGGATGTGGTGAGGGAAGACATGAGGGCAGTTGGGGTTAGAGAGGAAGATGCAGGAGATAGGCTAAAATGGAAAAAGATGACACGCTGTGACGACCCCTAACGGGACTAGCCGAAAGGAAGAGAAGAGGAAGATGTGCCCAGATCTGCACGAGGAAAGGAACAGTATGTGTTATTTAGCGCAGTATAGCAGTGGTCTAAAATTTTATTTTCACTGGTATGATTGTCAATGTGCTGAGGGAGGGGTGTCAAACTTATTTTTGTCATGGGCCACATTGTAGTTACGGTTTCCCTCAAGAGCCGTTATGACTCTAAAACAAATTTTGGAATCAGAGGTCAAGGGTAATGGGGGTTGAACAATTTTGTGGCATTTTTGTTTGTTGTCGGGTAACAAAAATGCTTATAATATGTCAATGTTATCATTTATAATATATTACAACTTGACATTTTGGTACAGATTTTTACATGTAACATGGCTCACAGATGATTTGCCTTCGCAGCCAACATAAAATCATGTGGTAGCCACCAGGCCTTGAGTTTGACATCAGTGGTCCCTATTTTCATTTCATTTCAGAGAAAAATAAAAATCAGATTAAATGAGGGTACACTGCATCCATCCATTTTCTGATTTGCTTATCCTCACAAGGGTCTTGGTAGTGCTGGAGCTAATCACTGCTATCTTCAAGCAGGAGGCTGGGAACTTCTTGCCAGCCAATCGGAGAGCACACAGAGACAAACAACAGTCACACTCAGAATCACACGTGATGGCAATTGAGAGTCTCTAATTAATGCATGTGTTTGGGGTGTGGGAGGAAACCAGAATGCTCAGAGAAAACCCACGCAGGCAAAGGGAGAACATGGTAACTCCACACAGCCAGTGCCCGGATTTGAACTTTGCTCCTCTGAACTGTAAGGTCAGTGCTCTATCATGGTTGAGTTTTGATCTATTCAAGTTCCCCAAAATAATGTGTACGTCTGGGTGCTTTTTTTTTTTTAATTTCGTCTAGTTCTTGAGAGAGCATCAGCGGTATACGTGTTAGCTTGGGGAGGGGTGTAAACAGTAAACAAGTATGAAAGTTCCAATCACGCATTGCGTGACTTACAGTTCAAAAACAGCGACTCCAAGTCCAGGCAAGCTACTGTGGTGCTGAGCTTTGTGATGTCGGTACACCCTTTTTTGTTGATGTAGAAGAATATCATGCCACCTTTTGTTTTTCTCTACGTCGGTGACATGGTCTGCCCTGTGTAGATGGAAGCTCGGAAGCATTACGGTGCCGATAGGGATGCGTTCACAAAGCCATGTCTGTGAAGCACAGGGTGGCAGAACGTCCAAAGTCTTTACTGGTCTTTGTCTTAAAATGAAGGTCGTTTGGTAAGGGCTGTAGATTTGCAAGGTAATCCGGCAATCGGCATCCTCTCTTTTGGAACTTCACTTTGATTCTGGTACACTTCCTCCTTCGTCAGCTTCGCTTCCATGCACTGTACGGCATGGCCGCCCCATCGGTGAGTTACTCGGGGAAAATAACTGAGCAGATTTGCAACAGTTGGTGAAAGAAAGTCCAGGGTAGATCCCTAATGTTATACAAGTTTCTCTTGTGTGAGTCGCGTAATGTCTCCAAAGATGAACAAAAAACACAAAATCCCATAAAACACTAGAAAGCATGTAAACAAGGTGACCACACAATTAGGCACCATCTTGGGTAGTTATTTGATGGTGCTGATTATTGTCCAATCTGCCTGTATATCCATGATAAATATAGTAAGTAAGGGACCTTCTGAAATTAGTTTTCAGTGTTTAACTTGTCACCTTTTTTTCTCACTAAATGGAGTTCCAAAGGTGCTAATGACCTGAAATTTCACCAGATGTTGGGAACAACCAAAGTAATCCATACATACAAAGAAAGTAGAACAGATAATTGCAGAAAAGCCTTTGTTTGCAATTGCAGGTTCAAGATGTCTCGTGTATGGAGTAACTACTCGCATGCATTGCTGTGGTGTGATTTTGGACCATTCCTTCACACAAGCAGAGGGTGTTCTTGCAGACCTTGAATTTCAGGTCTTTGTATAGATTTTCATTTGGATGTAAGTCAAGTAATTGGATTGGGCCATTCTAACATCTTAATTTTTTGCATTTGAAACCAAGTGAGTATGCTTGGCAGTGTTTTGGCTCATTAGCTTGATGAAATGTCCACCCTCTTTTTAGTTTCATAATCCTCGTAAATGGCATCAGATTTTTGTCAAGATTGTCTCACCAGCATTTGCTGGAAAGCAGCCCACACCATCATGTTCCCACCTCCAAACGTCACCGTTGATATAGGGTTTTCAGGGTGATGTGCAGTGCCATTTCTCCTACAAATGTGTTGTGCATTATGGCATCTGAATGGTCCAATTTTGTTCTCTTCCGAGCAGACGATATTCTTCCAGTGTTTAAGTTGCTTGTCCAAATGTCCGGAAAACTTTAAAGAAGCTTTGACATCATTTTTTTCTTGTTTGTTTTTCAGTTTTCAGTTCAGTTTGAGTCTTTTGTGATGAGCTTGAATACAAGCCATGGTGGCAGAGTGGATTAGTCTGTTTTCTTACGTACGCGCTGATTCCAGGTCTTTTTGACACTTTCCACAGGTTTTCCTTAGCTCTTGGACAACTCTTCTGATATTCCTTGCACTCCTCTGTCAGAAATACTGTGAGTAGCACGTGTTTGAGGCAAATTTATGGTGGTATGACGGGCTTTCCATTTTTGTATTATGGCCTCAACCATGCTCACTGCAACTTTGAGAAACTTACATTTGCTCCTGTAACCAATGCTATTGTTTAATTTTGTATCAATTACTTTGCAATGATCTTGGAACAACTCTGTCCTGACTCAAACTTTGGCAATGAGACCTTTATGTAGGCCATCAATTAGGATTGCATAAGATGATGTTCATTTGCATTGACATGGGGCTGGATTGCGGTTTCATTTTTGATAAATCCTGTTTTGTCATGGTGTTCCATGTATTTTTGCACATCCCTCTTTTCATGGGTTCAATACATTTTCCCGTGTCATTTCACAGTATTACACAACTTAATTTCTGACCTTATTTTTACTAGACTATACTGATTTGGTCGGCCAGATTGGATCAGCTTGTAATTGTCATTTTTTCCTGATCGGCTGATCAGTTTTGATGTTATAATTTACTGATTGATTGGCTCTGAGAAAGACATTTACTCCTCATCACTGTCGTACACAGAAGACCTATATCTGAATCCAAAAGCGAGTTTATTTTTTTATAGTAGTATTTATAGTTTTTTTTGTGTCTCTTCAGGTAGTACGATAAAGATCTGACGTCCAATAAAGTTATTTAAAAAAAAAAAAACACAATGAGACTGACAAGGTGGCTAAAACAAGACGCAGTGTGCAGATCAGATTACAGTATAAGGCAAATTTGCTTTTTCATGATTGCACTATGTCAGGCTACTGCAATAAAATCTTGTATTCCAAAACCTCTGCATCCCGTTTTTGTGATCATTGGGTTTTATCTTGAAAACCCAAATGCGACCCAATACACTTATTGGTTGTAAATATATATTTTTTGGAACAATTAAGTACTCAAGTATTTACAGTGAAAGTCATTTATAAAGACTCATTCCTCCATGTTATAATCGGATCGGTGATCAATTATTGTTTTTTTAAACTTGCTGGTCAGTGATCGGTGATCGGCCCCAAAAATCCTTATTGTGTAAAGCAGGGGTCTGAAACTACGGGCCCGGAGGCCATTTGTGGCCCGCGAAATGATATTTTGTAGCCTGCACCTTAATATGAAAGCTTAATGTTCATGCGGCCCTCTGTTTTTTCATGAATAGCACTTTCAAGTGTTATGTGCGCAGCTGACGAACATACTGATCCTGGTGGGGGGTATATGGCTCTCGGGGGCGTGACATGGACTGAGCTTGATACAGTGAAGAAAATAAGTATTTAAACACCCTGCTATATTGCAAGTTCTCCCACTTAGAAATCATGAAGGGGTCTGAAATTTTCATCGTAGGTGCATGTCCACTGTGAGAGAGATAATAATAAAAAAAAAAAAATCCAGAAATCACAATGTATGATATTTTTAACGATTTATTTGTAAATGTCAGGTTTACCAATTAGACATTCATTAAATTGGACAAAAAGGAACCAAAGTCACCAGTTCAAGTCTCACGAGGAGAGAGGAGAGGAACTGTCTCATACAATTTACCACTGCACTCTCTGATAATCCTCTCCTCAGCACCTCTATTTATTTAGTTTTTCCACGCCCCTTATTTACATGGATGTTACAAAAAGTAGATGGCAAGCAAAACAGTTGGCAACAAAGTGTACATGTTTATTTATGTGCGTGTGCATGTGTGGAAGATTGCTAAGTATAAATGTGGTCAGCATTTCTTTAACAGGCCTCAGTTCTAACAGTTCTGATGATTAGATGTTTTTGTTCTTGATATCTCCTGCGAGGTGGCTGCCATGTTATCTAGAGCAGAGCAAAGCATTTCTTTATTGGAAGCAGATGTATGATAATTATAATCACAATTATTCCTACATTTCCCCCCTGTTTATCCTACATTTGATACCACGTTTTCTAGAGCAGAGCAAAACATTCTTCATTGCAGGCAGGAGCAGTAACTGAATTGGAGCAGAGGAAGGCATTTCTTTATTGTAGGCAGAAACAGTGACTGAATTGGAGCAGAGCAAAGCATTTCTTCTTTGCAGGCAGGAACTGTTACTGAATTGGGGCAAAGCAAAGCATTTTTTCATTGCAGGTAGGAACAGTAACTGAATTGGAGCAGAGCAAAGCATTTCTTCATTGCAGGCAGAAACAGTTACTGAATTGGAGCAGAGCAAAGCATTCTTTGCTGGAGGCAGGAAAGTAACTGAATTAGAGCACAGCAAAGCATTTCTTCATTGTAGTCAGAAGCAATTACTTAATTCCATTTACAATTATTTCTACATTATCCTCCTTTTTATCCTACATTTTGTCAAATCCTCACATCATCTAATAGATCACCCTTTTGGCTTTATTCTACATAATTACACTCGGAGTAAAATATAGCGCTAATTACTTGTAATCTTCTGGATCAGAGAACAGGTCTGGAAGAGAAGTCATAACGTCATCATCGTGGTCAACAATATCACTGTCATTACCCTGTTGTGCCAATACTTGATATATTTCTGCCAATTTTGAATTTGTCGGGGCAATAGCAGTGGTTAAAAGTTGGTTAAGTGATGCCTTTATGCATGGAATACAACAACATCCACACAATGCAAGAATAGTTATAGAAACTAGAACAGAGACCACCAAATGTTTTAGATTTGCCAAACTTTTTTTTTTCCCCACCACTCAGACCAGGCTGATGTGTTCACACCAGAGTGCTCCTTCATCTTGTGGCTCAGGGTGCAGAGGCCTGAATGGCTCTTGTGAGTGACCCATCAGGTGCTGTGATATTTGGAATAAACAACACAACAAACATTGAGCAGTTGCCATCCTTCTCGGCCAGGAGCATGTTGACCGCTATGCGGTTCTGAAACGCCATGAGTGAGGTTGCAGCTGATTGTTCCCTTATGGCAATAAAGCCTGCTTCTGTATAATTACCTAGTTTCTGTACATTGTAATGTATGCAGTTGATTCTGTCCACGTTTTTATTCAGAGTTATCCATAACATGATGGATTCCCATCCTGCAGCAATCTGGTTAGCCAACATATACTCATCTGGTACGCCTCGTGGGATGCAAATTGCATCAATGTATGTCGGATCTCCATCTTTCCAAGAGGACCTTCGCCTTCGGGAGAACCCAAGGGGAGGTTCAAAGATGGATGCGGCCAATTGTATATCCTCTGCTTTGGATGGAAACACAGTCACAGATAAGAGCAGTGATACCAGTGCACACGTTCCTGCTTATCAGTGTGTCATACAACTTTTGACCAACATACCACCACCACACATCGCTGCATGGGAGGAGTGGGGCAGTTTGCAGATGGATATCATGACACCATGTTTTGTTGGGACTTCCTACCTTAAAATCTGTCCCTGTAAAGCTAACACAGGAGAAATTAGCCAATGCAACATTAGTAGAAAATATCAGTTTATCATTTACTGCCTGAGTTTTTGGATAAACACTTTTCCATTTATGACAAGTGGATTTTAGGAGTTGTTTTAGTGATTATCTCCAGGGTACACTGTGTTGGGATTTCTCCGGAATGACACGCATTAGTGGCCTAGGGCCCATGCATGTGATGTAACTATAGTTTACCTTGTTAGCTGCATTCTACATTAATAACAACCAGTTTTTTTCCCATTTGTAAAATATATATATATATAATAATAAAAATAATAAAAAATGTTCCTCAAGCTTTTTCGGTTAAAATACTCCCTCCATAGTATACGTACTTTTTTGTATGGCATTTGGGTTTAAGGTAGCATTAAAATGGCAAATGGTGAGAAAAAAATGGGGGTTTCCTTTAGCAAAAGCCCATAGATGGAATTCGCAGCAATTAGACTCTGCCAAGTAATTGAAAAAGTGCTTAACTGATTCATTGGGAGGCACAAAAGGAGTCCTCCCCTCATGCCTTGGTTACTCCCGCATAGTTGTTTACTAATGGTATTTGAAATGAGGTTGCGCCTCTTTATCTTATGTGTGGTAGCTATAGTTGACTGAGTATAATTATTGGTTCTGTTGTTATGTATTTTTGTCAGCTTTACAGGTGTCCAAAAGTAGCATATGAACAAAAATATCATTACGGCTGTCAATGTTGCAGCCCAACATGCTATCATATTATTTAGCCATTTTGAAGTCATGTCAACCAAATCACCCCTAAATGAGTCAAGTGTCTTTTAAATCTTCACCAGCCTTCAGGTATTTTCAATTACTATAAATCTGCACCCACCGTATGGTGGTCTTTGCTCACCTTTCCCCTTGGATGACTCAGCTGAGATGACCTTTTACAGTGTGTAAGGTGTATCCACGTGTTTCTTTCTGCTATTTTGTCCATGTCATTCAGCTCTTGCTCAGTCTACGCCAGTGTTCGGGTAAAACTGCATGTACAGTAGATGTTAATTCATAAACAGACATATGATGAATAGACATGGCAGTAATAAGGTTTTTAAAGGAGAGTAACTTGTTACATTTTTTTTTCTTTCTGATGGTGTAGTGCAGGGATGTCAAACTCATTTCTCTTGCGGGCCACGTTGTAGTTCGGGTTTCCCTCAGAGGGACATTTCGAGTGAAGGCAGTGTGGGATCGATTTCCGCTCAGTGATGGTGTCGACATCTGCACTGAGACTGGCTGGCGACCAGTTCGGGGTGTAGTCTGCTGCTGCCCGAAGTTAGCTGGGATTGGCTCCAGCTCTCTCTCCGAATAAATGCAGAAGGGTTGCATCAGGAAAGGCATCCGGCGTAAAAAAAAATCAAAAAGACAGTTACTGCCGCACCACCATGACAATGGCACAAAAATGGCTTTACACATCCATGCTGATAAAATTCCCAATTTGTTTCTAGATCTATCAAATTGATGCATGTGAAATTTCCTAGTGACACGCCATTAGAAAACAATATTTTTTTGCTTTTCAAAAGAAGTTAATGGATACACAGAATCCCTCAACTTTTTTTTTTTTGCATTCGTTATCAATTAATAGCATTGGTATTATCTCTGGATCAGGGCAAATAACACAATCTTTTGGACACGTCTTTTGTAAGTAGTTATCCATTTTGTTTTGTTTTTATTTTATTTTATCTATTTTTGGGGGGTGGGACCTTGAGTGGTTCCCACAGGTACCACTCGAACAGAAAAATTAAAATAACGGGTAGCGTTTTCATCCAGCACCCAACAGTAAAATTTAACTGTTTAGTTGCCATTATGACAGCAGTCTCACTCCCATGTGTAACCGGACTACAGCGACCTTGGCAGTGGGAATGAGAACAGCTATCTTACAAGTGGCCAATAAAAACAAATTAGTTTTGTTTGTGTTAACAATGGTTTTAAAAGCAAAAAGTTTCCTACAATGAACAAATGAACTCAAGTACCCCTTTTTGCAATTTTTTAAGCTGATTGGAGTTGTTAATAACTCCTGAAAGGGACCCACTTGTGTTTTTTTTTCCTTCATCATTTGTCTATCTCTCATTGTGTGGAAATTATTGGTAATTTGTAGGGTCTCCCAAACAGTGTTTTGAATGGAATGAGATCCTTACGTGCTTGTAATGTATGTATAGTTCGACTAAATCTATCATTGTGTCCAAATTGCCCCTACATGTGATTGTGAGTGCGGCTGTTTGTCTCCATGTGACCTGCAATTGGCTGGCAACCAGGTCAGGGTGTACCCCGCCTCCTGGCCGTTGACAGCTGGGATAGGCTCCAGCCCTCCCCGCGACCCTTGTGAGGATAAGCTAAGAAAATGGATGGAGGGATGAATGGATGTGTAGTTTGAGGAAACTGACCACGTTTTGGATGCACATTCCCTTGTGGATAATGTCGCACACAGATCAAACAAGCCCTACAAAAAAAAGTTTTTTGCATACAAGTTAAATCCATGGATCATGTAATGCCTTTGTACCAGGGCTACCATTCCCCCTGTTGAGACCTGAGACTTCCGATGGCTCAAGATTGCCGCCCACTTAAAAAATGTTTTTGGTAGATTTTTTTTTTTTGTATCTGTGCTGACATAATTCCCATTTTTTAACGTAGTACCTTATTTTTATCCACATTTTTAGTTCTGCTGGTTTAACACATCATCTCAAAGTATGTCTTCATTTGTTACATGGTCAGCTAATCCCACCCCAAGGTTTTGGCTGCTGCTTCTTTTGCTGTTTTATCTGTAAATCAATTTCCTAATGATTGTTTGTCTGTATTTAATGTGTGTACTGCACTTTTACATATGGGTATTCCTTTTGGTATATGAACTGCTATGAGCAAATTTTGTAGTAGCTCTGCATGTGTCACTGGGTTCCCTGTAGTTGTCGCTATTCCTCTTTTTTTCCAGTATTGTCTGTGTAGATTGTGATACCACTGTGAATACAGCAGCATCTGGTCTCAGATTGTTTAAGACTGTCCAATAATATATTGTCTGTACAGTTCAGTCGTCCCAATCCAAATCTGGTTCTTTTTCTGTCCAATCAGGAACATTTCGTACTACCAAAACAAATTGTCCCAAACTCTTCCACTCCTGTTGTAATGACGTGTGTGGTGGTGTCCATTCCTTGTGTAGTGCATTTAGTTTGTTAGTCAGTCTTGTTCCTGTCACCACGACTGATATACCATCTGAGTACAAATAATCATGATTTTGTCTGGTGTGGGCTGTTATAAGTTTATCTTATACTACATTGTCACATGCAATGAGTCACTTCCTACATCATTTTGTGGTTGTTCAATCACGTCTTGAGCTGTTTGCAGGCAAGAAATCTGCTGTTCTTGTGGGAGGTTTGTTTGGAATATGTAAGGTGTAATAATAGAGTGCTGGATTCCTATTTTGTAAGATATTTAACTGTCCTCCCAGTAATTCCTTTTTTTTCTTTTTACTTCTATTTTTCCTGTCAGAGAGGGAATTAAGCCCAGTCCTAGTTTCAGCAAGCCATCTCTTCCCAAAAAACATACGGGGCAAATTAAAACGTTGCATTTTGGGAGCATTAGTTGACATTTTTGATGGGGAGGAGACTGCTCTCTTCCTCATCTGTGGCCACAATTATTAAATGTTTCGCATAAAGCTCCATAAATTTCTCCTTCCTCTGTCAGAAAGGTGTCAACTTTCTTTTTCTTATTTTGTAGCACTCTTTCTGCGTGTAGTGCTTGGTTAGCGTAATGTTACAGGCTGCCAGTCGGTTTGTCAACCCAATGTTTTTCAATCCATTGTTTTGTAGGATTATTTGAATATGCATGAAGAGCATTTTTTAATTGTCCTGATACACACTCCCTGGAGTGTGATCTTCAGGAATGCCACTGTTTGCTTTAAAACATCCAGTCATTCCAATTCTATATTCTTCAAATGGTTCATTGTTGTTTTATTTTGCTCTTCCAATGGCAGAAAAATTTGCTTTTTGTCTAAATCTAGCAGAAGTGCGTGATATTAACCCTTGAACTCCCTGCTGCTGTGAGAAAGTACTTTGCTGTCATCCAATTGTGTTGTACTTCCACACCATTTAAATGGTAAGATTTTCTCAAGTTCCCTGGACGAATTATGTTACATCAACTTTATGAGACGTGATACCTTTTATGGCAGTTTTCACATCTTGAGTCCAGTTTTTTTTTTTTTTTTGGTTTTGTTTTGTGTGTGTTTCTCTTATTTTATCCTGCAGGTTAACTATATATATTTTTTGTGTGTATGTTGAGCTGCCCAGCAAAGTCATATTGTTTTATCAACAAATGTAGATGTTTTATTTTAGTAGGACATCGGCTTTCTACAAACTTCTAGTCCTTACACATTAATTTTTTTTTCCAGATGTTCTATTTAAACTATTTTGCTATTTATCAACTATTTTGCTATTTGTTTTTCCCCTGTTGGAGTCAGTGCTTCACCTAGAGTGACTATACTGACTTCCCCCTGTACAGCGTGACAATTATGTTGTGTTTGAGGTAATTCAAAATCTTCTACCGCAAGTGGCGCAGAATTCTTACCTCTGCATCCACAAACAGCTGTCACTCAATTTCCTGTTCAAATGAGGGAGCGAACCTGTACTCACTTTTACACATGCACACGTTTCACGGAGCTCACGTACAGGACACACCTTGCCCTTTTCTCAGTTTTATAGACTTAGTCTACTCGATGGGGACTAGTATTCTTAGTTTGGTTCTGCCGCAGTCACCCAGACCCGCATTTAGTCATTCCTCATGAATGTGGGAGTTTCCTACTCACCAGAGATGCCTTTACTTCCTTCGTCAACCCTCAGCCTCCAGATGCAAAGTCGAGGCCCAGTCCCGCAAAGGGTCTCAAGTGCCGTGGCCACGGTCTTTGCCTCGACCTGGACTCAGCCCCTGGAAACCTCAGGTATCTTGAGATCCGGCTCAAAGGACCAAGTAAGTGTCAGGTTTAGCAATTAGACATTCATTAAAGTGGACAAAAAGGAAGCAAAGACACCAGTTCAAGTCTCGCGAGTAGAGAGGATAGGAACTGTCTCATGCAATTTACCACTGCACTCTGATTATCCTCTCCTCAGCACCTCTATTTATTTAGTTTTTTGACACCCCTTATTTACATGGATGTTACAAAATGTAGACCCAAGAGAAACAGTTGGAAACAAAGTGTACATGTTTATTCATGTGCGTGTGCATGTGTGGAAGAATGCTGAGTATATGTGTGGTCAGCATTTATTTAACAGGCAGCAGTTCTAACAGATCTGATGATTAGGTGTTTTTGTTCTGCTATCTCTTGCGAGGCGGCTGCCATGTTATCTAGAGCAGAGCAAAGCATTTCTTTATTGGAAGCAGATGTATGATAATTATAATCACAATTATTCCGACAGTGATACAGCTTCAAAAATGTATTTTAACACCGATCAGCTTGAATTCTGACCCTCAAAGACCTGTTAGTCCCCCTTTAAAAGTCCACCTCCATTACATGGATTATCCTGAATCGGATGCACCTGTGTGAGGTCGTTAGCTGTATAAAGACACCTGTGCACCCCATACAATCAGTAAGACTCAAACTTGTAACATGGCCAAGACCAAAGAGCTGTCCAAAGACACCAGGGAGAAAATTGTACAACCACACAGCTGGAAAGGACTACAGAGAAATTGCCAAGCAGCTTGGTGATAAAAGGTTCACTGTTCGAGCAATCATTAGAAAATAGAAGCTAAACATGAGGGTCAATCTCACCGCCATTTGTAATAAACTAAGACTTCATGGTTTGAAATCATGCATGGCACGGAAGGTTTCCCCATCTTAAACCAGCACATGTCAAGGCCCGTCTTAAATTTGCCACTGACCATTTGGATGATACAGAGTCTTGGGAGAAGGTTTTGTAGTCAGATGAGACCAAAATTGAACTTTTTAGTCATAATTCCACTAACTGTGTTTGGAGGAAGACGAATGATGAGTTCCATCCCAAGAACACCATCTGTACTGTGAAGCATGAGGGTGGTAACATCATGTTTGGGGGTGTTTTTCTGCACATGGGATAGGACGACTGCACTGTATTAAGGAGAGGATGACCGCTACCATGTATTGTGAGATTTGGGGGAACAACCTCTTTCCCTCAGTCAGAGCATTGAAGATGGGTCGTGGCTGGGTCTTTCAACATGACAATGACCCAAAGCACACGGCCAGGAAAACGAAGGAGTGGCTCTGTAAGAAGGGTTATATATATAAATATCAAGGTTCTGGCATGGCCTAGCCATTTTCCAGACCTAAACCCAATAGAAAATCTTTGGAGGGAGCTGAAACTCCGTGTTTCTCAGCGACCTGAGAAACCTGTGTGATCTAGACAAAATCTTTATGGAGGAGTTTGCAAGAGACCTGGTTCGTCGTGAAAAATGGATTGCAGGGGTGCAGAGGACGAGAGCTTCGTGGGTTCCAAATAACAGGTCGGTGTGTATACAGCTACTAAAAAAAAATAATAGTTTGGGGCGGACCACGTAATCCGTCTCTCAAAACGTAACAAAAGAGCCGCATATGAAATATGTCAACGTGCGCGTCGGACGGCGTCGGGCTGCTGCATCGCTTCGCCAGCGAAGGCTGCTCTTCAGGCTCGCGGATGGTGGTGGCTCTGAAGAACCCAGCCAAGAATGCCTCACTCAGCCGCGTGCACGCAGTAAACCGCCCCGGCTGGACGGTGTTGTTCATCGCATTCTGCGGCGTCTGAACAACCTCCTAAAGCAGCGCGGCTCGGCTCTGCCTCACTCAGCCGTGTGCGACCACAACGCAGTAAAGCGCCCCTCCTCGACGGTGTTGTTCATCGCGTACTATGGCGGCTATGAACAACCCCCTAACAGGCATGAGCATTTCACGGAAACGATCGTTCCGTTACCGTGTCGTTACCCAGCCTGAGAAAACACGGAACCGAAAGTCCGTTTTCCAGATCTCTGGGCTTACTGTTAATAAAATTCACCCATGTGTGGAATGTAAAACAAGTTCAATGAAATACAACAATCTGTATAAAACGAACCTACATGAACCCCTTTATTTTTAATGATTAAAACGCCCAGCTTTGTCAGTGTGGTTTACAAACAGCACCGGTTTCCGCTTCTGCGCTACGCATGCGCAAGGTCGAGTTATTCATATCCGGGTCACTCAAACGCTAGTCAAACATGTCAGTTGCTAAGCGTAAAAGACAAAATGCTCATGCCTGCTAAGGCTTTATTTTGAAGTACATGTAAAAACTGGTTCCCGTGAGCATTATCAATGGGAACCGAAAAATCGTTTCCCACCGTTTCCCAGGACAAAAATCAACGGAACCGAAAGATCGGTTACCATATTTGTCGAAATCCTCATGCCTGCCCTTAAAGCAGCACGGCTCGGCTCTGCCTTACTCACCCGGGTGCGAACACAACGCAGTAAAGCCCCCTGGCTCGACGGTGTTGTTCATCGCATACTGCGGCGGCTATGAACAACCCCCAAAAGCAGCACGGCTCGGCTCCGTCATAAGCCACACCGGCTGGCTGCGATGAGCCGTGATGGCTCATCTCCGCTGCAGAAGTCGATCGGACGGGGATGCGGTTTGGCCGTGATCCCAAATCATCTGAATATTGCTCGAAACAATAGTGTAATATTACCC
Source organism: Syngnathoides biaculeatus (assembly GCF_019802595.1). Taxonomy (NCBI): domain Eukaryota; kingdom Metazoa; phylum Chordata; class Actinopteri; order Syngnathiformes; family Syngnathidae; genus Syngnathoides; species Syngnathoides biaculeatus. The sequence continues at coordinate 24,601,518 of NC_084651.1, forward strand.
CGAGGGCTCGAAACAATAGTGTAATATTGCCCCAGTAACTTCACTCAGTTGTGTGGTGTTCTCCTTTTTGAAAAGAGCTTCTGTGTCAGAAGGGGCGTGTTAATCTCCCATAGTTCGGGTGCACCGCGTGTTTTCATTGGCGAATGTCCAGGTGACGTCACGCACAGAGGACGCATATCTATTTTAGAATGTTTATAGAGATGATACTTGGGCTTTAAAAACATTAAAAAAGATAAGCAGCGGGACAGTGGAACAGTTGTAGCGCGTTGGCCTCACAGTTCTCAGGACCAGGGTTAAAATCCCAGCCCTCCCTGTGTGGAGTTTGCATGTTCTCCCTGTGCCTGCGTGGGTTTTCTTCAAGCACTCTGGTTTCCTCCCACACCCCAAAAACATGCATTAAGGGGAAACTCTAAATTGCCCCTAGGTGTGATTGTGAGTGTGACTGTTTGTCTCCATGTGGCCCGCGATTGTCTTGACAACCAGTTCAGGGTGTACGCTGCTTCCTGCTCGATGACAGCTGGGAAAGGTTCCACCACTCCCCGCGCCCCTCGTGGGAATAAGCGGCTAAGAAAATTGATTGATGGATGGATAAAAAATAAGCAGACGGAGTATTTCAAATTCCCTTAGTGTACAGCAAAACCATTCCAGGAGAAAAGGCATACAGATTGACCATTCTGCATGGCCACACAGCTAAACAGGACAGGTTTAAAAAAACAACAACAAAAAAAAAGGAAGCCTCGACTGAAATACAAGGCTGGATTATGATGACATGTTCGTATCATTTTAATTAATGAACGTATAATAAAATGATTTCTTACCATTTTAAATTTGCAATTGATCATAATTTTGGTGTGCTGTAGCTGTTGTCTTCTTATGTGAGATAGTGCAATGGCACATGATTGCTTGGCTTCAGCGACTGATTTGGATGTCTTGCGGCCGCCACTGTGTTTATTATTCTCATCAATGACACCTAAATATGTTAGCCATTTTTAACATGAAACTACCAATTCAATATAATTTTGGGGTGCAATAGCTCATGCGTTCATGTCACGGGGCAAAGCAACATGTATATTATTGTTTGGGTTGGCAAGGTTTGAAAGGAATACAGCGGAAGCTGTATATTTTTTTTTTTATCAATGACGCCCTAATAAATGAGTGATTTTTCATCAAATTAAATTAGCGATTGGACATAATTTTGAATGCTGTTGTTCATATGCAAATGCAACCATATATGGCAGTTATATATGTTTACATACCAACTTTTTTTTTCTCTGAAAATGTGTTTTGTTTTTTGGGTCGGGGGGAATTCTGCCCAACCATGACAATATACAGTATAAAATAAGACCGTTTACTGCAACTTTGTTGCATAGTACATTCGTTTGTCCACACTTGATTTGCAGTGTCTATAGCAAACATAATTTCCCTATCGGGAACAATTCCTCGAGTGTGGGAAGATCCTGATGAATTTTCTCTGCCACAGAAACTGAAAATGTTTTTGTAGTAGTTGTTGTAGTTGTAGTAGTAGTTTTTAAGATTTTACAAACAAAAGACAAGGGGCCATGCTCCACCCATTGCTAGGTAAAATTTGTCTTCAGTGTGCCACCCAGTCTGGGAATGTTGCTTGTTGATATGAAATCAAAAAGCTCAAATCCGGAAAAAAATAGCATAATGTGAGGATCTGAGAAGCTTAATCAGCATTATCTTTAGTAGCTTTTTGGGTAAAGTGAATTTTTAAACCCTAAAAAAAAATTGTCTTTGTCTATTTTCTTCTTTTTTTTTTTTTTTTGGCGCTTTCACATTTCATATGCAACACATCAGGTTTTTTCAATGTACTGGTAGTATAAATTTAAATTTGGCGAACCATAGATCCATGAATCATTAACACAAAACAGTCAATGGAAGCACACAATACACAAGTATGCATATACCCTGGCACAAATGTGCATGTTGCTTTCTTTGGAAAGGGCTCAGTTGGCCATGAAGTTGCAAATGGGATGCTCCCATCAGTCTCCCCAGCATGATGTCTGACTGTCATGCTGTTTCCATCATGGACAAGTCAGGATAGTAACTCGTTCCTGCTAACAGGTGAGACCCCAGTGGGGAAGAGGTGGAAACCTGTGGAAGCAATGCATTCTTGAGGCTTTTTTAAAATAGTCCCTTTGTAAAATGTGATGTTAATTTATGATATACCTTCTCTAAGATCCAACATTATCCATCCCAGATGGTTGTTGACCTACAGTTTCTTCAGATTTCATAACAGATAAATCATTAAGAAGTAATTCAAATGGAGTAATATCTCACTGTTGTAGTCACAAACTCTTCATTGTAATACAAGCCACTTTGATGATGCACCTCATGCATTTATTTTTAACATTCTTGTCTCATAACGGAAAAGTGAAGTAGCCACTATAAAATGTGTATTAAACTGTGTCATATAAAAAGCAGCTATCCTATCATCTACCTATTTCATGGCTAATGTTCGCAGTCAGTCCATTACAATCTTCACTTGCTGCTCCTTTTGCTAAGTTATCCCCATGGTTGCACCACACTCGGTGTTGCATCACCTCTTATTGTAGTGATGTTGAAACGCACAGTTCTGGCCACTACATCATGGCAGACTTTGAATTACTAGTACTACTTCATCATAACCATGATTACAGTTTCTTCTTGTTGTCTCTTAACATCACCTGTTGAGACTTTTTCATCCTTTGCAATACTTGTTAGAAAACAATCTGAAAAGTGTAAACGCGGACAGAGCTCCATTGACACCTTACACAAAGTAATTCCATTCGTAGGAAGTTAATGGAAAAGGACGATGGGCAATGTGTTCAGGCAGCTCGTATTAAAATTGTACTGGCAGTTTTTGCTATTGTCTTATACATGATTTTTGATATGTAAAAGAAATATTATTTTAGATTTTGTCTGTGGGTGGCAGGAAAAACGTTCAGCATTCTAATTGAACTCATTACAGTCTTGTGGTATTTGGTGCTGCTTGTCTGCTGTTATCTCTGGGGACAAAGGAAAAGATGGCGATTTTTGCTGGTGACTGGACAAAATTGTGATGTCACTGGATTTGTTTTTTTCTTTTCACAGAGCCACAATTATTGAACTGATGGATTCTACAAAGTGTCTTTGGATGCTTATCACTTTGTTCACTTGGAAAGATCTATTAAATGGTCTTGCTTGACAGATTTGTGTATTTATAGCTGTTACCCGTAATGGGTTTTTTATTGCTCTATACTATTTGTGTATGAGTACTTGAGGATATTAAGTTATCATGATGCAGAAGCTGTCTTCTGCTGCTAGATTATATTTATCTGATGTTGGCATCTCGCACTGCTATCATTATCAAAGGACTGCAAAGGGAAAGATGTGTGCATATTACAAAAAAAGATTGCGTTTGAAGATAAATATAGAATTACAGTACGTATATACTGATTGGGGGTAAGAGGTGGGGAAAGAGAAGCAAATTGGCCTTTTCATTACATTGTGTATTTGGAAGTGTAGACTTCAACATGGGTGCCCTTCACTTGTTTTGCTGCAAGTGTGCGATTGAACGGTCACGTTTATGAGCTACTCGCTGTGGACACCGTTTGCCATCATTCCATCACTTTTCTAAGAGCGTGTGTGCGTGTTATCCCTGAGGACATAGCTCCCATCACTCCTCTCTAACACGCCATAAATCCTCAGCAGGTATACAGCCACATCAAGCTCAGCACACGTAAGGTACTGTAAATCTGCAGGAGGACTTTTCATCTCATTTTTCTTCGATCAGTCTTTTGTCTTAAGATTTCTGTTGACTGGAAACTGTATGTGGAATGGGGGCAGCTCAGACTGCTACAAAGTATGCTGGTGCAGCACAAGAGCAGTAAATCTGATGGTAGTGTCAGTACATGATTGGGACAGATCAGTGCAGTGTCCTCTGCCTCAGTAGGTTTTAATCAGCTCAGAAGGAGGGGTCTAATTTATAGACTGAGTTGAGCTTATGATAATGATCTCACTCGTAAAGTCATCCAGAGACGTGACTTTATTAATTAGTTTTTTTTCCTTATTAGTTCAGTATTTTATGAATATGTATAAATACTCAGTGTTGGCTAATGCAGTGAGCTTGCTATGCTTTAGTTAGCTTTTGTTTTTGACATTGTATCAGTTAGTGTAAAAAGTTACAAATAGCCTTCTCATAAAAGATTTCCATGGTTGTGTAAAATCTAAATGGGTTGGCAGGGACTCCAGGAATCAGAAACTGTTACAAGCAGCAAAAGTATAGTTTTTGCATGGAAACCAATGCAGAGTTCTGTGTCTTGTCATTTATGAGTGGCACGTAGGACAACTGATGAGCACATCAGTCTCACAATCCTGAGCACCCAGGTTCACATAGAGTAGTTTTTTTCATGCTTTCTGACGTGCTTACGTGGGTTTTCTCTAGGCACTCTGGTTTCCTCTTACACCCCCAAATCAGGCATGGTATGTTGATAGAAGAGTCTAAATTGTTCGTGTGCATGCAAGAGCCAAGTTAAAAAAATTTATATATACGTCGTGGTTGGTTGGCAACCAGTTGAGTGTATATTCCGCCTCTCACCCAGATTTACCTGGGATCGGCACCAGCATAGTAGATGGATGGCTGGATCGATACGTTTTAGTTAGACATGACATACAGTGAAGAAAGTAAGTATTTGAACACCCTGCAATATTGCAAGTTATCCCACTTAGAAATCATGGAAGGGTCTGAAATTTTCATCGTATGAACCAACAATGAAATTTTTTTTGGAGTGGAGGCCCTCTTGGGGTGTCAATGATCCTTAGAAAGGTGAGGAATTAGCCCAGGAATACACCACAGGACTTGGTCAATTACTTGAAAAGAGCTGGGACCACCGTTTCCAAGGTGACTGTTGGTAATACACTAAGTCGCCATGGTTTGAAATCACGCATGGGACGGAAGGTTCCCCTGCTTAAACCAGCACATGTCAAGCCCCGTCTTAAGTTTGACCATTTGGATGATACAAAGGAGTCATGGGAGAAAGTTTTGTGGTCAGATGAGACCAAAATGGAACTTTTTGGTCATAATTCCACTAACCGTGTTTGGAGGAAGATGTTTGGATGAAGACAAATGATGAGTTCCATCCCAAGAACACCATCCCTACTGTCAAGCATGGGGGTGGTAGCATCATGGTTCGGGGGTGTTTTTCTGCACATGGGACAGGACGACTGCACTGTATTAAGGAGAGAATGACCGCGGCCATGTATTGTGAGATTTTTGGGGAACAACCTCAGTCAGAGTATTGAAAATGGGTCGTGGCTGGGTCTTTCAACATGACAATGACCCAAAGCACACACCCAGGAAAACCAAGGAGTGGCTCCATAAGATGCATGTCAAGGTTCTGGCGTGGCCTAGCCAGTCTCCAGGCCTAAATCCAATAGAAAATCTTTGGAGGGAGCTGAAACTCTATGTTTCTCAGCGACAGCCCAGAAGCCTGTCTGATCTAGAGAAGATCTGTGTGGAGGAGTGGGTCAAAAGCAGTGTGTGTAAACCTGGTGAACAACTACAGGAAATGTTTGACCTCTGTAATTGCACACAAAAGCTACCGTACTAAATATTAATGTTGGTTTTCTCAGGTGTTCAAATACTTATTTGCAGCTCTATCACACACATAAATCATTAAAAAAATCATATATTGTCATTTCTGGATTTTTCTTTTTAGATTATCTCTCTCGCAGTGGACATGCACCTACGATGACAATTTCAGAACCCTCCTTGATTTCTAAGTGGGAGAACTTCCAATATAGCTGGGTGTTCAAATACTTATTTTCTTCATTGTATGTACCCTAATGTAGTAGTATTACAGGTTTGTCTTGAAACTGAGAACAGTTAGGCCATCCATAAAAATAATTTGGTTTCGGGTAACAAGTGTCGAAAAAAAATGAATAGGTAGGTAGGTGTGAATGTATTTTTTTTTTGTTTTGTTTTGTTTTTGCAAAGGTCCATACCATGATATTCTGCAATTTTTTGCCCCATATATGACCAATAAATATATGTATATGTATATATATATATATATATATATATATATATATATATATATGTTGTAGCTTACGTTTTAGCTATAAATTATATAAATATTTATTTCTTCACATTTTCAACTTCCTAATAATTATTCAAAATCACTGATGTGCATACCTGCATAACATACGTAGCTGCTTCTTTGGATACTGAACTGGGGAATGAGGCGCTGGCTCAGTCGATCTCTTCCAGGACTTCATTAAAAAGGTGTGTTTTCCCAGATCAGCATTTTTTTTAACCGGAATGTAAGATCTTGAATTTTCCTTGGCAGCTGCCATCATAGTGACAAATGCATCAATTTTGGGCCGTTCAGCAGTGACATTTTTCCTCAAATGAAAAATCACTACCCTAAGATCCGGATTGAACTGTAACAATGTCTCAAAATCATGAGAACGTTCGCATTGGATGCCACCATGCGTTTGCCCCAGTCGCAGTGCGTTTATCTCTGACAGCATGTCATCTCCAAATTCTTCTGGGGCAAAGGACCTTTCCAACCTGTCAATCACTCATACAATAACAGCCAATCAGATAGCTGCATTGTCTTAATCCCTATCTTAACATGCCCCTCTCGCCGTATTGTCCCACAAGCAATGCTGGTTGTGAATAGCCTGCGCTTGGAAAAGGTAATGTTACGAAGAAAATGTTCTTCAGATGCGCTTGGGGAACGTGCAATTTTGATGAAAGATATCCTGCTAGGTTACAAGGGGCCCGATTCATTTTACAAAGCCTAAAACACAGTTAACGAAGTGTCTACGATCAATTAAGGCTTGCAAAAGACTGCAGATACAACTAAATGTGGACAGTATAAACAAACACAAGGCTGTATGTTCAAAGGTAAGTGAGGGAGAAGTATCTTCTCTGAGTTTGATTGAATTATTATCAGTGCTTTATATATTGCAGGAGAACAACTTTCAGTTTGTTAGTTTATCACTGACCTGCTGAATGAAGTGTGTAATGTTTTATGCCGAAGAGTCGGGTTAGGGATACGTAAATGCGCGATGTCTTGGTAGCGAAATGTCTATTTGCCTATTTGTATCACATCAGACTTTTAAGACAAAGCACTGGGTTTGATCACGAGCCAAGAAAAATGAATACACCCACTCACTTATAAGGACTACAATATTACTCGTGATCTTTCCAAGCAAAGAGTACTCACCCTGCTTTACATGCGCAGTACGATTCCACTATTTTATTCTGTTGGATTTCAATATGATGTTTGTGAGGGGTCAAACCTTTTTGCATCGATCGCCAACATTTCGCTGTAACTCTGACATTGTGTCCTGCTGTGTCCAAAATCTTAATTCCTTGTACATATTCTTGCGTGAAGAAGAGACCTCGCTGTAGAAATCTCTTGGACAAGTCTGACGCATTTGGCAAAAAACATACACCAATATTATCTGGAATACGCGATAGAGAATTGACTTCAAACGTGTTCTGTTCAATCACCATTTTGTAAGATTGTGGGACATGGCTAAGGAGGCAGAGTTCAAGATCACCATCGGAAAGGTCCATTTGTTTGAATACACTCTGGAGTGTTACAGAAAGGCTCACCTTTCTCAACTTAGGACTCACAATGTATCCGCCAGTTAAAATAAGCGAGAAAGCAAATGGTATGCCATCCGCCACGATAGCGTGAGAAAATCAAGTTTCTGATTGGTTAATATTTGAGACAGGATGTAGCAGTTACTTCCCTTGTCCAGACTTAGTCCCCTTCGTGGGAAAAAACTAAAAAATAATAATAATACTATGTCGATTTCGGGAATTTTATTTGCTTTTGACAATTTACGGTCAGTCAGGTTACCGGAAACCTAAATATTTTTACGGATGGCCTTATGTCCAAATGTTGCAATCTGTGTTGGGATTATTAATGAAGACTTTATATGTTGTTATCCGTTGAGAGATGAAGTATGTTCATGTGTGTGCTTGTGTATGTCTGTGTATGTCACTATGCAGGCTACTTTTCATAGACACGCAATTTCAAATGTTGAAAATTAAAGCTGAAGACTCATCTGGACGACTGCACATTCTTCGGATTAACCTGAAACCAAAGGTAAGTGCTTTCCTCACTTCAATGTTCAGTATGAAAACACATGGTCGTCATTGATGACTAGGTCATCCTCACGATAAAAATGATTCATTATCACACGGAACATAGTCCATCTCGATGTTAAAATTCAGACAATCCAGATCCACTTTTGACTTCATTTAACACGTATGGGCCATTCAATTTGCTGATAGCAAATCAGTGATTTATATCTGGGCCCTCATATCTGGGGCAAATTGGAGAGGGTGTACTGAGACTTGATAACCCACTGTGACTGAGATGTAGCACAGATAAAGTATCTCCACACAGACCTCGGCGTGATAGAAAATGATCCTCTATGAACAGAGAAAGTAAGTACACATTTTTTTATCTACTATGGCTTGTCATCACTTGCTACTTTTAAAGGACTACATGTACAAGGACAGCAACAACCATATTACTGTAATGCCTGCAAGAAATCGTGGGTCAGCAACACAACTCGTGGTTACTCCTTATGGGAGAACACAAAGAAATTTAATGTAATTCTTTAGTTAGCTGCCATTAAAGGTACAAATCTTATAACAAATGCTAGAAATACAAGTATCAAATATCACACAAATGCCACATTTCACTTTCTTTTTACATTTGTTGGGATGTTTTGAAAAATAAAAAAAGCCCCCAAAAATCAATATATAACATTAATATAGTAATATAGTCTAACAAAACATCCCTATGACATCACTATTGAATTTAACATCATAAGTAAGGCCACAATTCACCAAGGTTTTTTTTTCATTTGATATGACATCCCATGCTAATGGGTTAATGATAAAAATACAGCAGAGGAAATACAATGTTGTTTATATCCATCCATTTTCTGGACTGCTTATACTGATTAAAAATCTTTCATTTTAATGATTCCTTATCACTGACCTGCACATCTTGCAGTAAGGCAACACTTCTGTTTTTAAGCACTACCATTTAAATCTGTAGTGAAATGGAGTGATTCAGTGTGTTGTTGGCATTAACATTGCGTGAGTTATTACCTACACCAACTCTGCATTATAGTAAGATTTTCCCAAAATGTCCAATCATATATTGTCACAGTTTTTTTTTTTTAATCTTCAGGGATGAGAATTTTCCGCCGATCGGCGGATTTCCGGATTTTTCCGACCAAAATGACCATTCTCGAGATAAGCGCAAATCCGTTGAGAAAATTTCAGGAGGGGGTAGGGTATCGTGCGGCTGCCTCTCGGTGGTGGGCTCCGAGCTGCAAGTTCATCTTAGTGCTAGCACAAGGACGACTATCATACGCCGTTCTAACTTGCTCGTAGCCGGGTAATGGCACGTGGGACTTAGATAGCGCAAACTGAGCGACGGTGTGTTCAAAGTTTTACGATGGCGAAAGTGTTAGAAAAAAAGGATGAAGATCAAACAAGGGCAATTGACAAGGATGCTGGAATCAAAAACAGTTTCAGACGGGCATGGCTTGAAAAAAGTGTAACCGTGCAGACAGGACCGAAAACGGTATCATGTCTAACTGAACACATACAAAAAGTGGACACTCTGTGTTCCGATAGGAGCAAAAAATATCCATCTTAAAAGAACATGGGGAAGATGATGAGGTCATGACTTTGGAAGCTCCCAATAGGTTAACTGACGTGAGTGAATTGATGACACCTTGGAAGTGTATTTAAGGCCGCATTTCAAATATTCTGCTTCCTTGTTTGAAATCATGGTAAAGTAAAAGAAATCTCACAGTAAATCAGAGAAAGAATAGTGGTGCTCCACAAGTCTTGCTCATTCTTTGGTAATATTTCCAAATGCTTGAAGGTGCCTCGTTCATCTGTTCATACACAAGTGTAAACTATATGGGACCATCCAGCTATCACACCACTCAGGAAGGAGATGGGCTCTGGGGGGGAAGCTTGTAGAACTGAGAACACCATATCAACTGTGACTCACGGAGGTGGCACCATCATGTTGTGGGGCTATTTTGCTGCAGCAGAAACTGGAGCTTTTCATAAAATAGACAGCATCATGAAGAGAGAACATTACATGGTGATATTCAGACAACATCTCTAGAGAGCCGGCTATCAGGGTAAGTCTGGTGGCCTTCCAGGTTGGCTGAGCAGTTTGGGAATTTTAAGAAGGGTCCTTATGGGACAATTCAGGCCATGATGGTAATAGGTCCTGGTGGTGCCCACTGGTCGAGTGCCACCGGAGCAAGGTCTGTGGGGGCCACCAGATGAGCTCTACCATAACAGGAACAGGAGTCAGTCGCCGCATGAGTGCCGCCGGAATAGGGAGACGTGGCAGATGCTTGACAAGTGCTGCCAGAACAGGGATAGGTGGCGGCTACCGTTCAAGCAACGCCGGAGAAAGGACAGATTGCGGCTGCGTGGCCCCATGGGTCCCCCTACCTATGGGCTCACCACCTAAGGGAGGGGCCATAGGGGTCCGGTGCAGTGTGAACTGGGCAGTGGCCAAAGGTAGAGACATTGGCAATCTGATTCCCGGCTACAGAAGCTGGCTCTTGGGATTTGGAATGCCACCTGTTTGGCAGGGAAGGAGCCCGAGCTGGTTTGTGAGGTCATAAAATTCCGACTACATCTAGTCTTGCTTGCCTCCACACGCGGCTTTGGCTCTGGTACCAGTTGTCTTGAGAGGGGTTGGAGTCTTTCACTCTCGAGTTGCACACGATTAAAGGCGCCGAGCAGCTGAGGATATCGTTATTGCCTCCTACCTCTGTCTGTACGATTGGGTTCACCCTAGTAGACGAGAGGGTAGACCCCCTCGCCTGTGGGTGGGGGGACGTGTCCTGACTGCCTATGCACCAAACAACAGTTCAGAATACCCACCATTTTTTGAGTCCTTAGAGGGAGTGTTGGAGAGAGCTCCCACTGGGGACTCCATTGTTCTAATGGGAGACTTCGATAAAGGGTTTCCACATGTACACCTGGCACCAACACACCCTTGGTTGCAGTTTGATTATCAACTTGGTGATCGTGTCATTGGACCTGCGACCACATTTCTTGGAAATTCAGGTGAAGAGAGGGGCGGAGCTCTCAAATGATCATCACCTGGTGGTGAGTTGACACCGACAGCAGGGGAAGATGTCAGTTTGACGTGGTAAGCACAAACATATCGTGAAGGTCTTTGGAGAATGTCAAGCAAAATAACCCATCAGAGTTTCAACTCCTACCTGTGAAAGAACTCGTGTTCCAGGTGAGGCGGGGGACCTTGAGTCCGAGTGCATCATGCTCCATACCTACATTGCTCAGACGGCATACCGAAGCTGTGGTCGTAAGGTGGTCTCGCAACGGCAGTCTCCAGAACTTTTATTGACACAATCTTGAGGGGCACTAGAGCCAGAGAGGGGGTCTAGTTTGGTGGCCTCAGTATTGCATCTCTGCTTTGTGCAGATGATGTTCCATCTCTCTCACTGGAGCGATTAGCAGACAAGCGTAAAATGACTGGGATCAGAATCAGCACTTCCAAATCCGAGACCATAGACATCAGTCAGAAAAGGGCGCCATGCCCTCACCAGGTCATGAATGAGATGCTTCCCAAAGTGGGATAGTTCAAGTATCTTGGGGTCTTGTTCACAAGTGAGGGAAGAATGGAGCGGGAGATCGACAGGCGGGTTTGGTTGAACCATCTGCAGTGATGCAGCCTTTGGGTTTCCGTATGTTGTCGTAATAAAGGAGCTAAGTCAAAAGCTGAAGTTCTCAATTTAAACGTAAATCTACGTTCCTACCATCACCAATGGTAACGAGCTGTAGGTAATGACTGAAAGAACGTGATCTTGGATCCAAGCAGCCACATCACGTTTCCTTGTGTGTCCAGGTTCTCAATGAGGATACCCCATGCAGAAGGGTCAGTCAAAACGGTCAAGGCTCAGATGCCCCAGCTACAATGAGGTGGCTGGGGTATGTGATTCAGAGGGCTGCTGCGTGGCTCCCTGGTGAGGTGTTCTGGGCACGTCTTACCAGAAGGAGACCATGGGGACGACCCAAGGCACGCTGGCGAGACTATGTCTCTCGGCTGGCCTGGTAACGCCTCGGGATCCACCTGAAAAAGCTGGATGAAATGGCTGAAGAAAGGGAAGTACGGGCGTCCCTCCTTAAGCTACTGCCTTCTGTGTGATAAACATTAGAAGATGGATGGATAGATGGATGGGATAGATCAGGGGTGCGTAATGCGTCACTTGATTGACATTCTGGTTGACCAATCTCGGCCTCTCCTTATGTTTGTCACTGCGGATGTACACATGAAGGTGCGTATCTGCACATACAATGCTGTGAAAAAGTATTTGATTTTTTTGTTTGTTTTTTTTGCAAATCTATCACACTGAAATGGTGTCAATTCATCAAATCAATTTTAATCCCTCAGAAACAACTCAAGGACATACTAAATGGAATTTTCTAATGAAAATTCAAATGATTAAAGCTAAAAAAAATCCAAACCTTTCTAACCTTTTGTGAAAAAGTAATGGGCCCCTTTAAATCATAAGGTCACTGTGACTAACCAGAAATTTGGCAAAAGTGAGTTCAATCTCACAAGCCACACCCAAAATGATTACAACCATGCTTATTGAATCAAGAAATTACTTAAATACAATCCGTCAAAGAATGTTAACTAGGCTACAAGATCTCAAGAACCAATCTATCATGCTACAATCCAAATAAATTCAAGAAGAAATGAGAAAAAAAGTGATTGAAAGCCATTAGTCAGGAAAAAGTTACAAAGCCATTTCCAAGGGTTTGGGGGTCCAGCTAACAACTGCCAGATCCATTATATACAAATGGAGAAAATGGGCAAAGCTTCCTAGGAATGGACGACCAACTAAAAATACTCCAACAGTGCGACAATGACTCATTCAGGAGGTCACAAATGAACCTCGAACAACATCTAAAGACCTGCAGGCCTCGCTGGGCTCAGATAAGGTCAGTGTTGATGACTCTAGCATAAGAAAGACGCTGGCCAAAAATTGCATCTATGGGAGAGTTCCCAGGCAATAATGCCTGCTGTCTGCAAAGAATACAAAGGCTCGTTTCACATGTGCCAAACAACATATTGATGATCCTCACGACTTTTGGAGAAACATTCTGTGGATTGATGAGAACATTTTGGAAGGTGTGAGGCCTGTTACATCCGTGTAAAAATGTCACAGCATTTGATAAGACAGTAAAGCATGGTGGTGGGAGTGTGATGGGATGTGGTTGATTCTCCAGGACGAGGACAACTAAATGTAATTGATGGAACAATTAATTTCGCTTTGTACAAGAAGCCCCCCCCCCCCACACACACACACACACACACACACACACGTCACAGCGACCGTACACAAGGCACCAACACCCACCACTCCAGCCCCGTGTTGGTAGATCTCGAGAGGCTGGCTGCTTGAAAGAGTAGACTGAGTCAAAAAAAGATTTGGCCACCCCTAGCGTAGACCATGACAATGGGATTCAATTTAAAAAGTCAACCATTTAAGAAAAACATCATGAACAAAACGTAACCATTTAAAACAATATTTCACAAATTCTTCCAGGATGTCAATTTATGAGCAAAACTGCACATATATGCAGATAAAGAGTACATACCACTGTCATATTGCAATGGAAGTATAGGCTGCACCTTTATTACAACAACTAGGTGGCAGTGTCATATTACAATGAAAGTTTACAGTTATAAGATGAGAATGTTTTTTTCCATTTTCTCCTATACCTATTTATAATGTGCACTCTTGACAATATTAGGGGTTCGGGGGTGTTCATTATTCACGTTAAATTACGGTAATTTCGGCTACTTAACTTTCCAGTCTTCCTTATCAACAGCACCCAACAGAGGCTCCTGAATGCTCAGCTGACCTGCCTATCCCTCTCCTCTTAAAATGGACACCCCAGGTATGTACATGTATAAAAGAGAAAGGGGGGCCATCATAACAGTTCAACCATAAAAATGTTTAATCGCCTCATTATATTTCAGTATTACATATGCACAAAACATTGATGGATAACTAGTTTTGAAAAAAGAAGGAAAATAGTTTTTTCAACCACTGTTGAAGTTAATCTGAAGTAGACTGGCAACTAAAAATGCTAGCAATATCTCAATGGTCCTATTAAAATTCAATATTGAACAATTTGTGGCATTTGATGCCCATAATTTGATTTTGCTGGTCACATAAAATCCTGTGGCAGACCAGATCTTTTCTTTCTTTGACACCTGTGATTTCCATGTTAAAGTAGATTAATTGTGTTTGCTGAATTTACCCAGTGAGAAATCCAGATTTTTTTTTTTTTTTTTTGATTCACTAACTGTGACATGCTCTCTTATCCGTATCTGTGCTACGGTTATCTCTTATGTACCGATTCTTAATTGCATTATAATTTCATTTTATGTTTTTGATAAAGTGATGATAAAAATAGTTTATTTTGGAATGTGGTTTGAATCATTTGGTTACACCACCAACTAAAACATTATTGTTATTATTTTTTTTTTTGCACATTTAATGTGATAAGTGCTTTGTCAGAAATCCCTTTTACAGCTGATGGTCACTGGTCACAGCTAATCATCTACTCCCATCCATCCATTTTCTTTGCCACTTATTCTCACGAGGGTCGCGGGAGTGCTGGAGCCGAAACCAGCTGTCAACGGGTAGGAGGCGGGTTACACCCTGAACTGGTCGCCAGCCAATAGCAGGGCACATAGAGACAAACAGTCAAACTCACAATCACACCTGTGGGCAATTTAGAGTGTCCAATTAATGTTGCATGTTTTTGGGATGTGAGAGGAAACCGGAGTGCCTGGAGAAAACCCACACAGGCACCGGGAGAACATGCAAACTCCACATAGGCGGGGCCAGGATTGTACCCGGTCCTCAGAACTGTGAGGCCAACGCTTTACCAGCTGATCCACCGTGCCGCCCTGGGTGATACCTAATGTATGTTCCCCCGCATCATCAAGCATGTCAGTTTGGCCTCCTGCTTCTTATCCTGCCACGCTGGATAGGGTGGGGGCACTCTGCAAGGGAGGTTCCATACTAACAACTGCTTGACAAGTTCCCAGACCTCACTATATCTACTTTCTTACCTTTAGGGGACGTAGACTTTGACTGATAGAGGTTTTTGACACTGCTGAAATAGATTTGGGTAATGCAGCTCTGCTCTCGCGCCAATCTCAAACTACCTTCAACATGCAGCACCGACGATGTGTGTGAGCAGTCGATCATCAGTGTTTGGCAGCCACTAATCTTTTGTAAAAGGAAACTTCATGACTGCAAACAAAAATTCATTACCTTTGTATTCTCTGGGCATTGAATTTTCATAACCGGAACTGGTTGTCCTAGACGTTTCACCTCAGTCAAGTAGGCTTGATCTTGCACAAAACCTACATAGGGCAGTTCTAGACTTAGTGCTGGTGTGAAAACTTGTCTTTCTCTTCAGAAGTAGTAGTCCCTACCCTTTTTTCAGTCATATCCCGGTTCAACGATGTGAATCTATTTTGCAGACGGGCAACCATTCTAGAAGCTAATCGATTTTGCTCCAGTTTCTTTACAGATCTTTTACCCCATACCATAGCAATTTAATTTTTGACTTAAACATGTATCACGATGATGTATCACTATTATAACAAAGCCATTATTGCTTAATTAGCACTGAAGCTGATACCAACAGACAGTGCAAAGTAATAGTGACCACCTTAGCATGCTTCTCAACCAACAGTCGTGATCTTCCAGGAGTCATTTTCACAGTCAAGCACGTGACATTCAATTAATTTCTTAATGTACATTCACACAGCTGTACCAAGTAACAATGAATAAAGAGAAAATTAATTCACATGCAAGTGGTTCCAAAAGCTTTATGGAAAAGTGGAAGTTCATGAAAACGTTTATTTATTTTCATACTTCCATTTAAAAACTGAAACTTTCATCGATTATAGATTCAGGGCCCACAATTTAAACAATTGCAAGTATTTATTTGTTTATTTTTTACATCATTTGGGCTTCCAGCTGATAAAATCAATGGAAGCAGGAATTTAAAAAATGTGAGTGTGAACAAATCACCATTTACTTCTCAGTTATTGTAGAAAAAAAAGAAAGAATTTAGGGTCACATAGATCAATATGTGGTACTTGCAAAACAATATGATAATTAAATGATTAATTTGCTTTAATCACTGTATCGATGTGTCGTGGGATTGAGTCTGTGGCATTTTCTGGCCAATATGGAAGCCCATATTTCCTTGATGCTTGCTGTCAGTTGTTCTTTTTGTGTCTGGTTTCCCACATTTTCCTCTTGATAATACATGATAGATTCTCAACAAACCTCGGACCACTGGCAAACATCCGTCCTGTTTCCAAGTCGCTTACCCTCACAAGGGGCACGAGAGTGTCAATAGTGCCCATGCCAGCTAAAGACCAGTTTTTCTTCTCCTTGCCTCAGTTGAGATGTTTCCTATGTTGGCTCATATGCATGTTGACCCAAGAAACCTGACAGTTGTAGCCATGGATCTGTATATTTAGAGTTTTTTTTTTTTTAGCCTGCCGTATTCCACTCTGTTTGGATCTCTGCTAGATTCTTGAATCTTCTCTGTTTGATATTCCGCTGAAGCCCATGGCCATTTCTTTTGCTGGTATATCTTCTCCTGCCACATTTTGTTCTCCCTCTAGACTTTCCATTGATACGTTTGGACACAGCACTCTTCGAACAGCCAGCCTCCTTAGCTAAGAATTTTTGATATATCCGTCCATCCATCCATCCATTTTCTGAGCCACCTATCCCCACAAGGGTAATGAGAGTGCAGGAGCCTATCCCAGCTTTAATCAGGCAGGAGGCCAGGTACACTGTGAACTGGTTCCCAGACAATCACAGGGTGCATAGAGAGAGACAACAGTCACACTCACAATCACACCTAGGCGCAATTTAGAGTCTCCAATTAATCCATGTTTTGGGGATGTGCATGGGAATCCGGAGTGACCAGAGAAAGCCCATGCAGGCACAGGAAGAACATGTAAACTCCACACAGGCAGGGCCAGGATTCGAACCCCACTGTGAAGCCGAGTTGTTTCATCACGCCCCCCTTATTTATATCCAATTATCCATTCAGTTTATGAGCCGCTAATCCTCATGAGGTTCGTGGGAGTTCCGGAGCCTATCCCAGCTGTCATCGAGCAAGAGGCAGGGTACACCTTCAACTGGTTGCCAGCCAATTGCACGGCACTTTGAGACAGACAACACTCACAATCACATCTAGGGGCAATTTAGAGTCTCCAATGAATGCGTGTTTTTGTGATGTGGGAGGAAATCCGGAATGACCAGAGAAAGCCCATGCAGCCACGGGAAGAACTTGCAAACTCCACGCAGGCAGGGCCAGGTTTCGAAACACTCTTCACTCTTTTGCACTGGTTGAGTTTCAAAGTGCACTGTGAGCCAAAAAGAGGCTGTATCGTAAGGGTAGTGACTTCAGATTCTGAGTTAGAAGCAGACATTCTGGTTGCTAGGTTGCCTTGATAAAACAGATACAACAAACAAGACAATATCAACTCTTGTTCTTGCAAAGTAGAGCTTAAACTGTCCAGCTCATCATTTCTCCTGTCTTGTGAACTATTACATCGCCACAGTACAATGTGATTGCTTTATCAGCTCTTATTGTTATATTATCTCGCTCTTTATTTGAATAGGTGCAGTGTGTACAATGTTTGCCTGACATTTGTAATGGCCAAATGAAGCTTCTTGTGATATAGCTGGTTTAATGTGAAACCAACACTGGATTTTCTTTTAACTCGTGTTATTTTCCCCTTTTTGTGGCTTTGCATTCTTCTCTGCCACTGCCTTTTAGTTTTCTCATCACATCAGTAGTGGCTTTGTCCATCATAAAAAACTACTCACCAATATCAACAGCATTGTTAACAGAGTTTCAAAGAAAAAGAGCATGCAAGGGTAGTTTCGTGTGTACGTGTGCGTGTGTGTGTGTTGATACATGGCAGACGTACAATAAGGACCAGCTTAGAACAGCGCTACCGTATGGAGCCTGTCTGCCTGCTGGGCTGGTGATGGATGTCTCCCACACTACAACAAGAAGTGTGTGTGTGTGCTCAGGTTGATGTGTTTGTACATTTGTGTATGTACATCTGTGTGCGTGTGTGCACATCTATGCCAAGTGCTTTTTTCTTCTTTTTTTTTGTCTGATGAGTGATGGATAAGTGTGTATGTGCTTGTGAGTAGGGCAGGGGGAAGGGCCTATCTGTCGGCAGTCCTGACATGTTCATTTGAAAGACTAATTATTGCTTGCTCTGTTGCAGGGCCAAGACATGGTACTCAGGGCATAAATTAACAACTAAGGTGTGTCCCAATCCAACGGTGTATAGACTATATAGCTTCAGCTGTTTTAATTATTGCAGAGGGTCTGTATCACTATCCTCATATAGTGTAGTTTTAATTACTAACTTAACCTAAATGTTTAAACATAAACCGGTACCAGGTAAATGTGTACATAGCGGTGCAACGGTACAGCTAATGTACGTCACCGTACATACCCTGGTACTTGTTTTTTTTGCATAAAGAGAACAACTTTTTTCTTTCTCAAAATGGTATCTTTATTTTGCTTGACTGCATTATTTTGTGGACTGATTATTAATGACGAATTTCAAGTTAACCGTTATTCAAACACCTTTTTCAAATAGTAAATTGCCTTTTACTGTTTTCTTTGACATTTTTTTATCTTGTGAATGTTGAAAATATTAGGACTGCAACTAACATTTTAATTCTGTAATGTTTTTTGGAGGGGGAGTGGGGGGCTTGACCTTCAGTCTTCCAACCTGAACTGGTCGGCAGTTAGTCAGAGGGCACAACCATTTGAACTCACATTCACACCACCGCTGATTGTGAACTGAACACACGTTGCCTGCAACAAAGTCAGGCAAGTGTATCACTGCAACATCAGTAACTGGGAGTCAGATCAGGGAAGTGAATTAATTCATGTCAATACTTATGGACTAACTCATGAAGCAGTTAATGTTAGTTCACTAGAAATTACTCATGCTTTGGTTTAATCTACAAGACTACACAATCATTGGCATTTGACTTACATCTTTAAGAAAGGCAAACTACATTCTCACCACATTTTTTTTCGTCCTCTCAAATAGCGAACTGTTTATATCCTTGAGGGATGGCCACTTTATTAGGGATAGAGAGAAGCCCTGCAGCCCACCCTTTTGCCTCTATTGTTTTATACAGGAAAATGTACAATGTACTACCCCATCCCGACACCGCGTATCCTGTATTTTAAAGGGTTTTGCTCCTTGTTAGTCAAAGAGGCAAACAGTTTATTACTGAAGTAGAAGCCAAGAACTAAAAACTGTGTAGTCCATAAAAATATATTTAACTGTGCAGTGCGTACGGAACAGTACTAACATCTGTTGTGTATAGCATTAATAACGTTGTAATTATTTATTTATTGTTGTTCTTGTCTGTATTATCATCATCACCATCATCATTTTTATTATTATGTTGACATTTCTTTGAACCAAACAAACTGAAACTGAACTCTCACATTCACAAACAATTACAAATAAAAAATACAAAATTCCTACTTGAGAGTCAAAAAAATACAGTTTTTCCTCATGTCATTGATGGGGGTATTTGTGAAAATATAAGAATTATAATTTTCAGGAAAACGTCACATGCCTCACAGGCTTTTAAATGCATAAATTCCTTTTCACACCACACATGCTCAATGTGAAAGGACCGCACATCACAGAACAAAGACTACAGCATCCCACTCCAGTGTGCCAAACGCTGACTTAAGACTCCTACCGGGAAAAGTAAAGTTTTCCAGCTGGAAAAGTAGACCGCACACCTGCAACTTGGGCAAGATTTATTTGCCGGTATTGCAAACGAATGCCTTGGCATTCCTCATTTTAAGGAAGGGGTCAAGAAGGACAAGCTGCGGGGGAAAAAAAAGGAAATGGGTGCACAACCTAGTAATGGCTCATCAAAACCTCAGAGAATTTAGGCTTGTTTGTTTCCCTCGTACAAGACAGCCAAAGAAACAAACAACAACAAAAAAACACGGAAATCACTACACTAGTCCCCTTTTCCATTGGAGGACCATTCTGAAAATATAATTTTTTTCTCTTCAAAATCACTCCATAAACCATCCGCTACCCTTTATATTGTCGCTTGGCTTCTGCAAGACAGCAGAATGCAGCTGCCTCTTCAGCACATACGTTAACATTAAAGTCCCGTCAAGGGCATCACAAAGTGTGGTGTGAAAAGACCTTAAGAGTCCTTTTAGGATTCATTTTTGGTCAGCTTTTTTAGGACACATGATCAACTTGTTCATGTTCTCTGAACAGATGAACCTAATGAATAATCAGTTAACCCACTTTCGGGACCGTTAAACTTGTGTTACTTAGGGCATTAGAGTTCTGTTGAGTATGTATATACAGTATATGTTTTCTGTTTTAGAGAGAGAGAGAGAGAGAGAGAGAGAGAGAGAGAGAGAGAGAGAGAGAGAGAGAGAGAGAGAGAGAGAAGAGAGAGAGAGAGAGAGAGAGAGAGAGAGAGAGAGAGAGAGAGAGAGAGATAGAGAGAGAGAGAGAAGAGAGAGAGAGAAGAGAGAGAGAGAGAGAGAGAGACCGACCGACCGACCGACCGAATTCCATAAGTGTTGAGGCTATATGGAATGTGAACGTCTCCATCACACAACTATCAATTGTAAGTGTTCATAAATTGCTGTACATGTAGTGAAGTGGGTTTGCTGTGCATTTGTTCCCGTAGTCAGACAGTAGTCTAGCGATGCGTGATAACGAACTGTTTAAAGCCACAATTCAAAACATTGCTTATATTTACGTTGATCAAAGATCTGACTCATTAGCATGAATGTATTCAGAATAATAATGCTCACATTTGTGTACTTGTCCATTCCGCTCTGTCAGTGGAGGCAGAGTCCAATACACTTCGCTTTCATGTGAGCTCCCCAACTATACTTGCTTTCAAGTTCACTTTGACTTTTTTTCACTCCTTCTTTTTGCATAGGTCTAAATTGAGGTTGTGCATAGCTATTATCATTAAGAGAACTGCAATAATTCAGAGAAGTCATAAGCTACAACTCACTTTTAGTTTGAAGTAAATTCCCGGTTTCACTTGTACTCCTCTTATATACACGAGGAATTCAATTACCAGTGCTTCTCTTTCTTTTCTTTATTTAATTTTGTAATCTTCCTGAACTGGGTTTAGCATGATTATCCTAAGCGCTAACTGTAATCATGCCACTGGCATTAATTGGGCTGTAATTGCCGAGGCTCTCAGCACCTGGACGATGCTTAATTGTGTGCACTGTGCTGGCACAATGACCCATAATTTTTTTTTGGTTCATTTTTTTTTTTTCACTCTAATTTTCTTTCCTACTCCTAGCATCTGTATTGCTCACCCACACAACTCTGTGCTTTCCTTTCATATCCTTGTTTCTGTATCCATGTTAATGTGTCTGGCTTAAGTTTTACTTTTTCAAAGTGATTCAGTAACAATGTACACAACTTTTACCTGCATTAAGTTAAAAATTAATTGGTTTGCCGACACTACATTATATCTAGATAGATTTCATGGTAGTACAAAATAGAGAATTTGATAATGATGGAATGATTTGCCAGATACAGTAGCTGCATGGACATTATTGCATCATTTTAATTATTCCGTTCTTGCGTCAATGTCCAAAATGCCTTGACTGTAATTTAACTGACTTTTTTATTTTTGTGTTATTTAACCCAGTGAGCCTTCAACAGTCCAATCATTCTGCACTGAATGCCTCCATTAACAAAGCTTTCCGCTACTCCTCTGATTTCGTAGTCTTCTTTGAACGACCTTCACAGCCAGTTCCTGGTTGTCATTGAGGCTCTGACTGAGTTCTGGGACATTCTTGAGGAGATTGACACAAAGACCTGGGTCCTGGAGCCAGAAAAGCCAAGTCTTTCTGACACTATGAGACGAATCGTCATCGGTATGGTGATGTTTGAAAAATACACTATATTACACCAAGCTTTCAATTTCGTAATGCAAGTAAATAATAGTATGTCCTAATACAGTAATGTGCTTTGTGTGAAAATCCCCAAATATAGTATTAAAATGTGGTTTTAAAGGCTTATATACTACACACTGGTTTATTAACATTAGTATTATCATGGAAAAAAATGATTTTGATAATTACCAATGCTGCTATTTTAGGTCATCTGGCATAAACCTCACATTGAATTCTGTTCTAATAAATGTTTTAAGTACTACAGCATGGGTCCCCAATGACAGGGCAGCAGGCTGGTACCGGGCCTGGACTGGTAGAATGCCCCACAAAAATGCCCCACCCCCACCCTTCGCCCCCTGAGTGAAAGACAGAGATTGAAAACCTCTGTGCCTGCCGGAAGGTCTAACTTGCAGGCAAAGAGTTCGGGAAAATAAGATCAGGGTCTTTTCACGATAGGGTGTTTGATACTTATATTTCTTCCAAATACTGTAAACTTATCAACAATTGCATTGCATAGCACTGTCAATCCGCTGTCAGATGAGAAAAATGAAGCAAAAAAACCCATATACATTTCTCTTATGTCTCTACTGGCTCTAAATCTAGTTAGGAATTGATTTGTCTCACAAAATTCTAATGTTTATTGGTTCTGTATGTGCAGGAAATAATGTATCCATTAAAGTGGAAGTGGATCCCCGGCACCCAAAGATGTTGCCAGAATGCTGCCTGCTGGGAGCTGAGCATGGTCAGTAGGAACCCATTCAGGGAAGAGTATGTGTATTGATTTCATGTTCACAGTGAAATGAGCAGGAGGGTAATCCAAGAGTACCTTGAGCTATTGGCCTTATTAATAAGAACACCACTAACTTCTCCGAAATGATCTCTAGTTGATTAATGCCTTGCTATACACATTGTAATAATGTCCTTTGTGGCAGCCCCATGGAAGATCATTCACCTCTTCCAGAGTGAGGTCATCATTTTCAGAAATGAGGGGACGATATTGTTCAGCAAATCAATAATTGGTCCAGTTCATTCATTCTGAACTTTAATATATAATTTTTTTTTAACCAGTAACATAAATCACAATTACCGTAATTTCTCGAGTATAATGCGTTCTGATGTGTAATGTGCAACCCCAAAGTTTATCTAAAAAATCAGGAAAACCCTTCTACCAATGTACAATGCGCACCACCAATTTGCTGCAACCCATGTGCTCAAAATATTAGGAATTATCTGTATTTTTTGTTAGGTTTGTACTTGTTGTTTTTCAAAAAACAGTTCGTACAACAATAATTAACAATAATCATTATCCATGTTCTGATGTAGCGGTAATATAATCTTGGGACAGGCCACAGGACACGCTTGTCCTTGTCCGTGTCATTGTCAGAACAGAATCTTTCAACCAACTAAAATAAATGTTCAATGATTCCATAACATTTTATTAATACTGTCGATAACACATATTACAGTTTTAAATAAATATTTAACACTCTTTGACGTAAACATTTTTTTGCATTACATATTTGTGCATAAAAAGTTTGTGCATAGTGCAGTTTATTCTCTACATTACACATCTTTGGCCAAGATTTCAAAAGCAACATCTGGCTCATCTCCAATCAGGAAACATTTTTTGAATCCCAAGAGTTTTGGTTCCGCAGTGTAGCATCTTGCCTTCCATTTGACTACAATCTGTAGCAACTTTCCTTTGGTGTCAGGTGGCTATCAAAACAACGTGAGGTCAAACTACATCGAAATGAGCGTAATGGGCACATTTAAAAAAAAAAAAAAAAAAAGCTACTATTTCCATTGTGTGCATTCTCCTGTTTTTTTTTTTTTTTATGTGCCCATGATGCTCGTATTATGCAGTTTGAGCTCACATTGTTTTTATACCCACCTGAAGCCGTTGAGGTGAGCTATCATTGTTTCGGACTGCGGCGCTACTAGGTGGCGTCATCGGCACGAGTGATGACACATTTCTTTTAAAAGCATCTGCACAACTAGCCGTTGTAGTCAACATTTTTTGTCTTCGTTTAAGTTAAAACAAACTCACAGGCAGTCGTTTCTTATGTTTGGTGCTGTAGCAACAAACATCCTACGCTAACATTCGTAAAATGCAAGCTCCCCAAGGAGGTCATAGAATTCAGGTTGGGGCTGCACATTACATCAATAAATATAAATGTGTAACATAAAACATCGAATATCAGATCAAAATATATATGGAACCCTTTTTTTTTAAAATCACTATGTACTATGTACCTGTATAACACTTATTTCCAGAAGAGGGAGGAACATATAGTGACCTACAAGAGCGGAGGTAGAACCACGCAGGTAGATTATATTTTGTGCAGACGATGTAATCTGAAGGAGGTTACTGACTGTAAAGTAGTGGTAGGGGAGAGTGTAGCTCGACAGCATAGGATGGTAGTATGTAGGATGATTCTGGTGGTGGGTAGGAAGATTAAGAAGACAAAGGTAGAGCAGAGAACCATGTGGTGGAAGCTGAGAAAGGAAGAATGTCGTGCGGCCTTCCGGAAAGAGGTGAGACAGGCTCTCGATGGACAACCGAAGCTCCCGGAAGACTGGACGACGACAGCCAAGGTGATCAGAGAGACAGGCAGGAGAGTACTTGGTGTGTCATCTGGTAGGAAAGGGGAGAAGGAGACTTGGTGGTGGAACCCCAAAATACAGGGAGTCATACAAGGAAAGAGATTAGCGAAGAAGAAGTGGGATACTGAGAGGACTGAGGAGAGGCGAAAGGAGTACATCGAGATGCGACGTAGGGCAAAGGTAGAGGTGGCAAAGGCTAAACAAGAGGCATATGAAGACATGTACACCAGGTTGGACACGAAAGAAGGAGAAAAGGATCTCTACAGGTTGGCCAGACAGAGGGATAGAGATGGGAAGGATGTGCAGCAGGTAAGGGTGATTAAGGATAGAGATGGAAATGTGTTGACTGGTGCCGGTAGTGTACTAAATAGATGGAAAGAATACTTTGAGAAGTTGATGAATGAAGAAAATGAGAGAGAAGGAAGAGTTGAAGAGGCAAGAGTGAAGGACCAGGAAGTGGAAATGATTACTAAGGGGGAAGTCAGAAAGGCACTACAAAGGATGAAAAATGGAAAGGCAGTTGGTCCTGATGACATACCGGTAGAGGTATGGAAGCAATTTGGAGAGATGGCTGTGGAGTTTTTGACCAACTTATTCAACAGAATACTAGCGGGCGAAAAGATGCCTGAAGAATGGAGGAAAAGTGTTCTAGTTCCCATTTTTAAGAACAAAGGGGATGTTCAGAGGTGTGGGAACTATAGAGGAATAAAGTTGATGAGCCACACAATGAAGTTATGGGAAAGAGTAGTGGAGGCTAGACTCAGGACAGAAGTAAGTATCTGCGAGCAACAGTATGGTTTCATGCCTAGAAAGAGTACCACAGATGCATTATTTGCCTTGAGGATGCTCGTGGAAAAGTACAGAGAAGGTCAGAAGGAGCTACATTGTGTCTTTGTGGATCTAGAGAAAGCCTATGACAGAGTACCAAGAGAGGAACTGTGGTACTGCATGCGTAAGTCTGGTGTGGCAGAGAAGTATGTTAAAATAGTACAGGACATGTATGATGGCAGCAGAACAATGGTGAGGTGTGCCTTAGGTGTGACAGAGGAATTTAAGGTGGAGGTGGGACTGCATCAGGGATCAGCTCTGAGCCCCTTCCTGTTTGCAGTGGTAATGGATAGGCTGACAGGTGAGGTTAGACTGGAATCCCCTTGGACCATGATGTTCGCAGATGATATTGTCATATGCAGTGAAAGCAGGGAGCACGCAGAGGAACAATTGGAAAGATGGAGACATGCACTGGAAAGGAGAGGAATGAAGATTAGCCGAAGTAAAACAGAATATATGTGCGTGAATGAGAAAAGTAGAGGGGGAAGAGTGAGGCTACAGGGAGAAGAGATAGCGAGGGTGGACGACTTCAAATACTTGGGGTCAACAATACAGAGCAATGGAGAGTGTGGTCAGGAAGTGAAGAAACGGGTCCAAGCAGGTTGGAACAGCTGGCGAAAGGTGTCTGGTGTGTTATGTGACAGAAGAGTGTCTGCTAGGATGAAGGGCAAAGTTTACAAAACAGTGGTGAGGCCGGCCATGATGTACGGATTAGAG
This sequence comes from Syngnathoides biaculeatus, assembly GCF_019802595.1. Taxonomy (NCBI): domain Eukaryota; kingdom Metazoa; phylum Chordata; class Actinopteri; order Syngnathiformes; family Syngnathidae; genus Syngnathoides; species Syngnathoides biaculeatus. The sequence continues at coordinate 24,627,772 of NC_084651.1, forward strand.
ACGGTGGCACTGAAGAAACAACAGGAAGCTGAACTGGAGGTGGCAGAAATGAAGATGTTGAGGTTCTCGCTCGGAGTGACCAGGTTGGATAGGATTAGAAATGAGCTCATTAGAGGGACAGCCAAAGCTGGATGTTTTGGAGACAAGATTCGAGAGAACAGACTTCGATGGTTTGGACATGTTCAGAGGCGAGAGAGTGAGTATATTGGTAGAAGGATGCTGAGGATGGAGCTCCCAGGCAAAAGGGCGAGAGGAAGACCAAAGAGAAGGTTTATGGATGTGGTGAGGGAAGACATGAGGGCAGTTGGGGTTCGAGAGGAAGATGCAGGAGATAGGCTAAGATGGCAAAAGATGACACGCTGTGGCGACCCCTAACGGGACAAGCCGAAAGGAAAAGAAGAAGACTATGTACCTGTATATGACTATACAATGTGATTGTATTTTTTTATTTTTCATCCATACCAAAATATAATGCCCTCTTAACTTGTTGAAAATATTTTTGGAAAAAATTGCACATTATTTTCAAGAAATTACGGTAACATTGAAATACAGTATGAACATCAAATCTTTATTTGCTCGATGTATTGTCGTATCAAAATTTTAAAAAAAGGGTAGCTGGCTTTTTCCTTGCTTTTGGTAAGTTAGTTTGCCCAACATTTTTTCCATCTGCTCGATCTTCTGTGTGTCGTTGATGGTCTATGTAAACCGACTGTTCATGAAGCACTCATGGGACGCTTACGACATGTTGAAAGGAATTCAATTGTTTCAATGGCTGTAGAAATGTGTGTGTGTGGGGTGGTTTGCGGGGGGGGGGCTAGAGAGTGTTTGTCATCTCCCCCCATCATCGATGCCCTTGCACATGAATGTCAGTTTACCCTTAGATCTATTGCGTTACAGAGACTTTTTCACAATTTCACATTTTCACACCTTTTACCAGGCTTGCTAACTTCCAAGTGTGTGTAAAGAATGGATGTAGGATAAATGTGACTTTACCACCCTCTGTGGTAGTACCAGGGGCGCTACCACAGAGCTGTGAAATTCTTTTGATAAATTAAGTATTCTAAGTACTGTAAACGAAAAGAGTGAAGAAAATAAAAAGGTTCTCCCACTTCGGTATCTTGGAGGGATCTGACATTTTTATCATGGGTACATGTCCACTGTGAGAGAGATCATCTAAAAAGACAAATCCAGAAATCACAATGTATGACTTTTTTAACAATTTATTTGTGCGATACAGCTGCAAATAAGTATTGGAACACCTGACAAAGAAATGTTAATATTTGGTACAGTAGACTTTGTTTGCAATTACAGAGGTCAAGTGTTTCCTGAAGTTGTTCACCAGGTTTGCACACACTGCAGGAGAGATTTTGGCCCAGTCCTCCACACAGATCGTCTCGAGATCAGACAGGTTTCTGGGCTGTTGCTGAGAAACACAGAGTTTAAGCGCCCTCCAAAGATTTTATATTGGGTTGATACGCTTCTTACGGACCCACTACTTGGTTTTCCTGGCTGTGTGCTTTGGGTCATTGTCATGTTGAAAGAACTAGCCACAACCCATCTTCAATGCTCTGACTGAGAGAAAGAAGTTGTTCAAAAAATCTCAAAATACATAGCCGCGGTCATCCTCTCCTTAATACAGTGCAATCGTCCTATCCCACGTGCAGAAAAACACCCCCAAAGCATGATGCTACCACCCACATGCTTTACAGTAGGGATGGTGTTTTTGGGATGGAACTCATCGTTCGGCTTTCTCCAAACACGGTTAGTGGAATTATGACCAAAAAGTTCCGTTTTGGTCTCATCTGACCACAAAACTTTCTCCCATGACTCCTCTGTATCATCCAAATGGTCATTGGCAAACTTAAGATGGGCCTTGACATGTGCTGGTTTAAGCAGGGAAACCTTTCGTGCCATCCATAATTTCAAACCATGATATCTTAGTGTATGACCAACACTCACCTTAGAAACGGTGGTCCCAGCTCTTTTCAGGTCATTGACCAAGTCCTACCGTGTAGTCCTGGGCTGATTCCTCACCTTTCTAAGGATCACTGAGACCCCACGAGGTGATATCTTGCATGAGGCTCCACTCCAATTGAGATTGACCGTCATGTTGAGCTTCTTCCATTTTCTAATGATTGCTCCAACAGTGAACCTTTTTTCACCAAGCTGCTTGGCAATTTCTCCGTAGCCCTTTCCAGCTGTGTGGAGTTGTACAATTTTGTCTCTTGTGTCTTTGGACAGCTCTTTGGTATTGGCCATGTGACAAGTTTGATTCTGACTGATTGTAAGGGGTGGACAGGTGTCTTTATGCAGCTAACGACCTCACGCAGGTCCATCTGATTCAGGATAATACATGGAGTGGAGGTGGGCTTTTAAAGGTGGACTAACAGGTCTTTGAGGGTCAGAATTCTGTCTGATAGACAGGTGTTCAAATACTTATTTGCAGCTGTATCACATAAATAAATTGTTAAAAAAAATCATACCTTGTGATTTCTGGATTTTTATTTTTAGATTATCTCTCTCACAGTGGACATGCACCTACGATGAAAAATTCAGACCCCTCCATGATTTCTAAGTGGGAAAACTTGCAATATAGCAGGCTGTTCAAATACTTATTTTCTTCTCTGTATGTTATGTTTGTGATGTATCCTTTTCTTTTAATTAACTGTTCTGATGCTATCACACTAATTGCAGCGGCCATTCAGCTGTCCTGTCCAGTTTTCTGAGATACGCTCGGGTACACACTGCAGTTGAAACGCTGTGAATTAAATGTGTTGTATTTTGTACATAGAATTCAACAATGAGTCTTAGACCTTCCGCTTCCCCTTCCCATTCAATAATGTTTGTGGTGCAAATCCCCTTTAAGAAATGAAAAAGAGGAAAAGAATTTCAAACCAATATTGTCTATCTCATCTAAGTTCATAAGCTCTCTTTTCTATAATGTGCTTATCCCTTTTCTTTTCCTCATACAACTTGGCCTCCGTCACATACGTACACATGCTCTGAGGTTTTTCCTCTATATTTAAATGAAACTATGAGAACAAAAACACATTGTTACTTTCATTTATGAAATCTATATTTGAATAAGAACAAGCAGATGTGTTTTGTCAAATTTGTATTTCATGTAAAACATGCATCATGTACATGTAATGCACATGTAATTACCTCCTCTACTTTCTACTACTGGACACTCCTGACTACAGACTTTCAAACTTCTGGGGCTTTCTATGAAATGCAATGAATAGGATCAGTGGCCAGGATCAAAATTCCACAATTTGGCATTGTATTTTCAAGGTCTGTTCACAGGGCTGGCATCTCTTAACTTCCCCACTTTTACCAATATCTGAGGCGATTTTAATTTTGTTCTTAAATTGTTTCTCACTGATCGCGGTATGTCCCTGTAGTCTCGTGCCCTGGCTGACACAATAAGCTACATGCCAAGGATAAAACTCAGGTAATAAAAAAACAAAATCTGGCTCTGCTCGCCATTATTCAGATTAGCTCAGTCAGACATCATCAGGTGGGGAGGAAAAATTAATTTCACTACGTCAATTTCCTTACGTTTGGAGTTGATCTGGGGTGCTTGTGTTGATTATTGTCTTCCGTCATGTCAGAGCTCTTGCTTTCAGACGAGCACATTTCATTCCCCTTGTTGTAACCTCAGAGACATCCGACGAGCTTTCTCTTTAATTCCCCATCAATTGTCAGCTATTGTTTCTGTAAATCCGAGGTCAGGAAATGTCAAAGCGTGTTGCCTAGCAATGCGATTCAAATGATATTAATCATACACACTTCGGCCACCCGAGACGCCAGGCAGGCGGCGACCCTCAAATATCAGGTGTTGCACAGAAATATTGCTTTTTGCATGTAGGAATAAGAAATACTGAAAGTGATGAGCACTACTCAGAGACAAAGCTCCCCTGTGGAACATCAAAAGCAATGCTGGTTCATATCCACATGTATTTACCTGGAAAGTAAAATCAGGATGCATGTGCAAAAGATTAATATCATGTAATAATCTAAGTGGGGAAAGGATAAATCAGTATAGAATCAGGAAAGTATGGAGATGTGACTTCTAGTAATCAATTGTTCACCCATTTTCTGTTGCAGTTGTGACTCCACTGAGGAATAAACTGAATGCCAACATGCATTTGTGGTAAGAAGCGTCACAATCTGGGAATATTTAAGAATGATAATCTAATAGTTGTTTGTCAGATTTTATTTTAGCATTCTTCAAATGTGTTTTTTGCTAAACTGGTCAGTCTAAGCAAAGGTGATGAAATCTATGTAGAATGTGTAAATTGGTTAGCATTAACGCAAAATACACATCCTTTGGTAGTTATTGAATTTATTTGGAGAAACTATCAATGTGTGGTAATTCACAAACTAATCACCATAACTGATAAATTAACATTACTTTAGGCTTAACATCTACTACTCCGCACCGATCAACAGAAAGTTACTACGTAACCCAGTTCTTCTTGAACTTTTTATTCAAATTAACACCTAAAAAATAAAGAGGAAAAAATACTTGGCTTTCTAAGTACAACCGAATGACCCACATTAAAATACAGTAGCATATGGCAGAGGTTTTGTTCATAGAGGCATATTTAAAGGGAAATTCCAGTGGTTTGAAATAACTATGTATCCAATAGGTCGTATCATATGTACTGTACCTTGACAATCCAATACATCACGTAATATGTACCCTATTTGGACAATGTGATGCTAAATCCTCCCTCATTTAATAATGTTTTGAGATTTTTGTGGACAATTACGAATTTTCAGGGGCGCTGCCATTTTCGCGAGTCACATGATGTATGTGGGCGTATGTGATGTGTACCGTGCCGTTCCAAACACTCGATTACACGGGACACCATTATGCCCAGGGCTGATTTCTCGGATTTATCCTCATCTGATGAAGAAATAGCAGTATCGGTTGATCGGGAAGACGCAGGAATACTTTCATACAGATTTGAACCTGTGGCTGTAATTAATGTTGAATATTCGGATGGTTCTTTGGGCGGAATGACGTGGAGTCTGACTACTCGGAGGCCTACGCGCGATATAAGTGCGTAAACGAAGGCCCCCGGGAGCTCCGGCCCGGCAGCCGCGGATGGTTCTTCGTAAGGGAATGACGCAGAGCCTGACAAGCGAGCTCCAGCAGCTTGCCGCGAGCCAAGCTTTCAGGCGGCGGAGGCCTTTAGCCGAGCATCGGTGGTGGTGGAGGCCTTTAGCCTAGCTTCGGCATCCACGATACACGTTACATACGCCCACGTAGATCATGTGACTCGTGAAAATGGCAGCACCCCTGAAAATTCGTAAATGTCGATAAAAATTTCTCAAAACACTATTAAATGAGAGAGGATTTAACATCACATTATAAAAATAGGGTACATATTACATGACTTATTGGTTACATTGTTAATGCAACAACTGGATTTCCCCTTTAAAACAAAAAAAAAGTTTTGGATGGGGCAAGTGAAACTCCAGATTTGAATCCAATTGAGATGCTGTGGTGTGACCTAAATGGCCAATTCATGCTAGAAAACCCTCCAACATGGCGGAGTTGAAACAATTCTGCAAAGAAAAGTGGGACAAAATTCCTCCAGAGCAAGGTGAAAGACACATCACCAATTATTGCAAACACTAGATATTGGTTGTTGTCCCAAGGGTGCCACAGAGGGTCAGAAAAAGTTTAGATTTTTTTTTGTGCCTTAATAAATTCAATTGGTATTTCAAAACTCGCTTTTGTATTTCCTTGGGTTGTCTCTGAGTGTTATTAAAATTGGTTTGATGATTTCAAACCTATGTGTGAAAGAAAAACATCAGGAAGGGAGTGAATACTTTTTTACAGCACTGTATAATATAAATAAAAATGATAATATAAAATAATACAAAACAATAGCTCACGTCTGACTGCTTACTTGCACACTGATCAGATTCATCAAAATCATGTTATATCCGCTGACCCAAAATGTAGAAGTCGTACTAGAAGATGGAAGTTTAGACGGAGTCTCTGACACCAAATTGTCATTACTCCAAGTGCATTAGCAAGGGCAGATCTTAACTGCAGCGACATTTCCCAGCTTGGCACTGATGGGTTTGCCAATATGCATCAAGTCCTGGATTTTCACAAGAACCAAGATGCAGCACTTTTTACACTGAAGCACACCTGCACCATCTACAGCTATAGTCACCAATCTGTCACATGCGCCGGGCGGATGCGAAAGGATACACAGTCATTTCATCAATTTAACTAACTTGGAACAGACTACTCTGGCAAATTAGCAAACATGCTAGCGAGCTTTGAGCTTATATTGAAATCGATGTGCCACCGCTCTGGCGGATATTGTATAGTCTATGAAAAAAGAGTGGTGTGGTGTTGGTGTTATTGCTTCATATGTTTTCACTTATTTCTATACTGTAACGTATTTATTTTTAACCACACAATGAATGACATTACATGTACCTTCATTACAATGGTAAACACTAACTCAGATCGCCAACATTTTGGGTCACGAACGGCACCATGAAACAAATTACGGTATACTCTTGAACCAAGGTTTCACTGTATTATTTGTAACCATAAGGTTATGCTTGTAATAGCTGTGGTTGAAGTAAATTAAGTGTATTATTTAACTGATGTAAGGGTGATGAAGAGCATGTCTGAGAATTCTACAATACATACTGGTGTCTGGTGTTCTATGTGACAGAAGAATATCCGCTAGGATGAAGGGCAAAGTTTATAAAACAGTGGTGAGGCTGGCCATGATGTATGGATTAGAGACGGTAGCTCGGAAGAAACAACAGGAAGCAGAACTGGAGGTAGCAGAAATGAAGATGCTGATGTTCTCACTTGGTGTGAACAGGTTGGATAGAATTAGAAACGAGCTCATTAGGGGGACAGCCAAAGTTGGATGTTTTGGAGACAAAGTTAGAGGGAGCAGACTTCGATGGTTTGGACATGTTCAGAGGCGAGAGAGTGAGTATATTGGCAGAAGGGTGCTGAGGATTGAGCTGCCAGGCCAAAGAGCGAGAGGAAGACCAAAGAAAAGGCTGATGGATTTTTTTCTGGGCGGACATGAGGACAGTGGGTGTTAGAGAAGAGGATGCATGAAATAGGCTTAGATGGAAAATGACACGCTGTGGCGACCCCTAATGGGACAAGCCGAAAGAAAAAGTAGATACTCATTTGTAAGCATTTTTTAAGATAAAAAAATATTTGCCTACTGTATGACAAGTGTCAAGTATTGTAGATCCACTTAAATTTAATGCGGTAGCACAAATGCTTGTTTTTTTTCCTCCCCTGCCATCACCCCATTTCTTTTTTTTTTTTTTTTTTTTTAACCAACAGTGAAAGTCTCTTAATCATCCCCCAGTGTCTTTGCAGACTCATTTGCATGTGGTTAATTAGTGTGTGAAGGAGCTGTCTGTGGTCTGCTGGCAGGAACCCGGACTCTGGTGTCTTGCAAAACCTCCAGGATGTTTTGGAGATCGAATTCCCGTCACCTGCCACCCACGAAAAATCTGTATGTCACACATTTGCCCCCCTTTTCCATTTCAAACATGTCTGTTCCTATTGTGATTACCTCGAGGAATTGTGTGTGTGTGTGCGTGTGTGTCACATCTCAGCATGGATACTCGTGTTTGTCTGTCTGGTTAGCTTCAAATCTTAAGGGGGCGGATATCCACTATTGTCTGTTATTGTGTTTGTCGCCATTTCTTATTTTGTTTTCCGACGAGGTGGCAATTCTTCTCTAATTGGGTTGTTTACAGTTAGCACTATTAAAAACAACAAAGATGGCCAATTCCACACGCAATCATTGCAATCACTTTAATCACACAAAAACATTTTTTTTGGGGTGGGTCTTCTTGTCTTGTTGCTGCAATTGACTTCAAAGAATGCTGTGTATCCACTGCAATGATTAACGATTCAACTTCATTTGCATTCAGAAAGGGCTAAGAAGGGAAAAAAAAAGTTTAGTTGACCATATGATTTTTTTTAATTTATTTTTTTTAGTATGTCGCCCTCTTTTAGTAATAGCTACAATAAAGAAAAGGGGACAAAAAATACTCAATCATACATGAAATTTCTACCATTTCAAATCGTTCGCAGATGTTCAATGTTGAGTGTGGAATCTGCTACTCTTATCGCCTTGAAGCTGCGATCCCTGACCAAGTGTGCAACGATCCTCGTTGTGGGCAACCCTACCATCAAGTGTGCCTGTATGAGGTATGAAGGGTCTCACATATACACACATTATAAGCCTCACCCAGTACATTTGTAAAGGAAATACCATTTTGTCCATACATAAGCCGCAACTGTGTAAAAGCCGCGAGTGCCTGCATTGAAATACAAGATACTTACAAAGAAAAACGCTAGACAGAAAGTTTTAATACCTTAGCTTACCTTTACGTAACAACAACACAGTGGTACGAACAAGGCCGGTAAAAAAAAACAAAAAAAACATACCGGTTAAAAAAAAAAACAGCCGCGGCAGCTACATAATAGCAACACGGTAGCACAGCACTAACAGAGCAGGTTAAAAAAAAAAACATACCTAAATCACTGAGACACGGCAGTAACACAGCAGCAACATGCTAGCGCGACGCTGACAGGGCCGGTTAAAAAAAATAATTCATACCAGTAAAATCACTGAGACAGCAATAACAGCAACACGCTAGCAGAGCGCTAACGCTAGCGCACCCCTAACAGGGCCGGTAAAAAATACCAGTAAAAGTCACTTCCTCGGCACATGTAATCCACCGGTCTCACTCTTACCTTTTCCGCTTGAGTGCCTCCTTGTACAAATCAGCTGCATCACCGCAGAGTTGAAAGCGTGTGAAAAAGTCGCGGCTTATTGGCCAGAAATTACGGTATTTACTATCCATCCATTTTCATAGCTGGTTATCCTTATGAGGGTCGCGGGAGTGCTGGAACCTATCCCTGCTGTCAACGGGCAGGAGGCAGAGTACACCCTGAACTGGTTGCCAGCCAATAGCAGGGCACATGGAGAAACAGCAAGTCGCACTCACAATCACGGCAATTAAAGTTATAGGTTTTTGGGATGCGGTAAGAAACCGGAGTGCCTTGAGAAAACCCACGCAGTCACAGGGAGAACATTCAAACTCCTAACCTGGGTCCCCAGAACTGTGAGGCCAACGCTCTTCCAGCTGCACCACCGTGCTGCCTGTGTATTTACTACAGCATCACTAATTAATCGGCCAATATTAGCCTTTTTGATATTGTCAATTTTTTTGCTATTAAAACATAATACCTCTATTTAAGGGACTAACAAGGGCTCATGTCAATGTGGAATTTAAAGCACCTGTGTCAAAACTGAACTCTAAGGTGCACAATAGTATCATTATTAAACACTATCTGGGAGTCAATGGTCTTATTGATAATGGATAATTACATTGGACAAACATTGAATTACAAAGCAGGAGACATTAATATGAACATATATCATTATACAGATGTCACATTGAGCACCCCTGATTAAAGGCCTTCAAAATGTGGGCTGATTTCTTCACAGTACACTCATTTTTGGAATTCCTGATTTTGTGGGTTTTATGAGCCGGAAACTCAAATTACGCAGCCCTATGGGGGCACAAACCCGTGCAATCTGTAGGCCGGTCCCAAGCCCGGATAAATGCAGAGGGTTGCGTCAGGAAGGGCACCCGGCGTAAAAACTGTGCCAAACAAATATGAGCGTTCATCTAAAGAATCCCATACCGGATCGGTCGGGGCCCGGGTTAACAACGCCCGCCCCCGGCACTGCTAACCTGCAGGGCGTCGGTGGAAATTCAGCTACTGTGGGTCGAAGACAAAGAAGAGGAGGAAACCGGATCCAGCGTCAGAAGAAAAAGAGGAATGCACAGAGCCTACAACTGAGTGTAGGGACTTTGAATGTTGGGACTATGACAGGAAAAGCTCAGGAGTTGGTTGACATGATGATTAGGAGAAAGGTTGATGTACTGTGTATCCAAGAGAGCAGGTGGAAAGGTAGTAAGGCTAGAAGTTTAGGAGCAGGGTTTAAATTATTCTACCACGGAGTAGATGGGAAGAGAAATGGAGTAGGGGTTATTTTAAAGGAAGAACTGGCTAAGAATGTCTTGGAGGTGGAAAGAGTATCAGATCGAGTGATGAGACTAAAATTTGAAATTGAGGGTGTTATGTATAATGTGGTTAGCGGCTATGCCCCACAGGTAGGATGTGACCTAGAGTTGAAAGAGAAATTCTGGAAGGAACTAGATGAAGTAGTTCTGAGCATTCAAGACAGAGAAAGAGTTGTGATTGGTGTAGATTGTAATGGACATGATGGTGAAGGAAACAGGGGGGATGAAGAAGTGATGGGTAGGTATGGCATTCAGGAAAGGAACTTTGAGGGACAGATGGTGGTGGACTTTGCAAAAAGGATGGAGATGGCTGTAGTGAACACTTATTTCCAGAAGAGGGAGGAACATATAGTGACCTACAAGAGCGGAGGTAGAACCACGCAGGTAGATTATATTTTGTGCAGACGATGTAATCTGAAGGAGGTTACTGACTGTAAAGTAGTGGTAGGGGAGAGTGTAGCTCGACAGCATAGGATGGTAGTATGTAGGATGATTCTGGTGGTGGGTAGGAAGATTAAGAAGGCAAAGGTAGAGCAGAGAACCATGTGGTGGAAGCTGAGAAAGGAAGAATGTTGTGCGGCCTTCCGGAAAGAGGTGAGACAGGCTCTCGATGGACAACCGAAGCTCCCGGAAGACTGGACGACGACAGCCAAGGTGATCAGAGAGACAGGCAGGAGAGTACTTGGTGTGTCATCTGGTAGGAAAGGGGAGAAGGAGACTTGGTGGTGGAACCCCATAATACAGGGAGTCATACAAGGAAAGAGATTCGCGAAGAAGAAGTGGGATACTGAGAGGACTGAGGAGAGGCGAAAGGAGTACATCGAGATGCGACGTAGGGCAAAGGTAGAGGTGGCAAAGGCTAAACAAGAGGCATATGAAGACATGTACACCAGGTTGGACACGAAAGAAGGAGAAAAGGATCTCTACAGGTTGGCCAGACAGAGGGATAGAGATGGGAAGGATGTGCAGAAGGTTAGGGTGATTAAGGATAGAGATGGAAATGTGTTGACTGGTGCCGGTAGTGTCCTAAATAGATGGAAAGAATACTTTGAGAAGTTGATGAATGAAGAAAATGAGAGAGAAGGAAGAGTTGAAGAGGCAAGAGTGAAGGACCAGGAAGTGGAAATGATTACTAAGGGGGAAGTCAGAAAGGCATTACAAAGGATGAAAAATGGGAAGGCAGTTGGTCCTGATGACATACCGGTAGAGGTATGGAAGCAATTTGGAGAGATGGGTGTGGAGTTTTTGACCAACTTATTCAACAGAATACTAGCGGGCGAAAAGATGCCTGAAGAATGGAGGAAAAGTGTTCTAGTTCCCATTTTTAAGAACAAAGGGGATGTTCAGAGCTGTGGGAACTATAGAGGAATAAAGTTGATGAGCCACACAATGAAGTTATGGGAAAGAGTAGTGGAGGCTAGACTCAGGACAGAAGTAAGTATCTGCGAGCAACAGTATGGTTTCATGCCTAGAAAGAGTACCACAGATGCATTATTTGCCTTGAGGATGCTCGTGGAAAAGTACAGAGAAGGTCAGAAGGAGCTACATTGTGTCGTTGTGGATCTAGAGAAAGCCTATGACACAGTACCAAGAGAGGAACTGTGGTACTGCATGCGTAAGTCTGGTGTGGCAGAGAAGTATGTTAAAATAGTACAGGACATGTATGATGGCAGCAGAACAATGGTGAGGTGTGCCTTAGGTGTGACAGAGGAATTTAAGGTGGAGGTGGGACTGCATCAGGGATCAGCTCTGAGCCCCTTCCTGTTTGCAGTGGTAATGGATAGGCTGACAGATGAGGTTAGACTGGAATCCCCTTGGACCATGATGTTCGCAGATGATATTGTGATATGCAGTGAAAGCAGGGAGCATGCAGAGGAACAATTAGAAAGATGGAGACATGCACTGGAAAGGAGAGGAATGAAGATTAGCCGAAGTAAAACAGAATATATGTGCGTGAATGAGAAAGGTGAAGGGGAAGAGTGAGGCTACAGGGAGAAGAGATAGCGAGGGTGGAGGACTTCAATATTTAGGGTCAACAATCCAGAGCAATGGTGAATGTGGTAAGGAAGTGAAGAAACGGGTCCAAGCAGGTTGGAACAGCTGGTGGAAGGTGTCTGGTGTGTTATGTGGCAGAAGAGTGTCCTCTAGGATGAAGGGCAAAGTTTACAAAACAGTGGTGAGGCCGGCCATGATGTACGGATTAGAGACGGTGGCACTGAAGAAACAACAGGAAGCTGAACTGGAGGTGGCAGAAATGAAGATGTTGAGGTTCTCGCTCGGAGTGACCAGGTTGGATAGGATTAGAAATGAGCTCATTAGAGGGACACCCAAAGCTGGATGTTTTGGAGACAAGATTCGAGAGAACAGACTTCGATGGTTTGGACATGTTCAGAGGCGAGAGAGTCAGTATATTGGTATAAGGGTGCTGAGGATGGAGCTGCCGGGCAAAAGAGCGAGAGGAAGACCAAAGAGAAGGTTTATGAATGTGGTGAGGGAAGACATGAGGGCAGTTGGGGTAAGAGAGGAAGATGGAGAAGATAGGCTAAAATGGAAAAAGATGACGCGCTGTGGCGACCCCTAACGGGACAAGCCGAAAGGAAAAGAAGGAGAATAGAGTTTTGTTCCGTTGCGGGTTACACAAGCAATTATCCCGTTAAAGAGAAAAAAAATGGGATTGGACTCTTGGGCCCAATCCCGCCTCTTGTTTGATTGAGTGGGGTCCTCACCCTCTGTGGTGGAAGCACAGCATTTACAGGACATTTCTGACAGCCATTGTGCATGTGAAACAATGTCAATTCACTTGCATATGTTCACAAGCACACACCCTTGGGACCTTTTCTCTGGGTTTGGGGCCACTCACTCATTGCATCAAATAACTCATCAATATGCAAATTGACTGGGTAGCCCTTCACCTACTCATGATATTATTATTATTATTAATAATGTTAATGTTGTTTTGCATATCTATCACACAAAAGTTTCAAATTATCAAACCAATTTCAATATCACTGAGGCAACCCAAAGAAATACAAAATACAGTTTTCAAATGACAATTAAATTTATTGAGCCACAAAAAAAAATCCAAACCTTTCTGACCTAACTTGAAAGTAATTGCCCCCTTAACCCAATAACGAGTTGTTCCACCGTTGGCAGCAAAAACTGAAATCTAGTGTTTGCCATCTGAGTACGACAAATGTAACAGGGCCTTCCAAAACCTTCTAACCTTCCAAAAAAGTTAAATTTTTGACTCGTCAGTCCACAAAATGTTTCTCTCTCTGTTTCTCCACTCATAGGAAGGTTTGCCACTGCTCCCAGTTTTCTCCATTTGTGGATCATACCTTTGACAATGGTTTGCTGGGTTGAAACTTTTTCCAGACACACCTTTCCCAAATCTGTGGACAGTCACAGTGACTTTGTGATTTATCAATTACTTTTCCCTCGGAGCGTCAGAAAGTGTTTTTTTTTTTTTTGGTGCCCTAATAAATGTAATTGTCATTTGAAAACTGCATTTTTTATTTCCTTGGGTTGTCTCTGGGTTATATTAAAATTGGTTTGATGATTTGAAACCTTTGTGTGTCATATGCAAAAAAAAACAAAACTGAAATCAGGAGAGGGCAAATACTTTTTTCACAACATTGTTAAATGTGACATTTTTACCATGTATTTACAGGTCATAATTTATGGGTCTGCGTTAGAATAAATATTTGGTCCATTCCAAAAGAATCATTGAATAAATTTAATGCACTTTTTTCAAGGAAACAAATGAAGAAAAGTTATCAAAATGTAATCAAATGTAGTTTATTTCTTTGAGAAAGTAATTGAAATTATTTATTACATTTAAACATAACTTGCTATTGTAACCGACTATATTTTCAAATGATTCTTCTCAGCACTGTGTTAGAAGCACCCTTCTGATATAGCGCCGCTCAAGTGAAGTGAGGTGGGGGGTTTATGCCTTCACGTGGAAAAATAAAATGTTTACATTGATACTTGAATATGATACCTTTGAATAAATCTGTAAAGTTTCCCTCTTGAAATATTTCCATCTCTTTGGAGCTGTAATTAAAGACCAGAAAGTGTTGGGAACTTGCGCTTGAAATGAGCTTTCTGCCTTCATTAAGGCGCCATAAGGTTTTGAAAATTAGCAGAGAACTTCATGTGCAACTTTACAAAGTGTTACTTGAATGACCCTTTTGAAGTAAAACGTTATCACTTGACACATCAGTTTCAAGGTGATGATTTGATTAAGTTGTCTTTTCTCTTTTGTCTTGTCGCCTCCAGTGGCTGCGTGTGCTGCCCGCCAGCAGGCAGAGCTTTAACACGGTTTTTGGAGAGTGTCCTTACTGCAGCAAGGTATGCCCGCACATTGCCTTGTGACAGGCAGTAGCCTTCATAAAGACCTTTGCTTTTTAGTCAATAGATATTCAGCGTGCTTAATTAGTTGAGCGCGGTACATCACATGGCCTTCTCTTTGCTGAAAGGCTATTGGTAGCAGAAAAAAAAAGTGCCGCATTCATAGCGAAGCTACTCGTTCGATCGTCATAAAGGAGTGCGTAAAGTATGTGCTGGTGAATGCTGTATCTCATTGAATCAAAGTCAAAAATGAACTTATTTGTGCACACGCCTTTCGGCGTAGTTGATAGCTCAGGTAGTCAAAAATGTGAGTGCACTTTATTGCATTGTTGTAAAGTATCCTTCAAAAAGCATTTGACTATTTATGAAGCAGAGCTCTCTCTCTCTTTCTCTATTTATTTCAGCCCATTACTGTGAAAATGGCAGCTCAGAAGTCTTGAAGTGGCATTCCGTGCCATATCAACTCAAGGAAACGGTTTAGAACTAATACAGCTAAAGAAAGCAAATCACTGTTCTTGCTGAAACAGGCCAATTTGAAAATTCCTGCTGGGGGAATGAGTTCTAAATGGGAAGTCCAACAGCCAGGAGAAGGGCGGTGCCCATGAAGATGGCACAGTAATTCTTGGGCATGCATGCAGGAGTAGTTTGCCGACCTATATGCTAAGCCCACCCCCACCCACATCTAAGGTGTACTAGACGTTGCCACCGCAGTGAGCCCCTCTTCCATACTGGCTATCTTTGGGAATCGAGCCCTCACAGATAGGAAACATCTGTATTTTTGGATCCTTTTGTGAAATTTAGTCATTTAAAGGTTTGTGCTTTTGGAATAAAATCTTCAATTAATCATTCAAATAAAGAGAAAAAAACAAACACATTTTCCATCTTGATACTTTTATTATTATTTTAAGGGTGAAGAAATTCTAGTGGTCCAAAATGTAAAGGGGTGTCTCGTTCTCAAAGCTTTTTAGGACGACCTCTCTTTCCTTGCGGAGGGCCTCTCAAGTAGCGAGCATCAATGGGTTTGCTTTTGGCCTCCTCTTCCTCCTCCTCCTCATCATCATCATCACAGCTGTCGTCTTCCTTGTAAGTCCTCACAGCTGTAGCCCTCGGCCTCAGTGATCTTTGGACCCGGTCGCTTTTCTACGGATAAAAATAAAAAGAAAATTGAAGTTTATTAGGAATGAGCAAGTATATGTAGTCTTGATGCATAAAATGATACAATGATCATAAACAATCCTTTAAAAAAACTTTCACTTTTAACCTAACTACAAAAGACAATTTTCCTGAGACGTATACCAAACTAAACACACTGACCACAAAACCAAGACATGAACTGAAGAGTTTGTGAACCATTCCACCCCTAAAAAACTTGTGGCCCCCTGATTGGTGATAATTCACATTACGGTCACATCTGACTTGAGGGGCAGCACTAAAGTCTTGAAACTCTGAATGGCCTGACTGAGGACTTTCAAATTCTCATTTTCCACTGAATAAAAAGAAAAGAAAAATGCAACTACTCGGACTACACACAATACTGGTGAATAAAATGTGGAGGTGATGATTCATTCCATTGTAGACTGTACTTTAAACTGACAGTTAAAGTGCCACTGACACCTAAAAGATGAAATTTACTATGTTGTTAACCCCCAAAAAATCAGCCCGAATGGAATCATCCATTTATTCACAGTATGTCAGAATGTTGCCGTACATCTTTTTTTTTTTTTCATCTCCTGCCATGAAAAATCTGTCGACTGTGGTGGGTTGAAGAAGCCGGAAGTGACAGATTTTACAGACACCTACAGCTGGGGAGTTGAGTGTCTTTGCCTCTTGTACTGGCAAGAAATTACCTGTTTTTTTTCCGCGTGTTATGCAAAACGCCAGCTGGATTTTGCTCCAACACCCGGGAGGATGGATTCATTCGTCACGTTTCCAAAAGACACGACTCGTCGTGAAAATTGGATTGCACACGTGGAAAGGACAAGAGCACTGTGGGTTCCAAATGACGTATAGGTGTGTATAGAGCTATTAAAAAAAATACTGGGGTGGGCTTGGGCGACTAATTTGTCTCAGTTTATAACATGTTATGTGTGAATTTAGAATAAATCCCCTTGGTCAAACCAGCAAAATATAACAAAGCAGTTGTATTGCGTTTAAGACAATTTAATCACGCACAATACAAAATAAAATAGAAGTAAAAAGATGGTTTATTAGCGTGTAACACGGGCTAACTGGCCATACGACGTATAGTCACCACAGTCATGTTCAAAATAGGCGATTGTTATTTCCTATGAATGTTCCGGACATCTCCAAAAGACGGAATGGCAGTCTGGCGTCCATGTACTTGTCGGAAAGCAGCAGTATTAATAAAAAGCTCCGTCGACAGCCATCCTCATCCTTAACATTCTAGAAATCCGCGTTCGACAATGTAATAGAGTCCTTCTTTCAGAACATAACAAAAGAGCCGCGTCATAATAACTTAATAAAGTACGTAAGTCAGGGGTGCTCAATGTGTCGATCCACTGTTAGCGGCGGCGCGGGGCGCAGTTTCGCCCGACCCAGAGATGGGTTGGGGGGACGTCTGCAGTTGCACCAGGGGCAGGGAGAACAAACGAGCCGAAGCCACCGGTGTCTGGGCATCCCTGATGTATTTACTTCGCCCAGGATGGGTACTCATGAGTATGCTACATAGACAAGACTTGAAAAAGGGTTAGGAAATCAAACAATTATGGGCCAGTCATTTAGATATTTCATCGGGTCCCTCGTCTTCCTCGTCTCCCCACTTGTCTGTGTCTGTCAGGGAGTCTTTTGTCAGTGGAGAAGTGATCCGCATTTCATCTAAATATGGTTCGAAACAATATGGTAAAATGGACCCGGTCGTTTTACTCACTTCTGAGATGTTTTCTTCCTCAAAAAGAGCTTCAGTCTCAAAAGGGGTATCAGAAAAATCCAAAAAAAAAAAGCTCTCGTTCATGTGCCATTGCATTTGGCACAGCATGTTTTCAGGGATCCATTGTGATGTCTGGACATGACATCATAGACAAATATGGCCACCACTGGGATGTGCATTGTGTTGAGTCATACTTTTATAAAACGCTTCCAGCTCACTTTTTCCGACCGGTATTATCGTCAAAGTGATTAATATTAGTTGTAGTTTTGTTAATACCTATTTGCTTATGGCCATACTAACCTGAGAATGCCAGATCTTGGAAGCCAAGCAGGTTTGGACCTGGTTAGTAATTGGATGGGAGACCGACTGGGAATACCAGGTGCTGTAAGCTTCTCTCCCCGCTAAAATTTAGAGGAGTTGCGTCAGGAAGGGCCTCCGGTGTAAAACTGTGCCAAACAAATATGTGTTCATCTGAGATGACACGCTGTGGGGACCCCTAACGGGACAAGCCGAAAGGAAAAGAAGAAGTTAATACCTATTTTAAAATTTTATTTTTTGGTGTTAGTGGCACTTTAAGTATCTTGTGTATGTACTGTGCTCGATGACAAATACAAATATTGGATCTATATTTCCCTTGCCTGGACTGTCACTGGGGGCCCCCCTCTGGAGCCAGGACTAAAGATGAGGCTCGAAAGAGAGTGACTGGTGGCTGGGTAAACCGCAAGAGTAATGTGGGTCCCCTTTCCCAAGGGCTCACCGCCTGTGAGGTGGCCAAAAGGGTCAGGTATATTGTGAGCTGGGTAGTAGCCAAAGGTAGAGACCTTGGTGATCTGATCTCCGGCTACAAAAGCTGGCAATAGGGATGTGGAATGTCATCTCTGGCAGGGAAGGAGCCCAAGCAGTGTGTGAGGTCGAGACGTTCCAACTAGATAGAGTCGGGCTGACCTCCACACACGGCTTGGGCTCTGGTACCAGTCCTCTTAAGAAGGGTTGTACTCTTCCACTCTGGAGTTGGACACAGTGAGAGGTGACGAGGAGGTGTGGGTACACTAAACAGCCCCCAGCTGGGCGCCTTTAGGTTGGGGATCACCGCAATGGACGACGGTAGCCTTCAGCCTTTTGATGGGAGGACTGTTGTTTGTGCCAATCCAATAAACAACACTTCAGAGTACCTACCTTTTTGGAGTCCTTAGCACTTAGAACTCCCTGTGCTGAAGAGCGCTCCCACTGGGGACTCAATCGTTCTGCTGAGGGACCTCAATGCTCACGTGGACCATGACATTGAAACCTGCAAGGGCATGATTGGGAAGAACCCCCTCCAACTTCTGTGCTCAACACGCATTGTCCATAAACACTGTGTTCAAGCATAAGGGTGTCCAAGTGTACCAGGAGACTCTAGGTCGGAGTTTGATGATCAAATTTGTAGTTGTCATTGAACTTGCGACCGTATGTCTTGTCCACTCGGGTAAAGAGAGGGGCACAGCTGTCAACTGATTCCGATGGTGGGTATGATGTAGTTACGACGTGGCAGGCCCAAATGTATTGTCTGCTGGGAACGTTTGCCAGAATCCCCTGTCAAAAAGAGTTTCAACTGCCACCTCTGAAACATCTTTGCTCATGTTCTGGGGAATGTGGGGGAGATTGACTCACAGTGGACCATGTTATGCGCCTCCATTGCTAAGGCGACAGACCGGAGCTCTGCCCGTTCAGGTGGTTGGTGCCTCTCGTCGCGGAAATCCCTGAAGTCGTTGGTGGACCTCAACGGTGAGGGATGTCCTTCAGCTGAATAAGGAGTCCTTTCAGCATTTTTGGCCTGTGGGACTCCTGATGCAGGTGATGGTACGGGGTGGTCAAGCAGAATGCAGCTTTGGTGGTCATTGAAGCAAAAACTTGGGCGAGAAGTTTGGTGAGGCAATGACGAAAGACCTCCACATGGCTTTGAGCAAATTCTGGTTCACTATCCCGTGTCTCAGGAGGTGGAAGCAGTGCACTATCAAGACTGTGTATAGTGAGGATGGTGCGCTGCTGACTCTGACTCAGGACAATGTGAGCTGTTGGGGAGAATACATAGAAGACCTCGATTCTGATATGCCTTACCATGAGGAAGCAGAGTTAGGGTACTCTGATACGGGCTCTACTATCTCTGGGGTTGAGGTCACCAAGGTGGTTAAAAAGCTCCTTGTCAGGAAGGGTGGATGAGATTCACCCAAAGTTCCGAAAGGCTCTGGATGTTGTGAGGCTATCGGGATTGACAGCCTTCTGCAATATTGCATGGACATAGGTGAAAAGTGCCTCTAGATTGGCAGACCCAGGTGATGGTCCTGCTATATCTAACTAAAATGCCCCCAAAAATTATTGAAAAAGCCCTACTAACCGGGCTGAACGCAAACAGTTGAACTGCAATGGGGGAGTCCTGTTTCTGATGGAGTTATGCTAATAAAGCATATGCAATTCTGAAAGTGCCAGTAACAACCAGTTACTAATAAAGTAATTGAAATAATTTGAAGATTGGACAGATTGCTGTTGGAGCTAATTTTTTAAAATTATTTCTTACCTTAAAGGACGCTGCGTTTTAGAGAGGCCGGACAAAACTTCAACCCAAAATCTTTAACATTAGTTTGCAATGTGTGTTTAATAGGTTTACAAGGGTGTTATATTGCATCTAAAG
Organism: Syngnathoides biaculeatus; assembly: GCF_019802595.1. Classification (NCBI taxonomy): domain Eukaryota; kingdom Metazoa; phylum Chordata; class Actinopteri; order Syngnathiformes; family Syngnathidae; genus Syngnathoides; species Syngnathoides biaculeatus. Next base: position 24,647,805 of record NC_084651.1, read on the forward strand.
CAGGTCAGAGTAAAACTGTTTTAAAAATGTGTACAGTACAATCCATCAAATTTTTTTTAGAATTTATTCTTATATTGACTATTACATAAAGTAATTTTACGAACCCACTCCCTATGGAGGGAGCATTATTTCGATTTTTTTTTTTTTAGGTCTTCTTCGGACAGATGACTGTTATACCTTCACCCCTGCCCTGTGGAGGTTGACAGGGATGTCACAAACTATTGTCTTTGGGTGTTTCTTTATAGAGATCAAAATGTTTGTGTCATACCCTTGGCTGACCTGTTCGACTTTCTTTTTCAAAACATTACAATTTGTTGTGGTGGCCACTCCCAAAAGTTGTGCAATAGCTCTTACTGATTTTCACCTCTTCTATCAGCTTCAAAATGGTTTACTTTTCTCCCATAGACTGCTCTCTGGGCTTTATGTTTGGTCAAAAGCAAATGCAGTTCTCAGGTAAACCCCAAAAGCAAAAACACGAATTATCTAATGTTTAAGCAATCAATTTGAATGGCAACACCTGAGCAACAAACACCTGTCCGTCACATACCAATATTTTACTTGAACCCTTGAAATGTGGATGGCTTCCAACAAAAGGTGCTCTTTCTTGAATTGTCACATCTAGATGTAAGGTATCATGAAACAAAACCTGGAATTCTGAAGTTTTCGCTCATATTCATTTGCTGATCTGAAACTCGTTGTATTCAGTATACAACAAAATAAAAGGAATTAATCTTGCCATTTCAATACCGTTGGAGGGGACTATTACTGTAGGTTAGTTTACAGGGATATGAGCAGAGGAAATGATTAGTCAAAATGCTTTTGTTTCTTTCAGAAGTATTTTCTTTTTACACTTTAGCATCACTCCACTCCCACTCAATCTCTGTTTACCCATGTGTTGAAAAAAGATGTCACGACAAGGCAAGCGCAGACACAGCATCATTAACTGCAGGCTAGATACACCAGTGCACTACAACAGCCCAGTTAAGAATTGGGTCGAACTCAGAGGCACGTTTTACTCAGTTTGAAGTTTTACTTTGTTTGAGGTTCGATTTGTACGACTCGCTAGTTGTTTTAATTCCGAAGTCCTATTGTATTTAAAGGTCCTCCAAAATGCAACAAAAGTGTTTGTATACAATAATAATAAACATTTGCAGTTTAAAAAGGCATTCGCATTGTCTGTTGCTCGGGTTGATGGAATGTCTGTCGTGAGAGCCAAAGATGCATGATGAAGTGTGACGCAAGAAAAAGCTTTTCTGTTTATGAGGTCTTCTAATATAGAAATAAATCATGTTAGTTTTTCCAGACCATACCTGTGGTGTGGGTGGCCCTCGTCTGTTGCAACTTGACACTTGTTTAAACTTATTCTCCTCCTCTTCATCATCATCCTCCTCCTCATCATCAACCAATTCCATGGCTGCAGTCTTCGCTTTTGGGAAGCCTCGACCTTTGGCCGTTCTCTGTAACATTAAATATTACAAAAATCTCAATTCTCTAAAACAAAAATAAATTTGCAGCCCCCCGCCCCCAAAATTATTAACACATGCTGTAATAGTGCGAGAAATGACCAGCCAACACTGGTGACAAATGAAACTGAGAATGGCCTTTGTCTCTGCTGACTTTTCCTCTCTTCACTAAACCGCCATGTAAATGGCCACTTCTGTTTAACGAGGGATCAAACTGGCCAACACTTTCACATGAAAATGAAAGGACACAGCGAGGAGAGAAAAAGGAGGGAGGGCATAATTGGAGCCATAAAGTATGTGTCATCAACTTCTTCAAATCGTGGTCTGAGGGGGTCAGGAAGTGATTATGATTGAAGGAGAATCCTCCAGTATTGGATCTGCTCACCTCTGGGAGACATTATCCCCTTCGCTGCTGTCACATCTCACACAGGGGTAAGAGACTCAGCGCCACAAATTAGGATACTTGTGACTGGCAGCCAAACTGCTGAATGCACTATAAAGATGAGTAAATGTTGATTTATATTACCTTATGTATGATTAAAGAATCAATTTGTGAGCTCTCAGAAGCTAGTGTTGCGACTGTGGAGATCAATGTAGATAGCGTAAAGGGAGTACTTTTTTTTAAAAAAAAAGTTATTTACATGCTTAAACATTGGTTCATTAAATACAAAACACACAAAATAGAGTGGAGGTTTTACCCAAACAGCGAAAACAATCATTGTGATATAGTACAGCGCTCCCCCAATGCAAAACACAATACAGAACACACAAGTTAATATTTCTTCTATTCTGTAATTAAAATAGGCAAGATTGATCAGTATCTCAATAACTTTCCCTATACACTTGTATATTGATACCGTGGTGCACTGTAATCGAGGAGAAAATGTGTAACATGCCAAAAATGTTTTGAGACATGTAGAAAATTCTTCAATTCTGTAGTGTGAAATTTCACTTGAAAGGGCCATAATTTACCATAACACTATTTTCTAGTATTTGGCATACAATGTGATCTCTATAGTGCCTCAGTAAACATGTGACATATGAAATGAAATCAGGCGAGCATTTCTCAGATCCAAATGTTTTTCTGCCGAGGCGCCTCAAATCTGGTCATTGGAATTTCTCAAGCTTCTCTACATCACTCGTGAAGACCTCAGACTACCTCTAAACAGTCCCAAGATACAAATGTCAACTGAACGTGTGCTATCACACGTGGGTCTTTGACACGGGGGCAACTAATCTGAGGAAAGCCAAATATGGACAAAGAGGATGCAGGGTCAAACAGAAGAAGTTGTTAGAGGAGCCTTTTCTAGAAACTTCTATGAGTAAACCAAGGTGGGTTTTTTCTTTTTTATATCGACACTTTTGTCCGAAGTCTATGTTGTTAGTATATGGGACCCTTAAATTTCTGCTTATTTGGGGCCAAACACTTTAATTATCCCATTGTGGGACTAATTAAGGATTATAATATTCTACAAACCCCAATTTCAATAACGTTGGGATGTGTAAAACATAAATGAAAAGAAATACAAAACAAAATTACAAAATACATTGGTGGGGCTAACCGACATTCCCTATAATAGAAACCATTTGTTGGTTATTGAGGGGTGGCAAATGGCACTCGGCTCCAAAGCGGCTGTTTTGGCTGAATATTAGTTCAGAGTTCTACCTTCAACTTTAACAGGTTTTGTCCTGTTGTGGCTCTAGTTCTCTCAGTCAGGCTGTTCCTGATGTGATGTATTGGCTCCATGTGTTTAGAGCTAGACATACATAACCGTCATGTTTTGGCTCTCTGTCTCACTTTAATATAATGAAATTGCTTTTATGTCTGAAGCTTAGTAAAGGGTGACAACTCATAAGACTTGGCTGTTTTCCTCCCTTTGCAAAGACTTTCATTTCTTTTTGTAATAAAAATCCACAAAGACAAAATTATCTCATTGTGTTGTCAGAAAAAGATTTTGCCAAAATACGCCGCTGACATGCAGGGATTTCTTAAGATTCTCAGATTTTTTAGATGATATGAACTGTAGATCTTTTTTTCCTTTCATCTTGTCCCCTCGGGATCGCCAAAGCATGTCATCTTTTTTTTCTTTTTCTTTTTTTGCATCTAAACCTATCTCCTGGAGCTTCCTCTCAATCACCAACAGCCCTCATGTCTTCCCTCACAACATCCATCAAACATCTCTTTAGTCTTCCTCTTGCTCTTTTACCTAGCACCTCTATCCTCATCACCCTTCGAGCAATATACTCACTCTCTCTCCTCTGGATGCATCCAAACTATCGAAGTCTGCTCTCTCGAACTTTGTCTCTTAAACATTTAACTTTGGCTGTCCCTCTACAAGCTGCTCACTCTAACGAGAACCTCATCTTCATTTCTGCCACCTTCAGCTCTGCTTCCTGTTTTCTCTTCTCCTCACACATTGCAGCTCCTTCTAACCTTCTCTGTCTTTTTCCATTAGCACCCTCAGGGCAAATAATGCATGTGGTACGCTTTCTCAGCATGAAACCATACTGTTGTTCTCAAATACTTTTGTCCTCAGTCTAGCCTCCACGACTTTTTTTCCCATGACGTCATTGTGTGGTTCAATTTTATTCCTCCACAGTTCCCACAGGTCTGCAGATCGCATTTGTTCTTAAAAATGGAAACTAGCACACTTTTGCTCCATTCCTCAGACATCTTCTCACCTGCTAACAGTCTGTTAAATATATTGGTCAAAACCACAACCAACTGAACAAAATACTTCACTACCTCCAGAGATATCAGCAGGACCAACTGCCTTTCCATTTTGCTGTTTGATAGGTTTTAGGTGTTGGTATCCATGCCTTTTTTTCATGTTCAATACTTTTTCCCTATATAATTTCACAGTATTACACTCAACCTCATTTCTGACCTTATGTGTTGTACTTTCTTTGTAGAGTGAAGAAAATAAGTATTTGAACACCCTGCTATATTGCAAGTTCTCCCACTTAAAAATCATGGAGGGGTCTGAAATTTTCATTGTGGTGCATATCCAATAGGAGAGAAATAATGTAAAAAGAAAAATCCAGAAATCACAATGTATGATTTTTTTTAATGATTTATTTGTGTTATACAGCTGCAAATAAGTATTTGAACACCTGAGAAAACCAATGTTAACATTTGGTACAGTAGCCTTTATTTGGAATTGCAGAGGTCAAACATTCCTTGTAGTTTACCAGGTTTGCACACACTGCAGGAGGTATTTTGGCCCACTCCTCCACACAGATCTTCTCTCGATCAGACAGGTTTCTGGGCTGTCGGTGAGAAGCACGGAGTTTCAGCTCCCTCCAAAGATTTTCTATTGGGTTTATGTCAGGAGACTGGCTTGACGCCAGAACCTTCATATGCTTCTGATGGAGCCACTCCTTGGTTTTCCTGGCTGTGTGCTTCGGGTCATTGTCATGTTGAAAGGTCCAGCCATGACCCATCTTCAATGCTCTGACTGAGGAAAAGAGGTTGTTCCCCAAAATGTCACAATACATGACCATAGTCATCCTCTCCTTAATACAGTGCAGTCGTCCTAGCCCATGTGCAGAAAAACACCCCCATAGCATGATGCTACCACACCCATGCTTCACAGTAGGGATGGTGTTGTTGGGATGGAACTCATCGTTCGTCTTCCTCCAAACACGGTTAGTGGAATTATGACCAAAAAGTTCAATTTTTGTCTCTTCTAACCACAAAACTTTCTCCCATGACTCCTCTGTATCATCCAAATGGTCATTGGCAAACTTAAGATGGGCCCTGACATGTGCTGGTTTAAGCAGGGGAACCTTTCGTGCCACGCATGATTTCAAACCATGACGTCTTAGTGTATTACCAACACTCACCTTGGAAACAGTGCTCCCAGCTCTTTTGAGGTCATTGACCAAGTCCTGTCGTGTAGTTCTGGGCTGATTCCTCACCGAAGGGTCATTGAGACCCCACGAGGTGATATCTTATATGAGGCTCCACTCCGATTGAGAATGACAGTGATGTTTAGCTTCTTCCATTTTCTAATGACTGCTCCAACAATGGACCTTTTTCCACCAAGCTGCTTGGCAATTTCTCTGTAGCCCTTTCCAGTCGTGTGGAGTTGTACAATTTTGTCTCTTGTGTCTTTGGGCAGCTCTTTGGTCTTTGCCATGTTACAAGTTCGAGTCTTACTGATTGTATGGGGTGGACAAGTGTCCTTATGCAGCTAACGACCTCAGATAGGTGCATCTGGTTCAGGATAATAAATGGAGTGGAGGTGGACTTTTAAAGGCAGACTAACTGGTCTTTTAGGGTCAAAATTCTAGCTGATAGGCAGGTGTTCAAATGCTCATTTGCAGCTCTATCACACAAATCGTAAAAAAAAAATCATGCATTGTGATTTCTGGATTTTTCTTTTTAGATTATCGCTCTCACAGTGGACATGCACAAACCATGATTTCTAAGTGGGAGAACTTGCAATATAGCGGGCTGTTTAAATACTTATTTTCTTCACTGTGTGTTATTGATTACTTGGGTTTTTCCCCAACATATGGTGAAATTTTCAGGTCAATAGCACCATTGGAAATATATTTACTGAGAAAAATAGTGACATGCTGTTGTGTTAAGTCACCTGAAACAACTGCAGAGCTACGTTAGGATGCTCTTTTTGGATTAAAGTTTGGCATTTAACACAATCATTCGGGACATTCTGATTAATAAATTGTACACCTTGGGCATCCCTCCTCCGACATGCACCTGGATCAAGATCTTCTTGACTAACAGACCCCAGATGGTGAGTATCTGCTCCCACCTTTCCCCCAACGTACACTGAACACTGCTTCATCACAGGGCTGCGTGCTAAGCCCACTCCTTGACTTTCTCTACACCTTTGACTGCAGCCTAGTCCACAAAAACATCGCCAAATTTGATGACACAAAAGTGATCTCAAAAGGAGACGAGGCACTGTACAGAGAGGAGGTCCAGAACCTCACAACCTGGTGCACAGACAACAATCTGGCACCGAACACTATAAGAACAAAGGAGACCATCGTGGACTTCAGGAGGAACAGAAATGAACCAGCTACACTCTTCATCAACGGCGAGTGTGTGGAGCTAGTCCGCAGAGTCAGGTTCCTGGTAGTCATGATTTTAAGGACCTTTCCAGGATAGACATCTCCTCAGCGGTCATCAAGAAGGTTAAACAGAATCTCTGCTGTCTCAGAAAAAACAACCTGGACACAAAGTTGGGGCTGGCCTTCTAGCCCTCATCCATCGAGAGCCTGCTGACGTACTGTCTCTCCATTTGGTACAGAAGCTGAAGTGAGGCAGACAGAGCAAGGCTTCACAATCAAAGCAGCACAGAAGATCGTTTGCTCCCCTGCGTGGCAGACATTTTATTGATCTCTGTGTCTCAGCAGAGATCAGAACATTAAGGACACCCCGGATATCAACTGTTTAATCTCCTGCCATCCGGAAGGCAGTACAGATGTGCAAAAGAAAAGACCAACAAACTGAGGAACAGGTTTTATTCCAGAGAAACAATCACTACCCTGAACTCTCATCTTTCCTCTAGCCACACTTTTAATGCAAAAGCACGCTGATTTCAGTATCTTGAGCAATACTTTTTATGCATTCCATTTTACATATGCAATTTCATTTATTTGTACTCATTTCTATTTTTAGCATTTTATTATAGCAATACATGGCATTCATTCATGTTAAATACAGGGATGAGAATGACCAATTTGGAAAAATACTGAAAATGCCTGCCTTGTGAGGGTGGGGGGCACCCCCCTTTGGGCACGAATTTTTTTTATAAAATACACTGTTAAAATAGTGACCACTGGTTGGTTACCTGTCACAGTGTAAATACAGGGCAATCATAATATTTTGAAAACTTGAAGAATTAGTCCAAATAACCAAAATAAACTTGCCAACCTTCAGACGTGAAAATGTAGACTGAGTGAAATTTATATCAAATAGGCTACTGCACTTACAAGTTATACTTCAGAAATAAGTACACAAGTAATTTGTGTGTTATATATGATGTCGTTATTATAAACACTAAATTTAATGCAAACAGATACCAAAACCATCAACGGGTAGCAATGCCGTTTTCCACTATCACAGCTGTGACTAATTTCACGACGAGTGTTGTCAAAAGATGCTGACGGCCGGTCTTGATCACAGCATCGCCAAAGTTTTGTTTTCACTAAGTCGCCATCTTGTTTTGCGAACTGGAATATGTTCAGGTAAAAGTACAGTAGTACCTTGACTTACACGTTTAATTTGTTCCATAACCAAGCTTGAACTCAATTTAATCATAATTCAATGTTCCCTACTGAAATGAATTGAAATGTCATTTAACCAAGTTTCTAATCAAGACACAAAGAGAATGTGCAAAAATAAAACTGGTTTTGTCGGGTGTAATGATTGTACGTTGAGACAAACAGTGACAACTGTATCTTGTTAAGTGTGCTTTTAAGGCTTTGAGAGGTGTGAAGAACAAGGCTGGCTAGTCTTTTTGTGAGCTTCTTTTGACTTGCTTTGTAAAACAACTACAAGAAATGACCAAGCGAGTTCTTGTAACTCCAAAATTGAGGCATCCATAAGTCAAGGTACCATTGTACAGTTATTTCCGAAACCTGTTCTCACCTTGCCCCTAATGGGGGTATCGGGCACCTTAGACATGGACTTCTCCCCGACTCCATGAGGTACAGAGAAATCCAGCTTTTCCTTTGCTCCAGTAGACAAAATTTGCTTTAGGCGCTGGTAGTCAGGCTTGTCTTGGAAGCCTAGAGATCTCACGTACAGGAGCAGGGCAGCCACCTCAGCTGGAGACAGACAGCAACAGAGAGCATGTCAAACAGTGAACTAGTTGTTTTACATATAGAATCATGCTATTGGTCTCACTTAAAGATACATTTTGATGTTTGCTGTCACTATATCACATACAGTGGGGACAGAAAGTACAGTTTTACAGTTTCTATTTTTATTCCACTTATATGGCAGCCATTTGCTGAATTCATTGAGAAAAGGCAGAGCAAAAAGAAAAAAGCTAGTGCAAGTTGAAGGTAGAACTAACCGATATATGAAATACATAAAATATCCAACAATTTTCCTACAAAAAGGAAAATATGATAACTTTTAAAAAATCAATGTAATTTTAACCATTAATCTAAAGGTTGCAAACAAGAAACTGTTAATAGCAATTCAGGCATAATTTACAGTTACTCTGGCCGGTTGGCGAGGCTCTGCTGTAGCGTCCTTGATGCAGGTATTTTTGTTAGTGAAAAACATAGCTATGGGTCGTTGTTGGTGGTCTTTTGCTTCTTGGAGAAAATATCCTAATATACATCCAACCTTTGATTATGTTTGAGAACTGAAGCCGCAACTCTTTGTGCGAGTGCGGCAAAATGCTGCATAGCCCACGGGCCACGTCCCGTATTTACGGCAGGTGATCGTGGCAAACTCAGTGCAGTTTGCTGAAGGTCATTCAATTTCCTCCATGCCAAATGTCCTGTACAGTACAGAATGCATTCAGCTTTCTAATTTACATAATTGTTCAATTCAGTGTGGCTCTATTGCGCTGAAGAGGGAGAAATGGACAAGTGTTGAGAAAGATGAGGAGGATAAACTAACACTTGATCATTTGACAACTAGTGAACTGCAATGAGCGTGGGTGCGCTCATCTGGCAGCGAGGTTCGGGGGCCGCTGTGGGAGTGGTGCACTGCTGCGATTGCCTGCCGTAAATACCGGGAAAGTGGCCACAGCGCAATTCGGGCATAATGTGTCGCGGTTTTGTGCCGGTGTGCCGAAATGCAATGGGGTTGACAATGGTCTACAGTCCCTTAGCCAATTGGGGATGCTGAACATGATGCTCACAGTGGCCATGCTAGGACTTTGCATGGCAGCAGCTTTCTTCACATCAACCTCGTTACATTGACGTCAGCCTGACGGCTTTTTTTTTTTTGTTGAACATTTTGGCACCACAACTTTCTCTAACAACGACCTGCTACACGGCCTCCAATGACGACCGCACACTCTTCTTCCTAGTTCACCTTGCACCGCCCCTTCCTTCGCTCTTAAAGGGATACACTGGGTCAGTGTAGCGCCGGAGAAAAGGAGTCGGAGGCGGAGTGTCGGACACAGAAACAGAACTTGCTTTATTGTTCGACATCACCAAACTACTCGCATAACGGCGGGAACTCTCTAAGGAGGAGTTGGTACTTGGTGCCGTCCGATAGCGAACTGGAGAGACCACCATAAGTCGCCTCATTGCGGACGCAGGCGACCGTGGAAAAAGTCAGTGCATCCACCAGACGGCCCCTCTTAACATCCACCAGCAGCCCGTGGGCACAAAAAAAATCAGCGCCGAGGAGAGGGAATGAGACATCCGCAGTGACAAAGTCCCATGTGAAGCGCTGACTCCCGAAACACAAGTCCACAGTCCTCATGCCATAAGAGCGGATAGGGGAGCCATTAGCGGACAGTAGGGGTGGCCCATGAGTCCCGCCAGCGGCGTCCTCCGCAGTGGCCGTCAGGACGCTCCTCTGGGCGCCGGTGTCACAAAGGAATTTGCGCCCGGAAAGGTTGTCCTTGACGAACAGCAGCCGGCTCTTCGCGCCCACGCTCACGGCCGCTGCGAAGCGTGGACTTTGGCGTTTCCCGACGCGTCGTAGTTGCAAGGGGCGCGGCACCTCTTCGCTTTCGCACCGAAACGGGCATGGAAGTAGCACAAGCCTGTGCCAGCACGGCCGTCGGTGCCGAAGGGGCCCCTGCTGGATGCCACCCCCGCGCCCGAAGGTGAGTAACTGCGCGTCGCGGCCAGCGTCTCAGGGGAGAAGCGCTGGGTTGCCAGGAAGAAACGGTCGGCCTCCTCGGCCAGGGCCCGGGGCTCAGTGATAGTACTGTTCGCGAGCGCCGTCTGAACATGCGGTGGCATTTGCCTGAGAAACAGTTCCATGAAAATGAAATTGGGCTCTTCCGTGCCCAGCAGGTTTAGCATCATTTCCATGAGTTCGGAAGGTTTGCTGTCCCCCAGTCCATTAATAGCCAACAGACGTCGGGCACGTTCCGGCCGTGAAAGTTCAAAAACCTTGAGAAGGTGAGCCTTGATCCCAGCATACTTATCTCGGGCCGGGGGAGAGGTGATGAAGTTCACTGCTCTGGCCGCCGTTGAGCTCCCGAGTGCTGAGACAACGTGGTAGTAACGCGTGGAATCATCTGAGATCCCGCGGAGGGCGAACTGAGCCTCAGTCTGTGCGAACCACGCTGCCGCGGACGTCTCCCAAAACTCCGGCAATTTGAGGATGGCGGTTGCCATGTTCGTTTCAGTCTCGAAAACGCCGGGACTGACGTCGGGGACAAATGTTACAGTCCTTACGAAGCTTATCAATGTGGTTTATAATGACAGAGTGCTTATGCGCTGCTAACCACCAGAATTTTTATTTTTTTTTACATAAAGACATGCCTTTGTCGGCAAGCATTGTTGGCGAGCACACATAACTGTAGACAAAGGAAAAAAATTCAACCTCCAGACCAGGTGATTGTGAAAACTTGGAACGCACTTCTGTCACATACCACACTGCGGCGTGTGAATATTGCTGTGCTGACAATGTTTGGTTATACCGATGCATATGAAAAGTCTCTCACTTTTAAATAAACATTAAGACCAACCTACGTTCATGAATACCCAATGGAAGTATCAAAGGCTGTGAAGTTTAATTTAATGACATTTGAAACAGACGACTAAGCCATCAGCAAAGAAGTCGCATTAATGGTAAAAATTTTTAAAAATTGTCATCATTGGTTAGCAACTGTATAGTGCCATTTAAATTAATTTAGAGACTTATTGTACTCTTAAAGTGTTGGTCTTACATAAAATGCACGAATACACTTGCATTTAGTGTGGGTCTTTCAGAATTCCATTTTAAAATATTTGCAGTTTATGGCTTTCTCGAGCTAAAAGGTTCCCGACCCCTGCCCTAAAGGTTTCAGCTGTCAGTCATATACATTCAGTCTTTCACAGCTTCCAGGCAGGGAGAGGAATTCCCAGGGACTGACATTGCACATACTCTCATGGGCTGCAGAAAACAGCCCGAGTCCCAGCATAATGACTGCCACGTTGAAGGGGAAGTTTTCCCATCTACCCATCCATCTTCTCCTATTTCTTTCAGGTCGTGGGGACAGCAGGTCTATCAGGGATGCTCAGGCTTCCCTTTCCCCAGCCACTTCATCCATCTCTTCCAGGGGTATCCCGAGGCATTCCCAGGACAGCCAAGAGATGTATTGTCTACAACGTGTCCTGGATCGTACCCGGGGTCTCCTTCCGATGGGGCGTGCCCGGAACACCGCACGAGGGATGCGTCCAAATCAGATGCCCCAGCCACCTCATCTGGTTCCTCTCAATGTGGAGGAGCAGCAGCTTGATACTGAGCCCCACAGGATGACTGAGCTTTCCACCCTATCTCTAAGGGAGTGCACGGATTCCTTGTGGAAGAAACTCATTTTGTCGCTTGTATCCAGGATCTTGTTCTTTCGGTCATAGCCCACAGCTCGTGACCATAGGTGAAAGTAGGAACGTAGATCGACTCGTAAATTGAGAGCTTCACCTTTTGACTTAGCTCCCTCTCTCCCAACAATTTTACCGACTTTGAAATTTAGCAGGACAGGGTGATTCTGTGACTGTCGAACAGTGCACCGTAAATGGCCACACTAGCGCAACACACACTCACCTCACCATATGCAACTGTCCCTAATGCTATTGTACTGGGACAACAGAAGCTACCAACAGCTGTGAGACTGGCAACAGGCCATGGGCCGGCAGATCCAGTCCATTTTTCCACTGCCTCGCAATGCAAGTGGGGCCAAACACCTGAGGCACTGTAGCCCAGATAACAAAAAACAAATTATACTTCAGGAAAGATATATTTTTGGGAGTTATGGGGATAGTTTCATGACCAATTACACACTACACTGGTAGTATTGGGTCAAGTCATTGCCTATCCCTGCTGTCAACGGGCAGGAGGCAAGTTTACACACACGCAGACATGTGGAGAACATGCAAATTTCACACACGGAAGTCCGGGATTGAACAGCTGCGCCACCGTGTCGCCTCATAAAATATGTTGTTGCTTATACGGTATTGGCACAAGAGGATATAACTAAGCAGCTAATAACCAGTAATGATTAGATGCGTGCAAATTTCCCCTGCTGGTGAACGAGCCTCAACTGTGACAGCCACAGCTTTATCCTGTCTGGTTAACTCCATGGGAGGTTAAAGAAGGAGAAATTTGGGTGCGTTTTCTCAGGTTTGTTGCACAACACATCGGCATCTTGGCTTAGCTAGAACGAATGGTCTGTAATGCTAAGCACTGGTGATGTCAGGGGCGGGATCAAGGATGTTTCTTCCATGTTTGGGTGCGAAAGCTGGCACATATCCAGACTGTCTGGATTTCAAAAATGTTCTTTATTTTCAATTTGGTTTTTTTTTTTCAATTAATGTCCAAAATATATGTAATAATATTACTTTACATTGGAGGGTTTATTGTACATATGAATTTAGGGGAGAGTCTTCCTTTAAGTTACAACGTTGCTGAGTTTATGCGGTCATTAATTGTTCAATGTCAATATAGCGTCGAAATTAGGAATGCACGATAACTGACCGATGACTGATTGATTATAAGCTTATTTTATACTTTTACAACTGCAAATTGCCTCAATGTCAAAGTCACTCTCAATGTCTGTGGTCAATGCTGACCGATCCATGGACGGTATCATTGCAATGTGGCAGCCTCACTGTTGAATTTAATATTTTCAAGCAATGTGACTCATATAAACAAAGCTCGACAATTACAACAGAAAAATGCTTACCCATAACAATCATTATGTCGTTTAACAATTTAAGTTGAAAGAGCTCCTACTTCAAACTGTCTTGTTTATAAGGTGTTTGTGAAACTGCTGGAACTTCTGATTGTTGAGACTTACCTGTACTTACTCCAGACACTGACAGCTGCTGGACCGACTCTGGCAGCTTATCCATGAGTCTAACCACCAAGCAGGACAGATAAAACAGAGAAAGAAGGAAGAGGAAAAACATTATGAAAGTGCATGCATTATTCAGAATGAGATACTAAGGTTGGGGAAAGGATATAGTCGCAATAAGCTAAATTGAAGCAAACTATTCCACTGATTCCTTTTACAAAACAAAATAATTGGATTAGTGACAATTCTAACTTGTAATGTACGAGTGAAATCTACCTGCCTGGCAGCTCCATCCTCAGCACTCTTCTACCAATATACTCACTCTCTCGCCTCTGGACATGTCCAAACCATCGAAGTCTGCACTCTTGAACCTAGTCTCCAAAACATCCAACTTTGGCTGTCCCTCTATCTAATGAGCTCATTTCTAATCTTAGCCAACCTGCTCACTCCGAGTGAGAACCTCAACATCTTCACTTCTGCCACCTCCAGTTCTGCTTCCTGTAGTCTCTTCAGTGCCTCTGTCTCTAATCTGTACATAAGGGTCAACTTTGCTCTTCGTCCTAGTAGAGACTCTGTTCTAACCTGCTTGGACCCGTTTCTTCACTTCCTTACCACACTCACCATTGCTCTGGATTCTTGACCCCATGTATTTGAAGTCCTCCATCCTCGCCATCTCTTCTCCCTATAGCCTCATTCTTCCCCCTCCACCCCTCATTCACGCACATATATTCTGTTTTACATCGGCTAATCTTCATTCCTCTCCTTTCCAGTGCATGTCTCCATCTTTCTAATTGTTACTCCACCTGCTCCCTGCTTTCACTGCATATCACAATACCTGCAGACATCATGGTCCAAGGGGATTCCAGTCTAACCTCATCTGTCAACCCATCCATTACCGCAGTGACGGGAAAGGGCTCAGAGCTGATCCCTCATGCAATCCCACCTTCACCTTAAACTCTTCTGTTGCGCCTATATGTATATCTAATGTGTTACAGGTTTAAAAAAAAACACATTTTTAAAAAGTATTTTCCAATATCATGCAGTACATTCGTTCTAATAGTTTTTTTTTTTTTTAAAAAAAAGGGATTGACATCAAAAGGTAGTAGTATCCCACTCTGTGCCTTCCCTGTGAGCAAATGCATTTATTTTTTATGAGAATCGCTAGAATGTTCTGAAATCTTATTTCAATGCCAGTATCCTGTTGGGTAGGTTATTGTTAATATTAACTTCTCCTTGTTGACAGACGTGTTAAGACGAAATCAACAGCACCTGTGCTGGTCTTTAGTGCAATTTTCACTATATTGCCAAAGAATTTATTCACCTTCCTTGACTCAGATGTGTATCTTTTAGTGACATCTCAGTCTTAATGCGTAGGTTTTATATGACATCGGTCCACATGGTGGACAGTTCCTAAATGTCGGAGTCAAGGCGCCCTAATGTGAAGCTAGTCAAATCCACTCCCTTGGATGATCCACCCCGGAACGTTGATCATCAACAGGGTTGGTGGTGCTGGCAAAGATTTTGTTTGCTGCTTATTTTCAAGACAGCTGGTGCAAGTGTATGTGCCATGTGTGCAGACTGTCAATTGCATACATCTGGCCGATCATCACCCCTGGAAATGGACAAGTTTGGACATGTCCAAAATATTAGTGGTCTCTTTCTGGTGGGACATGCCCAGAACACCTCACAGGGAGGCGTCCGGGAGGCATCCGAATCAGATGCCCCAGCTACCTCATCTGGCTCCTCTCAATGTGGAGCGATAGCGGCTCGACACTGAGCCCCTCCCGGATGACCCAGCTTCTCACCCTATCTCTAAGGGAGAGCCCGGACATCCTGAAGAGGAAACTCATTTCGGCCGCTTGTATCCCTCTTGTTCTTTCGGTCACGACCCACAACTTGTTTCCATAGGTGATGGTAGGAACGTAGATCAACTGGTAAATTGAGAGCTTCGCCTTAGCTCCGTCTTTACCACAACGGACCAATACAAAGTCCGCATCACTGCAGAAGCTGCACCAATCTGTCTGTTGATCTCCTACTCCATTCTTCCCTCAATCGTGAACAAGACCCTAAGATACTTGAACTCCTCTACTTGGGGCAGGATCTCATCCCCGACCTGGAGAGGGCACGCAATCTTTTCTGACTGAGGACCATGGTCTTATTCTCATCCCAGCCGCTTCATACACTGCAGCAAACCGCTCCAGTGAGGGTTGGAGATCATAGCTTGATGAAGCCACATCATCCGCAAAGAGCAGAGATGTGATCCTGAGGCCACCAAAGTGGATTCTGTCCTTAAAAGTTAAGAACAAAATCGAAGACAAAGGGCAGTCTTGGCGGAGTCCATCTCTCACCGGAAACGAGTCCGACTTATTACCGGCAATGCGGACCAAACTCCAACAGCGGTCGTACAGGGATTGATAAGCTCGTATCAAGGGATTCGGTACCTCATACTCCCGAAGAACTCCCTACAGGACTCCCTGAGTGACACAGTCGAACACCTTCTCCGAGTCCACAGAAAACATGTAGAGTGGTTGGGCGAACTCCCACGCACCCTTGAGGATTCTGCTGATGGTGTAGAGCTGGTCCACAGATCCACGGCCAAGGTGAAAACCACATTGCTCCTCCCGAATCTGACATCTGACTTCGCAACGGATCCTCCTCTCCAGTACCCCTGAATAGACCTTACCAGGGAGGCTGAGGAGTGTGATCCCCATATAGTTGGAACAAACTATCCCGTCACCCTTCTTAAAAAGGAGGCCCACCCACCCCAGTCTGCCAAATCCGGAGGGACTTTCCCCGATGTCCACGCACTCAATGTTGCAGAGGCGTGTTAAGGAGGACAGCCCCACAACATCCAGAGCCTTTAGGTCAGGGGTGCTCAATGTGCCGTAAAAAAATGTTAGCCGTATTTTTTTGACCTTTAGCTCACTGCGTATGTGCAAACAGCGACACTGAGTACAGCAAAAGACTGGCATTTTCCCCCCACCATCAGAGCCAACTCACCACTAGGTGGTGAATAGTTGACAGCTCCCCCTCTCTCTTCACCCGAGTGTCCAAGACATGCGGTCGCAAGTCCAATGACATGACCACAAAGTCGATCATCAGACTGCGACTGAGGGTGTCCTGGTGCCAGGTGGACATGTGGACGCCCTTATGCCTGAACATGGGGTTCGTTATGTACAATCCATAATGAGCACAGAAGTTCAGTAACAGAACACCACTCGGGTTCTGATCAGGGGGGCTGTTCTTCCCAATCACTCCCTTCCAGGTGTGATTGTCACTCCCCACTTGAGCATTGAAGTCCCCCAGCAGAATGGAGTCTCCAGAGGAGGCGCTTTCCAGCACTCCCTCTAAGGACTCCAAAAAGGGGTCGCTACTCTGAACTTCTGTTTTGTACACAAGCACATAGAACAGTCAGGACCCGTCCCCCTACCTGAAGCCGGAGGGAGGCTACCCTCTCATCCACCGGGGTAAACCCCAACGTATTGGCCCCAAGCCGGGGGGGAATAAGTATACCCACACCTGCTCGGCATCTCTCACCGTGGGCAACTCAACCACAAAACAGAGTCCAACCCCTCTCAAGAGCAGTGGTGCCAGAGCCCAAGCGGTGCGTAGAGTCAGACTATATCTAGTTGGAACGTCTCGACCTCACGCACCAACTCGGGCTCCTTCCCTGCAAAAGAAGTGACATTCCATGTCCCTCGAGATAGTTTCTATAGCCGGAGATTAGATCGCCAAGGTTCCCTCCTTTGGCCACCGCCGAGCTCATAATGCACAAGACCCATGTGGCCCCTCTCACAGGTGGTGAGCCCATGGGAAGGGGGACCCACGTTACCCTTTCAACTGAGCCCCCGGTGCAGGCCCAGCCACCAGGCGCTCACGTTCGAGCCCCACCTCCAGGCCTGGCTCCAGAGGGGTTCCCCGGTGACTTGCGTCCAGGCAACGGAAACCAAGATCTGATTTTTGTACTCGTCATAGGGGTTTTGGAGTCGTACTTTATCTGGTCCCTCACCTCTGACCTTTTTGCAATGGGTGGCCTTCCAGGGGCATGAAGCCCCAGACAACTTAGCTCCTAGGATCATCGGGACACACAAACCCCTTCACCACGATAACGTGACGCTCGAGGACGGGTGTTGCTAACCAATGATGACGAATTATTTCTTACCATTAATGCAACCTCTAGTGTTGCATGGTTTTGCTGATGGCTTTGTCTATTTCATAGTTAGATTAAGCTTCATGCAAGCATTGAGACTTCCATCCGTTAATCGTGAATGAAGCCTAAGTCTCCACAAAGGCTGTTCATTCTTATTGAAAATGTCGGTATGCATCTTTTTTTTTTTTTGTCAAAAGCATTTCCATAATTAGTGGTTGCGACCTGCTCTGCGTTCGACCTTTCTGGGCCTGCGCACATCGACTGACACAGCAAACTACGGCAAGCCCACTAGGACTAACTGTCTCTGTGTCATTTGCATTTCCTGCACAACATAAATCCCATGTACAGTATGTCATTATGAGGGCTCTGCCAGTCACATGCAACTATCAAAAGAGCCATAAACTCACTCCTAAACTTTGTTGAGAACTTTGTCACAAGAGTTGATGTTATAGTTGCAGAGGGTAGAACAGCATCATATTGTATGAGTAAAGGGAAGTAAGCAAATGTTTGGCTAAATAGTGTATTTTGCCTCAAATATGTCAAGACGCAACTAATTTAGCAATCACAAATATAAAGACAGATGAATCACTTATAGGCATTACAAGTAAGTACATTATGACCTCAGTTTGTTAGGACCTACATGGCTTTGGCTTCCATGACCTTAACTGGGTTCTTGAGATCATTGTCCCAGGGAAGAGAGCCACATAACCAGTGAAGAAGGCAAAAACCAAGAATCTGGATGTCTCCACGTCTTGATGGGGCTTGGAGAAAAAGACAAAGACACAATAAGGTTTATTTTTCTACTTTCATTCCATTTGTCTTTTCACTCTTCAGACTTTCTGTTCAATTTCAACAAAAATGCCAAACCAACACAATGGCCATACAATGTATGATTGACAGGCAAGTCAAGTCACTATGATTGTTTTTTTTGAGGGGGGATGAAAACTGATAGGTTACAGCAAAGGTTGTGTAATGTGCAGAAAATGTTTGCAGATTATAGAAACCAAGACCTATTTTATCAGATGAATTTTTAAACAGCAAGATGTCACCAATCCAGACATTTTCTGTTGGATAGAAATACACGTTTTGTAAAAATATTTGCTGTTGCCTTTGATGTCAAAATCAATGTTTGAATGTTGAGTAACATTTGATATTTCAGTGCTCTATTCTGAGGATCTCTGAGTTGGGTATAGCCCCACAAAACATGTTGACAGATGAAGGATTTTAATCCATTCCCACTATTAATGAAAGCAGATAGAATATTTCAATATAATGAACTTTAAAGTGCTTGTATATGGCTGTTTGTGAGAGAGTGTGCATCTAGCCACAATAATGTGTGAAGAGCATCAATCCTCGAAAACCAAGTCTATCCAGAAGGGTCGAGCCCAGGGAGTTTTAGCAACTCAATGCAGTAATGGCAGTCACACATCTTTGGAGAAATTACGTATTGACTGGCTTCATCTGAGGGGATAAATCTCCTCCCTGAGCCATTACTGGCATTGATTCTCCCTAGCCAACAGGGAGGTCTGATGTGGCAGCATGGTCCTGGCCACCCAGGACAAGATAATCAACAGGATGGTGGTAATCTGACTGCAAGATACCAGGAGCGTTGCTGTAAATGTGTAGGCATTTACAAATCTTGACTGTTTCATCTTTAAAACATTCCATCTTCATTGTGTGCACATAATGGCAAGATGTAGGCATGTATTCTTATGGAAGGTGTAGAGAAAAGGAAATTGCTAAAATGTGGAAAGTGAATAAAACACTCGGCCTTCACGTGGAACATTAAATTGCCGAGGCCTCGTAGGGAAGCGAAACGATCAATGAAGATCAGGGGGCATTGAGAAGTGTTCTCAAGCAGTTGATACCCCGAATGCTTGGAATAAGACAACATGACAAACTTAACTTCGGAGTGATGATGTGGGATTCCTAAAAATTTCCAGTGGGTTAAAATGTGCTAGAAATCTATTGATTGATTTTGTCATTCATTGTCTTTTTAAAGGAATCTCAAAAATCTGATCCGAAAACAGGTGTGGCTTCATTGTAGCAACACCGACAGGACATGCACAGGCTTGCACAAATAAGCCAGGACTACTGTATTTTCAGAGGGACAAGCTGCTGTTTCCAGGAGCTACGCATCCTCTGGCATATTTAATGAGAAGGCTAAAATATTGGGGGCTTACGTCGCTAGCAGCTATAAGTTCAAAAGTAGAACAAAAGCGTGTTCAAACAAAATAGTTCAAACATGGTCGTTCCCTACATCGCACTCAAGTTTGGGCATGTGCAGAGGCTTTGAATGGAGAGATGACATTACTTTCAGCAGGCGAAGAAGAAGAATCTACCCCAATTGGTGGTAGAAGAAGACAAGTTACTTTTTGCCTGTGTGTAAATACGACAATGAACACCCCAGACTGTTGAACAGCTGAAGCTGTACATGAAGCAAGAGTGGGAAAGGATTTCCATATACAAAGCTTCAACAATTGGTGTCCTGAGATCTCAAACGTTTATTGACTTGTTAAAAGAAAAGGTGCTGTAATAAAGTGGTAAATATGACCCTGTACCAGCTTTTTTGGAACCTCAGTTTGAATATTAATTTTTTTGTCTTTGTAGTGTATTCAATTAAATTTTTGAACATGATTTGCAAATCATTGTATTCTGTTTTTATTTGTTTAACAACGTCCCATCTTCATTGAAATTGGGTTTGTATTTGAGGCAGGATCTTTTTACAATTTCTGACATTACAAGTGGACAAACTTGTTGGCACCCCTTATTTCATGAAACAAGAGGCCCCAATGGTCACTGAAAAGAAAAATGAAAAATGAAACTTGCCAGGATAATTTTTTTGCACAAATTTACCAGCCAATCACAGCTGTAATTGAAAATGAGATGTCTGCACCACTCAAGTATTTTGCCCCATTCGTTGTGAACAAACTGCTCCAGTTGTCTCATGCTTGAAGAGTGCCTTCTCCAGATTTTGTTTTAGCTCGTGCCACAGATGTTCAATTGGATTTAGATCAGCGTGATAGATGGCCAATTCAGAATAATCCAATGTTTTGCACTTAGAAATGGGTGGGCTTTTTAAACTGTATTTTGTGTAATCATCCTGTTTGAAGACCCGTGACCTGCAACTGAGACCAAGACTTCTGACACTAAGCAGTACATTTCAATGGAGTCTGAGTCGTAAAAAGCACATTCTCCCAGAAGCTTTGTACAGTAGCTCATCCATATGAATTTGCCAAATTCCAGTGTCACTATTTTTACTTTGCTTTCAACAGTGGTGTCCTCCTTGGTTATCTTAGAACTTCACTTTGCCTCAAACTATGACGTATGGTGCGACGTGACACTGAGGTACCTTGACTTTGTGAATTCAATTTATTTTAATCTTGTTCTGGGCACTATGGTTACCATTTTGTATTACTGATCTCTTCAATTTTTCATCCATTCACCTATTCTGGCCACATTCAAGTTGGTTGGCTACAGTCCCATGGAACCTAAACTTCTGAATGTACAGTTGGGCAAAAAAAATAAATAATATATATAAATTTATTATAGGTATAACTCACCTGCTAACTTATTGTTATTAAATTATCGGAATTAAATTACTTCATCAACACCAAAACCTTAGAGCATGATTCAACAAAATAGAATGTTTAGACAACTGTTTCTACCAAGAGCTTGCTAGGCTACATAATGTTTTGTTGCCTGCTTACAAACAATGTTAAAAGTATGGAAACATACCTCAACTAAGTCTTAAATGAACATCCTTTCCTGAGTACCGGTGCCCACTAACATTATTTTCCCAATTTTGTTCTTATAATATAGTCAGCAAGATCCACTGTTATTATCATCACCATGGTAACGAGTGTCTACGGTCGCATTTAAGTTGACATGATTAAGGCTAGTAATCGTAGAAAACAGAATGTGGTGGTATCGGAGAATATTTTATTTCAGTAGTCTGCTACAAAGGAATCGTGAAAGAGCACATTTGTCTTGTAGTCATATCTGGACAATAGGTGTTTGTCTGTCTCAGATGTGCTGTCTGTCCCTCACCACCGACATGTTTTTTTAAATCCCTTTATTGGCCGTCAGATATTAAAAGCACTATGTCAAAAGACATACAGCAAGGCTCAAAATAAATTTCTTTTGGATTTGGCTCGGAGGTGTTGTACATCCCTAAACTGCTTGCCAGCCAATCACAGCCAATCAGCATAAAATGCTAACTATCGGCCGATATCGATAAGGCTGATCACGTTTGTGTTAAGTCTAAGAAAACCTTTTGAAGACTTCCAAAATAATGTTTGACCACTGTAATCGCCAATAAAGGGTATAAAACCAAGTATTCAAATGAACTCTTGTTATTGACCAAATACTCATTTTCCACAATAATTTCATAATAAAGTCTTTAAAAATCAGACAATGTGATTTTCTGGATTTTTTTCCCCTCATTGCCTCATAGTTGAGGTAAACCTATAATAAAATTACAGACCTTCATCTTTTTAAGTGGGAGAACTTGCACAACTGGTGGCTGATTAAATACATTTTTGCCTCCCTCTACTATTGCAGTCTTATGAACATAGAGGCTTGGAGATGGTCTTAAAATCTTTTTATCCTTAACATGAGTGTCTACAATGTTCTTCCAATAGCTGTGATCAGCTCCAGGACTCCTGCAACCTTTGTGAGGCGAAGCTGCTCAGAAAATGGACGGATGAATGGATATACCAGTCACTCACATTTGACGAGCGCGTTCGCGCCTGCGCGCCATCGCACTCACAAATGTGCAGTCGAGCACGAAAAATCACGTGTGTAAAATTTGTTACGAGTAGGAAAAATAGATACTAAAAAAACGCTTATTTTGTGTAGTTTTGACATTAATTTACGTGTTTATTTCATAAATGTTATTAACAAAACAAGCCTGGTCCTAAAAAAAAAAATGTAACAGTTTACTATTGCAGCGTTCTGTAGGTACATTTCAGGATGCATGTTTTGAATGATGGATGTTCATTTGAATGAATATTTTATGAATACATTTTAATCTTTCCTTTTGGCTATTTTTTTATGAAATCACGGATATTTTATTGCGAGTAGAAATGTAGTCTTTAATGTCTCAATTTGACTGAGGCAATGTTGAGATTTTCATCGCGATGAGGAACCCCTCAACATTGAAATATTTCATCCAAATTTCACCATTTTACTTTTAATATCAAGCCTCACGTTAGAAAAAAAAGTTCAGCTCAAAAGACTCAAGTTTTCAAAATCAAGGGGGACCAGATTCACCCTAACACACGCACACACATAGTGCAACCTCAGAGTTTAAACGACTCAGAGGTCGTACAAATTGGACTTTGAACGACTCACAGAGGTCGTACAAATTGATCCCTCTGATACCATCACATCGAGACCAGAAAGGGGAATAATATATATTTAAGTTGCTTTACCTATATGCATTTTTTTATTGGTTAAATACAGGGTGCAAATGTTTTTACATAAATAGGAATTAAAGTAAGAATTTACTATTGAGAGTTTGGGACCGGATAAAACACATTTACATTATTTCCTATGGGGAAAAAAATGTTTTGGAGGTTGAACAGAGACTTCACAAAAACGAATTCTGTTTTAACTCAAAGGTTCCACAATGCATGTGTGATGATTGAGCCAATCAGCGTGGAGGTCATGTGTGGCTCATGGATCCCGCTAACCAAACATCCAAGTCACCAATTAATAGGGAATTAACACACGTTGCAGGTTATGTCCAGCTAATAAGGAGGTTCTTAAATGAAGACAGAATTCTGCAGAGGCAATGGACGTAAAAAGCGATGGCCATTGAAAAGAGAAGGATGCAAGCAGCCAATTTGCCAGTTAATGTCCCCAATATCAGGTGAGGGAGGTGGCCACTGACAGATTGAGAAAATGTTTTACATCTACTGACAAACCACACTGAAAGAGAGTAAATCCTATATGAGCAGAGACTCACTGTCCTTGATTGACATTGTTTTAGTACATACTTGCCAATTTACTACAATAACTGTAGTACCTATGAAGCCACTGCGGATTTGTCTTGCAAAGTGGTTTGAAGAGCTTTACTAGTCCTTATGAACAGTTAAAATTTAACCCTAACATGGTTTTGTTTTCACCTAAGCCACAACAAGAGATGACAACGCTGATCCAGCCCATGAGCTTTTCGAAAAATCTACCTGTATTTTTCAAAATAATTTTTTCTATATTGACTGAATACCCGATTAATTTCTTGTGCTTGCTCACTTGCTGGTGAACTGTGAATAATGTAGCAGAACTGACCCATTTTACCGAGCAATGG
This sequence comes from Syngnathoides biaculeatus, assembly GCF_019802595.1. NCBI lineage: Eukaryota > Metazoa > Chordata > Actinopteri > Syngnathiformes > Syngnathidae > Syngnathoides > Syngnathoides biaculeatus. The sequence goes on from NC_084651.1 coordinate 24,671,688, forward strand.
GCAGAACAAGACCCCTTGTCTTATGTAAAAAGCATTTCTGTAGAGGAAATTAATCATAATATCTGGTTCTTTTCCTTTCGACTTGTCCTGTTTGGTGTCGCCACAGCGTGTATTTTTGTATTATCAGCGTGTATTATATATTTTTCCATGAAAGCCTATCTCCTGCATCTTCCTCTCAAACACCAACTGCCCTCATGTGTTCCCTCAGAACATCCATCAACCTTCTCTTTGGTATTCCTCTCGTTCTTATGCCTGTCAGCTCCATCCTCAACACCCTTCTACAAATATACAGTGAAGAAAATAAGTATTTGAACACCCTGCTATATTGCAAGTTCTCCCACTTTGAAATCATGGAGGGGTCGGAATTGCTCATTGTTTGTGCATGTCCAGTGTGAGAGAGATAATCTAAAAAGAAAAATCCAGAAATCACAATGTATGATTTTTTTTTTTAACGATTTATTTGTGTGATACAGCTGCTAATAAGCATTTGAACACATGAGAAAAAGAATGTTAATATTTGGTACAGTTGCCTTTCTTTGCAATTACAGAGGTCAAAGGTTTCCTGTAGTTGTTCATCAGGTTTGCACACACTGCAGGAGGGATTTTGGCCCACTCCTCCACACAGATATTCTGTAGATCAGAGGTTTCTGGGCTGTCGCTGAGAAACATGGAGTTTCAGCTCCCTCCAAAGGTTTTCTATTGGGTTTAGGTCAGGAGACTGGGTAGGCCACGCCAGAACCTTCTTACCTTCTTATGGAGCCACTCCTTGGTTTTCCTGGCTGTGTGTTTTGGGTCATTATCATGTTGAAAGACCCAGCCACGACCCATGTTCAATGCTCTGACTGAGGAAAAGAGATGGTTCCCAAAAATCCCATGCTTCACACTAAGGATGGTGTTCTTGGGATGGAACTCATCATTCGTCTTCCTCAAAACATGGTTAATGGAATTATGATCAAAAAGTTCCATTTTGGTCTCATTTGACCACAAAACGTTCTCCCATGACTCCTCTGTATCATCCTAATGGTCATTGGCAAACTTAAGACGGGCCTTGACATGTGCTCGTTTAAGCAGGGGAACCTTCCGTGCCATGCATGATTTCAAATCATGACATCTTAGTGTATTACCAACAGTCATCTTGGAAACGGTGGTCTCAGCTGTTTTCAGGTCATTGACCAACTACTGTCGTGTAAGTGCTGGGCTGATTCCTCACCTTTCTAAGGATCATTGAGACACCATGAGGTGATATCTTGCATGGGGCTCCACTCCGATTGAGATTGATCATCATGTTTAGCTTCTTCCATTTTCTAATGATTGCTCCAACAGTTTGTCTTTTTTCCACCAAGCTGCGTGGCAATTTCTCCGTAGCCCTTTCCAGCCATGTGGAGTTATACAATTTTGTCTCTGGTGTCTTTGGGCAGCTCTTTGGTCTTGGCCATGTTACAAGTTTGAGTCTTACTCATTGTATGGGGTGGGCAGGTGTCTTTATGCTGCTAACGACCTCACACAGGTGCATCTGATTCAGGATAATACATAGAGTGGAGGTGGACTAAAAAAGGCTACTCAAGATGATGTTCACACTCACAGTGTCACATTCAAACTAAAATTAGCGCACCACAGCAAACAGAAGAGCATGACTAGCAAATAATAAAACAAATACTGAACAACAATTCAGTACTGGATAGTTCTTCGTCTTTTCACATTTTAAGTAATTACTTTCAAACATGATATTTTGAAATAAATTTATTGATGTATTTAACTCACACTTTTAAGGAACGTACTGAATATATTTACTCCATCATATTACAAGACAGCATTTGACACACTCGGGGGTCAAGTCAACAAATCATAAATGAATATCATTGGCTGTGCAGGTGTTTCAAATATTTGTAAATTTATTTTGTAAGTCAAAGCAATTTGCTTTGACATTAAGATTACTTCGATTATATATTTTTTTAACTAATCCCCAATGGTTATCTAAACTTACCAACACCTTTGTGAGCGTCAAGACTGGTGTACTCAATGGTTCCATTATGGCCTTTCTTGGGATTTTCCTTATAGTCTTTTTGGACACCATCAATAGAGTACCTGCGGGCCAGCCCATAGTCAACTAAGTAGAGCTACAAAAAAAAGAAAAAAAATGTAGATAGATCAGTTGTTCTACACCAAGTGCCAGTATTACTGCAAGTGAAAGCGTCAAAGTCAGCGAACCTCTTGAGGGTTTCTATGACTCAACATGAGGTTGGAAGCCTTGATGTCTGCATGAACATATTCATTCTCATGGATATATTCCAGTATCTCCACCTAAAAGAGAACAACAGAATCAACAGAATACCATGGTTAACCAGGAATTTTTTTAACCAGTCCACATTCTTAAGTTATGTTTCCAGTGACATGCCAATGAATTAGTAGTACAGACGTTGCATCCTGTGTGCACGTGTTTTACTTTACATTTAATCTAAACTAATCACCGAGTAATTGGCCTGTTATTGTTGTTCAAGGTTGGCTACACGGTGCAAAAACACAGTTCCAGCCAGACATTTAGGATGTGGCAAATATATTGTTTCAGCAAATCCCTTGCTGTATTTCAATGTTTGATGACTGCTTCTAATTATAGGTTAGCAATTCGCAAGGCTTTGACGTTATGTTCACTGATCTACTCCTCGTCCTCCCTTCAACACACCGGTTACATCCTCCCTTCGTGACACTTTAAAGAAGCATGCTCAGAAGTGTAGCTGATTGACTATCAAAGAGGCGATGATCACTGACTTAACAATGCATTGACACTGGACGCAATCAGAACTTCTGCCTCAGTGACTTGGCAGCCAAAGAATGTGATAGAAAAGCATGCACCAAGCGGCTGTACAATGTGGAAGTGCCAGTAGTTTGATATGCTGGATTTTTTTTTTTTTTTGCCCCCTATATCTGAAACAATCAGTGTTATGGCCATAAGTCAAAATTCAGTGATTTCTGTTACATTTGGAAGCTCTGTTGTCAGGAGAGGTGGTGAAATACATGTATTTTCGAGCAATCTTAATAAGTAGACCGAAAAGCTGCCAATTAAGCTCTAAACAAACCAACAAAGCTTTAATATTAGTTTAAACATAGAATATACTGTGCATGCTGTAAAAATGTTTCTATTCTCCCTTTATATTGTATCTCTTGTCACTTCGGTTGTTACAGTAGCAGTGGTTTTAAGTTTAGAATTGCCACGAAAGTGCTTATATCCATTATTCCACTTATGCTTTTGCAATGGACCTTTCCGACCTGTCAATCACTCGTACAATAATAGCCAATCAGATAGCTGCATTAACTTAACCCCTGGCTTGACATGCCCCTGTCGCCATATTGTCCTTCAAGCAATAATGGTTGTCAGTAGCGTGCACTTGGAAAAGTTAATATTTCGAAGAAAATGGTGCTCAGATGGATCTAGGGAACGAGCAATTCTGATGAAAGATATTCTGTTCGGTTACATGGGGCCCGATTGATTAATTTTCCAAAGCCTAAAACACAGTTGACGAAGTGTCTACGATGGATTAAAACTTGCGGAAGACCGCGCGTACAACTAAATGTGGACATTATCAACAAACACAAGGCTGTATGATCGAAGGTAAGTGAGGGAGAAGTATCTTTTCTGAGTTTGATTGAATTATCAGTGCTTTATAGATTGTAGGAGAACAACTTTCACTTTGTTAGTGTATCACTGACCTGCTGAAGTAAGTGTGGAATGTTTTATGTCGAAGAGTCAGGTTAGTGATACGTAAATGCACGATGTCATACAAGAGAAATGTCCACTAGTCATGCCCGCAGATAAAGTTGCGTGTGTGATAAGGGATGGAATCTCAAGACCTTAAAATAACATAACTGTAAATTAAAAATAAAATAAATACATAACTACAATACAAAACAAAAATTTCAAACTCAGAAATGTTAATTTCCAATTTCAACTGATATTAGTAGAACGGTATTTAACATTTTTCATCAATAAAAATTCTTGATCTGACGAACTTTATCTGAAGAAAAGTTAAATGCACTGGCCTGTCAAGGAATAAACACGAACGGTCTATACCTGCAATGTTTTGAAAATGCTGAAAGTTTATTTCAACATAATCGGCGTTAGTGGCAACAAGCTAGTGATAAATTGTAACAAACATTCCTGTCGGCAATCGTGATCTATTGTTATAATCTAGCGTAATTTACAGCGGTATTGATATTGTCAATCCATTAATGAAAACTAGCAATAGATGATCTATATCTTCCTAAAGCATGTAGCGGGGAAAAGTTTTGAACCTCAAGATAATGCGTACCACGGTCAAAATGACTGTTAGAATTTATGTATTATAGTTAGCGGGGTGGATGGGGGTTGCATGCGTGCGCTATGCCACGACTGCCATGAATAGGAGGCCGACTTGCCAGAGCGCACCTTTATGTGCGTGCACTCGACATATTGGCCACACTTGAATCAAGCGACAAGGTGGATGATAGTCGATAGATAAATAAACACGGAAATTAATGTCAAAACTACACAAAATAAGTGACGTCTTTCAATATCTATTTTTTCTACTCGTAACAAATTTCACACGCGTGATTTTTCTTGCTCGACTGCAGATTTTAGAGTGTGAAGGTGCGTGAGCGCAGTCGCGCTCGTCAAATGTGAGGTACTATAACTAAACCAAGCCATGCCAAACCATGAACTATAAATTTGTAATGTTGCTTGCAGCTTTATTTCATTTTTTTTAAAGGTCAAGTGTCATGAAATGGATGATTTTTAGTATGTTATTAATGAAAAAATGTCAGCCAATAAGGGCCTGTGTGGTTTTTTTTTTCCCCACCACAAAACATGATTTTGACGTATACAGCTTTTTGTAACTCTCGACATGAAAATCCTGTCGAGGGATTTGTTTTCGAGAAGAAGCAGGAAGTGACGTAAAGGACAGCGGCGCCCCCAAGTGGACTCGTTTGTTTCCATTAGTTTTACCTCCGGGAAGGTAACCCCTTTTTCCTTAGTGTTAGCCAAAATGCCAGCTCATTGCATTGCTGGACATTGCTTGAACACTCGGGAGAATGGAATTACCCTTCATAAGTTTGAAAGAGACCCGGTTCGTTGTGAAAAATGGATTGCACGGGTGCAGAGGACGAGAGCTTTGTGGATCAAATCACAGGTAGGTGTGTATTCTGCTACTAAAAAAAATAATAGTTGGGGGGGTCCACGTAATTGGTCTCTCATAACGTAAAAAAAGATCCGCGTATGAAATATGTCAATGTGTGCGTCGGATGGTGTCGGGCTGTTGCGCGGACGATTGCGAATCTGAAGAACACAGCCAACAATGTCTCACTCAGCCTCATGTTGCCAGTAAAGCGCCCCGGCTTAATAGTGTTCATCGCATACTGCGGTGGCTGTAAACAACCCTCTAAAAGCAGCACGCCTCAGCTCCATTATATGCCGCCACGGCGCCGAAAATCAGCCACACCGGCTTAGGCGCCGCGTTCGGTGGTCACAGCTACTGCGAAGCCTGCGCATCGGGCTTTGCGAACGGGGGCGGCTCTGAAGAACCCAGCCGAGAATCACTCAGTCGCGTGCGCGCATTAAAGTGCCCCGGCTGACTGTGTTGTTCATTGTACTGCGGAGTCTATGAACACCCTCCTAAAGCAGTACGGCTCGGCTCCGTCATAAGCCACACCGGAAGTGGAAGTGGATCGGACGGGGATGCGGTTTAGCCATGATCGCATATCATCTGAATATGGCTCGAAACAATAGTGTAATTTTGCCCTGAGGGCTCAAAACAATAGTGCAATATTGCCCCGGTGACTTCACTTGGTTGTGTGGTGTTGTCCTTTTCGAAACGAGCTCTCCGCTCAAATTTATTTTTTCGTATGGACATTGAAGTGAATAATGTTATATGCATTTTTCATTACAATCTCTATTTTAATATATTATAGGGATGACAGTTGGGCTTTAACCCACAATGATATCCCTGTCTGTTTTTCTTGGTGTAAAACTGAATTATTGCTTGCAGAATATTACTTTTAATGTATGTTGAAAGCTAAATGATGCTCCCAAAGAATTTTAAGGTTAATGTTAGGTTGCCTCCTATATTTAAAATATAGAATTAGCTTTTTGTGCACTGAATTGTTTGTGCTTTCATCCTCGATCAGGCTGTGCCAAAGTGGAATTTTAACATTAGACACCATCTCATCCTGTACTTTCTACTTTGGCTTCTGACCAGCCCTTGTTGACTCAAAAAAGAGAAAAATCTCATCCAGTTTCACCACTTTTTCTTCTATAATTCAAATAGCCTAACATTCATTAAAGTAACAGCGTTTTTTTTTTTACTTTTACCATTATTATCGAGAGTAAATACAAGCAGCATGCTCTACGTAGCCCAGGCTGCGTAAGGACTGTAACATTTGTAATTATGAGTGTATCCCTTTAAGAGCTGAAGGGGGGCGGAGTCAGGTGAGCAGGAAACCGTGTGATTCTGTTTAAAAAAAAAAAAAAAAAATGAGTCATGCTGTGGTTCACAGCGCTTGTTTGGTTTTCATGAGCGCTGAGAATGTCCATGTATTTCTACTCGTAACAAAGATTACGCGCGATTTTGCGAGCTCGACTGTGCAGATTTGCGAGCGCGAAGGCGCGCGAACGAAGGCGCGCTCGTTAAATGTGAGTGACTGCAAATGAATACTCCCACTCACTTATAAAGACTACAATGATATTACTTATGATCTTTCCAAGTAAAACGTACACACCCTGCTTTACATGCACAGTAAAATTCCACTATCCTGTTGGATTTCAATGGGAAGTTTGTGTGGCGTCGACCTTTTTTTGCATCGAACGCCAACATTTCGCTCGAACTCTGACATAGCATCCTGGTCTGTCTAAAATCTTAATTCCCTGTACATATCCTTGCGTGAAATAGTTGAGACCTCTCCGTAAAACTCTCTTGGACAAGTCTGACGCATTTGGCAAAAAACATACCCCAATATCTGGAATACGCAATAGAGAATCGACTTCAAACATGTACGTTCAATCGCCATTTTGAAAGCTTGTGTGATATGGCTAAGGGGGCGCAGCGTAATGTCGCCATCGGAAAGGTCCATTACTAAAGCGGTCATTTACCATCTGAAGAACACATCCAGAGTGAAGAGTTGTATGTGTCAAGCAGACCAAGAGAAGCTCATCCATCCTTTTATCTCAAGTAGACTTGATTATTGTAATGGTCTTCTGACTGGTACAGAAAGACTATTAAACAGCTGCTGCTCATTCATAATCTTGCACCTTGAGATCAGAGCATATCACTTAAGAGTATCAAAATATACCAGATTTTCAAAACAATAAGGCACATCATATTAAAAGGCACAGTCTCCGTTGCGGGTGTAATTTCTGTATTTAACACAAATGTAAAGGGCACTGTATTATTGGGCGCAGGCATGATGGCGCTCCTGAGGCACTCAAGAACAATTGTATTTTTATTTTTGTAAGTATAAGCTTCCCCCTTTTCTTTCCCAATAACTGGTACAAGGCACAAGTCGTGACATCCTCACTCATGGTGTCACACCAAACCAAAATCATTATAATACAGGAAACAGAACAACACAACAAGCAGACAACAAAACGACCAGAACGATGTGCGAAGAAACAACTGACAAAAAACATGCACTTCAAACACTATTTACGCACGTTTAGCACCACAAAGCATGCTGGGAGTTCAATCGCCATTTTGGAAGCTTGCGGGACATGGCTAAGGGGGCGGAGCTTAAGATCACCATCGGAACGGTCCATTAGTGGTATTATTTTAGTGCGAAACTAGCTGACTTGAATTAGATAAAACAATCTGGTTGCACATTTTAATGTTTAAATATAGAACATTATTTATAAAGATACCTGAGAAGATGAAAAAGCTTGGAGCAAGGACACTTTGTACATTATTGTGAGAACTGTTCACTCACTGCCGAACTGCGGGCAGGACATTTAGGGAGGATAGAATACTGTAGGTGCAGATCTACAGTACATATGAAGACTGACGCAGCAGTAGAACAAACAAACAAAACCATTACTCCTCCCTGACATAGCTTTAGGCCAATTAAAAGCTCTGATATCATTGTGACCGCATACATCCCTGCATGCGCACAGCCTTTCTAGCTCTTATTCTCTTTTTTCAGTTATACAGTGGAGAAAATAAGTATTTGAACACCCTGCTATATTGCAAGTTCTCCCACTTAGAAATCATGGAGGGGTCTGAAATTTTCATCATAGGTGCATGTCCACAGTGAGAGAGATAATTTTAAAAGAAAAATCCAGAAATCACAATGTGTGATTTTTTTTAACGACTTATTTGTGTGATATAACCACAAATAAGTATTTGAACATCTGAGAAAAACACCTGTAGTTGTTCACAAGATTTGCACACACTGCGGGAGGGATTTTGGCCCACTCCTCCACACAGATCTTCTCTAGATCAGAGAGGTTTCTGGGCCGTCGCTGAGAAACACGGAGTTTCAGCTCACTCCGAAGATTTTCTATTAGGTTTAGGGCTGGAGACTGGCTAGGCCATGCAAAAACATTCATATGCTTCTTACGGAGCCACTCCTTGGTTTTCCTGGCTGTGTGCTTCGGGTCATTGTCATGTTGAAAGACCCAACCATCTTCAATGCTCTGACTGAGGGAAACAGGTTGTTCCCCAAAATCTCACAATACATGGCCGCAGTCATCCTCTCCTTAATACAGATAAGTCATCCTGTCCCATGTGCAGAAAAACGCCCAGAACATGATCCTACCACCCCCCATGCTTCACAGTTGGGGTGGTGTTCTTGACATGGAACTCATCGTTCGTCTTCCTCCAAACACGATTCGTGGAATTATGATCAAAAAGTTCAATTTTTGTCTCTTCTACCCACAAAACTTTCTCCCATGACTCCTCTGTATCATCCAAATTGTAATTGGCAAACTTAAGATGGGCCTTGACTTGTGCTGGTTTAAGCAGGGGAACCTTCTGTGGATGAGTTCAAACCATGACGTCTTAGTGTATTACCAACACTCACCTTGGAAACGGTGCTCCCAGCTCTTTTGAGGTCATTGACCATGTCCTGTCGTGTAGTGTAGTTCTGGGCCCATTCCTCACCTAAGGATCATTGAGACCCCACGAGGTGATATCTTGTATGGGGCTCCACTCCGATTGAGAATGACAGTCATGTTTAGCTTTTTCCATTTTGTAATGACTGCTCCAACAATGGACCTTTATTCACCAAGCTGATTGGCAATTTCTTCGTAGCCCTTTCCACCCTTGTGGAGTTGTACAATTTTGTCTCTGGTGTCTTCGGACAGCTCTTTGGTCTTGGCCATGTTACAAGTTTGAGTCTTACTCATTGTATGGGGTGGACAGGTGTCTTTTCGCAGCTAACGACCTCACACAAGTGCATCTGATTCAGGATAATACATGGAGTGGAGGTGGACTTTTAAAGGCCGACTAACAGGTCTTTGAGGGTGAGAATTCTAGCTGAAAGACAGATGTTCAAATACTTATTTGCAGCTGTATCAGATAAATAAATTGTTAAAAAAAAATCATACATTGAGATTTCTGAATTTTTCTCTTTAGATTCTCTAACAGTGGACACGCACCTACGAGGAAAATTTCAGACCCCTCCATGATTTCTAAGTGGGAGAACTTGCAATATAGCAGGGTGTTCAAATACTTATTTTCTTCACTGTAACTGTACAGGTGAGAAAAGGTGACCGCTAAAAAACTATTTGAGCTGGTTAGAATCAAAATTTTTTGTCAAAAGTTTGCTTTTCCAAAGTATGTATTAATGGGTGGGTTGACTTTGGAGAAACGTTCAGTGTGATTTGCTCTGATTGCCTTCCACCGTGTTTCTTACTCGCACAGAAAATGTTCAAATGATTCCGCTAATTTTGCCCGTTTCTTCATGGTATTTAATGTCACATATCAAAGTCACTACTTTTTTGTTTAACTTAATGAGGGGCCAAAAAAGTTGTCAACACTAACTGTTTTTGTAAGCAGACTTTTTTTGTTTGAAGCCATGTTGTGTGAGTAAGTAGTGCACATCGCAAAGCGATAACTGTTAAACATGTTCAACTGAATTGAATTTGATTTTTCTTGGCAACAGGTTTGGGTAGGGTGAACTATTTTAGTTAAGTATTTAGAAACTCAATTTTAAATGGCATTAAAGGGTGAACATGGTAGTCATGTTTGATTTCCGTTTGGATTACAAGGGCATCCATGGAAAAATAAAAAATAAAAATCTACCACATAAGGGGACCTTGGACCCAAAAGGATCTGAGAAGAGAAGCATCTGGTCTAGAGAAGAAAACAGTACAATATAATGCAAAACAGTTGCAGGGTGGGGTTATTAGTCACCCTCTAAGACTTTGTTAAGGTACAGAATGCTGGCCATATCAGATTTTCAGTGCTTCTGCTATGGACTTGTATAAAGAAGGGTGATGGTAATTTACTTCCCAACAACGATTCAAGATTAATGGAAAAGAATGGCACAGTCACACGCACAAAAAAAAAAAAAAAAAAAAAAACAAAAAAAACATTCACATTAGTTGATATGAGAAGACAGTGAGAAAAATGAGAATTAAAAAGACTGACTGTCATTTTATTGTGCCTTTTCACTGACAAGAGTTGAGGTGTATGAAACTGAAACCCTTTTGATCTGTATACTTTTTCTAATACTTAAAAAATAAAACAACAAGGGGTAGGTCTAATATTTTTCAATGTGGGAAAGATCTTACCAGTATTTGACCAACTCGGAGGACAGTAGCTTTCTTAAAGCGACCTCCATTACGCTCACTTATTTTCTGAAGATCAGTCCCCAGTCGCTCCATAACCATAAAACGATACCTAAAAAAAAGAGGGAGAGACTTTCAATTGTTTAAGGAACTGTGGTCTAACTCTTTCCTCTAGAAGAATAAAGATTATTTCTAAAGTCAACCTTTTAAAAAGAACACAAACAAAGCACACAGAACACCATACCTAAGGCCATTGTACTCAGCCTGCCCTGATCCCCAGTATTTTGGGATGCCGAGGTGGTCAAGTTTTCTACTTCTTATCCATTTTTGGACTGAAACAAAGTGACAGAAGTGATTGAGGATTTGCTGTTGCACAAGGCAGATGACTTCAGAATATTCAGATATCCAAAATTCCCTGGTCTCTCAGATTACCTCTTTTTTGACAAAGAGTGAGAGATGAGAAAAGTTGATGACAGCAAAAAATACTTTAACATTTCGGGTACATAAAAGAATATAAACAGACACAACACACACACCTACACACACACACACACACACACACACACACACACACACACACACACAAACTCAGAGCGCTAGACTAAGCAAAAATAGTGAGTGTTAGCTCAGGTATTGCTGGTGCCAGTTTGACTGTCACCCGACCAGAATGGTAGCTGCTTAAGGGTGCCTCAATAGCCATTGTGTTAAGACATTTTTCTCTCTGCATCTCTCAAAACGAAGATGTTTGTAAAGTCAAACAAGCAAAAGAAAAGGCTAATTGAAACGTTGGTGCATATTTAGTTCTACTTCTTATCAATTACTGTGAATCAAGCATAAGAGCCCGTGTATCTGGCCACATCTTCATCAAACACACTTTTGTTCCAGCAAGCTTTTGCTATTCTGAACATGGGGTGGTACTCACTACTCTCTGGTTTGGCTGCTCTCATGTAGAAGCTGAGCTCAGAGAAGAGGGGGCCATTCTCAAGGTACTCCTGCAAAAGTCATGGATTAAAAATGAATTTATTAAGGCAAATTCTTTATAACAAAATGCAAAACAAGATGAATAAGATGCTGGTATTTGCATATTCAGAAATGATCAAGATACTCACCACTTTTACCACAAAGTCAGTATCAGCTGAGACTGGGCTGGCAATGTTGTTGGATGCTAAATGTTTAAATGAAGAAGATGGGAAATTGGAGTTTAAATAGTCAAGTTAAGTGATACACATTAAATAATATGTGAAAAAACAATGTTTGAAAGAGGTTTTACTGAGTAAAAAAACATTTTGAGAAAGGATCCTTGAATATCCAAAACATATTGAATCAGAGGCAACAACTCCCTATATAGTCCTTATCTTGAGTGTTTATACGATCCCCTCCAAAAGTACTGTCACGGCCAATTCCCTTTATTTCTGTTGTACACTGAAAAGATTTGGGTATCAGATCAAAAGATGAATATATAACAAAAGTTCCAAACTCCAGCTTTTATTTCATGGTTTACATGTACTGTAAACACTGCAAACACCCACTATCTTTTCAAATGAAAAAGAGGATTGGAAGATGTGACTGATGGGTGTTTCTAGTTGCTCAAGCGTTACCATTTAGATCAATCCCTTAAACATTAGATAGTATTTGTGCTGGGCTTTGAGTTTCACCTGTGAAAACTACATTTGCAATGAAGCAAACGTCAACACCAGAAAGCTGCCTATGGGAAAAAAGGAAACCATTTTGAAGGTGAAAAAAAAAATAAACTTCAAAACTGTGTGGCTTCAAACAAAAAGTGCTCCATCTAATTTCAAATGCATATTTATCTTATATAGACAAAGATACACGTTCAACTGTACCATAAATGCATAACCGTTTCGATGTTTTTACCCAAAAATATAAGTGTTTGTGAATTAAAGTCAGCAAACTTTGACCTAATTTCCCGTGTCTGAAAAACGACTCATTTCGGGGGCGGAGCCTCGTATGTCATTCGAGGTGGAACTGCTCTTGTGCTGCTGGTAATGTCTGGTTATGCCATCAGTTTATCACGTGAAGTTATATTTTATGGTGAAGGAAGATATCACCAGCTATTTACTCACAAATTAACATGGTAACATTTTAAACGGATTTGATTACTTAAAATCCTTATTTGTGAAAATATGCTAACTTAAACTGTGGACTACGTTATCATCTTCTGTTTGTTTAGGTGCAATAATAAACAAGCCTTGTCCACACAAATTAGTCGTACTGCAGATAGTTTCTGATACAAGAACAGGAAGATCCATCGCGCTGTACAATGAACGGCCAGGTGGTCACGTACCTGTTTACTAAATACACAGCGTTTGCATAATTTAAAAACGAGACCGAAAATTTCGTACATACATTCAGGATATCAAAGCCTTTAATGTTTATCCGTTCATGACGAACTAAACCAAAACAAGAACTTCACAAACACCAGTCTTTGTTTTCAACACGAGGCATATCCTGCTCCATGTGTCTGACTACTTGGTCTTTAAGGCCAGTCATTTCGTCTACATTCGAACATGTGTGCTGTTTAACTGGCTCAAATTGATAACCTTTAACGCCTTTATAAAGCTCGTATTCTTCACTGTCTTTGTAGAACAAAAAATAGTGTTCATTACATCTAAATATTGGAAAATTCATCTGTGTTTTCACAATGTAGTCCAATGCTCGCCATTGTTGACACCGGCTATGACGTAGCGGTCTGACTTGGGTGTGTCCACTTCATTTTTGTCTTTTTTCGGCGAATCCAGCAACGTGCGATAATTTTTTGCTGATAATCGAAAAATAAAAATGTTTCCTTCATAACTAAATTCTGATTCGAATTCTGCATTTTAAAAAATGTATATTAGCAAAAAGGTCCACTGCAGACATTCCATACACTTTTCTAGCATCTAGATGTAAATGTAAACATAAAACCCGCAATTCTGAACTTTTGTCCCCTATTTATGTTTTTATCTGAAACCTAAAAATCTTTTTTTATTATACAAGAAAAAAAAAAAGAATTTAACCTACTGGAAGCAGCATGGTGATGCAACTGGTTAGTGAAAGAATACTTTAAGAAGTTGATGAATTGTCATGAGCAAGGCTTGGCCACTGACAAAGAGGGGCGTGGCCAGGCCACTGCTCTGGGCGGTGACACCTGTCACCGGTCACAGCTTATTCACATTCGGACTGTAATTAGACAGGCATATAAGTTGCAGTTTTTGTCACTGGCATTTACCAGTTCGCTGCCTTGCGTTAGTGAGTTGCATTCACTGCCTGTAGGACTCTCTGCTCCTATGATTCTGTTCCCTTTAGTTTGATCCTGTCCTGTTGAGTTTGTTAGTTTGTCATCAGAACTTGCTGTATGTCTTTTGGAACCCGCCTAGCCTTGCGTTTCTGTGCCTCTGCCTTGTCGGACTGCTACACAGTACATGACCCGGATTCCAGAACAAACTACATTGAACATTATGCCTCTGCCTCGAAGTCCTGCATTTGAGTCCCCCCCCGTACCGGAGGTTCGTGACAGAACGAACTGGCCGGAACAGGACCCAGCACGAAAGGTGAAGGATCGCCGGGCACGTCGCTGGGGATGCCGTCCGGCCAAGGACCAAGCATCTTATATTCAGATGGGCTCAGTTATATCGTCCTCTCCTGCCTGGTCACCCACACCGCCCGTGCGCCACGACTACGTGCCAACCATGATTGGCTCACCACTGCATATCCTTTTGGACTCTGATTTTTCAGACTTTGAGGAAGACCCAAACTTATATGACCGGCTGCCAGACTGTGATTTGGACATTGACAGTGAATTTCCTCTCCCTGTGTCGCCGCCCCGTGCCTCCAGCTCCCGAGTGCCTTCATCCTGTAGGTTCTCGTCCTCCAAACCTTTTGGGGAACCCGCTTGGCCATCTATCCAGGTCTACCAGGTGTCAGCCAGAGGAGACGTCCAAGCAGGGTGCCCCCTTCTGCTTCCCGCTGCGTGGCGACCAAAACACTGTCATTGTCCATCTACGCCTTGCTGGAAACAACCCAGCCAGCGGACCCTGAGCTGATGGCGAGACTTCCAGCCCAGAGGGAGAAGGGGTTCGAAACTTCCAAGATGCAGCGACTTGAGGATTACGAGGTCTTCTATCACGAAATAGGGGCGGAACTAGAGGGGGAGAGTCCTGAACTTAAGGTCCTCACAGACCAGGTTCGGCGGGATTTAAATAACCAGCCGAGCTATGCCCACATCGCGGTTGCTACAGACTCGCTGCTGACCCACGCTCATGCCGCGGTAGCAACTGACCCACGGCCAGCAAGCTCTATGTCGCGGTGGCAACCAACCTGCTAACGAGCCAGATCCACTTCACGGTGGGAACCGACTCACTACTGAGCCAGGTCCACATCGCAGACCTAACCCTAGGATGAAGAGAAAAGTTCATAAAACAGTGGTGAGGACGGCCATGATGTACGGATTGGAGACGGTGGCACTGAAGACACAACAGGAAGCAGAACTGGAGGGAGCAGAAATGATAATGCTGAGGTTGTCGCTTGGAATGAACAGGTTGGATAGGATTAAAATTAGCTCATTAGAGGGACAGCCAAAGTTGGATGTTTTGGAGACAAGGTTAGAGACCAGACTTCGATGGTTTGGACATGTTCAGAGGCGAGAGAGTGAGTATATTGGTAGAAAGGTGCTGAGGATGGAGCTGCCAGGCAAAAGAGCGAAAGGAAGACCAAAGAAAAGGTTGATGGATGTTGTGAGGGAAAACACGAGGACAGTGGTATTAGAGAGGAAGATGCATGAGATAGGCTTAGATGGAAAAAGATTACATGCTGTGGCGAGTGCTAACGGGACAAGCCGATCGGAAAAGAAGAAGAATCTAAACGTCTTTTTGAAATATAAGGTCAGACCATAATCATCTCACCACAATAATTTCCCACTAAACTAAGACAATCTTGAGGCGACTCAGAGCGCCGAGGAAGACGACAATAATGGTTAAGACTTCTCAAACAAAGTGTAGAAAAGTAGAAAGTGGAGGAAAAAAAAAAAAACACCAAATTGACCATGACAAAGTCTTTTTAATTTTAACAGTCAGGTCAAAATAGCAACCGTTTTCTAAAATCACAATACAAACCTCAACAATACTCGCACTCTGTTTACTGTGGTTGACAAGCTCACAACTCTGCTGCAGAAATTGTAACAGATGATAAATGAGTTTGCCTGTTATTTTTGTAAAAAAAAAAATTCATCAGCTTGAACATCAGTACAAATCATCAAAATGATGCAATGACACTAAATCTGAAGCCACCACGGGAAACCTCTATTACCATGTCAGAATTTGATGCAGTTGACCAAAAAACTGTAGAGAAAACTTTTTAGCAACTGAAAACAATAAGCTGTCTTGACTCAATACCATCAGTTTTTCAAGTGTTAAGCCTCTTCTAAAAAACAGACCACTGGACCCTTCCATGTTGGCAAGCTGTAGAGCTATTTCTCATCTCCCTTTAATAGCCAAGATTGTTTTTGATCAACTGAGCAATTGCTTAGATTTAGATGGGCCTTTTGACAAATTTTAATCAGATTTCTGAGCTCATCACAGTACAGAATCTGCTCTTATTAAATAGTTAATTGACATAATGTTGAATACTGACTCAGAAAAGGTGTCATTGTGGTCTTGTTGGAGCTCAGTGCGGCTTTTGATTCGGTAGATCATAACATCCTGCTGAACAGGTTGGAAATTGGGTAAAACGAAATGGAACGCTGCTTATATTGTCTAGGTCCTACCTGGAAGAAAGGAGCTACTTTGTATCCATTGGAAGTGCTCAATCAGAAACAAATAGTAATGAAATGAGGGGGTCCTTTAAGGGACCCCACTCAACTCAGCAATTTCTTGAATTTAAATTCACTTTTTGACGAATTTCAATCAGGTTTCCCAACTCATCAAAGTACAGAATCTGCTCTTATTCATTAATTCAGCTTCTACCGCTTATCCGAGGTCAAAACGCAGGGGCAGTACCTTTAATAGGGACGCCAAGCCTTCCCTTTCCCCAGTCACTTCATCCAGCTCTTCCGGGGGGATCCTGAGGCGTTCCCAGGGCATTGTCTCTGCAGGTTGTCGTGGGTCATCCCAGAATCTCTTTCCACTTGGACGTGCCCAGAACACCTCACCAACGAGGCATGTGGGAGAAATCCGAATCAGATGCCCCAGCCACCTATTCTGGCTCATCTCAATGTAGAGAAGCAGCAGCTCGACTTAGGGAGAGCTAGGACCTACTGCAGAGGAAACTCATTTTGGCTGCTGGTATCTGGCATTTTTTGTATGTTTTTGGCAGCTTGTGATCATAGGTAAAGGTAGGAATGTAAATCGAGCGGTAGCAAGATTTGCCTTTCGATTCCTTCTTTACCACAATGGAACGATACAAGTACACTGCACACACTGTACCAATCCGCATGTCGATCTTCCCTTCCATTCTTCCTCAACTCATGAACAAGACCCCAAGATATTTAAACTCCTCCACCTGGGGCAGGATCCCATCTCCGACCTGGAGAGGGCAGGCCACCCTTTTCTGACTGAGGACCATGGTCTCAGATTTGGAGGTGTTGAATCTCATCCAAGCCGGTTGCAAACCACGCATGATATGGACAATCTTTCAATGGAGTGATGCTGACATTCAACAGTCGCAAAAGGATTTCATAGGCAGTCGATCTCAGAGGGTTTTATTCTCGCCATCCTCCTTATGATGTCAGCGCACGTTATATTCAAACATTTAGAAAGCACGCTCAAGCTGAAAGATTTGATGTTTGACAGTTAACGTTGCACTGAGTTTCGCCATTCCGGGAGAAAACGAAGAGCCACAGCCCCCTCTCTCTTCCCATTTAGTTGTACTTGCGGTCTTCCGCAAGCCTTGATCCATTGTAGACACTTCGTCAACTGTGTTTTAGGCTTTGGAAAATGAATTAACCGGGCCCCTTGTAACCTAACAGGATATCTTTCATCAGAATTGCACGTTACCCAAGCGCATCTGAGAACCATTTTCTTCATAACATTAACTTTTCCAAGCACACGCTACTGACAATTAGCATTGCTTGTGGGACAATACGGCGAGAGGATCGTGTCAAGCCAGGGGTTAAGACAATGTGACTATCTGATTGGCTATTATTGTACAAGTGATTGACGGGTTGGAAAGGTCCATTGATTTGATATGTCTTTTGATAGTCAGGTTATTCGAACACCTAGATTTCGGACTTGGTCTTTGGTTTTTAAAGATAGTCAGTCCAGATATCTGCTAACAGTTATCCTTTTTTTTTTCCCAAAACAATTTTAAGATTAGTTGAAGAAACTTTTTGTTCATCGCGATGTAGCCGTAAAAAAAAGCTTGTGGTTCTGATTTCTATCATGTAATAAATATGTCATGGGCGTGGTTCTCCATGGCCACGTGCACATTGACTTCATTCTCCGTGCGTGCAGTTTGTGCGAGTGTGCTCTGCGCGCTGGTACGGAACTGCAGAGTCAAGTCGGCTGTTTGACAGCGGCCGAGAGTGTCAGCTCGGTAACTGCCTGGTCCCGTGTCATAGTGTTTCTTAGCTATATAAAGGCAAGTTACGATTTCATGTTTCGCCCTGTCCGATCATTGTTTCTTAGGAGAATGAAGTCAATGTGCACGTGGCCATGGAGAACCACGCCCATGACATATTTATTACATGATAGAAATCAGAACCACAAGCTTTTTTTTACGGCTACATCGCGATGAACAAAAAGTTTCTTCAACTAATCTTATAATTGTTTTGGAAAAAAAAAAAAAGGATAACTGTTAGCATCTAGGTGTTCGAATAACCTGACTATCAAAAGACATATCAAATCAATGGACCTTTCCAACCCGTCAATCACTTGTACAATAATAGCCAATCAGATAGTCACATTGTCTTAACCCCTGGCTTGACACGATCCTTTCGCCGTATTGTCCCACAAGCAATGCTAATTGTCAGTAGTGTGCGCTTGGAAAAGGTAATGTTATGAAGAAAATGGTCCTTAGATGCCCTTGGGGAACATGCAATCCTGATGAAAGATATCCTGCTAGGTTACAAGGGGCCCAGTTAATTCATTTTCCAAAGCCTAAAACACATTTGACGAAGTGTCTACGATGGATTAAGGCTTGCGGAAGACCACACATACAATTAAATGTGGAAAATATCAACAAACACAAGGCTGTACATCCAAAGGTAAGTGAGGGAGAAGTATCTTCTCTGAGTTTGACTGAATTATTATCAGTGCTTTATACATTGCAGGAGAACAGCTTTCACTTTATTAGTGTATTACTGACCTGCTGAAGGAAGTGTGGAATGTTTTATGCCGAAGAGTCGGGTTAGGGATACGTAAATGCGCGATGTCTTGCAAGCGAAATGTCTATTTTCCTATTTGTATCACATCAGACTTTTAAGACAAAGCACTGGGTTTGATCACGAGCCAAGTCAAATGAATACACCGACTCACTTATAATGACTACAATGATATTACTCGTGAGCTTTCCAAGTATAAAGTATTCACCCTGCTTTACATGCTCAGTAAAATTCCACTATCTTATCCTGTTGGATTTTAATATGACGTTTGTCAGGCATCAAACTTTTTTGCATCCATCGCCAACATTTCGCTGTAACTCTGACATAGCGTCCTCGTCTGTCCAATATCTTAATTCCCTGTACATATCCTTGCATGAAATAGTTGATAACTCTCCGTAGAACTCTCTTGGACAAATCTGACACATTTGGCAAAAAACATACCCCAATATTATCTGGAATACGTTATAGAGAATCGACTTCAAACATGTTATGGTCAATCGCCATTTTGAAAGCTTGCGGGACATGGCTAAGGGGGCGGAGCGTAAGGTCGCCATCGGAAAGGTCAATTACTAAAGCGGTCATTTACCATCTGAAGAACACATCCAGAGTGAAGGGTTGTATGTGTCAAGCAGACCAAGAGAAGGTCATTCATCCTTTCATCTCAAGTAGACTTGATTATTGTAATGGTCTTCTGACTGGTACAGAAAGACTATTAAACAGCTGCTGCTCATTCATAATCCTGCACCTTGAGATCAGAGCATATCACTTAAGAGTATCAAAATATACCAGATTTTCAAAACAATAAGGCACATCATATTAAAAGGCACAGTCTTCGTTGCGGGTGTAATTTCTGTATTTAACACAAACGTAAAGGGCACTGTATTATTGGGCGCAGGCATGATGGCGCTCCTGAGGCACTCAAGAACAATTGTATTTTTATTTTTATAAGTAGATGAAAAAGCTTCCCATTTTCTTTCCCAATGACTGGTAGAAGGAAGTCACAAGTCAATGTGACATCCTCACTCATGGTGTCACACCAAACCAAAATCATTGTAACACAGTAAACAGAACAACACAACAAGCAGACAACAAAACAACCAGAATGATGTGCGAAGAAACAACTGACAAATAACATGCACTTCAAATGGTATTTACGCACATTTAGGACCACAAAGCATGTTGGGAGCACCCCCAACCTCCCAGTGTTGCTGCAATACGCAAGTGAAAAACATACAGTAGAAGTTCTGTTGTACTTTATTAAGTATTCAATGTACATGTGTTTTTTTTTTTTGTAATTAATCCTCATCCCACAAATCCATCAAAGTCCTTATCGTCTGTATTCAAAATGAACAGCTGGGCAAGTTCTCCATCAAACACACCTGGTTCCATCTTGTCATTGTCAGAGACAGTCTCATTGCCGTGCGGCTCCTCAGAAATCATGCCGGCTTTTGCGGAGTGTCGAACAACAGTGTAAGCACACACGTTAAACCAAGCATCCGCAATCCATTCAGAAATTGTGGTGTAACTCGCCTGGTGCTGCCTCCCAGTCTTAGTGAAGCTGTGTTCACCATCTGTCATGTTACAACACTCACAACTTCACTTTGAACACCCTGTTTAAACCGATGTCCAGAGGTTTCTTTGTTTCCTTTTGTCGAAGCTCGCTATCCTGTTTCCTCTACTTGATGTTGAATTCTCTCACGGCTACTTGATTGCCATGTTTATCCGTGTAACTGATAACTTGCAGTTTAAACTGTGCTTTGTAAGCGTGTCTCTTTATTGGTGCCATTTTAGGTGGTCCTTAGCCAAAACGATATTTTGCACAAAGCAAATACCTGGGTGCGTGCCTTTAGCGTCCTCTTTCACGCCTACCCTTCCCCCTTTAACATCTGAATGCTGTCCTCAGTCAATTCCACCTTTCCTCTATATAAACAGGGTGTCGGGAGGGAATGCTCTCAGTCAGGCAGAGCACTCATCAACACATTTACACACAACATTTACAAATTTTCAAACTCGGTGCAGACATAAGGCACACTGCGTTATAAGGCGCCCCGTCCATTTTAGACGTTTAAGTGTGCCTTCGACGGCATGGCTGTGTATCGCTGTAGATTGTTGTCCTCACAGTTCTGATGACTGGGTTTCAAATCCTGTCTCCGCCTGTGTGAAGTTTGCATGTTCTCCCTATGCTTGCGTGAATTTTCTCCTGGCACTCCTGTCTATATAAAATATGTATTTTAAATTAAATGGCGTCGGTACGTCAGCGGATTGGTTAGCACATCTGCCTCACAGTTCTGATTTGGCCACGCCAGTGTGAGGTTCTCAGGCTCTCCCCATGTTTCTGTAGCTTTACTCCAGGTACTTCCGTTTCCTTCTACATCCAAAAACAGACATGGTAGGTTAATTCCATCCATCCATTTTCTGACCCGCATATCCTCACGAGAGTCGTGGGAGTGCCGGAGCCTATCCCAGCTGTCATCAGGCAGAAGGCGGGGTACACCCTGAACTGGTTGCCAGCAAATCGCAGGACACAGTCACTGTGATTTGACGGGAACGATCGTGCGTCATCGCACTCGCAAATCTGCACAGTCGAGCACGAAAAATCACGCACGTAAAAATTGTTATGAGTAGAAATACATAGATATTGAAAGACGTCGCTTCTTTTGTGTAACCCTGACCAATGCAATTGTGGTCACACACTCTCAGCGCACATGAAAACCAATACAGAACTGTGAACCACAGCCTGACGTCTTTCTTTTTTTTTTTTTCCCCAAACATAGATGCACACAGTCTGCCGTTGAGCCTACTTCTACTTCCTTTGTTTACCCAACACCGCCCTCCTCCAGCTCTTAAAGGGTTACACTCATAACTACAAACATCATCCTCCACTAGCGCTTTGGTTAGCAACACAGTCTGGGCAACATTGAGCAACGGGAGTTAGACATGCTGCTTAGGTTTACTCTCGATAATAATGGTAAAAGTAAAAAAAAAAGAAGTACTGTTGCTTTAGTGAATGTCAGGGTATGTGAATAATAGAAGAAAAACTGGTGAAACTGGATGAGATTTTTCTCTTTTTTAAGTAAAAAAGGTCTGGTCTGAAGCCAAAGTAAAAAGTACATGGTGAGATGGTGTCTAATGTTAAAATTCTACCTTGGCAAAGCCCGATCGAGGATGAACACACAGACAATACAGTGCACAAAAAGCTAATTCTGTATTTTATATATAGGAAGAAACATGACCTTAAAACTGTCTGGGAACATCATTCAGCTTTCAACATACATTGCTAAAGATATTCTGCAAGCAATAATTCAGGTTTACACCAAGAAAAACAGACAGGGATATCATTGTGGGTTAAAAAAAAAAAATTTAAAAAGTTGCAAGCGACCTTTCAAATTTATAGTTCATAGTTGACTTGGTTTGGGTAGCAATATATTTTTTTCTTCATTGACATTCTCATTATAAGTTTGCAAAAACACAAAATAGCTCTTAAACATGTTCTGATGGGAATGTAAATGCTGAAATCTGAATCTCTGAATCAGCCATGTAGCTTCAACAGATGACATTGATCTGACCACACTGCATACATCTGATGTTGCTCACAGTGGTCAAAGGAAGCGCTCACGGGCTGAGTGTGCTTGCTCAGACACAAGGTGAGACTTCAGGAGCAATTACTTGTAAAATGTCTGTATTTACTGATAATGAAACATGACGTTAATAAATGTCATATTCATGCGTTTCAATCATTTACAAAAACAAGAAATTAAAACACTTTTGAATGGATACAATATACACGCTATGAAAGCACGCTGAATTAAATTTAGTTTCAATTCCATTACTTTACTTAGTTAAATTTGAATTTGAATTTTACATTTTTTGGGATAAAGGTATGTACCTAAATAATGAACGTTCATATTGTGTACATTTTGAAAACAGAATAGCATTTATTTATAGACGTACTAGATATATTTCATTCATAATACAATTTATAAAACTTGCACGTATAAATTGGTGATCATCCTTTGATCATGCTTGCAGCCTCCACGCCCCCGGCTATTTTTCAGTCAAATCACATGCCTGGATTTTCTTTGACTTGATCTAAGTTCTAATGTTAGACTAGTCTGTCCATATATCTAAATGCGAACGGTCATTTTCCCCCGCGGTACCTCATTATCTTGAAGTTGAAAACTTTTTCCCTCTACATGCAGGGTTCATACTCAGTCTGACCAAAAAAAATTAAGGGCTTTTTTGGGCATTGTTGGGGGCTGACACGAAAAATTTAGGGCTGACACGGAAAAAATTTAGAGCCGACACGAAAAGTTTAGGGCCATCGTGGGAAATCAAGAGTAAGGAAAAAAGACTCACCCAATGGTGCCATCAACCGTTCTTGGTTCATCAAATGTTCCAGTACCTCAGTACCTGTGACAGTGATCACCTGTCGTCCCTTGTGGTAGTTCTCATTGATATGACCATTGTCAACGTCTTCACATAACAGGATACAGAAAAAGATTCTAACTACAATTGCAACAATATACACAAATGTCTTCTACTGACGTCTGTTTCAGCACCCCTACTCTAGCTCCTTGAGCCTACCCAGTGCCTCCTCTATTTGTTGCTGCGGAGGTGCCAAAGTGTCTCTCTTGTCCTTTGCTCTGCCTCTGAGTGCATTGGCCTCGGTGATAAACCTCAGATTCCTCTTTTCTCCTGCCTCCTCATACAGCCTGTCAGCCTTCTCAATAAGCGTTGATGTGTCAGTCTCTATTCTGGCAGTAGTGATGAAAAGTGGGCAGCGATGCCAAATGTAGCCAGGTACGAAGTCTTCCTTTCCCCACAGTGGTAGTTTTTAGCAACGTCACTGTCTGGGAACATGACTGCAAACACTTTCGAATTATTTTCACAAGATTTGTAACTGTAATGGCTGCAGATCAGTTTTAAAGTCCACACGATCTCTGCCTTTAACGAGTCCGTCTTCGTGTATTGAACTACATTCATAAAGCCTGACTTCTGGCTGGACAACTGTAGGTGCGCATTAGGGATCGCAACCGGTTAAAAATAACCGGTTATAACCGGCTTCCATTTTTTTTAAAACCGAAAGCGTAATCGGACTTTCGAAATCGGTTAAAATTTCCAATCATTTCTTCCGGTTCCGGTACTCCATATTGAGCTATTTTTTCAACATCATTTCCACTTTTTTCAAGTTTCGCTGTTAAAGTTGGACTCAAAAGAACATTCAGTTAAATCAAAGAACCATGAAACATGGCATCGAGGAAATGCTCCAAAGTATGGGAGTAAACTTGTTTTATTGGCAGAAATCAAAACACTACTCGTATAACGGGGAACTCTGAACTCGTCACTCCAGAAGAGCAACAACAAAAACAGTCCGTGCGGAACCCCGCACCCCAAGTCGAGGTCCCGCGGGTGAATTATGTAAACACCACTATGGTACCAGTTTTTTGCTACAGCTGTTCGGTTAAAACCGGTTATGAAAGTAAGCGTTTTTTTGCGATCCCTAGTGTGCATGCACTGCTAGTACCACTGCCTGAAGTTGATGATTCACTATCTTGATATTTTCGAAACAGATTTATACCAACATAAGATGAACAGTCTTCGCCAAATCAGCGTGTCTCCTGTTTTTGTGGTGCGACTCTAGCGCTTTGACGCCCATCTTTTCGAGCTGGTAACTCTGCTTGCACAGATGGCAGTAAAACGTGCCGATCTTTTGGATCTCGACGAACCCAGCTCCCAAACTCCTTACTTTCAACCCAAGCTTCTTGAAAAATGCACTTCCCCGTGATACAAGTTGGATCGATGAAAGAACTACACTACGTAAGTAACGAAGACGAAGTGAAATGCCTACTCACGGAAACAAACAATGGAATATCGACAAGATGGCGACTAGTTGTCAACACGGTGACTTCCGTTGACAATTTCCGGCTGATTTGGACGCCAGACGGATCGCTATTTTTTTTTTTTTTTTTTTTACATAAAAGATTAATTTATTTTTTAGGGAGAATTTTGACGGTAGAGGTCCTCCCTTTGATATTTTTTTAATTTAAGGCCTTTTTAGGGGCTTGACCGGTTTTCACGGATTTTAAGGACTTTTAGGAGCCCCTAAATACACCTTCGAAAATTTAGGGGTTTTTAGGGACTTTTAGGGCCGCGTGCGAACCCTGTACATGTTTTAGGAAGATATAAATCTACTGCTAGCTTTCATCAATGGATTGATAATAGATACCGTGGTAAATTACGATAGATAACAATACATCATGATGAAATAAAATGATTTGATTATATAAATATTTAGTTTTGAAAATGAATGTCAAATGACCTCTTTAAAAATGTCTCTCAGTCTATGCAGTGTCAAATTATGATTATGGTATTAGGCAACAACTACATACTCTGACAGGGTTCATACTCAGTCGGACCCAAAAAATTTAAGCGCTTTTTAAGGCCATTCTTAGGGGCTGACATGAAAAATTTAGGGCTGACACGGAAAAAAATTAGGGCCGACACGAAAAATTTAGGGCCATCGTGGGAAATCAAGAGTAAGGAAAAAAGACTCACCCAATGGTGCCATCAGCTGTTCTTGGTTCATCAAAGGTTCCAGTACCTCGGTACCTGTGACAGTGATCATGTCGCCCCTTGTGGTAGTTCACAAATGTCTTCTACTGATGTCTGTCTCAGCACCCCTACTCTAGCTCCTTGAGCCTACCCAGTGCCTCCTCTATTTGCTGCTGCAGAGGTGCCAAAGAGGCTCTCTTGTCCTTTGCTCTGCCTCTGAGTGCATTGGCCTCGGTGATAAACCTCAGATTCCTCTTTTCTTCTGCCTCCTCACACAGCCTGTCAGCCTTCTCAATAAGCGTAGATATGTCAGTCTCTATTCTGGCTTTGAGGCAGTAGAGATGAAAAGTGGGCAGCGATGCCAAATGAAGCCAGGTACGAAGTCTTCCTTTCCCCACAGTGCTAGTTTTTAGCAATGTCACTGTCTGGGAAAATGACTGCAAACACTTTCGAATTATTTTCACAAGATTTGTAACTGCAATGGCTGCAGATCACTTTTAAAGTCCACACGATCTCTGCCTTTAACGAGTCCGCCTTCGTGTGTTGAACTACGTTCATAGAGCCTGACTTCTGGCTGGTTGAAGTCGATGGCTGGAACACTCTAGGTGCGCACGCACTGCTAGTACCACTGCCTGAAGTTGATGCTTCACTATCTTTATATTTTAGAAACAGATTCATACCAAGAGAAGATGAGAGAATCTTCGCCAAATCAGCGTGTCTCCTTTTTTTCCCGGTACGACTCCAGCACTTTGACGCCCATCTTTCCTAGTTGGTAGCTCTGCTTGCACAGATGGGAGTAAAACGTGCCGATTTTTGCATCTCGACGAACCCAGCTTCCAAACTCCTTACTTTCAACCCAAGCATCTTGAAAAATGCACTTCCCCATGATACAAGTTGGATCGATGAAAGACGTAACGAAGACGAAGTGAAATCCCGACTCACGGAAACAAACAATGGAATATCGATGACAAGATGGCGACTCGTTGTCAACACGGTGACTTCCGTTGACAATTTCCGGCTGTTTTAGACGCTAGACGGATCGCTATTTTTTTAAATAAAAGATAATTTTTTTTCGGGAGAATTTTGGCGGTAGAGGTCCTCCCTTTGATTTTTTATAATTTAAGGCCTTTTTAGGGGCTTGACCGGTTTTCGCGTATTTTAAGGACTTTTAGGAGCCCCTAAATGCACCTTCGAAAATTTAGGGGTTTTTAGGGACTTTTAGGGACGTGTGCGAACCCTGTCTGATTTAACAAGTCAGTAAGTAATTTTAAGGTCTTGAGATTCCATCCCTAATCACACCCGCAACTTTATATCTGCAGGCATGACTGGTGGACCACACCCGTAACTTTATATCTGCAGGCATGACTGACCACACCCATACATTTTTCAAATGTGAGTGACTGCATAGGGACGAACAATAGACGCACTCACAATCACACCTTGGGGCAATTTAGAATCTCCAAATGAATGCATGTTTTTGGGATGTGGGAGGAAACCGGAGTGCTTGGAGTAAACCTACACAGGCACGGGAAGAACATGCAAACCCCACAGAGGCAGGGCCGGGATTTGAACCCCAGTCCTCAGAATTGTGAGGCCAATTCTCTACAGCTGCGTCACCATGAATTGAAAAGTCAAAATTGTTCATAGGTGTGAATGGGAGCGTGAATAGTTATTTATATGTCCCGTACGATTAGCTGGCAACCGGTTTAGGGTGTACCCTGCCTCTTGTCCCAAGATATCTGGGATATAATACAGGACTCCACACGGTACAGAAAGTTAAAGAATGAAAACTAAATAGAGGGCAGGAGGGGTTGGATCACAAGAATTGGCATTGATTTAGTGTATTTTTTAAGGAAAATTATATATAACAGGATATAATGATCTTTGGGAGGAGAAGGAGCTCAGAAAATGGATGATGGATCCAATTTTGGTCACATCACAGAGCTCTACTTAACAGCTTTAAGAATGTTTCTTTTCAAACGCAGAAAAAAAAAAAATCCACCATGTATTTGTGTGTGTGTGTGTGTGTGTGTGTGTGTGTGTGTGCGTGAGTGTGCATACGTGCATTTATCAGACAGTGCTGATTACCATAGTAAATCAGTCCAAAGCCACCTTGACCCAGGATTTTCCCCAGTCTCCATTTCTTCTTCACCGTGTCAGTCAGTGTGAAGCCATCTGGCAGCGGTTTGGGTAGGCCCCTCTTTTTAGGAGCATTCATTGAAACTAAAAAATGACGTCACAACATTACTCTATTGCAAAAGATAAAAACATATTAAATAATTTTAAATGACGCTGCAACAAATTAAGTGTAAATTATTCTGAATACGTTATAAAAATTATCAGTGGTATTATTTACCATTGAGTTGGCATTACAAGACAACATATTATACTGCCTTCAATTTATTAATATAAGGTTATCAGTCAGGATTCATTTTTCACTTTCACATTTTAAGACCGATAAATTCATTGAAAAATCGCATGTGAATCGTGATAACTCTTCCAGAATTATAACAGCATCATTTGTCTTTCTAATATTCACCTGTGTACTTAAGTCTGCTAAAATCATTACATCAGTTCCAAATTGAGTGACATATGCCGACGCTGTCACACGTCACCAAGCATTAGCCTTTTAATACGATTATTTTGTTGGTGTTCTTGTTACTCAGTAACATTACTGACAATTCGAAACTCGCAGAATCCTCACAGTAAACGTAACATTAACCTTTCATTCTGATGCTACATAATGGTAAGTGCAACTATCCCTACGCCTTTGACAAATAGTTGCTAGAACCAAGTAACGCCTTCAGAAGGGCATAAAATAGTTTGATAGCCAAAATACATCAAAGTAGCAGCTAACTTAGCAATGTCGGTAACATCTATTCACCAAGCCATGTTAAATACATACCAACCAACCTCCAAAGAGAATTATCAGCACATTAAGTTTACTCCTGTGGAAGAATGTAGTAATGTGCTTTCGTCAGTAATTCGCTATTGTGAATATATTGTCAACATTTTGGACAAAAAAAAAAAAAACACGTAGAACGGTTAAAACAGAACCCGATCACTTCCTGAAACCTTTCCCTCCCGCTCTAGTAGCAGCCAATCACAAGTCAGAAAACGTCAGCTAACCACTCATAGCCAATAGAAAAGCTGCTTTGGCATAATCATTGCATTGGATGCAGCGCTCAGTTAACTGGAGCCCACACAAGCAGCATGGCTAACTTCCCCAAGTCACTGTGAAGGTATTTTGTGCTCTTGGGTATTTCCCAGACTTTGGTCAAATACTGTGGGGCGGCACGGTAGAGTGGCATGTTAGACCGTCTCCCTCAGAGTTCTGAAGACCCGGGTTCAAATCCCAGCCTCCGGGTAATGTGTTATCTGGTGTTCAGGCAGAAACCATCCGGTTGTAATACCATAATACCAGTAGTATATAAATGCGGAACCGGTTCCGGCAATTGTAAATTGCTATGATAACGCAGTGTGAAAGCTGTTCACGTTCACAGAAACGGGTTCCAGTGACTCAAGAAAAAGAAAAAAAAAAGCTGAGGGTCATCACATAGAAGTTGACCTTGATAAGATCAGACCATCAAGGACACTAATTCTAAATGGAGGAGTAAATAACATCCATCCATCCATCCATTTCCCTAGCCGCTTATCCTCACGATGGTTCCGGGAGTGCTGGAGTCTATCCCAGCTGTCAACAGGCAAGAGGCAGGGTACACCCTGAACTGGTTGCCAGCCAATCACAAGGCACATGGAGACAGACAACAGTCGCAGTCACAATCACACCTAAGGGCAATTTAGAGCTTCCAATTAATGTTGCATGTTTTCGGGATGTGTGAGGAAACTGGAGTGCCCAGAAGAAAACCCACGCAAGGTACAGGGAGAACAAGCAAACTCCGGGATATAACCCTGGACCTCAGAGCTGTGGGGCCAACACTTTACAGGTGAGCCACCATGCCGCCCATAAATAAACAACACATTTACATCCATCCATTTTCTTCACCGCTTATCCTCACGAGGGTCGTGGGGAGTGCTGGAGCCTACCCCAGCTGTCAACGGGGAGGAGGCGGGGTACACCCTGAACTGGTTGCCAGCCAATCGCAGGGCACATGGAGACACACAACAGTCACATCCACAATCACAGCTAGGGGCACTTTAGAGTGTCCAATTAATGTTGCATGTTTTTGGGATGTGGGAGGAAACCGGAGTGCCCGGAGGAAACCTACGCAGGCATGGGGAGAACATGCAAACTCCACACAGGAGAGTCCAGGTTTAAACCCAGGACCTCAGAACTTTGAGGTCAAGGCTTTACCATCTGAGCCACCGTGCCGCCCACTATTGCATCATATATATATATATATATATATATATATATATATATATATATATATATATATATAGCCAAATTTATTGTAAATGTCAGACCAACATAATAAAATAGACCCCTACAGAGTACGATCCCACAGTCTAGTAATTTTATTAAATTTAAACTGTGTGGCATGGGGAGAACATGCAAACTCCACACAGTCAGGTCCAGGTTTGAACCTGGGACCTCAGAACTGTGAGGCCAACACTTTACCAGCTGAGCCACTGTGCTGCCGTACATGTTTACTATCCCTAACAAAATCATTCCATGCAAACATTGTGCGGGGTTTGCATGTTCTCCCTGTAGCTTCCTGGGCTTTCTTCGGACACTCCAGTTTCCTCCCACATACCAAAAACGCGTTAATTGGAGACTAAATTGCTTTTAGCTGTGATTGTGAGAATGAATGGTTATTTGTTAAATGTGCCTTGCAATTGGCTGGCAATCAGTTCAGAGTGTACCCCGACTCCATCCTAATACACCTGGGATCAGCTCCAGCACTCCCTTTTAAGAATAAGCGGCTCAGAAAATAGGATGTCGGATCAATAATTACTGTAGCCCAACTTGCTGATGTAGTGAATGAGTGTTTCTTTGTGTTAATTTTTTTTTTCTTTTCATCTTTTCTGTGAAGCTTAAGCATTCCAAAGTTTGTTTTCTTTTTCCTGATCTTTATTATTTTCTGTTATGCCAAAGAAGTGGAAAGGAATGTTGTTTCTTGTTGATCGGCGAATCGGATGTCGATTGGTGTGACTGAGTACTCGATGATCGGTTGGTGCGTGTTCTCTCCTCAGCGCACATTGTGTCCTGAAGAGGAAGACACTGCGCTGTGAATGTATTTGTCTTCACTTTGCTCGTTCCGCAGAGGACCGCTACAATTTGGGGGCTCGTTCGATATATGTGCAGCGTGGATGTACTTCTTGCTGTTAAAGAAGTCACCGGCTATCTCATGCCTCATCTAAACTCTACCATCATCAGCAGGGTGGCAAACCAGCAACAGTGGTTTCCTGACGATCAGTGAACACAGAGAAAGCAAGCTGAAGTATTTCTACTACCAGGGGAGCTGCTCTCACGTTCTGAAGGTGAAAAGGCATCACACCACACCATTCACCACCACACTGCACAAAGATGGCTTCATTTTCACCGGGGGCATACAAACTACAGGTTGAGTAAATAATAAGAGAGCTATGTGATCTGTCTTTGGAAACATTGGCTGAAATATGTAACTTTTTAGTCATTGCAGGGAAAGCTCTAGAACTTGTGACTGGGAAAAGTCGACAATCTCTCATCAAATTAATTTCAGACTACATACAGAGGGAGGAACTTGAAGAGCTGGAGGATAACGGAATGGCTGACTTGCTTATACTCAGACTGAAATTGCTAATCCTCGCAGAGCTGCTGCTCTGAAACAGAAGCAAACACAGGAAGAAGAGGAAAGATTATGGAATGAGATTGAGACTTTGCAACTTCAGTTGGCTGCCAAACAGAAACAGAATGACAAAGAACCCGCAAACAGAAATTCAAACCGCTGGCCATAGCATGCTAACACAGAGCGTGTGTGTTTCTTTCGGCTTGTCCCTTTCGGGGTCGCCACAGCGTGTCATCTCAGATGAACGGATATATGTTTGGCACAATTTTTACACCAAATGCCCTTCCTGACCCAACCTACCTCAGGGAGTGGAGGCCCCAGTGGGATACGAACCCACAACCCCTGGTTTACCAAACCAGTGCTCTAACCACTGAGCTACGGGGCCTCTGCTAACACAGAGCACACACCAGAATTTCCTCCCTGCTGTGTGGCACAAAGACTATAAAATATCTGGCCAAATTGGAGAGCCAGGGCAGAAAGATGGTCTGAGCTTTTCAAGTTTAGTCTGTCAAATAGAACATGGCCCAAGTAAAGGGGTTCCAGAACTCGAAAATGTTGATGCAGTAATACGAGCAATTACTCCCGGCATGCAACTTCAGAGCTCTTTCGAGGGGAAAGTCAATCTAACGCTCCCCATCCTCAGAAGAACCATCCAATCCAACTATCAGGAGAAGAGTGCCATGGAGCTTTACAAGCATCTGACCTCTGAAGTCCAGGGCATCAGAGAAAAGCTACAGAACTTTTTCATCCGAACCCTTGACCTAAGACAGAAAGTCCTGTTCGCATCGCAAGAGGCTGAGTCTGCTTTGAAATACGACCCAGATCTAGTACAAAATCTGTTTCTCTATACTGTGTTAACTGGCCTACAGAACGACAGTATAAAACGTGACCTACAGCCTTATCTTGAACAGAGTGACACCCCAGATGAATTGTTACTGGAGAAGGTAAACAGACCATGTGCCTATGAGACAGAGAAACAGCACAAGAAGAAGTTACTGGAACCACCACAGGCTTCCAGTTCAGTCAAACGATGTTCCTGACAAGCCACTCATCCAACAAAGCTTGACTAAAATACCCCCCACAATTGTCTCTCACCTGGAAGAGGGGAGATCTGAGATGGCCATGTTGCGAGATCTTAAAGCTTAGGTGTCCCACATAAAAATCCATCCAGCAGCACCAGCAGGAGTTGCCACAGCTTCAGTACACCACTACACAGAGCCAGCCTCAGCCTCAGTACAGCTCCCAACAATTTCAACCATAACTCCCATAGATTCCACAACCGTCACAGCCCCAATGCAGTGAAGAAAATAAGTATTTGAATACCATGCTGTATTGCAAGTTCTCCCACTTAGAAATCATGGAGGGGACTGAAATTATCATTGTATGTGCATTTCCATGGTGACAGAGATAATCAAAAAAGAAAAATCCAGAAATGACAATGTATGATTTTTTTCAATGATTTATTTGTGTGATACAGATACAAATAAGTATTTGAACACCTGGAAAACAAACAATTTTAATATTTGGTACAGTAGCCTTTGTTTGCAATTACAGAGGTCGAATGTTTCCTGTACTTGTTCACCAGGTTTGCACACACTGCAGGAGGTATTTTGGCCCACTCCTCCACACAGATCTTCTCTAGATCGCACAGGTTTCTGGGCTGTCGCTGAGAAACACGGAGTTTCAGCTCTCTCCAAAGATGTTCTGTTGGGTTTTGGTCTGGAGACTGGCTGGGCCACACCAGTACTTTGAGATGCTTGTTACGGAGCCACTCCTTAGCTTTCCTGGCTGTGTGCTTCGGGTCAATGTCATGTTGAAAGACCCACGCACGACCAATCTTCAATGCTCTGACTGAGGTAAAGAGGTTGTTCCCCAAAATATAACAATGAATGGCCGTGGTCATCCTCTCCTTAATACAGTGCAGTCGTCCTGTCCCATGTGCAGAAAAACACCCCCAAAGCATGATGCTACCACCCCTACGCTTCACAGTAGGGATGGTGTTCTTGAGATGGAACTCATCATTTGTCTTCCTCCAAACACGGTTAGTGGAATTATGACCAACAAGTAAAATTTTGGTCTCACCTGACCACAGAACTTTCTTCCATGTCTTAAGACGAGCCTTGACGTGCTGGTATAATCAGGGGAACCTTGCATGCCATGCATGATTTCAAACCATGAGGTCTTAGTGTATTACCAACAGTCACCTTGGAATCAGTGGTCCCAGCTCCTTTCAGTTCATTGACCAAGTCCTGTCAAATAGTCCTGGGCTGATTCCTCACCTTTCTAAGAATCATTGAGACCCCACGAGGTGATATGTTGCAAGGGGCTTCACTCCGATTGAGATTGACCGTCATGTTTAGCTTCTTCCATTTTCTAATGATTGGTCCAACAGTGGATGTCTTTTCACCAAGCTGCTTGGGAATTTCTCCTTAGCCCTTTCCAGCCGTGTGGAGTTGTACAATTTTGTCTCTGGTGTCTTTGGACACCTCATTGGTCTTGGCCATGTTACAAATTTGAATCTTACTGATTGTATGGGGTGGACAGGTGTCTCTATGCAGCTAACGACCTCACACATGCGCATCTGAATCAGAATAATACGTGGAGTGGAGGTGGACTTTTAAAAGCGGACTAACAGGTCTTTGAAGGTCAGAATTCTAGCTGATAGACAGGTGTTCAAATACTTATTTTCAGCTTTATCACACAAATAAATCATTAAAAAATCATCTCTCAACCTCAGTTGCAATCACCAATGCAGCAACTCCAAGATCAACAGACGCAGAACTTCCCCCAGAGATACTGGCCCTCACCTGACCCGGGAAAGCAAGAAGGAGCCATCCAACATCACCAAAGGTTTGTCCCACAACGTAGCTTTCCACCACCGAACCATGGACGAATGAAGAAGTGTTTTAACTGCCAACAATGAGGAACAGATGAATTCTGCATAGACTGTTTCCGCTGTGTTAGCAGTGAACACTACATAGCAGGATGTCGCATGAGGGCACAGCAGAGACAGTTTTGAGGTTAGTTGTTAAACGAAACGAGGCCACTTGCGCAGGACAGGGAGTGACCAGTAACTAAGTAATGTCCCAACACTGTCTACACAGCCGAAAATAGACCCAAAGATTGAAGAAATGCACCTGCCAAACAAAAAACTCAGCCGATGGGGGGAACATGCCGTTTGTGGGCTGGGTACAGGTAACCTTTAGTTTAGCTTCTGGGGAAGTTCCCACCACTTCAGTGAAGGTCCCTACTCTCGTAATGAAAGGTGACGATCTTGGCCAACCAATCATTGGATCTAATTTTATTAAGCTGATCATAGACAATGAACTAAAACAATCTAATGCCACTGACAGAGAATGCCTAAGACAAATGGTGAGAACAAAATTTCCCAATCTTGAACCGGAGCAAGCACTGGCCTCAAAGAAAGAACGGATCAGAATTCCAAAACACGTCTGTCAATGTGGAGTCCCATGTTCAGATGAGGAGCCCGCATGAAGACACCACGCTGATCTTTGAGCCCGACTTGAACAGAGGGACTCAAAATCTGTGAAACTGTCATCAAAGTAAATAAAGACACCAGGCCCTCTATCATTGTAAGTGTACAAAATCCCACAGCTCACGACATAGTGTTGGCTGGAAGTCATTGGTATTATCCAAAACATTCAAGCTATGTATCCTGGTTCCATATTAGACGGTGCTCAACCTCCACCTCCTGTTTGAATGTGTACATGTACAGTTGTCTGTGAACGGAAAAAAGATGGGAATCTACGATTGTGCATTGACTTTTGTGAAGCTGTTAGATCAGGGAAAGGCACACCATCAGGGTTTCATGGCCAAAGAGAGCAGACCTGTGACAGCTGTTGTTACACCTTGGGGTCTCTATGAATGTATCCACATCCCGTTTTGCCTAATGAATGATCCAGCAGCTTTCCAGCGGTGCATGGAGGAATGTCTGCAAGGGCTGAGGGATGAAATTTGCTTCCCATATTTAGATGATACCCTGGTCTTTAGTAGGACATTCCCGGACCACGTGGAAGATGTGAGAGCTGTGCTGCAATGTCTGCGACAACATGGCATCAAGCTGAAGCCCATTAAGTGCGAGATATTTAAACGCGAAGTCCCCTACCTGGGTCGAATTGTCTCCGTTGATGGCAGTAAAATGGACCCTGCTGATACAGTGGGTGGAGGGCCCGGAAGGAGAAGAGACAAAAAACTGGGTGAGTGTAGAGCAGTAATGGGCTTCCTTGGTTATTCCTGTCAATACATACAAGATTTCTCCGATATAGCTGGACCTCTGTATGCACTGCTTGAAGCTGAACCTGTGACACGGAAAAGTAGTAACACAATGAGAGACAGAAAAAAAGGAAGCGCAGAGGAATTCCTTCAAACAAGCCAATCGCTTGGACTGATGCTCACCAGAAGGTTTTGGAAATATGGATTGACTGTCTGGTTGAGCCCCCCATCCTTGGATTCCCAGACTTCAACAAAATCCCGCACACAGATCCTTTCAAAGAGGGCCTCGGTGCAGTATTGTACCAGGAACAAGAGGGAAAGCTACGTGTCATAGCATATGCATCTCGAATGTTGAGAAGGGCAGAAAAGAATTACCATCTTCACTCTGGAAAATTAGAGTTTCTGGCCTTAAGTTGGGCTGTGACTGAGCGATTCTGTGATTATTTAATTAATTCCACCTACACAGTATACACCGAGAAGAACCCACTCACCTACGTATTATCCACAGCTAAGCTGAACGGCCCAGCGAGTAGGTGGGTTGCTCAGCTGGCAGACTTCCATCTGATCATTAAATATCGTCCAGGCAAAGAGAACGGTGATGCTGATGGTCAGTCAAGAATGCCTTGTGAGATAGAGGAAATGATGGAGGACTGTACACAGTAACTCTCTTCCCCTTTTGTCCAAGTTACTGTGCAAGCCGTAGAAACAAAAGACTCAAACAATATGGTCCATGATGGCTTTTGAATGTGCGAGAACAGATGACGAACCACTTGGGACGTTTTCCAAAATTGAGATCTGCCAGGCACAAAGGGAGGGTCGAGATATTGACCCTGTACTAAACTACAAACAGTCAGATCAAAGACCTGCTGGACAGCAACTCAAGTCACTCAGCGCAAAGAGTAAACGTTTACTCATAGAGTGGGGCAAACTGAGTTTGAATGTAGATGGCATAATGTACCGAAAGACTGTCACCAAGACTCAACTTGTTCTACCAAAAAAATATAAAATAATACTGAAACAACTTCATGATGATATGGGCCATCAGGGGGTGGAATGCACATCACCACTTATTCGTGATCATTTCTTCTGGCCATACATGCAGCAAGAGGTTGAGATCTATATGTCTCGATGCAGTGCCTGCGTTAAACAGAAAAAATCCTGCAGAGAAACAAGAGATCCCCTCACCCTCATTGTCAAGACACAGCCATTTGAACTAGTCTCCATTGACTTCATGCATCTTGATAAGTATGCAGGTGGCTATGAGTACATACTGGTGATAGTTGATCACTACAGTCGCTTTGCTCAAGCATATGCCAGAACGACGAAATCTGCTAAATGTATTGCGGACAAGATCTTCAATGATTATGTTTTGAAGTCTGGTTTTCCCAAGCGTATTCATGATATGGGTGGAGAATGGGAAAATCAGTTGTTTGCACAGTTACAGAAGTTCTGTGGGGTGATGGGTTCAAGAACAACATCCGATCACCCCCAAGGAAATGGGCAAGTTGAGAGGATGAATAGAACGCTTCTACAAATGTTGAAAACTCTCACTGAAAAACAAAAGTCCAACTGGAACGAGTCACTGAATAAAGTCGTGTTTGCATACAATTGCACGAGAAGTGAAGTTACCAGATTTTCACCTTTTTATCTCCTATTTGGAAGGTCTCCAAGACTGCCTGTCGACCTGCTGTTTGGCTTGACTCCTGAAAAGGGATCACTGATCACAAGGAATACATGAAAAAATGGAAAGCACAGATGCAGGAGGCATATGAAATAACAACTAAGAATACAGAGAAAAGTGCAGAGACAAACAAACAAAACTATGACAACAAAGTGAGAAGTTCTGTGCTGTACGAGGGCGACAGAGTCCTTGTAAGAAATTTGACCCCAGAGGAGGAACTGGGAAACTGCGAAACCACTGGGAAGATTGTATATACAAAGTCACCCGCCAAGTGGGAGAGGAGATGCCGATATATGAGGTATTGCCAGAGCAAGGTAAAAGGAGAACAAGTGGGGTTCCACACCTTAATCTTCTGTTGCCATGCGATAACTTCCCCTTGGAAACCCAGTAAACCCCTACTAAACAGAAAAGGAAGGCTAAGGCTCAGGCCAGAAGTGATACGACTGTAGTAAATCAAGGGAATGAGGAGAGCGATGATGACAACTATGGATAACATTGTGTGCCAACAGACCAGTTTTTTTGTGTGCTGCAACTGTCAACCTAGACAAACAGAATGTCAATGATGCTGAACCTCAACACCAAGACCTATTTCAGCACCAGGAGAATGAGCGTCTAGAACAGGTTCTCAATGGAGGCATGACACCAGATCAGGAGGAGATGCAAGCTAAAGATGAGCCAGTCAACAAACAAAGAATGCCAGCAATTCCATCAGCTATTTCAAGTGACGACAACGAGGCAGCACAGCAGTACCAGCGACTAGTTCGAGAGAGAGAGCCTATGAGGGTATTCACATACGAGGGTGGAGCACCTGACCTGTTATAGCGCTGGACCTCCAAGTAACATGTACCGGTACCCTCCAGTGCCCCTAATGCCCTATGGAGTGATGCCGACAGCGAGTATGTGGATTCCTGCACAGCATTCCTTCAACTACCAGCCTTCCATCCCCGGGTCCTGAATGCAGAACGCTCCCCAAACTCCTTGACACCAATGCCCCTATTGCCCTGTACACATATACACTATTTCCTTACACACTACAAAACATTCATGGACTGTGGCTGATACATACACACACTCTCCACATACAGACACTTCCCACTCATGGACTCTATGATGAGCTGAGTAGAAACATACACTTCTGTTCTCTTGGACTTTACGTTGAGCTGAGTACTACACACAACATTCATGGACTGTTATGATGCATACATGCACAATACACAGACACTGCACAATCCTGGACTCTGTGATTAGTCGAACACCACAACATGCTTCTGTACTTTGGGACTTTCTGTCAAGCTGAGAACTATGCTGAACATGTATGGACTTTTCAACAAGTTGACTTGTTTCATACATGTACACTTTGCGTTTATTCTCTACTGTTAATGAAATAACTAAGTGCTTTAGCCTTGATTGTACGTTGTTATGGCCCGTATGATATATGTGCAAATCCCTCGAGAGGATTTTCATGGCGGGAGTTATAAAAAGCCACATACGTCAAAATCATGTTTTGTCCATACCGGCTGCCGTTTTTTCATTAGTAACGTACTAAAAGTCATCCATTTTATGACATTTGACCTTTAAATACTAGCTGCAGTAGCAAATGTAGTACTTGCAATGCTAAGAGAGGGGAAAAAAAACACATTCTCGCACTCCCAATCAGGCTGGTTCAATTCTGATGAAAGAAGGAAATACAGGTTTGTGTTTTCTCTGCCAATGTGACCTGCTGTGAGTTTATCGATTTGCAGGACCCTTCAATACCTTTCTTCCAAACTAAAAAAGTATAAATTGAAAGAGAGAAAAACCTTGGACAGTGTAAAAGAAACTTGTTTGATAAAGGGAAAGTTGTTTTCATTTTAGATAAAGATGATACTTGTAAATGTGATTCAAGCATTATATGAGGGCCTTTCTTCGGAGTACAGGAGTATTTTTTTGTGTGGTGCCAACTTTTTTTACTCCGAGCTAGTTTTCATAATGGCTTCTAGAGAGGTAATTTAAGCTTAAACTAAGGCCCGGTACACACAAAGACAATCGTCCTGTTTTTGTGCTGATTTTGCCCTTTCTCATTCAAGCATGTCATATGACAGACAATCAGAAGTCTGACAAGATCTATGAGATTGTCCTTAGGTCTGATGTCGGTTAAGAGTGGATTTGTCCCAATTTTAGAGTCCCAAACAACAATTTTAAATAAGGAACATGTTCAATATTTGGGACCTAAACTCTTCATACATATGTGTGAGCAATGCTGATGTCATCCTAGTCATGATCCCGGGAACATACGTAGAACAGAATGTAGCCAATCAAAGAAGCACCCAAGACTAACGAAGATGGAAACAACTGTAAATGAAAACAAAAATGTCTTACTCAATGTTGTTTTATGTATAAAAGTGGGTTATTCAGACAACAAAACTTATTTTCTAAAGCAAGTTGTTTTTTTTTGAGAATGTTGCCATTTTATAAGGCTCTTGTCTCCGGGAAACTTCGAGAACATTGGTGCGTATCCTGAAGTGTTTATTCTTCTTTTTCAGTTTCATGAGATTACGTGTAATCACAAGAGTCTTCAAGATTAGCCGTGCAATAGAATCTTTATATGAGGTCTGCTGTGTTGCAATTCTCAGTACATCACACACCTACATCAATCCAGCCATCAATTTTCTGGACCGCTCATCCTCACTAGGGCATACTTTAGCAAGAGGTTGGGTACACCCTAAACTAGTCACCAGCTAATCAGACCATCACACATGATGACCAAAACTGTTCAAAGCTAGATTTTTTTTCAATATGTGAAAATAAATAAAAGTGAATAAAAAGAGTGGAAAGATCTTGATGTATCAGGCCGAAGTAAAGGCTAAACATGTTTGATGGGAAAATTATAGTTAGAACCTGCAGCCTCAGCACAATCGCACATTCCTTTAAATAAAAAGGCAACTGTTACTGTATATCCAACTCGTAGATATCTAATGGAAAATAATTTCATGGCTTTATATCCAATAATTTAATTCGATTGCTTGTCCTGTTCACGGTCACATCTGATGAGCAGCATATCCCAAGTGACTTTGGAGGAAAAGAATACTACAACCTGGACTACTCAACAATCACTGACACTGAGTGGGAATTAAGCCCACACTGTCTATAGCAAAGTCAGGCATAGGTACAGCTATACCAGCAGTGAGTGGCCAACACGCGGCTCTTGAGTCGCACGTGGCTCTTTGCCTCCTTTCATGTGGCTCTTGTGACGGCACAAAATCATAACCAAGTTCTGTTTTTTTTAAATCCACACACACATGTACTTTGCTTGAGTTCATTGCCGTAGTTCCGAGCGCACTTTGGTTGAGTTTATTACTGTTGTTACGGGTTTTGTGACAACAAGCTCAGGGTGTGTGGGCGTGTGTGTCAATGGTTTAGTGAGACGGGACTGCGCAGGCATGTACAGCAGGAAGGTGAGAAGGAAAAAAAAAGTCAGACGGTGACCGAGGAAGAGAAGCTTTATCGTTGCCCCCAACTAGCTCAGCTATACAATGAGAGAAGGGAATTAACTCCAAGGAGGACAACGTCAGCCCAAGAGATGACTTCTCCCAACCTCAGTCAGGTGACCCTAGCAGGAAAGGTTCATGTGGTATTTTCGCAAAAACTAGCATTTGGACTAAATGAAAATAAGAAGCTCGAAGTTTCCCAGTCAGGTCATGATCTTTGGAGAAAGCAATTTGCTCTCAAAATGGAAGGATTTTCACCGAAAATATGTGGATGAACACAGGATATTTTTACCAGAGCATGAGAGCTCATATTTTTTGTTGTTGAGCGGAATGGCTTCAAAACAGCTTCAATACTTCACTTCAGCTCAGTCCATGTGAACATCGCCCTGGAATTTCCAAAGTCACAAGTTAGTAACTTTGAAAAATAAGACCGAAAAGCAGATGTCTTTTTTTCTTTTAAATAAAATAATGAAGCATCGAGAGACTCATGCATGCACTGGCTTGGAACATTGTGAGAGCCAAAAAGCCATACAATGAGGGGGAATTTACTTAAAAATGTCTCAGTGATGTCGCTGAAATCTTGTGTCCTGAAGACAAAAATCTTACATAAATGGTATCAGACCTTCAAATGTCCCACCACACTGTTGAACAGAGAATAGAATATAAAAATGTGCATGTCTACTGATTCACAGTTGCGCTCAGGCGTGAGTATTTTAATGTTGCATGAGATAAGAGTTGTGATGCAAGACAAGACTTGGTTGAACTGGTAGTTTGGCTGTGAGAGACCACACAGTTTAAATTTAATAAAATTACTAGACTGTGGGATCGTACTCTGTAGGGGTCTATTTTTTTATTTTATTATGTTGGTCTGACATTTACAATAAATTTGGCTATATATATATATATATATATATATATGATGCAATAGTGGGCGGCACGGTGGCTCAGATGGTAAAGCCTTGACCTCACAGTTCTGAGGTCCTGGGTTCAAACCTGGACTCTCCTGTGTGGAGTTTGCATGTTCTCCCCATGCCTGCGTAGGTTTCCTCCGGGCACTCTGGTTTCCTCCCACATCCCAAAAACATGCAACATTAATTGGACACTCTAAAGTGCCCCTAGCTGTGATTGTGGATGTGACTGTTGTGTGTCTCCATGTACACTGCGTTTGACTAGTAACCAGTTCAGGGTGTACCCTGCCTCCTGGGAGTTGACAACTGGGATAAGCTCCAGCACACACTCAACCCTTGTGCAGAAATTTGAGGCTAAGAAAATAGATTGATCCCCTTCTTTGTGCAGCCTGCATTTGAAAAAAAAAAAAAAAAAAATAGAGAGCGAGGCTTGTATAGAAAGACCTGAAAGTAATGCATACACACAATTTAAAAACAGTGCCCAGGTGTCTCAACATGTGTTTGACATGATTTTTAATGATCAAGAATTACAAAGCAGACATCGCCACACTTTACACCCCGTGGAATTTAACAATTTTTGAGGGCTATGGAGCACAGAGTCTGGAAAAAAACTGATCAATGCATTTTCACTCACTTTTTAATCTATGGGGATGTGATCATCTGGTACAGTGGACACCTTTGCGACTATATTGACATCTTTGCCAAACATTTCTGTATAAACTGGTTATCAGAAGGTAACACTGCAGCTCTCCTTGACATAGAGTGCATCACTTCCATCTCAACATACAGTGCCTTGTGAAAGTATTCGGCCCCCTTGAACTTTTCAACCTTTCACCACATTTCAGGGTTCAAACAAGATGTAACATTTTTTTGTGTGTGTGTCAAGAATCAACAACAAGTAGGACACAATCATGAAGTGAAACGAAATTTATTGATATTTTATACTTTTTAATAAAAAAAACCCCTGAAAAGTAGGGCGTGCAATATTATTTGGCCCCTTTTCTTTCAGTGCAGCAAACTGAGGACCTGTAGCTCAGTGGTTAGAGCATTGGTTTGGTAAACCAGGGGTTGTGGGTTCGTATCCCACTGGGGTCTCCACTCCCTGAGAAGGGTTGCGTCAGGAAGGGCATCCAGCGTAAAAATTCTGCCAGACAATGTGCGTTCATCTCAAATGACTGAGGCGTGTGTCGCTGTGGCGACCCCGAGAGGGACAAGCCGGAAGAAACTTACTTTACTTTCAGTGCAGCAAACTCACTCCAGAAGTTCCGTGAGGATCTATGAATGATCCAACGTTGACTGATGATGATAAATAGAATCCACCTGTGTGTAATCAAGTGTCCGTATAAATGCACCTGCTCTGTGATAGTCTCAGGGTTCTGTTTAAAGTCCAGAGACCATCAAGAAAACTAAGGAACACACGAGGCAGGTCCGAGATATGCTTGTGAAGATGTTTAAAGCCAGATTTGGATACAAATCCTAAGCTTTAAACATCTCAAAGAGCACTGTGCAAACAATCATGTTGAAATGGAAGGAGTATTAGACTACTGCAAATCTACCAAGACCCGCCCGTCCCTCTAAACTTTCACCTTGAACAAGGAGAAGACTGATCAGAGATGCACCCAAGAGGCCCATGATCACTCTGGATGAACTGCAGATATCTACAGCTGAGGTGGTAGAGTCTGCCATACGACAACAATCAGTTGTATACTGCACAAATCTGTCCTTTGTGGAAAAGTGGGAAAAAGAAAGCTATTTCTCAAAGATAACCATAAAACGTTCTGTTGAAAGTTTGCCACAAGCCACCTGGAAGACACACCAAACATGTGGAAGAAGGTGCTCTAATCAGATGAAACCAAAATCAAACTTTTTGGCCACAATGCAAAGTGATATGTTTGGCGTAAAAGCACCACAGCTCAT
Source organism: Syngnathoides biaculeatus (assembly GCF_019802595.1). Classification (NCBI taxonomy): domain Eukaryota; kingdom Metazoa; phylum Chordata; class Actinopteri; order Syngnathiformes; family Syngnathidae; genus Syngnathoides; species Syngnathoides biaculeatus. Next base: position 24,715,239 of record NC_084651.1, read on the forward strand.
CACCCTGAACACACCATCCCCACTGTCAAACATGGTGATGGCAACCTCATGGTTTGGGCCTGCTTTTCTTCAGTAGGGACAGGGAAGATGGTTAAAATTGATGGGAAGATGAATGGAGCCAAACACAGGACCATTCTGGAAGAAAACCTGTTGGAGTTTGCAAAAGACCTGAAACTGGGACAGAGATTTATCTTCCAACAAGATAATGACCCAAAACGGAAAGCCAAATCTACAATGGAATGGTTCACAAATAAATGTATCGAGGTGTTAGAATGCCCAAGTCAAAGTCCAGACCTGAATCCAATCGAGAATCTGCAGGCAGAGGTGAAGACTGCTGTTCACAAACGCTCTCCATCCAACCTCACAGAGCTCGAGCTGTTTTGCAAGAAAGAATGGGCAAGCATTTCAGCATCTTGATATGCAAAACTGATAAGACATACCCCAAGTGACTGCAGCTGTAATGGCACTACAAAGTATTAATGCAAGGGGGCTAAATAATATTGCACGCCCCACTTTTCAGGTTTTTATTTATTAAAAAAAGTTTAAAATATTCAATAACTTTCATTCCACTTTACGATTGTGTCCCACTTGTTGATTCTTGACAAAAAATATATATATTTTATATCTGTTTGAAGCCTGAAATGTGGCAAAAGGTTGAAAAGTTCAAAGGGGCCGAATATGTTCACAATGCACTGTAGTTACTTCTTCCAACCTTGTTTCCTGGTCATGGATGGAAAAACTTGGTATCAGAAAGGTATTAGTAACTTAGCCAGACTGTTATGTGATAATTTTGTGAAATTCTGAATCATCATTTTCAGACAATTTCTAGGAAATAAGCACCAAGATAATTTGCTTGGGCATTTATTTTCACCCTTGGTGGGTGGGCAAGCTCTCCAGAGCCTAAACTACAGTATTTGTATTCAAGCAATTAAAAAAGTAAAATTTCCACAATATAGCTCATCTGTTGTATGTTATGGCGGTATCGCACACGAGACAAAAAGTCAAAGAAGCAAAGTTACTTACGTGAATTCCTAAAAATACACACGTAGCTGGGGTCTTATGATCACCTGAAAATTGGTGTGATGCCACACACGATTCAGTTCAACATCCATTTGCTAGCTTCTTTTTTTTTTTTTTTCACATGGACAGATACGTTGTATGACAAGCAAATTAATGTACACATTAACACTGTGAAAATATGTCCCATCTTGAAATATTGTCTGATGATTTGTGCGTCAAATTCTGAATGTAGACATTAGTATAATGTTTTATTTTAAAAACATAATTAGCCCTCGTAGTTTAAATTTTTTGTCTTAGTTTAAGAGAAAACAAACTCACGGGCAGCTGTTCCGGATGTTTGGTGCTGTAGGAAAAAATATGCTACGCTAACTATTGTAAAATGTTAAACTCCTGCGAGCAGATCAGGAATCTCAGGTTGGGGGCGCACATAACCAATACATATAAATGTGTAACATAAGTCATTAAATATCATATTAAAATGTAAATCTATACCTTTTTTTACCACCCTATGGACCTGTACAGAACTATACAATGTGATTTTCTTTTGATTTTTAATCTATACCAAAATATCATGCACTCTATTGACTTTTTGAAAATATTTTTGGAAAATTTTGTGCATTATGAACAAGAAATTACGGTAGAAGCAATGACTCCTGGATACTTTTTAACTTGTGGCACTTTTCTTTTTCAGTTATTGCCATAATGCAATATTTTTTGATACCCTCATCATTACAAGAGTGTGGCTTGTTAAGTAGCACAAGCCTGGTGTTAGCAACAAGACCAGCTGTTAAGATTCTTCCATTATCACAGACTACTGCTGAGGATGTCAATCATGGAAACACAATCCACCGTCTTCAAGTGTATGTTGATGTGAATTAGCAGTTAGGACACATCTGAAAATGGTGAGCAGAATTGCGCTAACCAACACCCACTTTGTTCAACAATGAAGACATAACTGGACTGTGTAAACAATAACAGATCATTCAGCAGTTCTCACTGGAATTTACTGGAAGCAAAGCCCAAAAATAGTGAGCAGCTATGGACGGTTGCTACTGCGAAGAGCGAGAAAAAAGAATATGATTCAATGCATTGACATCAGACTTATAAATCAATTTGAGCCACTTTTACAAGATCCCACCACCACTGAAAGGGCCACTCAAATCATACAATAAATTTTTTGGACCCCAAACATGACTAGTTTGTGATGGAGCCATCAAGATTCTGAAACACTTTTACAGTGAGAAGAACACCAAAGTACAACTTTACAAATGATACAGTGTCTATCTCTCGGAAAATCCTGCAAATCACTAATCCGCACCCAACTGTGAAATCTTTCATTATACACACAGAGAACCTGGATGTTCTCAAGCAGCAATCAAAGGTATTTAAGTGAGATTTCATTGATCTCATAACAAGCGCAATCTCTGAATGCTGAGCTTTTCATAAGAGGGCCTCTCCCACTTGTTCGATTTGGAGATGAACATTTCTCGAGGCTCCATCAATTGAATAGATGGTTCGTCAAGGTGTGCACTGAACCATCCGTGAGTTTCATTTACAATTTCTGCATTTTTTGGGGGGAGTTCAGACATCTTTACAAGGCAGACAGTTTCTGTCTCAATAGGCAGGATGTGAAGTTCATGGGTGTGAAATTTTTTTCTGTGTACGTCATTCACCAACCTGAAAAGAAAACAGTACAAATGCTTTCACAAATCAAGGATGAAAGGATGCAGTTCCCAAATAATCAGAAATACAAGAGATAAGGTGACACACGGCGCAGAGAGTCTCTTTTGGGTTATCCCAACAATCGTAGGAGCAAATGACAAATTAGATAAGACAGCACTTTAAATCTCCCACACTTCTACCTGCCCCATTGGGGCCAAGCCCAACACAAAACTCTATACTACCCTGAATGCAATGGTAGGTCTGATAATAGGATGAAGACTATTGTCAATGTTGGAGTCCAGCCCACACCCCGGCAAGATCTTCCTCGCATCCCCCCTCGCCTAAAACCACCGTCCACTAAGATATGAAAGACCCCTCCTCTGCCCATGAAGAATCTTACCTGTGAATCTGACTAGCTGCTGAATCATTTCCAGAATAACTCAGACCCCTATGGAGATCAAGCATTTTTCATACCTGTAATTGCAAGGGACCGCTCTTTTGCCTGGCAGCTTCATTCTCAGCACCCTTCTACCAATATACTCACTCTCTCGCCTCTGAATATGTCCAAACCATCGAAGTCTGCTCTCTCGACTCTTGTCTCCAAAATATCCAACTTTGGCTGTCCCTCTGATGAGCTCATTTCTACTCCTATCCAACCTGCTCACTCCGAGCAAGAACCTCAAAATCTTCATTTCTGCTACCTCCAGTTCTGCTCCCTCTTGTCTCTTCAGTGCCACCGTCTCTAATCCGTACATCATAGTCGGCCTCACCACTGTTTGATAAACTTTTCCCTTCATCCGAGCAGAGACTCTTTTGTCACATAACACACCAGACACCTCCCGCCAGCTGTTCCAACCTGCTTGGACCCATTTCTTCACTTCATCACCACACTCACCATTGCTCTGGATTGTTGACCCTAAATATTTGAAGTCATCCACCCGTGCTATCCCTGTAGCCTCACCCTCCCCCCTGTACCCCTCTCATTCACGCACCTTTATTCTTTTTTACTTCATCTAATCTTCATTCCTTTCCTTTCCAGTGCATGTCTCCATCTTTCTAGTTGTTCCTCCGCCTTCTCCCTACTTTAACTGCATATCACAATGTCATCTGCGATCAGTATGATCCAAGGGGATTCCATTCTAACCTGATCTGTCAGCCTATCCATTACCACTGCAAACAGGAAGGGGCTCAGCGCTGATCTCTGATGCAGTCCCACCTCCACCTTAAGTTCTTCTGTCACACCATAGGCACACCTCACCATTGTTCTGCTGCCATTATACATGTCCTTTACTAATCTAACATATTTCTCTGCCACACCAGACTTACGCATGCAGAACCACAGTTCCTCTTTTGGTACTCTGTCATAGGCTTTCTCTAGATCCACAAAGACACAATGTAGCTCCTTCTGACCTTCTCTGTACTTTTCCACTAGCATCCTCAAGGGAAATAATTAATCTGTGGTACTCTTTGTAGGCATGAAACCATACTGTTGCTCACAGATACTTACTTCTGTCCTGAGTCTAGCCTCCACTACTCTTTCCCATAACTTCATTGTGTGGCTCACTTTATTCCTCTATAATTCCCACAGCTCTGAACATCGCCTTTGTTCTTAAAAATGGGAACTAGTACACTTTTCCTCCATTCTTCAGGCATCTTTTCGCCCGCTAGTATTTTGTTGAATAGGTTGGTAAAAAACTCCACACCCATTTGTCCAAATTGCTTTGGTTTTCAAACGAAAATCGGTATTCGAACGCCCCGACCAGCAGTCCCACAACGATTTGTTATTGTGCTTTCAATCGCACCCTCGAGAAAAACAAATGATGTAACAAACGCGACGCATGCAAGGCAACCAGTTGACCCACACACTCCTCTGCACGTGGACGTGCCCCCGTAGTGAAATTTTTTCTTCCAATTGAGCAATATTAACCTCCGATCATGGCTCCAAAGAAGTGACGTGGAACTGGTGGTGCTGAAAAAAGGAAACTGGTGCGTAAAACTGTCGACTTCACAGAAGGATTTGCTAGCCGAATACGAATCTGGTGTGCATGTTTCTGAGCTATCGAAGAAGTATGGCATCACGAAATCGACGATCAGCACCATTCTGAAACACAAGGATGCCCTCGATGGAAGTGATGTTGCTAAAGTAGCAACCGTGTTGACCAAGCAGAGACCACAGATCTTGGAGGAAGTCAAAAACTTGCTTCTTTTTTTCTTGAACGGGCAGCAGTTAGCTGGGGATAGTGTTGGCTTGTTTAAAGTTATTCTGCACTTTTGTTAATAAAAAAGGTTTACAAGGCTGGGGCCTGAGTCACTCCAGATAGGGCAATGCACTCCCAGCCTAGCATACTCTACAGCTAAAGCATACATTTTATGCAAAAAATAAATATATTTCTTAAATGATTTAATTATATAAAGTATTTAAACAATACATGCATTTCTACTATGCAGTTTATTATAAGGAAAAGATTTAAAAAAAAACTTTTTTAGGCTTGGAATGCATTATTTCATTTTCCATTCATTGTAATGGGAAAACGCACTTCAGTTTTCAAACATTTGGGTTTTCAACCGCCCTTCTGGAACGGATTGTGTTTGAGAACCGAGCCACCACTGTATATTCCCTCAAAGCACTTGCGGGTCTCTTCCCAAACTGGTCAACAGTAATGGGACATTGTGAAATATTTTAAATTTATTTTTTATATTTTGGAGACTGCACAATTCGTCACTTTAAACTGCTCCCTTTGCTCAATTGACTTTACACTGGTCTGTAACGGGAACCGCAAATGGGTACTAAATGCTTAACACAATGTGGGACGTTAACATATCACTTATCTATTCTAAATGAAGATTTTACATACTTTACAAGGACAAAGAAGAGGAGGAAACCGGATTCATCATCAAAAGAAAAAGAGGAATGCACAGAGCCTACAACTGAGTGTCGGGACTTTGAATGTTGGGACTATGACAGGAAAAGCTCAGGAGTTGGTTGACATGATGATTAGGAGAAAGGTTGATATTCTATGCATCCAAGAGAGCAGGTGGAAAGGTAGTTAGGTTAGAAGTTTAGGAGCAGGGTTTAAATTATTCTACCACGGAGTAGATGGGAAGAGAAATGGAGTAGGGGTTATTTTAAAGGAAGAGCTGGCTGAGAATGTCTTGGAGGTGAAAAGAGTATCAGATCGCGTGATGAGACTAAAATTTGAAATTGAGGGTGTTATGTATAATGTGGTTAGCGGCTATGTGGTTAGCGGTGGGATGTGCCCTAGAGTTGAAAGAGCAATTCTGGAAGGAACTAGATAAAGTAGTTCTGAGCATCCCAGACAGCGAGAGTTGTTATTGATGGAGATTGTAATGGACAAATTGGGAAAGGAAACAGGGGCGATGAAGAAGTGATGGGTAAATTCGGCATCCAGGAAAGGAACGTTGAGGGACAGATGGTGGTGGACTTTGCAAAAAGGATGGAGATGGCTGTAATGAACACTTATTTCCAGAAGAGGGAGGAACATATAGTGAGCTACAAAAGCGGAGGTAGAACCACGCAGGTGGATTATATTTTGTGCAGACGATTTAATCTGAAGGAGATTACTGACTGTAAAGTAGTGGTAGGGGAGATTGTAGCTCAACAGCATAGGATGGTGGTGTGTAGGATGGCTCTGGTGGTGGCTAGGAAGATTAAGAAGACAAAGGTAGAGTAGAGAACCATGTGGTGGAAGCTGAGAAAAGAAGAATGTTGTGCGGCCTTTTGGAAAGAGATGAGACAGGCTCTTGATGGACAGCAGAAGCTCCCGGAAGACTGGACTACGACAGCCAAGGTAATCAGAGAGACAGGCAGGAGACTTCTTGGTTTGTCTTTTGGTAGGAAAGGGGAGAAGGAGTCTTGGTGGTGGAACCCCAAAATACAGGGAGTCAGACAAGGAAAGAGATTAGCGAAGAAGAAGTGGGACACTGAGAGGACTGAGGAGAGGCGAAAGGAGTACATCGAGATGCGACGTAGGGCAAAGGTGGAGGTGGCAAAGGCTAAACAAGAGGCATATGAAGACATGTACACTAGGTTGGACATGAAAGAAGGAGAAAAGGATCGCTACAGGTTGGCCAAACAGAGGGATAGAGATGGGAAGGATGTGCAGCAGGTAAGGGTGATTAAGGATAGAGACGGAAATGTGTTGACTGGTGCCAGTAGTGTGCTAAATAGATGGAAAGAATACTTTGAGAAGTTGATAAATGAAGGAAATGAGAGAGAAGGAAGAGTTGAAGAGGCAAGTGTGAAGGACGAGGTTGATTGGGCAATAATCATTAGTAAGGGGGAAGTCAGAAAGGCACTACAGAGGATGAAAAATGGAAAGGCAGTTGGTCCTGATGACATACCGGTGGAGGTATGGAAGCAATTTGGAGAGATGGCTTTGGAGTTTTTTACCAACTTATTCAGCAGAATACTAGCGGGTGAAAAGATGCCTGAAGAATGGAGGAAAAGTATTCTAGTTCCCATTTTTAAGAGCAAAGGCGATGTTCAGAGCTGTGGGAATTATAGAGGAATAAAGTTAATGAGCCACACAATGAAGTTATGGGAAAGAGTAGTGGAGGCTAGACTCAGGACAGAAGTACTGCAAGCAACAGTATCGTTTCATGCCTAGAAAGAGTACCACAGATGCATTATTTGCCTAATGGAAAACTACAGAGAAGGTCAGAAGGAGCTAGATTGTGTCTTTGTGGTTCTAGAGAAAGCCTATGACAGAGTACCAAGAGAGCAACTGTGGTACTGCATGCGTAAGTCTAGTGTGGCAGAGAAGTATGTTAAAATGGTACAGGACATTTATGATGTTAGATTCAGAACAATGGTGAGGTGTGCCTTAGGTGTGACAGAAGAATTTAAGGTGGAGGTGGGACTGCATCAGGGATTAGCGCTGAGGTTAGAATGGAATCCCCTTGGACCATACTGATCGCAGATGACATTGTGATATGCAGTTAAAGTAGGGAGAAGGCGGAGGAACAACTAGAAAGATGGAGACATGCACTGGAAAGGAAAGGAATGAAGATTAGATGAAGTAAAACAGAATAAAGGTGCGTGAATGAGGGGGGTACAGGGGGGAGGGTGAGGCTATAGGGATAGCACGGGTGGATGACTTCAAATATTTAGGGTCAACAATCCAGAGCAATGGTGAGTGTGGTGATGAAGTGAAGCAACTGGGCCAAGCAGGTTGGAACAGCTGGCGGGAGGTGTCTGGTGTGTTATGTGACAAAAGAGTTTGCTAGGATGAAGGGAAAAGTTTATCAAACAGTGGTGAGGCCGACTATGATGTACGGATTAGAGACGGTGGCACTGAAGAGACAACAGGGAGCAGAACTGGAGGTGGCAGAAATGAAGATTTTGAGGTTCTCGCTTGGAGTGAGCAGATTGGATAGGATTAGAAATGAGCTCATTAGAGGGACAGCCAAAGTTGGATGTTTTGGGGACAAGATTCGAGAGAGCAGACTTTGATGGTTTGGACATGTTCAGAGGCGAGAGAATAAGTATATTTGTGGAAGGGTGCTGAGGATGGAGCTGCCAGGCAAAAGAGCCAGAGGAAGACCAAAGAGAAGGTTTATGGATGTGGTGAGGGAAGACATGAAGTCAGTTGGGGTTAGAGAGGAAGATGCAGAAGATGGGCTAAGATGGAAAAAGATGACACGCTGTGGCGACCCCTAACGGGACAAGCCGAAAGGAAAAGAAGAAGAAGATAAGGAATAGTTCCTATCAACAGAGATATCTTGTTCTTTGTTCTTGTTGCTTTGTTGTTCTTTATTTGTTTTGAATGTCTGACTGCCAGAAAAAAAATCCTTGTGTTTTTACACACTTAGCCAATAAAGCTGATTCTGATTAGAAATGAGCTCATGTGAGGGACGGCCAAAGTTAGATGTTTTGGAGACAAGGTTCGAGAGAGCAGACTTCGATGCTTTGGACATGTCCAAAGGCGAGAAAGTGACTATATTGGTTGAAGGGCATTGAGGATGGAGCGAGAGGAAGACCAAAGAGAAGGTGGATGGATGTTGTGAGGGAAGACATGAGGAGAGTTGGTGTGAGAGCGGCTGATGCAGGATGGTCTCAGATGGAAAAAGATGACCCGCTGTGGCGACTCCTAATGGGACAAGCCAAACCGAAAGGAAGACTTTTTATGTTTTGCTCATCCAAACTGCTTCTTGTCGAGCTAAAGTCATCTACAGACGACAACAGAACAAGCCCTAAAATCAACCATTTTCCAGCCTCTTCCGCGCAAACTTAAGATCCCTCACCAACAAGATGGATAAGCTAAAACTCCAGAGTGCCTCAGATCTCTTCACTAGAGACTGCTGGGTCATGTTCATCACCAGAACCAGTTATATGGATAGGTTTCCAATGACGTCACCACCACCCTTAGACTAATCAGATAAATTAACGACAGAAAAAAACTTAGGACTTCACCTACCGCTTGTGTTCTCTGACCTCTTTGACACACAAGATGGCGGAATTGGAAACCTATCCATTCATCCATCCCTGACACAGCTATCAAGCTGCCATGCTTCACAACACGATGCTTCGACAGGACCAGTGACTCCGGTAAAACCAAAGGAGAGGTGTTGTGTATTTACATCAACAATAACTGCTGTAGAAACACAGAGACTGTAGCCAGCCACTGTTCCCCAGAGCTGGAATATCTGACTGTGAAGTGCTGACCATCCTAGAAAGTTTACTTGTCCTAGCCTCATGCTAACCTTTGTTTAGATTCCACCTGATGCTAATGCTAGCTCGCCCCTCGGAATGTTCCACAACAACCTTAGCTGCAGCAAAATCAATATCCAGATGCTGTGTACATAATTTCTGGCAGTTTCAATCAAGTGAAGTTAAAATCACTGTTTCCTAACAGCATGAAAAGTGTGGGATGAGACGAGCCAACACACTGGACAAGGTTTACAGTCACATCAACACACACATCAATTGAGTGTCTGCAGTGATGTGGACCTAAGGCGAAAGGTGAAGGTCTTAATTTACAAGTCGATCTATATTCCTCCCCACACCTGAACGAACCACATTAGTTTTGTAAAAAGAAAAGTCTGTCTCGGTGGCAGTAAATTACGTCACATTTCAGCATTAATTCCAACACATACGCTCACTGCCTAACCAAAACAGAAGTTCATGGCATCATACGCAAACGATCTAAATGTAATGTCCTCCGTCCATCCATTTTCTTAGCCACTTATCCTCACAGGGGTCGCGGGAGTGCAGTGCACCCACACTGTGTTATTTTTGCCAAGGTTTTGAAGCTTTTATTGCTATGGGTACTATTACTTTCTGAGGTGCATCATTAGTAGTTGTTTCTCAGAAGTATGATGTTCTTTGAAATGTATTTGTAGTTGGAAAACTTCACCAGATATGTTATCTCGGTGCTTGAGAAACACTGCCAGCACCCTTATTAACATAATCTTTTATTGGTCCCAAGGGATTTGTGTTGAGCTGTAAATCAGGGACCAAACAGCAGCAACGCTAATTTTGTCTTTAGACTAATTTTAACCATGTGTCATAGCTTACATTCTAATTACTCCTGAGGGGTATGAGAAGTACATGATTCACATATTATACAGCACAAAGCGGGTTAGTCCATCACAATGTTGCTAATGTTGCCACACCTTTAAACAGAAACAGGTTATGATTTGGTTAAAACAAAACATGCATATGTTACTGATCCATGAATGTTTATGTTTTTAATTTATGTTCATTTTAATAGACAATCACATTAACCTTTCATACTGTATTGTCGAAATTGTACATAGCATGGTCAATGTCCAAGCCAAAAAGGCAGATAAGAGCTTTGTAAAATGTAATTTGTAATGTATATAATTTGATGACTAGTCACGCAGCTGCAATTAATTAAGGTTTGAAAATAACACAGACGTATTATACTGTTAATAAAGATGGTCGACATCTTTGTTCGTTTGTTAGCAGACTGACCTGAACCCACAATTGGAGTTGCTGGGGTTCATGTGGGCATTCTGCAGCATGACAAGTGAGTATTTCATTGTATTGCTTGCATATATGGGGGTTTCCATAATGTGTCCTGGTCTTGCTCAATGTTGCTGTAGTGGGTCTAACTCTGCATTGTGTATTTTTTATGATGATGGATGAATGAGAAGACACACACGTTGGCTGGTCTCAACTTGGTTTAATCCTCTGTGTATTATAAAGGAGACACATTCACGGATGTTCACAGATCTCTCTTCCCAATTACTCTCAAAACTCTCACACTCGGGAATCTCACAAACAACAGGAAATACATCACAAAAACAAGATGATTTACATCGCAACAGATGAAATGAATATATAAAAATTCCATACAATGAAGATTTTTAAACATATGATTCCTTATCCCATCAATGACGTTGAAAAGAATGAAAATAGAATAAATGACTGAGAAAGTGCTGCCTTTCAGAATAAAAGTGCGCTTCCACATCCTGTTCCTATTATAGCATAACAACATCACACCATTACATTGACAATACCTTTAGATGACCTTCACTGTGCATTTTTGAGTATAATGTACTGTTCTGCATATGGATGACTCCAAATTCAAAAGTAAATGATTATTTTCACATTCCAAAATTTCTGTGAGCCTCTTACAAATTACACATCATGTTATTTTCAGGGTAATGCTATTGTCAGTATAGCTAAATAAAAAGACAAAACAAAACACTGATTATTATTAAGTGTAAGGCTTATACTCATTTAATGCTTTTTTTTGTTTGTTTTTTTACTTTCAACATAAAGGGAGATGAGCACTCTCCCAAACAAACAAAGCTTTGCAAAAAATGATTCACATTTATGCTTGTTCTGAATTTGGAAATAAAAGTAAATTGTCACCAATAAAAATTAAATCGCAACCAATTCATTTAGAAAAAAAATTTGAAAATTACTTTTCTTGCTACATCGTTTAATATTGTGCTTTCATTACATTAGCTCTCATGATTAGCAGTGCAACATGGTGGATTACATGTCTGGCTCAAAGTTGGAGGTTTTGGATTCTAAATTTGGCATGGACCGGTGTGAATAAAAAAATGCATGGAAGATTAATCGATTTCTCAAATTATATAATTCTGAGAATAAAATGTGCAAATGTGCCCTACCCTAGACCTTCAACAGGGTAAGCAATAGAAAGTGGGTGGATGATAAGAAACCTCACCTTTCCATCATCATCGATACTGACTGAAAGTTTACATTTCACAGACCTGTTTTGGAATACTGTACGTATGACTGCAAGGCAGTACCTGGCTAAGATCATTTGGTAAGCGGTGTACAGAAAGAAGAAAAAAAAAACGTATTTTATCTACATGCACCACATCCGCTGACGACTGTATTTTTTATTTGAAAAATGTTTTTTAATTTTTTTGGACACTTTGCTTGCTTTACTCCAGTAACTCCACCGGTTGCACAAGTGGCACAAAACTGATAGACTTTCTGCTACTAAACTGTCAATGCAGTCCGCCCACCGCCCAAAAACGTGCAGCAAGCGCTTTCATCAAAAATGTACATATGCCAGGTTTTACTATCCACAGCAGAAAGATGTCCCTGAAAATACAGTCAATCATCATTATATTCTCATCCTCCATAAATAAATGTTTTTCTTCTCAGTCGTGGTTCACGCATCTGTAATGGTTGACGTTGAAATAAAATAAAGAAATGCTCTTGCTTTGGTTTTCTTTTGTATCATAAGTCCCACCCCTAATTCATTCACACTTCAATAAATAATGTGTTTGGCAGAAACAGTATAAAAACCTCTTTTTATCCTATTTGCGTATACGTGTGTGTTTATGTGTATGTGTACGCCAGAGACAGAAATGATCAAACTCCTCCCAGGTACTACAGGGCAATTACCCAACTATCATTTGCTTGAGACTACTTTTACACTTTGATGTTGCTGCTCAAACATTGACGGATCATTTCTGTTCAAACCTGATTGCGAGTGTTAATTACCAAGGTGATTACCATCTGCATCCAAACACAGGCTTTCCAAACACTGGTTTCAGATTCTGATGTGGGCCGGAAGACTGCCTCCTAATCCAAATTGGATTATCATGTCAGATGATGGATTCGAGTTATATAAAAATGTAATTAAAAATAGCGGGTAAAAAATATATATATATATAAGCATGACAATGTTACTTTTTTAATCTTGAATAATTCAATGAGAGTATATCTGTATTGTGTATAGTGAGAGTAGTACACTCATAATAGCTCTTAATTTTCCCCACAGAATTTAGCACGTAAATCAATCCATCTATGCGTAAAAATTATATGTGAACGCTTGGAAATACTGTTGCTCAAAATTGGCCCAAAACAAAATGAGGACTATATTGGAAATTATTTCACTCTGTCCAGATGTATCCATCCACCCATCCATTTTCTTCACCACTTATCCTCATGAGGGTCGCGGGGAGTGCCGGAGCCTATCCCAGCTCTCAACGGGCAGGAGGCGGGGTACACCCTGAAATGATTGCCAGCCTATTGCAGGGCACATTGAGACAAAGAGCCGCACTCACAATCACACCTAGGGGCAACTTAGCGTGTCCAATTAATGTCGCATGTTTTTGGGATGTAGAGAAACCGGAGTCCCCGGAGAAAACCCACGCAGGCACCGGAGAACATGCAAACTCCGCACAGGTGGGTCCAGGTTTTGAACTCTGGACCTCAGAACTGTGAGTCCAACGCTTTACCATCTGAGCCACCGTACCGCCTGTCCAGATTTAGTTAAAAAAAAATGTTTTAGCATGTAAACATGATGTGGTACGGGATCTGATGAATGTGCTGTTTCCTATTCAAACATCTAGTTGATATGTAGTTGCTGTGTTGAATCTATAAATATGTGGACACCTGATAAATGATTTAATTTGGTTATTCACCAGGAAACTATGAATCTCTGAAGCTCCTAAATGTTCTAGTGGTGAGTGAATTACTTTGTCAACATGGTGTTTGGCATGTCTGAGATACAGTACAATAACAGCATGAACAGCTACATATAGAATCAGATTCATAGGAATACAATTATTCATAAAGGGCTACTTGTGTGAAATGGATTCTAGATGTTTGGAACTCCTTAGACAATTGGAAATATTCCTTTTCCATACACATCATCCTCACTAGGGTCACTTGCATGCTGGAACCTATCCCAGGCGAGCAATTTAGGGTCTTCGCTTAACCTACTGTGCATGTTTTGGGGATGTGGGAGGAAACCGGAGTGCCTGGAGAAATCCCAAATGCCACACATGAGAGGGCAGAATTGAAACCGGACCACAGAGAGGAAGAGAGAGAGAGAGAGGAAGAGAGAGAGAGAGTAACGTACAAAAGGTGAGTGCAATAAATTGGTGGTGCTGCTATTATGATTGACCGATGGTATACATGATTGCACGAGGAGGGACTAAAAGTCTGCCAGTACCAGTGTAGTCAGATCAAGCAGAAACTTAAAAAGAAATACAAGCCAACAAGTAGTGCACTAACATATATCATACACAATGATTTAGCTGGTGAATTCCCAGACAAAGCCATTTGTAGGTCCCAGAAAGTCTGTTAAAAAAAAAAAAAAACATCCACATCCAGAACAAATCGCACAAAACAGATCTCAGGTTAGGGCTAGCTTGCAGCATACAGTACCTAACAGACACACACACACTCACTCACACACATACTAAGACATAGCTAAATCATATGGAGACAGGACTTCAGACGACAACCAGATTTTTTCTGTACTTTATATTTCTCTGTTTCTTATTCTCAATTCAACACTGGCGTGTGTTTTTCCTCAATTAGTGTTCATACTTGAGTGAAAGTGAACCAGACTTCAGGGTAATCCAATTGGAATCTTTACCTTTTCAAGCAGTCAAGGTCTGGTGAGCTTCGTAGTTTGGATGGTTGCATTCACTCTTGAACAACTAAACCACACTGTCAGAACACTTTTGCTAGAGTTCATTTTAACTGAAACAAACTTGCCGAGTAAGAATACACTGCTTTGAATTTCAATCCACTTGCTTCAGATATCCTGCAATGCATTTATTCTCTTTTCACGGAGCTGAGATTAGAGAATTGCAACGTACCGTACCATTTTCTCTGGCATGTCGCTATCACATCGAGATCGTGGGTACCCCACAATTTGTCCATTTATAACCCATGGACAAAGTAATTGTCATTTATGTTTTTGTCGACAAAATGGCAGGCCTAAATCCTCACTGATGATAACACCAGCATAAATGGAAAAGTAATGGTTTAGACCAGTGTCACTTTCAGTTTGTAAAGGTCGTAATAGTTCCAATAAACTGTGCGGAAAACCGAGTTCTGCTTGGTTTACCTTCCATCAGAAACGCACACATATATACACACACATCACTTTGTCACTCTGATGCCAACAACAGATATGGCTGTGCCATCCCCCCACCCCCAGCTCATCTGTAGCATGGTGGGAATGCATTATTCAAATAGATCTTTGTTACTTCTCCAAGATGATTGTGGCACAATCAGCCATGAAATAAGTTTGCTCTTTTAAAAGTGTTATTCTCCCTCCAGGTCTCTCAGGTGTAGCTTTGTATTCAGGTCGGCTTGCCTGCGCCAAAAATCAATCTCAATCAAAGGTGGCGAGGAGTTTATCATAAATTATCATGAAAAGGGTTCCCACTCAGTAGATGCTTAATTACAATCTCATTTGAATAAGTTTGCATATTAATGAATTTGGAATGGAAATGCTTTTCAGGGTTTGTGATGGTGGGCTGTGGGGTAACCCACAGCGATAATGACCATCCTTAAAAATGTAACTGTATTTCATACACACACACGTCCAAGTCCACAGATGAAAACACATCGCAGCTCGTGTCAGTAAGGTGGAAAGAGGAGGTATTCTTTTGCTTTTTATGATAGTTTTGGCCCTCATAATTTTCCACTGCCCCCACAGTTGTTACATCTTATGACCGTGCTAAAAAAATAAATAAACACATGCTCACATCTGGCCATCACGCTTGTGTGCTGCACACAACACACGCACTCACACACTGGCAGTGTGATGTTAATGCGGGCACACGCACTCAGGGGCATTTTAATATGATTAATGGCAGAGTGTCTCTGACATTAATAAACTATAACCAAATTAAAGACTTCATTAGTCTCAACTTGGGCTCAGTGTTTGGTCACACGGTGAATCAGCGCCGTATGATATTTGCCTCACGTGACTTTTTTTTCTGCTTGTCCTTTGATATGCGCTGCAGTTTGAATTAATGGATTTACGACTGAATCACACATTTAGCCAGGTGCTGAGGTTTATGCTCATGCTGCCAAAAGTTTAAAAGAGAGGATTTTTGACCAAAAAAATAGGAATGCGTGCTGCTGTGTGATTTTGAAACATCCTTGCAATGTACCTCCCATCATATATTGCCTGTCAAGTTTCATTCTAATTATTTTTTTGTATTGTAATGTCTAAGAGGAGTGACTCAGATAGTCAGAGAAGTGATATGGTTTGGGGTCTTTGAAACTGTTGATGCATATATCCTCACCAAGCTCTAAAATCAATAAAAATCTTAACAATTGAATAATTTTAAGTTTACTGGCACACTTTGCACAACAACAGTTGTGTAAGTTATTTGAGAAAGAATGGCATTCCATTTGTACTCATTTTTTTTTACATTATTTATACGACTATGCCCCTATCTAATTGAAAAAAATGTCAACACGTATTGTTGAAGAGATTTTTGTCACTTATAAAATGTTAAATGTAACATCAACGTTCTCTATTCTGTTTGATATTCATATTAAAATGTATTCTTGTCCATTTGAGTGGTGCCCAGCATGACAAATCTCTTGCTGCCAGAATTAGGAACGCAAAGAGTGTATTAAGCGCTTCTGTCAGGAAAAGACTTAATGAACTGACAGCTCATGCTGGGATGATTTTGAATCGTCAATCAGAGTTGATCCGCTCCAGCCAAACCTTTCAACTGCTGTGCATACAGTTGCGATGTATCCAAACTTCCCTTGACTTTCTACGAATAGATTTTCTTCAGATAATGTGAGTGAACTGCATTGCGTCATGTGTGCAGACGCTGATGCTGTTGGCATGACCGGCTCCGGGTTCAGAAAATGTGCTCCATTTAACGCTGAAGTAACCTTTAAAACCAGATTGTAATGCGGTTCTGAATATTCACTGCTGTCAGCACCCATATAAGGAGACTTAAAGAGTTTATCCCTGCTGCTAATCTGTGATGACCCATTTATGTGCACCACCGTGGGGAAATAACTTGACACAATGGAAATAAATCGGAGACTCGAGTACCCACCAGTGCTGTCTGGGACTGATGTCAGGATAGTCTCTATTTTTCATTTGATTAATGTGGATGAATGAACAAGAACAATGATTTAATTGATAGCTGTCAATATACTTGCTATTACTTTTGCAATGTAAAATCATGCTAATTTGATTCTGTCCTTTTAGAACAGTTGGGATATCATATTTATCCTAATATTTAGCAAAATGTGTAGGTATGTCTTCTTGAGTAAGGATTAACGAGGACAATATTTCCAACCTTATTGGTCACACAATAGCATTTTATCTGATTTTTGTTTAAAACTTCAGAGTACATTTTGGTTGCGTTCTGTTTGAGACAAGACAGCACAACCAAACATTCACCGTAAATGCTAAGTCTATAACATTCAGCATACACATTTGCTAAGTGCTCTGTTTTTATTATTGGTCTCAGCAGTGATGTGTATCAGACTAATGAGGTGCGTATCAATCCCCAAAAGAACTCGTGTTGAAATTGATGCACAAATTTGTGCCAAAGTAATTTAAGCATTTTCAGTTTTTTTAAACTTCTTGCAAATTTTTTCGCCACTTTTTAAGAATTGTCTGTTACATTTTCATATTATTGCACAATGACATCTAAAATTGAACTATGTGGAATTAATGTAATCAGGTTTAACTTAAGATGTATAAAATGTTCATTGCATCAATTGCTATTCCTGCCTTTTATTGCAAATGTTACCACTAGTTCTATATATTTATGCACTACTCATGATGGAGTAACATTTAAATTTGTTTATGCATGCTAATTAATGAAGTTGAAATAATGTGATGAGTAGATTTTTTTGATGAGCAAACTGGTGCAAAAAAATGTATTAGTCAAAACAACGTGTGTTTTTAAGTGAGTCGTTTCATATATTAGTATAAGAAAAGTCGAGAAGAGTTAAAAAAGTCGAGAAGAGTTAGTAATGTTTAATAGCCTTATGACATTATATTCTAAAATATATTCCTTTAAAAAATCTCATCAATAAAATTCAGAACATGAATCATCAACACTTGAGCCATTGTGACCGTAGAGCTGTCAACGCTTTGGAGACAACAATTCAATTCTGTGTTGACTTTTTAAGAAACAGAGAAACAGGCGAGTTAGTTCATCCAACGTGATCGCGGCAAGGATTCATCTTTGATGCGATAGCAGGGACTAGTGGTCAAAGATGGAAATGCACCACACCGATATCACAATTTCGCTCTTCACATCTTTGTCTCCCTCACGGTTTCTCCATCATTGCTTCTTTCAATCCTCTCATTCCTTTCTTATTCACCTTTCGGACTTGACCTTTTCATCTGTTTGCAAGATTATTAGGGCTACAGTTATTGCGGATTATGCCAAGGGAGTGTGTGTGTGTCAGAGTTACATACTCACATATAAACATTTTTATTAGCTCTGTACAAAAGCACGTAATGACTCCTTATATCACCTGAAGGGCACACACACGTTAAACATGATAAAGTACATATATATGTACATATGTCCACACACACACACACACACACACATCCACAAGGACATGAATAGTAGTGTTCAGATGTGTGGAAGAATCTGATTTTAATAAGAGCTGAGGGCCAGCAGATTAATTACAGCAAATTTCATACACATAACAGTAACAGTGCACACACACAAATATGCACAGGCGCACACAGAATCGGACGGCGACGCTGGTGCCTCTGTCTAATAAAGCAGCATGCTAATGAGAAACTATAACCCTTTAAAATAGAGAGAAAGACAGAGAGAGAGAGAGAGTGAGAGAGAGAGAAAAGAACAAAACAGCCATGGATCAAATCAGTCATAAAGTCACACCGATGTGTAAGTGGCGACGTTAAGCTTCCATTAATGGCAACAAAAGGAATGCATCATGCTCCATCACCAGCACGGGCAATGGGGAGAAATGTTAGATCACAAGACAGTTTGTCATTAAGGACATCATGTGACATCCCGCACATGCCTGCACACTTCGTCATGTTTGCGCTCATGCATACCCAATGACAGAGGTGACAACACTGGCTGATAAATACACACACACATGTACACACACGCACACAAGGTGTCACACAACAATGCAGATGCAGAAGCAGAAGGAGAGGAGGGAGGAGCATGGGGTGGGAGAATGGAAGATTAAGAGAGGGAGAATGAGAACAAGAAGGGAGGGCTTCTCTAATAAATTTGAAAAACACGCAACTCCAGTTTGCTTGGTGATGGACTCAGGCTGAGATTTTATGAGTGCGTGACCCTCCTGAAGAACACCACTAGAATACTAAATCTCTGCTCTTAAATAGTCAACACGGAACACAGTCAGAACCCATTTGACAAACGATCCTACTCTGGATTGAGGGGGGAAAACCAAGAGGAGTGTTAGTGTTTTCTTACCAAGACAATTTCCAGTGTGTAAACTGTAGGTCTGTTTTATTTGATCCAGATTTCAAACAACCATTCGTGATAACGTTTTTATATATATATATATATTTTTTTATTTACGTGAAAGCCAAAGTTCCGGGCTGGGGTGGTGGTGGGGAGATATCTACATTTGTGTAGTGTGTAAAGTGAAATACAGTGAAAAGAATAAGTATTTGAACACCCTGCAGTATTGCAAGTTCTTCCACTTAGAAATCATGCAGGGGTCTGAAATTTTAACTGGCGGTGCATATCCACTCTGAGAGAGATAATCTAAAAAGAAAGATCCAGAACTCACAATGTATGATTTTTTTAATTTATTTGTGTGATACAGCTGCAAATAAGTATTTGAACACCGGAGAAAATCAATGTTAATATTTGGTACAGTAGCCTTTGTTTGCAATTACAGAGGTCAAACGTTTCCTGTAGTTGTTCACCAGGATTGCACACACTGCAAGAGGTATTTTGGCCCACTCCTCCACACAAATCTTCTCTCAATCACACAGGTTTCTGGGCTGTTGCTGAGAACACAGAGTTTCAGCTCACTCCAAAGATTTTCTTTTGGGTTCAGTTCTGGAGACTGGCTAGGCCCCGTCAGAACCTTGATATGCTTCTTACGGAGCCACTCCTTGGTTTTCCTGGCTGTGTGCTTTGGGTCATTGTCATGTTGAAAGACCCAGCCATGACCCATCTTCAATACTAATAGAAAGAGGTTGTTCCCCAAAATCGCATATTACATGCCCACGGTCATCCTCTGCTTAATACAGTACAGTCGTCCTGTCCCATGTGCAGAAAAACACCCCCATGCTTCACAGTAGGGATTGTGTTCTTGGGATCATTTGTCTTCCTTCAAACACTGTTAGCGGAATTGTGACCAAAAAGTTCAATTTTGTTCTCATCTGATCCAAATGGTCATTGGAAAACTTAAGACGGGCCTTGACATGTGCTGGTTTAAGCAGGGGAACCTTCCGTGCCATGCAGGATTTCAAACCATGACGTCTTAGTGTATTACCAACAGTGGTCCCAGCTCTTTTTAGGTCATTGACCAAGTCCTGTCGTGTAGTCCTGGGATGATTCTTCAGCTTTCTAAGGATCATTGAGACCCAACGAGGTGATATCTTGCATGGGCCTCCACTCTGATAATGAATGACCATCATGTTGAGCTTCTTCCATTTTCTAATGATTGCTCCAACAGTGGATCTTTTTTCACCAAGCTGCTTGGAAATTTCTCCGTAGCCCTTTCCAGCCGTGCGGAGTTGTAAAATTTTGTCTCTGGTGTCTTTGGACAGCTCTTTGGTCTTGGCCATGTTACAAGTTCATGATTGTATGGGTGGACAGGTGTCTTTATGAAGCTAACGACCTCACACAGGTGCATCTGATTCAGGATAATACATGGAGTGGAGGTGGACTTTTCAAGGCGGACTAACAGGTCTTTGAGGGTCAGAAATCTTGCTGATAGATAGGTTTTCAAATACTTATTTGCAGCTGTATCACAGAAATAAATCATTAAAAAAAGCATACTTTGTGATTTCTGGATTTTTCTTTTTAGATTATCTCTCTCACAGTGGAGATGCACCTACGCTGAAAATTTCAGACCCCTCCAAGATTTCTAAGTGGGAGAATTTACCACTGCCTCACCATCTGTGGGGATTCAGGTACTTCAACATTTTTTAACATTGGAAGAATTTTTAACAGCAGGAGAACACCCACGAAAGATTCAAAGTCAACACAAAAACACACATCCCACATCCCAAAATTATACATTCTTTGGACACTCTAAATCACCCCTAGATGTGATTGCAAGTGTGACTGTTATCTGTCTCCAGGTGTCCTGCAATTGGCTGGCAACCAGTTCAGGGCGTACCCTGCCTCCTGGCTAATAAAAGCTGGGATTGGCTCCAGCACTCCCCCGAATCTCGTGAGGATAAGCGGCTCAGAATATAGCTGGTTTGGATGGATAGAAATTCATTTGATGACAGGTGTATGTGGGATACCCACAAAGCACATTTATATCCAGCCCCCCTGCTCCCACAGTGAGTGCCCGGGGGCACTGCCCCCTCCTTTGCACGCTACTGATTAGTGGAGACTACCCATCGTACTTCTACTGTGCCTCTTTTTTTGACATTGGATTGTGATGTGACACGTGCCGTAGCATGCAGTCATTCTGTAATCAGAGGTGTGACGTGTAACACAACAACATCCGTTCTGCTTGTCTCCTCGACACAGTCTGTGACAACACCTTCACAGTGAGCTCCACAGTGGAACAATTTGGTCCTCTGAGTTTTTTATTTGTGGAGATTTAAAAAAAAATTGAAAACTGGTGTGAAAACAATTACTCCTTGAGCTGTCCATTGTTGCTAAAATCCATGATGCAGTAAATTTACAGTGAAGAAAATAATTATTTGAGCACCCTGCTATATTGCAAGTTCTCCCATTTAGAAATCATTGAGGGGTCTGAAATTTTTACCGTAGGTGCATGTCAACTGTGAGAGAGATAATCTAAAAAGGAAAATCCAGAAATCACAATGTATGACTTTTTAATGATTTTTTTTTTTGTGATACAGCAAATAAGTTTTTGAACACCTGAGAAAACCAATATTAATATTTGGTACAGTAACCGTTATTTGCAAAAAAAAAAAAAATATATATATATACTCATTTGCAGTATTTTTTAATATAGGTGGAATATAAAATGTTTTCCC
Organism: Syngnathoides biaculeatus; assembly: GCF_019802595.1. Classification (NCBI taxonomy): domain Eukaryota; kingdom Metazoa; phylum Chordata; class Actinopteri; order Syngnathiformes; family Syngnathidae; genus Syngnathoides; species Syngnathoides biaculeatus. The sequence goes on from NC_084651.1 coordinate 24,737,342, forward strand.
CTTTTTTTTATCTCTATTTATACAATCTCTCTCTCTCTCGCTCTCTCTCTCTCTATCTATCTATCTATCTATAGATATATATACATCCATATGATGCAATAGTGGGCGGCACGGTGGCTCAGATGGTAAAGCGTCTACCTCACAGTTCTGAGGTCCTGGGTTCAAACCTGGACCCACGTGTGTGGAGTTTGCATGTTCTCCCCATGCCTGCGTAGGTTTCCTCTGGGCACTCTGGTTTCCTTCCACATTCCAAAAACATGCAACATTAATTGGACACTCTAAATTGCCCCTAGGTGTGATTGTGAGTGTGGCTGTTTGTCTCAAAGTGCCCTGCGATTGGCTAGCAACCAGTTCAGGGTGTACCCCGCCTCCTGGCCGTTGACACCTGGGATAGGCTCCAGCACTCCCCGCGACCCTTGTGAGGATAAGCAGTGAAGAAAATGGATGGATGGATGATGCAATAGTTGAAGTATTTTGCAGTTAACTTCAAACTGCTTCATCTTTCACACGTGCACGCATGCATTAACACACATTTTGGGTCCTTGTTAGTGCATCTGAATTACTGAGATTGGGCTGGCAGAACTTCCAAAGCTTGTTTTGGGTTTAGTCCATGCTGGGAGAGGAGAGTAGATGCAGAGAGTTACATACTTCGCCCTGGCTCTCATTTGACAACTTGGGGAACATGTCGAACTGCAATTTGTTTGCCTTGCATCCAATAAACAGCTCATTCACTGGACAATCAGTCACTATGTTGCCTAAACGATTAAACCCAGTGGAGGTTGACAAAAAGAAAACACACCTGGTGAGGAGAGCATATTTAGATCAAAAACATTTAGAGAAAAGCTGAGACACTATGGAATGAATGACAAAAACTACAGTAAATGAAATGACTGTTGAAAATTAGATAATCCATCCATCCATCCACCCATCCATCCATACATCCATTTTCTTTTGCCGGTTATTATCATGAGGGTCGCGAGGAGTGTGGGAGCCTATCCCTGTTGTCATCGGGCAGGAGACAGGTTGCACTGGACTTGTGGCCAGCCAATCACAGGGCACATGGAGACAGACAACAGTCACATTCACAATCACACCTAGGAGCAATTTAAATTCTCCAAGTAATGCATATTTTGGGTATGTGGGAGGAAACCAGAGTGCCTAGAGAAAACCCACACAGGCACGAGGAGAACATGCAAATTCCACATAGGTAGGGCTGGGATTTAAACCCTGGTCCTCAGAACTGTGAGCCCAACGTTCTGCAGCTGCGCCACCGTCCCCCTTCACCTGTCTGAATACGTTAAAATTCAGTAGCTAGAAACTGTGGAGCAGGGGTATGCCTTGTGGTACATATGATTCTTATGGTTGTACTCGAGCAGAAAGCATAATAATGTACCTGCATAATTACTAGGCGTGTTACTGTCCACCTCAAAACCCTTTTGGGGGGTTGTCCTTTCAATTTATCTACAATAAGAGAACAAAATGTAAAAACAATATGCTAATCTTTGCTGTACACATGGACAGATCTGATGGCAGCGTGTCTAATGCACGAAAAGGGTGCAACGGCGACCAAATAAGATACCCCTAAAAACCATTAGCGTGTGCAAACGCGTCATTGGGGGGCGACGAGCGATTTGTCAACGTAAGACGAGTGTGTTGAGCGTGTCACCAATTGGTTGAATAACGACAGAAAAGCATTTTGCTGGCATGGAATTTTTACAGTGGAACCGGCACTAAAACGTTGGAAAGTTCAGTCACTTCAGCTGATGTCGTGAGTTAGAACAGTGAGCATCATGCCGCCGATGAGAAAAAAAGTTAGGGCGCGGACTTCAGCAAGTAGCGCTGCTAGTAAGAAAGCTAAGCCTCTTTCATCACGAGCAATGTCTTTGGAGGAAAAACAACAGCAGGGGGAAGAGCACGTCCGCGAAGTCACGCACCATGTGACACCCCCTGGGGCTATCCCTGCGACCATGGGCGACTACCAACGTTTCCTCAAACGCTATAGGACGCTGGCCAGAACGTCAAGGTGTGATGGGGCCATAACAGCCAATCAAAAGTACAAATGTGCTTTCACATAAAACAGTTAATAATTTTGAATCGCTGGTATTAGGACATAACCTTGGATGTGCAAATTTCATGCATTTATTCATTGTCCCTCCCGGTGGTAGTTACACAAAGTTTAGAAAGCATGTGTATTAAATCAGTTTAGGAAAGTGTAGTACACGTACCAGTAGCATGGATAATACGGAGAATTTGAGGTAATAGAGGAAACGTTATAGCCTCCATTACTTGCAATGAAACCCGACTTGTGCATATTAATACTAATCAATCACCATTGCTCAAAATATTTGCTTCCAAAAATTGACATTTTTAATCCAATTTTGATTACACACAAGCACCACTAAATATAACTGCAATTCTTTTTTAAGGACATACTTAGTCTCTTTTTAAAATGAGAAAGTTTCTCATTGTAATGAGGTTTGTCGTTTAGATGGGAAACTATTTTCTTTTTTTATTCATGCCCCTTTAGAGGGTCCATACTTTTCAACCAATTTAGAATAGGGCATAAGCATGGCGACATTGGCGGAAACATAATATTTTTAGTATTTACAATGAGTTGTGTTTGTGTGTGCTAGGTAAGTGATTAAGAGGTATTCCTCCAGCAGGTTGGGCCAACTGCAGATGAAGAGCCCCCCCAAATGACAGAGAATAAAAACTAGACCACGTACAGGCCCCTTTTACGTGGTAATTTGGCTCCAACTTCCGGTTTGGGTAAAATATTGCATTGGGTACGATATCACTATAGCGTTGACATCCTTTGAAGTCCTTACAATTGTACATTGTGAAACATAATATCAAATTTAGTTGGAACATGTTAGGTTTAGCTTTTTTGGTGTCAATATGGTTAATTCATGTTGCGCTGTTGGCTGTCAAAACCATGCAGGTAGTCGCAAAGATGTAACTTTTCACCGGTAAGTGTGTTTTAAAATCTGTTTAGGTAACATTAATTATCCTGAAATTTATGAATGACTACTTTTTATTATTAGCCCCAGCTTATTTTTACCCCCAGTGTAACTAGTAACAGTTTTTGGATAGGGGTAATAGATGAATGCATGCAACATTGCTACAGAAATGATGTCTTGAGAAATTTTTATATTACTCCAGAAAACCATCAGATAAATATTGGAGGCAATTATGGGTGCGTGACATCAACCAGGTTGATGCAGTGACGAAGAAGCAATCGGTGCCGTCAAGATATGATGTTGTTTGTTCTGACACTTCAGAGAAGAGGACTTCTATCTCTCCAAGCACGGGCATTTGAAGCAGCTCAAGAAGACGGCGATGCCATCTGTTTTTTTCTTGGAACAAGACAAGCATGTATGTAACTGGTCTCTTATTGTGTATATTTGTAATCAATACAAAAAGTCTACAATGTTGCTATTGCTCATTTATATGATGTAATATTACATGTTACTTAACTGTGTTATGGGCATGGCCTGGCCATTGCCGTGGGGGTTGCTTCCTGTGACGGGCGTGGCCAGGCCACTGCCCTGGGCTGTTCCACTTCTGACAGCTGTCACAGCTGTGTTGCATTTTGGACAACAATGGATCAAAAACTTATATGGTGAATGTGTCATCGGCATTTGCCAGTTCATTGCATACGCTTTACTGCATCCTGGGATACTCTGCTACTGTGTGTATGTAAGTCACGAGTTTAGTGTAGAGCAATCCTTTGTCACAGCGAGACTGTGCCTCTTTAGTCAAGTCACGTTTTTGTTCATGTTTCCAAGTTTTCCTCGTAGTCATCGGACCTCGTTTCGTGTTTTTGGACCTTGCCTCTTTGTGCGTCTGCCTTCCAAGCTTTGCCCCATACATCAGACCTTGTTTCAGGATTATTGGACTTTGACTTTTTGCCACGCGTTTAATGCTTTTGCCTCTTTGGACTGCTTACCTGTTTACAACCTCTTGCTGAAATAAAACTATTCTTATGATCATGGCCTTGCCTCGGAGTCCTGCATTTGGGTCCGCCCCCCTGCCGCTGGCTTATGACAAAATATTATATTAAATTGTATTATATTATTATGTTATATATATACATTATATAACTATTATTACTATAAAATCATAAAAGTGAAAGAAAATAATAAATTATGAAGAAAAGTATCAGGCTGTTAGATTTAGTAGGCCTATTTGGATAAACAAAACTAATGTAAATGCCTCAGATGATTGATTTATAAACCTGAGAGCAATACTGTGGAATTTATTGATAACATTTCCGAGATTGTTCATCATCTTGAACAAAAAGTGTCGGGAAAAATTCCTTGTAATTTGTGGAATATATCAATTGAAATGCCTGCGACACTCAGATGACAGGTGGGCGTGGCAGTTGACATGTTTGGCGTGGGGAATATTAATAAGATCCGTACCTCCTATTACATATGTACGTGTCAATGTGTCTTCTAAACCTTCCTGGGCATGCTGCAAATGTTTCGATTATATTCATTTTTCTAGGGATCCCAAACATCCAAAGTGTTTAGATTTATCGCATCATTTTCCATAACAACGTGTGTGTGTTTACCATAATGCAGACCTATAGGGGCACAAGCCAGTGGAATCTGTAGGCCAGTTCCAAGCTCGGATAAATGCAGAGGGTTCCGTAAGGAAGAGCATCCGGCATAAAACTGTGCCAAACAAATATGAGCGTTCATCTAAAGAACCCCATCTTACTTACTTACTTTTATCTAAAGAATCCCATGCCGGATCGGTCGTGACTCGGGTTAACAATGCCTGCCCCTGCTAACCTACAGGGCATTGGTGGAAATTTAGCTACTGTGGCTCAAAGACAAAAAAGAGGAAACCGGATTTGTCGGCAGAAGAAGAAAAGGAATCCACAGAGCCAACAGCTGAGTTTAGGGACTTTGAATGTTGGGACTATGACAGGTAAAGCTCAGGAGTTGGTTGACATGATGATTAGGAGAAGGGTTGATATATTGTGCATCCAAGAGAGCAAGTGGAAAGATAGTAAGGCTAGAAGTTTAGGAGCAGAGTTCAAATTATTTTACAATGGAGTAGATGGGAAGAGAAATGGAGTAGGGGGTATTTTAAAATAAGAGCTGGCTAAGAATGTCATGGAAGTGAAAAGAGTGTCAGATCGAGTAATGAGGGTGAAGTTTGAAATTTAGGGTGTTATGTATAATGTGCTTCGCGCCTAGGCCCCACAGGTCGGATGTGACCTAGAGTTGAAAGAGAAATTCTGGAAGGAACTAGATAAAGTAGTTCTGAGCATCCCAGACAGCGAGAGTTGTGATTGATGGAGATTGTAATGGACATATTGGTAAACGAAACAGGGGCGATGAAGAAGTGATGGGTAAGTACGGCATCCAGGAAAGGAACTTTGAGGGACAGATGGTGGTGGACTTTGCAAAAACGATGGAGATGGCTGTAGTGAACACTTATTTCCAGAAGAGGCAGGAACATAGCGTGACCGACAAGAGCGCAGGTAGAAGCACGGAGGTGGATCATATTTTGTGCAGACGATGTAATCTGAAGGAGGTTACTGATTATAAGTAGGGGAGAGTGTAGTGCGACAGCATAGGATGGTGGTGTGTAGGAGGATGTCAGCATGTGGTGGAAGCTGAGAAAGGAAGAATGTTGTGCGGCCTTTTGGAAAGAGTTGAGACAGGCTCTCGATGGACAGGAGAAGCTCACGGTAGACTGAACTACTTCAGAGAGACAGGCAGGAGAGTACTTGGTGTGTCTTCTGGGGAGAAGGAGACTTGGTGGTGGAATGCCAAAATACAGGAAAACATACAAGGAAAGAGATTAGTGAAGAAGAAGAGGGACACTGAGTGGACTGAGGAGAGGCAGAAGGAATACATTGAGATGCGACATAGGGCAAAGGTAGAGGTGGCAAAGGCTAAACAAGAGGCATATGACGGCATGTACACAAGGTTAGAGATGAAAGAAGGAGAAAGGGATCTCTACAGGTTGGACAGATAGAGGAATAGAGATGGGAAGGATGTGCAGCAGGTAAGGGTGATTATGGATAGAGATGGAAATGTGTTTACTGGTGCCAGTAGTGTGCAAAATAGATGGAAAGAATACTTCAAAAAGTTGATGAATTGTCAGGACCAGAACATGGGGTTGAACCCAAATGCACAACTCAGGAGGTGCACAGGCAGTTTGGTCTGCTGTCCAAAACCAAACAGGCAGTCCACGGAAGCACAGTAATGGAATCGGGGGACATAAGAGGCAGGTCAGTAGTCAGGCGGGAGTCGGTACACGAGAGAGCAGGAACAGAATCAGGAAATTGTGGGAAGGAGGGATAAGACAACGCTCTGGCCAAGGCCAGACCGTACGTGTGGTCCTATATAAATGGGATGTGCGTGGTGGGAACTATCGAGGAATAAAGTTTGTGAGCTACACAATGAAGGTATGGAAAAGAGTAGTGGAGTCTAGACTCAGGACAGAAGTATCTATCTGCGAGCAACAGTATGGTTCCATGCCTAGAAAGAGTACCACAGATGCATTATTTGCCTTGAGGATGCTTGTGGAAAAGTACAGAGAAGGTCAGAAGGAGCTACATTGTGCCTTTGTGGATCTAGAAAAAGCCTATGTCAGAGTACCAAGAGAGGAACTGTGATACTGCATGCGTAGTTCTGGTGTGGTGGAGAAATATGTTAGAATAGTACAGGACATGTATGACGCAACAGAACAATGGTGAGGTGTACCGTAGGTGTGACAGAAGAATTTAAGGTGGGGGTGGGACTGCATCAGGGATCGGCTCTGAGCCCCTTCCTGTTTGCTGTGGCAATGGATAGGTTGACAGACAAGGTCAGACTGGAATCCCCTTGGACTATGATGTTCGCAGAAGATATTGGGATGTGCAGTGAAAGCAGGAAGCAGGTGGACAATTAGAAAAATGGAGACATGCACTGGAAAAGAGGGGAATGAAGTAAAAGAGATTGTATGTGCATCAATTAGAGGGGGGGGGGGGGGAGAGTGAGGCTCCAGGGAGAAGAGATAGCGAGGGTAGACTACTTCAAATACTTGGGATCAACAATCCAGAGCAATGGTGAATGTGGTGAGGAAGTGAAGAAACGGGCTCAAGCAGGTTGGAACAGCTGGCTGAAGGTGTCTGGTGTTGGATGAAGGGCAAAGTTTATAAACCAGCAGATGATGTATGGATTATAAACGGTGGCACTGAAGATACAACGGGAAGCAGAACTGGAGTTGAGAGAAATAAAGATGTTGAGGTTCTCGCTAGGAGTGAAAATGTTGAATAGGATTAGAAATGTGCTCATTAGAAGGACAGCCAAAGTTTGATGTTTTGGAAACAAGGTTCTAGAGAGCAGACTTCGATGGTTTGGATATGTCCAAAGGCGAGAGAGTGAGCATATTGGTAGAAGGGTGCTGAGGATGGAGCTGCCATGCAAAAGAGTGAGAGGAAGACCAAAGAAAAGGTTGATGGATGTTGTGAGGGAAGACATCAGGGCAGTTGGTGTTAGAGAGGAAGATGCAGGAGATAGACTTAGATGGAAAAAGATGACACGCTGTGGTGACACCTAACGGGACAAGCCGAAAGGAAAAGAAGAAGTATGTTTACCATGCTTTTTGCCCTGACCGGAAGTCAGAGCCTGTTGACCATGGCGGAACCATTGTTGGATGCAGAGTGCGCAGTCTACTTTTTATTCTACGTCATTGACACCTCCGCCACCCCCGCAACCACCAGCAAGAAAAGAGGAAGAGACAACAGCACTGACTGGACAAAAGGAATGGAGGAAAACGAGGAAGCAAGCCCAAGGAGTGACAGGGTGGCCCGACTACCCCCACCAGGAACAAGAGCTGGGGACCCAGCAAGACACCAGCTGGCATCACCCCAGCACCCACGCAGTTAATATTTTTTACGCGCGTATGTACCTAGTTTATGAAAGGTTGCAGGACACTGAGTGACGCGGCTGAACCTGACTGAAATGTGGAATGAAATGTGAAATGTGAAGTGTGTGTAGTTTTTTAGGAGTAGCTGATTGTGTGCCATTTGTTTTGCCATTCAAACTTTGGCTCATCAGTGGATGCCTTTGTGATTGCATTACAAATAGTCAAACGCACATAAAGTTCTGGCTCATGCTAACTTATCTCGTCCATTCTCTTCTCTGCCATCCACTGTCCTAATGTCCTCCCTCACAACATCCATCATCCTTTTCTTTGGTCTTGCTCTCGGTCTTTGGCCTGGCAGCTCCATCCTCAGCACCCTTCTTCCAATATACTCACTCTCTCACCTCTGAACATGTCCAAACCATCGAAGTCTGCTCTCTCTAACCTTGTCTCAAAAACAACCAACTTTGGCTGTCCCTCTAATGAGCTCATTTATAATCCTATCCAACCTCCTCACTCTGAGCAAGAACCTGAACATCTTCATTTCTGCTCCCTCGAGTTCTGCTTCCTGTTGTTTCTTAACTACCACCATCTCTAGTCTGCACATCATGGCCATCCACACCACTGTTTTATAAACTTTGCCCTTCATCCTAGCGGAGACTCTTCTGTCAAATCGAACATCAGACACCTTCTGCCAACTGTTCCATCCCGCTTGTACCCGTTTCTTCACTTCCTTACCACACTCATCATTGCTCTGTATTGTTGACCCCAAGTATTTGAAATCATCCACCTGCTCTATCTCTTCTCCCTGGAGCTTCACTCTTCCTCCTCCGCACCTCTCATTCACGCACATATATTCTGTTTTACGTCGGCCAATTTTCATTCTCAATCTTTCAAATCATTCCTCCGCCTTCTCCCTGCTCTCACTGCACATCACAATATCATCTGTGAACGTCATGGTCCAAGGGGATTCCAGTATAACCTTGTCTGTCACCTATCCAATACAACCACAAACAGGAAGGGGCTCAGCGCGGATCCTTGATGCAGTCCTACCTCCACCTTAAATTCTTCTGACACACCTGCGGCACATCTCACCGCTGTTCTGCTGCCCTCATACATGTCCTGTACTATTGTAACATATTTCTCCACTACACCAGGCTTACGGATGCAGTATCAAAGTTCCTCTCTTGGTACTCTGTCATACGCTTTCTCTAGATCCACAAAGGCACAATGTACCTCCTTCTGACCTTCTCTGTACTTTTCCACAAGCATCCTCAATACCCTCAAATTTTATCTTCATCACTCGATCTGCTACTCTTTTCACCTCCAAGACATTCTTAGCCAGCTCTTCTTTAAAGATAACTGCTACTCCATTTCTCTTCCCATCTACTCCATGATAAAATAATTTAAACTCTGCACCTAAACTTCTAGCTTTACTCCCTTTCCACTTGCTCTCTTGGATGCACAACATATCAACCTTTCTCCCAATCATCATGTCAACTAACTCCTGAGCTTTTCCTGTCATAGTCCCAACATTCAAAGTCCCAACACATAGCTGTAGGGTGTGTGCATTTCTCTTCTTAGTCCGACTAAGCCGCTTTCCTCCTCTTTTTTGTCTTTGACCTCCATTATCTGAATTTCTACCTACGCCTTGCAGATGAACAGTTCCAGGTTCGGGCGTCGGAAACCCGGGACATGACCTAACCATTATGGAATTTGTGTGTTGATCGCTCATATATGTTTGGCACAGTTTTACACCGGATGCCCTTCCTGACGCAAGCCTGTGCTTTTGTCCGGGCATTAGAACGGCCAACAGCTTGCACAATATTGTGCTGCCCAACAGGCTGCAGATAGTAAAAAAAAAAAAAAAAAAGAAACAATCAAATAACCAAACGTTCTACGTTCGATGTTTGGTCCTCGTATACGCAACATAGGTAATGTTGTTAGCGCTCTAAGCTAGGCTAACTTGGTCCGAGCAGCTTCAACGCGAACAATACGGCACCAATTTGGGTACTAAGATGAACTAAAATAAGCGTTGTTAAATTTCCTAAAAGTCCTCACCGCCCTTGTCGTACAAGTTATGAAGTTACTCACGTTCGATGTTTCTTCAACAGCACGGTTTGATCACAAACACGGCTCGTAGTCTGGGCCTATAAGCAAGTTTAAGTTGACATTTCTATTTGCCCAACTTCCTACTATGTACTCACGGTCCTCATTGTAAACGAAACATAGGTTTTGCCGGTTGTGTAAGTACTAACGTTTGATGATTACCTCCTCAGCAAATATTTGATTACATACATTACTTGATTTTATCAAGCTAGGTTAGGCCAGGCTAGGCTCGGCCGCGCAGCTTCAATTCGAATGAATACGGTTCCAATTTGGGTATTAAGATTACACAGATGATGGTTTTTGTCCACAGGAGTCGTCACCAGGCGTGTCCCACGTCGAATATTCACAACATTTGGTCCAAATTCAGCAATTTATTGTACGGTTTTGCAGGATGGAGCCTCCTCGATTAGTTGTCACCAGTTCGGGGACCGGAAGCCAACCTTAACAAGAACCGTTAATGGTTCATTTAAACTTCATATGTGAGAAATTAAAAAAAAAAATGTGTGTGCTCCAAAAACATTGACATATTTAATGCCATTAATCATAGTGCATACACGTATGGTGACTAGGACAAGCAGCAGCACAGGGGGAGACGCACCAGGACACCTTCAACAAAGACAAGTAAACTGCCCTGTACTGGAAAGTGAGTAGGCCTAATAATCACGTCACGTTTTGTAGGTTCCACATTCTTTAATTTAACCTCAAAATGAATTAAAAATGACTAACTTGGTTATTGGACAATAAAATGTTGGTTTCTGTGGTTAGCAAGGATCCTGATGATCCCAATGTTTTGAATATCAGATAAAGATGAGAATGTGGAGTCCCACCTATAAAGCATTGGCCTCACAGTTCTGAGGTCCAGGATTCAATCCCGGGCATGCCTTTGGGGAGCTTGCATGTTCTCCGGTTTTCTCCCCCATCCCAAAAACACGCAACATTAATTGGATACTCTAAATTGCCCGTAGGTGTGATTGTGATGGCTAAGAAAATGGATGGATAAATAGATGGATGGATAAGAATGTTATCAAAATTTTGGATCAGTCATGTCTTGTGAAGTCTGCCTCTCTGCATTGAAAATGATAGGTCCTATTCTAGGGAATTAGCGCTGTGATTCATGCAGATTGCAAGTTGTCGGCACAAGTGCATCACAGAGAAAAAAAAAAAATCATACCATACGAAGAAAGTTGGCTGGGACACACGTGTAATGAATCCAACAATGATTTTATCTATTTTGCTCAACTTGCGTGCTGACTGCCAAGTCAAACAAATTTGTACGCATTTATCAGTAAATAAGTCCCGTTTTCATTTGGGTTCGTTATTGGGTTGATAGGCACATTTCGGACAAAAGCACATTCATTTTTAGGACACAGAACCTGTCTGTGTAGGTATACCTCCAAATACATCCGTAGGTGTATGTCTAACTAGATCAAATGTTGTCAATAAAACAACCAGAAACGTCCAAGCTTCAGTCAGCCATCACTATTTGGGAGTCAAAATTCACATTTTGCACCTCAAAAAATGCAAAAGAGCAAATCACTGATTGTTTGCTGTTTTCGGTGGACGCATGGATGTGACATTGTCAAGGAAAGGCAGAAGTGAAGTGAAGCTTGATTGCTCGCATGGGAAGGGCAAAGCTGAATTGAGAAAAAAATGCAAGTGCAAAAGATATAAAATTGCAAAACACTTTGTACCCCTCTCCCTTTCTCTCTCTAATCAGCTCCACCCCGGATGTGCACACGTCATTGACCAGCCCTCATCATCACCTCTATAAAATCCTGACAGATCCTGGAAACTCTTGCCAAAGTATTAGTGTCTCTCCTGCAGTACGACAGCTTTCCACATACGCATAAAGGATGCCAGTTCTCAATTCCCTTATGATGTTCGTCTTCTACCTTCTCCTCAGTAATTCCTCCATGTTCCCTGGTGTGCTGAACTCCACTGCCATGCCACCAAGCCATCCACCTGTTCACGCCACCACTTGCCGCAAGTTCCTCGCCTCAATGACCTGCCAATACGCCCCAAGGATCCATCCTAAATATCCACTACAATGAACCCGTCATCACAATTCTATAGCCTCCACTTGCTTCTTAACATCAGATCGTGACATAATACTCAAGCCAGCATGGACCCAGCAACCCCAGAGACGCTACACCAAGGAACTTCCATTCCCTCACACGTCTCCCTCCATACCATGAATAGGCAATCCGATTACCCTCCTGTAAGTTGTAATTCTGATCAGACAGCCTCTGTGTCTCCCCCAATGTACAAAGATCCTCACGTCCGTCCCTCTGAGGCCTATGCTGGAGACATTGGTGCCTGGAGCCAATTCCTTTTAAATTCATCCCAAGTTTTTAACCTAGAAATGTTACGTTATCCCCCTGAACAATCCAAAACTGCATTTGTCACCAACCTTCAGCGCCACAAATCAGGGAAATGGTCAAGGGGGCCATGAGACAACTCCAGTCATTTGATTATTTTTCCACCAAACTCAAAAAGGGTTTTGATCACCCTGTCTAGGGCAGAGAAGCCACCCGCCGGCTCCTTACACTCACTCAAGGTGCTAGTTCCATTGCTTCACATTCCATAGACTTCAGAATTCTTGCAGGCAAATGCGGGTGACGGTGTACTGCGGAGAATCTTTTGAATATTTTTTTGTGAGCAGCTTTAGGATGACCTTTCTGCACGAGATGAGTCCTCCTTTCTTGCGGATTTTATTTCACTTTCACTTTTTTGTTTATTTCACTTTCCATGCATCTTGACAAATTGCTACAAGAGAGAGTTCAAGAGAGGGGGGTTAGAGCATGGAAGACCACTTCTACAGTTGGAATGGTAGCGTCAGCATGTCACCTACCTCCTACATGTCCGACTGCCACTTTCTCATTCCCCACTGCACCACATAAGACCATGTAACTATATAACACACAACTACAAGCTGAGGAAAGTTTGTAGTTGAGCTGAGGAAAGTATTTATTATGGTAAATTCGCTCACTTCATTCCTTCATGCCCCTTACATCCAAAAGACCAGGCTCACCACAACCAGAGAGTCCTGTGATGAGCCACAGTTCCACTTCCTGAAGCTCTTCTTCCCATATGACTGTTCTTGGTTGCATTCTTGGTGCAGATGACTATTTCATTCATGAAGGACTGGCAGTTGAGGGTGAACTCCTTCTCCAGTCACTTCCGTTTCCCAAGAAAGTTGCAGCCCTGGATGGGCGAGTCAGATCTCATCTCACCCACCAAAAAGTTCCATTAAGCGTACTTATTTCCAGTAACCATTGTAAGAACATCCCACTTTTTTTCATCCCTTCCTCTGAGACCACCCTAGTCCTCTATATTCCTTGGGTCAAAACAACATAACCCCGGCATAGACTAGACACAATTGTCAATCACTGGATGGAGCACTCGTCATTCACACTGCTTGCTAACTGTCATACTACCCTCCTGAAAAGCACCATCTTCCACACCTGTTGACCTCTCCCAAATACCCGAGGAATATCAGAATCTCTCCCCTGTTTTCAGCAAAGGTCTGGCCATTCCTCCCCCCAACCGCCCTGACGACTACGGAATTAGTTTCTTCCCAGGGTGCCCACTTCAACCTTTACCATCATGGCCTACTGAAGGTAACACGATCATTTTTACAATTGTCAATTTTTTCCCAAAATATATCCATTACATACCCCTCCCTAAACTAACCTCTGCACTTGAAATTACTAACTTCCTTGTCCAGCATGTTTTCAAACTCCACAGAATTGCCATCGATATTGTTTTGGACCAACATTCTCAGTTCAGCAGCCAGCTTGTCATTGGGATACCATTCACAAATCAACAAGCAGATGCAGTGGGCAAATCTGTCCCGAGAATTGGCCCTCCACTGCGTTGCCACATGCAACACCTCCTGCTAGAACTCATTGCTCCTGTCGACTGAGTAAGCCCACAACTCCCTCACCAGTTCACACTTTGTGAAAGTATTCACCCCCCTTGAACTTTTCAACCTTTTGCCACAATTCAGGCTTCAAACATAAAGATATAAAATTAAAATGTTTTGTCAAGAGTCAACAACAAGTGGGACACAATCGTGAAGTGGAATGAAATTTATTGGATATTTTATACTTTTTTAACAAATAAAAACCTCAAAAGTGGGGTGTGCAATATTATTCGGCCCCCTTGCATTTATACTTTGTAGCGCCACCTTTTGCTCCAATTACAGTTGGAAGTCGCTTGGGGTATGTCTCTATCAGTTTTTGCACGTCGAAAGACTGAAATTCGTGCCTCTTCTTCTTTCCAAAAACAACTCAAGCTCAATGAGGTTGGATGGAGAGTGTTTATGAATAGCAGTCCAGCTCTGCCCACAGATTCACTGGATTCAGGTCTGGACTTTGACTTTGCCATTCTAACACCTGGATATGTTTATTTGTGAACATTCCATTGTAGATTTGGCTTTATGTTTTGGATCATTGTCCTGTTGGAAGATAAATCTCCGTCCCAGTCTCAGGTCTTTTGCAGACTCCAACGGGTTTTCTTCCAGAATAGTCCTGTATTTGGCAGCATTCATCTTCCCATCAATTTTAACCATCTTCCCTGTGCTTGCTGAAGAAAAGCAGGCCCAAACCATGAGGCTGCCACCACCATGTGTGACAGTGGGGATGGCGTGTTCAGGGGGATGAGCTGTTTCTTTTACGCCAAACATATCGTTTTGCATTGTGGCCAAAACGTTTGATGTTGGTTTCATCTGACCAGAGCACCTTCTTCCACATGTTTGGTGTGTCTCCCAGGTGGCTTTGGCAAACTTTAAACGAGACTTTTTATGGATATCTTTGAGAAATGGCTTTCTTCATGCTGCTCTTCCATAAAGGCTAGATTTGTGCAGTGTACGACGATTATTGTCCTATGGCCAGACTCTCCCACCTCAGCTGTAGATTTTTGCAGTTCAATCCAGAGTGATCATGGACCTCTTGGCTGCATCTCTAATCCTTGTTCCAGGTGAAAGTTTAGAAGGACAGCCGGGTCTTGGTAGATTTGCAGTGGTCTGATATTCCTTCCATTTCAATATGATTGCTTGCACAGTGCTCCTTGAGATGTTTAAAGTTTAGGAAATCTTTTTGTACAATCAGTAAGACTCGAACTTGTAACATGGCCAAGACCAAAGAGCTGTCCAAAGACACCAGAGACAAAATTGTACAACTCCACATGGCTGGAAAGGACTACAGAGAAATTGCCAAGCAGATTGGTGGAAAAAGGTCCACTGTTGGAGCAATCATTGGAAAATGGAAGAAGCTAAACATGACGGTCAATCTCAATCGGAGTGGAGCCCCATGCAAGATATCACCTCGTGGGGTCTCAATGGTCCTTGGAAAGGTGAGGAATCAGCCCAGGACTACACGACAAGACTTGCTCATCAATGACCTGAAAAGAGCTTGGACCACCTTTTCCAAGGTGGTAATACACTAAGACGTCATGGTTTGAAATCAATGCATGGCACAGAAGGTTCCCCTGCTTAATCCACCACGTGTCAAGGCCCGTCTTAAGTTTGCCAATGACCATTTGGATGATACAGAGGAGTCATGGGAGAATGTTTTGAAGTCCGATGAGACTATGCATGGGGGTGATAGCATCATGCTTTGGGGATGTTTTTCTGCACATGGGACAGGACAAATGCACTGTATTAAGGAGAGGATGACTGCATCCATGTATTTTGAGATTTTGCCGGAACAACGTCTTTCCCTCAGTCAGAGCATTAAAGATGGGTCGTGGCTGGGTCTTTCAACAAGACAATGACCGAAGCACACAGTCAGGGTAATCAAGGAGTGGCTCTGTAAGAAGGACATCAAGGTTCTGGCATGGCCTATCCATTCTCCAGATCTAAACCTAATAGAAAATTTTTGGAGGGAGCTGAAACTCTGTGTATCTCAGCGATAGTCCAGAAACTTGTTTGATCTAGAGAAGATCTGTGTGGAGGAGTGGGCCAAAATCCCTCCTGCAGTGTGTGCAAACCTGGTGAACAACTACAGGAAACGTTTGACCTATGTAATTGCAAAAAAAGGCTACTGTACCAAATATTAACATTGGTTTTCTCAATTTTTCAAATACTTATTTGCAGCTGTTTCACAAAAATAAATAATTAAAAAAATCATACATTCTGATTTATGGATTTTTTTTTTTAGATTATCTCTCTTACAGTGGGCATGTACCTACAATGAAAATTTCAGACCCTCCATGATTTCTAAGGGGGAGAACTTGCAATATAGCAGGGTGTTCAAATACTTATTTTCTTCACTGTAAGATAACCAAAATTACTGTCTATACAGTTGAAGTCACAAATTTACATACACTGTGCAGAAAAACATATCAATTCAATTAGATTAATGTATATGTTGTCAATTAACCTATCAGGAGCTTCCATCGCCATGACCTCATCATCTGGCCTACCCCATGTTCTTTTAAGACATTGTACTTTTTTGTGTATGTAAACCTTTGAGCTCAAACAAAATAATATAACATTTTCTAAGAAATGTTCTCATTATTGTGGCATTAACACAACTAAATAATTTTGTTAATCTTTACTGACTTGAAACAGGAGAGGTTTCCTCTGATTTGACTTCAGATAGTGAGGCAAAAAAATATAATGTGTGTTTTTGCACCATGTATCTCAACTTCTGGCTTCAACTGTATCACCAAAATGAGAGCCCAGAACAGCACCACTTGCAGATCTCAATTCAGCAAAGAGCAAATGAATATTCCCGCCAGATAGTGTGAATTTTGGGACAGAGTAAATGAGCAGGTTTAGGCTATAAATGAATGTGTAAATGCCAGATTGGCTAGAAATTGGAGGTTATTATTATTATTTTTAATCCGAGTTGTGCATCTACCTCCTTTATTTCATATGAACAGGCTTAATTTACCCGTTTACAATTTCTGAGTTTAAAAAGGCCTATATTTTAATGCTTTCATTTTTTTTATTCCCTTTTTTAACTTGCATCAAAATACAATATGTACTCAATGAAATGTTGGCCTGAGGTATTTATGCCTATTAATGGGAACTGTTTTAATCGTCAAGGTGTGTGTTTAAAAAATCACTTTGTGTTTCTGTGTTTTGTGGCATACATTTATTCTTGTTCGTGCATTGTTGACCTTTAGCAAGATCAAAATATTTATTTATATATCTAGGCAAATTAGTGGTGGAAATAAAATGACCGTAAGATTGGCTACATTTCAGTCACATAGATTAGACCGGTGCTGTGTGCAATTCATGCAAGGTTGTTATTTTATGTAAAGGAGAAAATACCTCTAACAAACATTAGCACTTGTCAACTCGTTATGGAATGAAATTCAAGGAGTGTCAAGTCTTTGACCGTCTCAGTAGTTGCTAAGTAAACAACCTTAGGTATGACTTTTGTTGACGAAGATCACACTTTCACAAATAATATCCTGCCTTTACCACACAGTCACCTTGCATGCAGCATGCATGAATAATACAGATGAGCTACATATAAAATATATTTTCATAACTTTTCGATAGCAAAAATGATAAAACAACAGTATGACGGTGGCTGGTTAGCATATCTGCCTCACAGTTTGGAGAACCCAGATTTGAATAGATTATCTCTCCCACAGTGGACATGAACCTACAAGGAAAATTTCAGACCCCTCCATAATTTCCAAGTGGGAGAGCTTGCAATATAGCAGGGTGTTCAAATGCTTATTTCATTAAGGAAAGTATTCACACATATTATGTCTAATATACACATACAAACACAAACAACCAAATCTGTGGATGATCTTTTGTCTGTCCTTGTGCCGAATCATGTCCATTTTCCATTTCTCTATTTTTACAACCAACACATCACCTAGTTCTTTCTCATGTACAAACTCATTCCCACCCTCCCTCTCTCATTACCTTAATTAAATCCAGCAGATGAACATTGTCTTATCTGTTGGGGAGGAGGCTTGGCTTCAGTGATGCAATAAAGCTCATTTGCATTGGCAAAGTTAATTGCGGGAGCGGAGCAGGTGTATGGCAATAATGATCATCACACATGACACTCACCTGTGACCGGCGGTATACGTGACGCACACACTAACATGCGTAGAGACAGACACATTTTCATCAATGTGCTGTTATAAAATATGTACATACACTGGTGGCATAAAAGCAACAGAGTTCAATGACACACATGCGAGTAGGCACTCAATTCAAGTCGGCAAACAACTAGCACTTACCATTTGAATTTTTTTTTAGAACAAATAGCCAAATTCCTTGTGGTAATATGCAGTGAAATTCTCGAGTTCTCGATTACATCAGTTTTCCTGTTATATTCACACACAAAACACAACATGAAATGGAATTTTAGTAAGAATTCTAATGGAAAAATAGGCATTCATAAAGAAAAATAGGACATCTTGTGTCGTTGGACTCAAAATGAGCATGAATGTATTGGTTTCCAATGATGTCACCACCAACCTTCGACCAATTGGATGAAGTAATGATGGAAAAAAAACTTCACGCTTCACCTATCACCTGTGTTCTCTGACCTATATGACACATAAGATCCCGTAATTGGAAACCCATCCATAGGTCACAGCGTTTTTGAGTCTAGTACCAGTCCTCTTGAGAGGGGTGGGATCCTCTTCAACTCCGTTTGGTGCACTGTGTGAGGTGCCAAGCAGATGTGGGTACACTTGTTGCCCCCAGGTATGGCGCCTTTACTCTGCGCCATGAACGCTGTGTTTCGTAGTGATGGGGCACTGCTAACCTTGACTTGAGACACTGAAAGTCGGTGGAGAGAATACTGCGAAGACCTCTTCAGTTCCACTGACATGCCTTCCTGTGAGGATGCATAGTCTGGGTTCTCAGTGGTGGGGTCTCCTATCTCTGGGGA
This sequence comes from Syngnathoides biaculeatus, assembly GCF_019802595.1. Classification (NCBI taxonomy): domain Eukaryota; kingdom Metazoa; phylum Chordata; class Actinopteri; order Syngnathiformes; family Syngnathidae; genus Syngnathoides; species Syngnathoides biaculeatus. The sequence continues at coordinate 24,756,199 of NC_084651.1, forward strand.
CTTGGTGGCAAGAACCCAGGGTAGAAGTGATTCACTTGGAGTTTCTAAAGGATATATCTAGACATTGGGGGACTGTCTTGGTTGACACGCCTCTGCAACATTGCATGGACATCAGGTCGCGTGCCTCTTGATTGGCAGACTGGGTTGGTGGTCCCCCTTTTCAAGAAAGGTGACTGGAAGGTATGTTCCATCTACGGGGGGATCACAGTCTTCAGCCTGGTAAGGTTAATTCAGGGGTGCTGGAGAGGAGGGTTCGTCGAGAAGTCAAATCTCAGATTCAGGAGGAGCAGTGTGGTTTTCATCCTGGCCGTGAAACAATGGATCAGCTCTACAACCTCGGCATGGTCCTGAAGGGAGCATGTGAATTTGCACAGCCACTCTATATGTGTTTTGTGGATTTTGAGAAGGCATTCAACCCTGTCCTTCGAGGATTCCCTTGGGGGTGCTTCAGGAGTATGGGGTACGAAACCCCTTATTGGGGCTGTTCCGTCTGTTCTGGTGAGGATTAAACTCCACCAAGACTCTCCTTTGTCACCGATTTGTTCATGAATTTTATGGACAGAATTTCTTGGCGTAGTTGAGGCGTCGAGGGGGTCTGGTTTGGTGGCCTCAGAATTGCATCTCGGCTTTTTACAGATGATGTGGTTCTGTCGGCTTCATCAAGCCGTGATCACCAACTCTCATTGTGGACACAGCTGCTATGAGAATCAGCATCTCCAAAGGGTTATCACCAATGTTTCCCAGTTCACCTCTACGAGTCTGTGTGCACTCAGCCACCCTTGTGTCCATGCCCACCAAGTCCCGATGGCAGCAGGCCAAGGAGACACCTGCTGATCACCAGCTGGCCTCTTGCTCATATCTTGGCATCACTTGACCCTTAGCCGCCTCTTATGACTCTGTGGTGCCTGACCCACAGTCTCCTTTCTCGTGTCTCGGTGGCAGCTAACCCCAGTCACCTCTTTCTCATTTCTTGGCAGCGCCTGAGCCCCAGCCGCCTCATTATCATATCTCGGTGGCACCTGACCTCCACCCACCTCTTTCTCATGTCTCAGTGGCACCTGACCCCCAGCCGACTCTTGCTCATGTCTCGGCAGAGCCTGAGCCCCAGCCGCCTCTCACCCACACCTTGGCAGAGCCTGAGCCTCAGCCGCCTCTCACCCACACCTTGGTGGAGCCCGAACCCCAATAGCCTCTCACCCATGCCTCGGCAAAGCCCGAGCCCAGCCACCTCTCGCCCATGCCTCTGTGGTGTTTGACCAGCACCAGCATCAGCAGCCACCGCCTCTTGTCCATGCCTCGGCAGCTCAACCAGTAGCACGAGCAACCACCTCTAAACCACACCTTGGTGGTGCTGGACCAGCACCAGCCCCAGCAACCGCCAGCTCTCGAGGCTTCGTCCGCAGCTGTCATGTGCTCCTGTTTGATTACTGCTTTGTCATTGGGATCCTGGCGCTTAGTGTTCTAGCCGACCTCCTGAACTGCTCAGCCAAGTTCCTCACTTTGGGTGGCCTGGACAGCCACCAGGCAGACTGGGGTGGTGGTTTCTACCCCATGTCGTTTGCTCGTGACAATGGTAGATTCTTTCACACCGTTCATCTAAAATCAACTAGAAGACCTTCGCTTGTTCCCAATTTTTCTGAAAGATTTTAAATTAATCAAATGAAAAATATATATTTGCATTCATATGTGTCATGCTTTGAGAGCACCAAAAACTAGCGTTGTCTTCTTATATACAGGCTAGATGTAGATTCGTCTTCTAATTGAGGTAGATTCGTCTTCTATGGGCATTTGAGGTAGATTTTTCTTCTACACGTGCTGAAGATAAAATCCTCAACTTGTTTTACACATTGGAAGCATTTGCACATGCCGAAACCTGAGATCATTGTAGAGAACTGCCATGTTTTAACCATTTTGTTCTAACTTTCTCTAAGTTATACTTCTTTTGTTGTACAGTGCTTCTAATTCTTGAAACAATTCCTGAGGAGGTTAATGAGGCGGTTGGTGGGGTAGTTGTAAATAGGTAAAATCAACATTTAGCCTGAATAATATAGATGGTACAAATAATATATATATTTAAAAAGTGATATTATGCAGTAAAGAACAATCTGTTCCAAACTGATTAACTTGACGAAGGTGCAACTGAGAACATAAATTCTTGAGAACTACCCGCTTTGTCATTTTCATCAATCCATCCATTTTCTGCACGGCTTATCCTAACTTGGGTCGCAGCTGCTTATCACATCTGATTCTAGATGTCAAGCGTGGTATACCCTGAACTGGTCGCCAGGCAATCGCAGGGCAGACAGGCAAACAAACAACCATTTGCAGTCACATTCACACCTAATCTTTAATTAACCTACCTTGCGTGTTTTTGGGATGTGGGAGGAAATCGGAGTACTCTGGGAAATCCCATGCATGCACCGGGTGAAGAGAACACAAACAGGTGAGGCTGGATTCAAGTCTGGGTTCTCAGAAATGTGAGGCAGATGTTCTAACCACTCACCATCATGCTGTCGTTTTATCATCTTTGCTATCTAGAGTGAAGAAAATAAGTATTTGAACACCCTGTTATATTGCAAGTTCTCCCACTTAGAAGTCATGGAGGGGTCTGAAATTTTCATCGTAGGTGCAGGTCAACTGTGAGAGAGATAATCTAAAAAGGAAAATCCAGAAATCACAATGTATGACTTTTTAATGATTTTTTTATGTGATACAGCTGCAAATAAGTATTTGAACACCTGAGAAAAACAATGTTAACATTTGGTACAGTAGCCTTTGTGTGCAATTGCAGAGGTCAAACGTTTACTGTAGTTGTTCACCAGGTTTGCACACACTGCAGGAGGTATTTTGGCCCACTCCTCCACACAGATCTTCTCTAGATCACACAGGTTTCTGGGCTGTCGCTGAAAAACACAGAGTTTCAGCTCCCTCCAAAGATGTTCTATTGGGTTTTGGTCTGGAGTCTGGCTAGGCCACATCAGAATCTTGAGATACTTGTTATGGGGCCAATCCTTAGCTTTCCTGGCTGTGTGCTTCGGGTCATTGTTATGTTGAAAGACCCATTCACAACCTATCTTCAATGCTCTGACTGAGGAAAAGAGGTTCCCCATAATCTCACGATACATAGCCATGGTCATTCTCTCCTTAATACAGTGCAGTCGTCCTGTCCCATGTGCAGAAAAATACCCCCAAAGCATGATGCTACCACTCCCATGCTTCACAGTAGGGATGGTGTTCTTGGGATGGAACTCATTATTTGTCTTCCTCCAAACAGGTTTACTGTAATTTGACCAAAAAGTTCCATTTCGGTCTCATCTGACCACAAAACTTTCTCCCATGACTTTCTCTGTATCATCCAAATGGTCATTGGCAAACTTAAGACGGGCCTTGACATGTGCTGGTTTAAGCAGGGGAACCTTCCATGTCACACATGATTTCAAACCATGACGTCTTAGTGTATTACCAACAGTCACCTTGGAAACGGTGGTTGTCCTGGTCTGATTCATCACCTTTCTAAAGATCATTGAGACCCCACAAGGTGATATCTTGCATGGGGCTCCACTCTGATTGAGATTGACCGTCATGTTTAGCTTCTTCCATTTTCGAATAATTGTGCCAACAGTGGACCTTTTTCCACCAAGCTGCTTGGCAATTTCTCTGTAGCCCTTTCTAGCCATGTGGAGTTGTACAATTTTGTCTCTGGTGTCTTTGGACAGCTCTTTGGTCTTGGCCATGTTACAGGTTTGAGTCTGACTGATTGCATGGGGTGTCTTTATGCAGCTAACGACCTCACACAGGTGCATCTGATTCCGGATAATACATGGAGTGGAGGTGGAATTTTCAAGGCGGACTAACATGTCTTTGAGGGTCAGAATTCTAGCTGACGGACAGGTGTTCAAATACTCGTTTGGAGTTGTATCACACAAATCAATCGTTAAGAAATCATACATTGTGATTTCTGGATTTTTCTTTTTCGATTATCTCTCTCACATTGGAGATGCACCAATGATGAAAATTTCGGACCCCTCTATGGTTTCTAAGTGGGAGCACTTGCAATATAGCAGGCTGTTCAAATACTTATTTTCTTCACTGTATGTGCAATCGCCACTGGGTTCAGTGGCTGTTTGAAAGACGCATTTTTCATTTCTTTTTCAGTTGCGTATTATTATGAAATTATCTCTGGATGGCTGTATCTTCCCTGGAAAAGTTCTTCCCTTTGTGAAAACCTCTATTTTGCAGCTCAAATATCTAGGGATGTATCGGCATCAGAATAATACCGGAAGTCGATGTAATTGATTAAGAGCTGAGCAGAGTGCGGTTTTTGCACATTCGACAACGTCGCAGGGCTTGAGAGCATAGAGAATGGCTTTTTGGATGGATGGATGGATGGATGGATGGATGGATGGATATTTCATGGATTTGAAACATCATGTTTTTTTCAATTAATACAATTTGGCAGGGCAACATTCTTTTCTCCTCTGTGTCACATTTACACATTTATTTTACCTTGAGAGGGACTCTAAGATGTTAACTATTAGAATACTTGTATCCTCATTTAGGTTTGCAGAAAGATTAAATTTTATATAGAAATAACTTAAATAGAATTTGTCAGAGAATGTGAAGTAGGCTAGAACATCACAAGAACCAATGCATCATGTCAATAGCCAAAGAAATTCAAGTAGAAATGAAAAAAGGAAGACTTTGTCAAAAATAATGGGAATAGAGCACACATTAAAAGTTAGTCGATGCCGGTTCAGTGTTTCTTTTAATGCCAAAATTATCCACAGGTTTCACATAGACATCTCTAAATTGGAAAAGTATTATCGAAATTCCTCTCTCGCTCATACATCCAAAGACCCCGGCTGGAAAACTGACAGCCAATCAGTGTTTGCCGTGCATGCAGTGCTTCCTGTTCTGACCCCCTATTGCTCGTGGATACGTTTCACTGAACAGAAAACGCCCACTATCTGGCATTTTGTGGCTGATTTTTGTGAAAAATAATTACAAACAAACAAAACAACTACAACGTAATGTACAATTTTCGAACGTATGCATTTGAGCTAGAATACAGACAAGCAGAACTTGACGTGTTGGAGAGGGTGTGTGACACTGACGAAGGAGCACAACAATCACATAACATGGCTCTCAGAGATCTTCCAGACAGGCTCATTTCAAAAGACTGGTGTTCATGTTCTCATTTTGACCGAATGCCAGCGTATCGGAATGAACTTGGCTCACGATCAACACATCTGCATAACTTCCTCAGTTAGATATGAAGTTATTTGTTTGGATGAAGACATGTGATATATCAATTTACTTATGATCCATGACAGTTTAATGAAAGGACCACTTGTATATCAAGTGAAAAATCGGTGAGGACACATTTTTAACGGTCTTGGAATGCTATGTCCAAAATTCATCAAAAATGTGTGCTTATTTTCTGAGTATGGCGTAGGACTATCTCATGGTTTATTTATATCTGGAATATAAACCCCCCCCCCCCCAAAAAAAAAAAAAATTGGGACTTCCCTAAAATGATTACAATATATCTCCATCCATTAATTTTCTTATCCGCTTGTCCGCACGAGGATCGTGAGAGTGCTGAAGCCTATCCCAGCTGTCAACTAGTAGGAGGCAGGGTAAATCGCACAGACATGGGCAGAACATGCAAACTCCACACAGGGAGGTCAGGGACTGAACACGGGTTCTCATAACTGTGAGGCCAACGCTTTACAGCTGCCCCACCGTGCTGCCTCGTGAAGTATGTTGTTGCTTATACAGTAGAGCCAGGGGGCTATAAGCTAGGCAGCTAATAACCAGTAATGGTTAGATCCGTGCAAATTTCCCTGGCTGATGAACGAACCTCAACTGTGACAGCCACAATTTTATCCTGTCAGGTTGACTCCACGGGAGGTGGCTGCGTTTTCTCAGTTTTGTCGCAGTTTGGTGCACAACACCTCAGCATCTTGGCCTTGGTAGAACAAATGATCTGTAATGCTAAGCACCGGAAATGTCACGGCGCGGGGTCAAGGACATTTCTTTCGGATCTGGCTGTGAAAGCTGGCACATATACAGGTAATCTGTGGATTTAAAAGATGCTCTTTATTTTCATTTATTTTTTCAAAATATATGTAATAATCACATTACTTCTGATTGGAGCGTTTATCGTACATATGAATTTTGTACAGGGTCCTCCTTTAACCACAGTCAGAGCCATTTATTTACAAATAAAGAAAAGTGGGAATAGTGGGAAACCTCCCCAGGAGTGCACGACTGTTGGATTTGCTGTAATTACATTTATTATGCATTTGAATTATTGTAGGTACATTAAGTATGTGTAGAGCCAGGCAAAGAATGAACTTAGTTTTTTGCAGATTCCTTGCACACAGGAATGCAGCCAGACAAAGTATCATCCTTGCTTTGGACCAGACGAGTAGCCACACACAGGTGCATCAGCCTACCCTTATCTTCTGAGAAGTGGCCACGGACAACTTCATCAATGCACACACATCCTTATTTTTGAATGTGCCTTTGTTTCACTTGCTTGCTCACCCCTTCTTTTGACCTTGAGTGCTTTATGAAATAAAGAGCACGCGAGAGGCTGGTTCAGAACGTGTTTGGAGACTGTAACTCGCCTGTCTCTCACATTCTCCTGATCAGAAGAAAGATGACTTCTTGTCCATTATTTGTGCAATTATTCCAGCAAATTAGGTGATAAACCAAACAACGGCCAAGAAAAATGACTCCAAAAGAACATCGGACAATTTCTAAAGACCTGCAAGCGTCGCTGGTCTCAGTTAAGGTCAATGTTCATGTGTCTAGTTCCTAGGTGAAAACCTGTAGTAACCTTAATTTTGTTTTATTCACAAAATCAGTTTATTTAGTCTCCCAATGACTGAGTTGGGTTGGACTGAATAACAGTGATTACTGACTGTAAAGTAGTGGTAGGGAGAGTGTAGCACAACAGCATCGGATGGTGGTGTTTAGGATGACTCTGGTGTTGGGTAGGAAGATTAAGAAGAAAAAGGTAGAGCAGAGAACCATGTGGTGGAAGCTGAGAAAGGAGGAATGTTGTGCGGCCTTTCGGAAAGAGGTGAGACAGGCTCTCGATGGACAGCAGAGGCTCCCGGAAGACTGGACTACAACAGCCAAGGTAATCAGAGACAGTCAGGAGAGTACTTGGTGTGTCTTTTGGTAGGAAAGGGGAGAAGGAGACTTGGTGGTGGAACCCCAAAATACAGGGAGTCATACAAGGAAAGAGATTAGCGAAGAAGAAGTGGGACACTGAGAGGACTGAGGAGAGGTGAAAGGAGTACATCGAGATGCGACGTAGGGCAAAGGTAGAAGTGGCAAAGCCTAAAAAAGAGGCATATGAAGACATGTACACCAGGATGGACATGAAAGAAGGAGAAAAAGATCTCTACAGGTTGGCCAGACAGAGGGATTGAGATGGGAAGGATGTGCAGCAGGTAAGGGTGATTAAGGATAGAGATGGAAATGTGTTGACTGGTGCCAGTAGTGTGTTAAATAGATGGAAAGAAAACTTTGAGAAATTGATGAATGAAAAAAATGAGAGAGAAGGAAGAGTTGAACAGGCAAGTGTGAAGGACCAGGAAGATTAGTAAAGGGGAAGTCAGAAAGGCAATACAAAGGATGAAAAATGGAAAGTTGGTCCTGATGACATACTGGTGGAGGTATGGAAGCAATTTGGAAAGATGGCTGTGGAGTTTTTGACCAACTGATTCAACAGAATACTAGCGGGCGAAAAGATGCCTGAAGAATGGAGGGAAAGCGTTCTAGTTCCCATTTTTAAGAACAAAGGCTTCACAGCTGTGGGAATTATAGAGGACTAAAGTTGATGAGCTACACAATGTATGAGAGTAAGTTATGGGAAAGAGTAGTGGAGGCTAGACTCTGGACAGAAGTAAGTATCTGCGAGCAACAGTATGGTTTCATGCCTAGAAAGAGTACCACAGATGTATTATTTGCCTTGAGGATGCTAGTGGAAAAGCGCAGAGGTGAGAAGGAGCTACATTGTGTCTTTGTGGCTCTAGAGAAAGCCTATGACAGAGTACCAAGAGAGGAACTGTGGTCCTGCATACGTAAGTCTGGTGTAGCAGAGAAGTATGTTAAAATAATACAGGACATGTATGATGGCAGCAGAACAATGGTGAGGTGTGCCTTAGGTGTGGCAAAAGAATTTAAGGTGGCGGTGGGACTGCATCAGGGATCAACTCTGAGCCCCTTCCTGTTTGCAGTGGTAATGGACAGGCTGACAGATGAGGTTAGACTGGAATCCCCTTGGACCATGATGTTCGCAGATGATATTGTGATATGCAGTGAAAGCAGGGAGCATGCATAGGAACAATTCGAAAGACGGATACATGCACTGGAAAGGAGAGGAATGAAGATTAGCCGAAGTAAAACAGAATATATGTGCGTGAATGAGAAAGGTGGAGGGGGAAGAGTGAGGCTACAGGGAGAAGAGATAGCGAGGGTGGACGACTTCAAATACTTGGGGTCAACAATACAGAGCAATGGTGAGTGTGGTAAAGAAGTGAAGAAACGGGTCCAAGCAGGTTGGAACAGCTGGCGGAAGGTGTCTGTTGTGTTATGTGACAGAAGAGTCTCTGCTAGGATGAAGGGCAAACTTTACAAAACAGTGGTGAGGCCGGCCATGATGTACGGATTAGAGACGGTGGCACTGAACAACAGGAAGCAGAACTGGAGGTAGCAGAAATGAAGATGTTGAGGTTCTCGCTCGGAGTGAGCAGGTTGGAGAGGATTAGAAATGAGCTCATTAGAGGGACAGTCAAAGTTGGATGTTTTGGAGACAAGCTTCGAGAGAGCAGACTTCGATGGTTTGGACATGTTCAGAGGCAAGAGAGTCAGTATATTGGTATAAGGGTGCTGAGGATGGAGCTGCCGGGCAAAAGAGCGAGAGGAAGACCAAAGAGAAGGTTTATGAATGTGGTGAGGGAAGACATGAGGGCAGTTGGGGTAAGAGAGGAAGATGCAGGAGATAGGCTAAAATGGAAAAAGATGACGCGCTGTGGCGACCCCTAACGGGACAAGCCGAAAGGAAAAGAAGGAGAATAGAGTTTTGTTCCGTTGCGGGTTACACAAGCAATTATCCCGTTAAAGAGAAAAAAAATGGGATTGGACTCTTGGGCCCAATCCCGCCTCTTGTTTGATTGAGTGGGGTCCTCACCCTCTGTGGTGGAAGCACAGCATTTACAGGACATTTCTGACAGCCATTGTGCATGTGAAACAATGTCAATTCACTTGCATATGTTCACAAGCACACACCCTTGGGACCTTTTCTCTGGGTTTGGGGCCACTCACTCATTGCATCAAATAACTCATCAATATGCAAATTGACTGGGTAGCCCTTCACCTACTCATGATATTATTATTATTATTATTAATAATAATAATAATAATCTCTCTGAGGCGACATAGTGGATCAGATGGTAAAGCTTTGGCCTCACAGTTCTGAGGTCCCGGGTTCAATCCCAGACCCACCTGTGTGGCATTTGCATGTTCTCCCCATGCGTGGGTTTTCTCCGGGCACTCCGGTTTCCTCCCACATTCCAAAAACATGCAACATTAATTGGACAATCTAATTTGCCCCCAGCTGTTTGTCTCTATGTGCCCTGTGATTGGCTGGCGACCAGTTCAGGGTGTACCCTGCCTCCTGCTCGTTGACAGTTGGAATATTCTCCAGCACTCCCCGCAACCCTTGTGAGGATAAGTGGCAAAAGAAAATGGATGGATGAATAATCTCTTTGGCCCTATAGATGTTTATAATTTACACAACCACTCCCACCACACGTCAGTTTTACAGCTGGGTTCACAAACCTTGTCCTGGATGCAACTCCTCTTGCCCTTGTGTGTTGGCAGGTTTGTTTTACGTTTACACTATACCAAATATTACTTCTATTCGTTCTACCTTCAACTTCAACAGGTTTTGTCCTGTTGTGGTTTATCGTTCTCCCAGTCAGGCTGTTCCTCATGTGATGTTTCTACTGGCTCCATGTGTATAAAGCTGGACATAGATAACTATCTTATTTTATCTCTGCGTATCGCTTTCACTTTAATGTGGTGAAAGGACTTTTAGTCTAATCTTTAGTAAGGGGTGAAAACTTGTAAAACTTGTATGTTTTCCTCTCTTTGCAAAGAATTTTCCTTTCTTTTTCTTTTTGCTTATGGTGTCAGAAAAAGATCTTGCCAAACACTTGTTACTACTATGTCCTAAACAACCCTCATATTAATGTGGAATTGTTCTAAATATAGTATACAATTATTTACCTTTCTTTTTTTAACAGCTAATGGCTTGCCTTTTGTTGTCTTTTTTCACTCCTCTTTAAGAATCCTTTTTCATCACTTTGATTCTCAATACATATCCTTACGAATTACAAGAAAACAAAGCGGCATCTTCAAAACTCCCCTGTGACACTGGAAAAATTTCCTGGCATAAAAGTGGATATAGACCTGTTATTCTAAACTGACCTAACAGTTGAACAAGCCCCCCTAAAAAAAGAAAAAAAAATGAAAGAAAAAATGTAATCTACAGTTTGAACACTGTCTGATGTGGATCATTTTAAGGCCCGGAAATGAAGATGTCACTTCAAGGTTGCCAGGTTAGGTGCATGCTTGTGATGCTCATATCTACATAGAAGGTGTAAGATCACTGTGCATGTTGAACCCTTTTTTTTTTTTTTTTTTTTTTTTTTTTTACAGCAAAGCAAAGATATTTTTTTTCATATGGCATATTTTGTACACACGGTCACGGTAACGCAATGTGAATTAGATGATTAAAGGCATTTAAAATCAAAGAAAAAAATATTATAAACATTTCAAATTAAGGGAAGAAAATAAAAGTACAATGAAAACAATGTACAGTGTAAGAAATATTCCGTTCATTCATCCATTTTCTTTGCCGCTTATCCTCACGAGTTTTGCAGAGATTGTTGCAGCCTATCTCAGTTGTCAATGGACAGGAGGCAGGGCACACCCTGAACTTGTTGCCAGCCAATCGCAGGGCACATACAGACGAACAACCATTCGCACTCACAATCACACCAATGGGAAATTTAGTGTGTCCAATTAATATTGCATGTTTTGGGGATGTGGGAGGAAACCGGAGTGCACAGAGAAAACCCATGCAGGCACGAGAAGAACATGCAAAGTCCACACAGGCGGGGCCGGGATTGAACCCAGGTCCTCAGAACTGTGAGGCCAACGCTTTACCAGTTCAACCACCGTGCCACCTGTAAGAAATATTTCAAGTGGAAATGCTGTCAAAAGCATGAGAAAAAACTTTGTAACCTGGACATTAAAATATCCATACTTGGGGCTGATTTCACTTCTGTTGGCATTCTATTTATGTGCAGCATAATAGCTACATGCTGCTTCACCATGTTTGCTTTGTAATCGGCATGCCACTATTTGACCTGAGTTTGTTGATCTCAGCGCTCTACTGGGTTTATATTCATAAACATTTCTTTCATGTATCCAGGACCTGAACCATTTAGTGATTTATAGACCAGTTACAGAACTTTAAAATCTATTGTTGTTAAGGAATTTATTACCATGTTAGTTATAATCTCAAAAGTATATCATTACTACTATAGTTGCTGTTAGGATTGTTTTATCATGTGTTTGTTTCTGTTAGTCTTAGTCTGAATTGTTCTCTTTGTGAGCTGCGTGCATGTCTTGAAGTAATGCAGCCCTATGGGGGCACAAACCAGTGCAATCTGTAGGCCGGTCCCAAGCCCGGATAAATGCAGAGGGTTGCGTCAGGAAGGGCATCCGGCGTAAAAACTGTGCCAAACAAATATGAGCGTTCATCTAAAGAATCCCATACCGGATCGGTCGTGGCCCGGGTTAACAACGCCCGTCCCGGCACTGCTAACCTACAGGGCGTCGGTGGAAATTCAGCTACTGTGGGTCGAAGACAAAGAAGAGGAGGAAACCGGATCCAGCGTCAGAAGAAAAAGAGGAATGCACAGAGCCTACAACTGAGTGTAGCGACTTTGAATGTTGGGACTATGACAGGAAAAGCACAGGAGTTGGTTGACATGATGATTAGGAGAAAGGTTGATATTCTGTGCATCCAAGAGAGCAGGTGGAAAGGTAGTAAGGCTAGAAGTTTGGGAGCAGGGTTTAAATTATTCTACCACGGAGTAGATGGGAAGAGAAATGGAGTAGGGGTTATTTTAAAGGAAGAGCTGGCTAAGAATGTCTTGGAGGTAAAAAGAGTATGAGATCGAGTGATGAGACTAAAATTTTAAATTGAGGGTGTTATGTATAATGTGGTTAGCGGCTATGCACCACAGGTAGGATGTGACCTAGAGTTGAAAGAGAAATTCTGGAAGGAACTAGATGAAGTAGTTCTGAGCATCCCAGACAGCGAGAGAGTTGTGATTGGTGCAGATTGTAATGGACATATTGGTAAAGGAAACAGGGGCGATGAAGAAGTGATGGGTAAGTACGGCATCCAGGAAAGGAACTTTGAAGGGCAGGTGGTGGTGGACTTTGCAAAAAGGATGGAGATGGCTGTAGTGAACACTTATTTCCAGAAGAGGGAGGAACATATAGTGACCTACAAGAGCGGAGGTAGAACCACGCAGGTAGATTATATTTTGTGCAGACGATGTAATCTGAAGGAGGTTACTGACTGTAAAGTAGTGGTAGGGGAGAGTGTAGCTCGACAGCATAGGATGGTAGTATGTAGGATGATTCTGGTGGTGGGTAGGAAGATTAAGAAGACAAAGGTAGAGCAGAGAACCATGTGGTGGAAGCTGAGAAAGGAAGAATGTCGTGCGGCCTTCCGGAAAGAGGTGAGACAGGCTCTCGATGGACAACCGAAGCTCCCGGAAGACTGGACGACGACAGCCAAGGTGATCAGAGAGACAGGCAGGAGAGTACTTGGTGTGTCATCTGGTAGGAAAGGGGAGAAGGAGACTTGGTGGTGGAACCCCAAAATACAGGGAGTCATACAAGGAAAGAGATTAGCGAAGAAGAAGTGGGATACTGAGAGGACTGAGGAGAGGCGAAAGGAGTACATCGAGATGCGACGTAGGGCAAAGGTAGAGGTGGCAAAGGCTAAACAAGAGGCATATGAAGACATGTACACCAGGTTGGACACGAAAGAAGGAGAAAAGGATCTCTACAGGTTGGCCAGACAGAGGGATAGAGATGGGAAGGATGTGCAGCAGGTAAGGGTGATTAAGGATAGAGATGGAAATGTGTTGACTGGTGCCGGTAGTGTACTAAATAGATGGAAAGAATACTTTGAGAAGTTGATGAATGAAGAAAATGAGAGAGAAGGAAGAGTTGAAGAGGCAAGAGTGAAGGACCAGGAAGTGGAAATGATTATTAAGGGGGAAGTCAGAAAGGCACTACAAAGGATGAAAAATGGAAAGGCAGTTGGTCCTGATGACATACCGGTAGAGGTATGGAAGCAATTTGGAGAGATGGCTGTGGAGTTTTTGACCAACTTATTCAACAGAATACTGGCGGGCGAAAAGATGCCTGAAGAATGGAGGAAAAGTGTTCTAGTTCCCATTTTTAAGAACAAAGGGGATGTTCAGAGCTGTGGGAACTATAGAGGAATAAAGTTGATGAGCCACACAATGAAGTTATGGGAAAGAGTAGTGGAGGCTAGACTCAGGACAGAAGTAAGTATCTGCGAGCAACAGTATGGTTTCATGCCTAGAAAGAGTACCACAGATGCATTATTTGCCTTGAGGATGCTCGTGGAAAAGTACAGAGAAGGTCAGAAGGAGCTACATTGTGTCTTTGTGGATCTAGAGAAAGCCTATGACAGAGTACCAAGAGAGGAACTGTGGTACTGCATGCGTAAGTCTGGTGTGGCAGAGAAGTATGTTAAAATAGTACAGGACATGTATGATGGCAGCAGAACAATGGTGAGGTGTGCCTTAGGTGTGACAGAGGAATTTAAGGTGGAGGTGGGACTGCATCAGGGATCAGCTCTGAGCCCCTTCCTGTTTGCAGTGGTAATGGATAGGCTGACAGATGAGGTTAGACTGGAATCCCCTTGGACCATGATGTTCGCAGATGATATTGTCATATGCAGTGAAAGCAGGGAGCACGCAGAGGAACAATTGGAAAGATGGAGACATGCACTGGAAAGGAGAGGAATGAAGATTAGCCGAAGTAAAACTGAATATATGTGCGTGAATGAGAAAAGTAGAGGGGGAAGAGTGAGGCTACAGGGAGAAGAGATAGCGAGGGTGGACGACTTCAAATACTTGGGGTCAACAATACAGAGCAATGGAGAGTGTGGTCAGGAAGTGAAGAAACGGGTCCAAGCAGGTTGGAACAGCTGGCGAAAGGTGTCTGGTGTGTTATGTGACAGAAGAGTGTCTGCTAGGATGAAGGGCAAAGTTTACAAAACAGTGGTGAGGCCGGCCATGATGTACGGATTAGAGACGGTGGCACTGAAGAAACAACAGGAAGCTGAACTGGAGGTGGCAGAAATGAAGATGTTGAGGTTCTCGCTCGGAGTGACCAGGTTGGATAGGATTAGAAATGAGCTCATTAGAGGGACAGCCAAAGCTGGATGTTTTGGAGACAAGATTCGAGAGAGCAGACTTCGATGGTTTGGACATGTTCAGAGGCGAGAGAGTGAGTATATTGGTAGAAGGATGCTGAGGATGGAGCTCCCAGGCAAAAGGGCGAGAGGAAGACCAAAGAGAAGGTTTAAGGATGTGGTGAGGGAAGACATGAGGGCAGTTGGGGTTCGAGAGGAAGATGCAGGAGATAGGCTAAGATGGCAAAAGATGACACGCTGTGGCGACCCCTAACGGGACAAGCCGAAAGGAAAAGAAGAAGAAGAAGAAGAAGTGCATGTCTTGAAGTGTGACCCAGTGACACCTGGGAGGCGATGTGCTGTTGGTGTAGCCATCTGTGTCAGCATTTTGACTGTTTGATCTTGTAACCATGTAACCCTTTGACCTAAGAAAGCAATAAAAAGAGCAAACAGGGACTACCACTTTGGCAGTCTGAGGGAGCACACTTACACAGTGCTTATCCCTATCTGTCCCTCGCGAGAAAGAGAATCTTGGTTGGTTTGAGTTCACTCTCTACAGTCCTCAGGCTTGTCTTAGCTGTTTTTCTAGGAACATCTCTGACATAATAAATCTTGGTCCTTCGAGCCAGATGACAACGTTTTCTTTTCGGCGGATGATCAACGACGACTGAAATCGGTGCACCGTCCAAGTCTCCAGGAGACCCGGAAAGTCCTCCTTTCCACGAGGCCAGCCCTTGGACATCCTCCGCCGCGAGAACACAAATGTCATCCTACGAATTGCATGTCTCAACCAACGGAGATTGTCACAGGTCAGTGTTTTTGTAACACTTGGGAAAAATAGTACCAAATATCTAGTCGAAAGACTAGTATATGGTCAGTGTTTTTATAACACTTGCGAAAGATATTACAGAATATCTATTCAAAAGACTAGTATATTTCCTATTTTTTCCAAAGGTCAGTGTTTTTATAACACTTGGAAAAAATAGTACGGAATATCTGGTCGAAAGACTAGGATATTTCCTATTTTTCACGAGTCAGTGTTTGTACAACACTTGGAAAAGTAGAAAACTTTTAGTTTCAGGACACAGAAATCGATCAATCTGTGAGAGTGAATGTGTACAGAGTGAATGTCCAAAGTTTGAGAAATCTAAAACTGACTGAGGGTTGTGAGTAAAAACACCCAGGTAATACCCGCTCCAAATTGGGAGTAAAAGCTTGGTATTCAACCGGAAGTCAGGCACTTTAAATTTTTATCAAAACTGAGGAACCATATCTTATAAGAAATAAGACCGTCAGAAATGGTGGAAATGTCGACCAAGAATTCCAACTGTCCACTTTCCGAGGCTGAAATAAAGGAAAAATGTCGTTTAGCTGAAATTGATTACAAGGGAACAACAAAATTCACCAAAAAGTGGAAGAAAAAGTATGGATTTTCTGGAAATGTAGACAACTGTGAAGAATTGGACAAATTTCTCAATAAATTATCTATTAAAGACGGCAGAAGAGAAAAGACAATACCCACTGTAAACAGTGGTTTTATTAGTTGATACGGGCGCTGATGTGACTGTTTTAGGAAAATGGGATCCCGCGACAGATGCCTGAGCCACCTCATCTGGATCTTCTCTCTGCGGAGGAGCAGCAGCTTATCCCTGAGCCGCTCCTGGATGACGAGGATGGATGTCTATCAGCTAGAATTGTGACACTCAAAGACCTGTTAGTCTGCCTTTAAAAGTCCACCTCACTCCATGTATTATCCTGAATCAGATGCACCTGTGTAAGGTTGTTAGCTGCATAAAGACACCTGTCCACCCCATCCAATCAGTAAGACTCAAACTTGTAACATGCCCAAGACCACAGAGCTGTCCAAAGACACCACAGACAAAATTGTACAACTCCACACGGCTAGAAAGTGCTACAGAGAAATTGCCAAGCACCTTGGTGAAAAAAGGTCCACTGTTGGAGCAATCATTAGAAAATGGAAAAAGCTAATAAAGGTCAATCTCAATCAGAGTGGAGCCCCATGCAAGATATCACTTCATGGGGTCACAACCAGAACTCGAGGCTGAACCCAAGATGGATGAAACTCACGATACCACCTCACTCCATGTATTATCCTGAATCAGATGCACCTGTGTAAGGTCGTTAGCTGGATAAAAACACCTGTCCACCCCATACAATCAGTAAGACTCAAACTTGCAACATGGCCAAGACCAAAGAGCTGTCCAAAGACACCAGAGACAAAATTTTACAACTCCACATGGCTAAAAAGGGCAACGGAGAAATTGCCAAGCAGCTTGGTGGAAAAAAAAAAGTCCACTGTTGGAGCAATCATAAGAAAATGGAAGAAGCTAAACATAAAGGTCAATCTCAATCTGAGTGGAGTCCCATGCAAGATATCACTTCGTGGGGTCTTAACGATCCTTGGAAAGTTGAGGAATCAGCCCAGGACTACACGAGATGACTTGGTCAATGACCTGAAAAGAGCTGGGACCACCGTTTCCAAGGTGACTGTTGGTAATACACTAAGACGTCATGGTTTGAAATCACGGATGGCACAGAAGGTTCCCCTGCTTAAACCATCACATGTCAAGGCCTGTCTTAAGTTTGCCAGTGACTATTTGGATGATACAGCAGAGTCATGGGAGAAAGTTTTATGGTCAGATGAGACCAAAATGGAACATTTTGGTCATAATTCCACTAACCATGTTTGGATGAAGACGAATGAGAGTTCCATCCAAAAAACACCATCCCTACTGTGAAGCATGGGGGTGGTAGCATCATGCTTAGGTTGTTCCCCAAAATCTCACAATACATGGCCGCAGTCATCCTGTCCTTAATACAGTGGAGTCGTCCTGTCCCATGTGCAGAAAAACACCCCCAAAGCATGTACTGTATTAAGGACAGGATGACCGTGGCCATGTATTGTGAGATTTTGGGGAACAACCTCTTTCCCTCAGTCAGAGCATTGAAGATGGGTTGTGGCTGGGTCTTTCAACTTGAGAATGACCCAAAGCAGGAAGCTGAAACTACGTGTTTCTCAACGACAGCCATGAAACCTGTATGATCTAGAGAAGATCTGTGTGGAGGAGTGGGCCAAAATCCCTCCTTCAGTGTGTGCAAACCTGGTGAACAACTACAGGAAACGTTTGACCTCTGTTCTTGCAAACAAAGGCTACTTTACCAAATATTAACATTGGTTTTCTCAAGTGTTCAAATACTTATTTGCAGCTGTTTCACACAAATAAATCATAAAAAAAAAATCATGGATATTATGGAGAAGCACTGAGAAAAGGAAACAAACTGTAGCTGTTTCAGCTCATTGGTTTTATATGTGAGAATTACAGGAATGTCAAAGTGAAATTGTGATCATGACGCCAGATGGTGTGAGTTTTCCATGTTACTTCAAAGAGACAGGGACATGGCTTTGTAGGCACTCTGCAGACTACATCTCTTTTCATGTTTGGGTCAGAGAAGGTCAGCAATGCACAGTTTGAACTACTTCATTAGGCTACTATTTCATTTAGTATAGAGCGTTTTATTGTCTTTCACTGCTGTAGTCATTTTGCATTTTTAAGGCTAAATACTTATGGCACTTTCACACTGTACACTAATGTTATGCGATACAGACAAGTATTTATATCCCAATGTCCGCCATTTTGTTTCCCAATAATGATATATATTCCCAAATGGTATTTCTGCTTGAAATTACAAGACATGAATGAAAATTTTCTCTTTTATCTTCGTAATTTATCAACAAAACAATATAGAAAACACAATAAAATGGAAAACAATCTTAAAAAGAAATAAAACACAAATATCCTTTGTAAAAATACCAATCCACCAGAATATCTGGTAGTACAGCCAGATTCGAGGGATCTTCAAATACGCTTACATTTAACGAGTCCTAATGAATGAATTGTTCAGTTTAAGTTTTAGCAACACAAGTTTGTCAGGTTGTTCTGACATGAAACAAAAATCTGAATCAGATCATAATCAGAATCATCTTTATTTTGCCAAGTATGAAAAAAAAAAAACAGGAATTTGTTTCCAGTAGTTGGAGCCACTCTTGTATGACAACAGACAGTCAATTCATAAATACTACTTTTAGCCGTAAAGACATTCCGAAAAACAGTCAACAAAAGGTTGCTAGGAATCTGCTAATGACAACATCAGATACAGTAAATGTAGATGTAAATACTGCAGTGTGGTGAGACTACTACAGTGATTGCACGAGTGATGCATAATTGGGCTGACAGAATTGTGACAACAAACTCAAGACAAAAAATTGCAGAAATGTGACAACAAACTCAAGACAAAAAATTGGCAGCATATCGCAGCAACTGTTTAACTAGCAAAGCAATGGGTGATTTTAGCCAGGGAGAAGCACTTACTTATGTGATGTCAGCCGTGCTGCGCATAAATCCAGCTCACAGTCTGAACTACAATGAAGTTGAAAGTTCTCACCCTTCTTTGAAAATATTATTTAGAATAAGTAGTATAAATCCTTCAGTGAAACAGTCCTTAATCTTCATGACTGATTTATGACAGCGCATTGACCCACAACGCATTGCGCATTGTGCATTGAGGCACCCCCGTTTCTGGAATACTTTGAGGGTGTGCAGCCGCATGTCTTGAACCCTACTGATCACCACCTTGTTGATTCCGATGGTCATGAAAGATGCCGGTCCGACTTGGGAGACCCAAACGTATTGTGAGGGTCTGCTAGGAAGATTCCCCTGTCAGAAGAAGTTTCAACTCCCACCTTCTCAGAACTTCACCCATGTTCCGAGGGAGGCAGAGGACATTGAGTCCGAGTGGATAGCGACTCCATTGCTGAGGCAGCTGACCGGAGATGTGGCAATAAGGTAGTGGGTGCCTGTCATGGCGCCAATCCCCAAACCATCTGGGAGGGGCTCAGAGTTGAGCCACTACTCCTCTGCATTGGGAGGAACCAGATGAGGTGGCTGGGCATTTGATTCAGATCCCTCATGGACACCTCCTTGGTGAGGTGTTCAGGGCACATCCCACTGAAAAGCGAGCCTGGGGATGACTTAGGACAAGCTGGAGAGACTATGTCTCTTGGCTAGCCTGGGAACACCTTGGGATCCCTGCGGAAGTGGCTGGGGAAAGGGAAGTCTGGCTGTCACTGCAAAAGCTACTGCCCCCACGACCCGATCACAGATAAGCGGTAGAAGATGTATTTATTAGATTAGTTTGTTAGATTCTCGAGGAATCTTGCTTTAGTCACAGGGAGGCTGTGGGGCTCTGTGATGAGGAGCATTGTAAGTTGGGAATAGAAGTAGCAGTAGCAGTGTTTGCGCAGCTTGTAAACTAATGCATCACCATTCCCCTGATCTCGGAGCAGGGCCTGCAAGCCACAAGGATTATCACCACTGAATTCAAACATCACCAACTAGAACATAATTTAATGTCTTTGAGTCATAATTAGTTTTGTTTTTTAATCAGATTTTTCTTCTCTTTTCATACAGTTACTGTCAGAGAAGTTTTAAACCTGTTAATGCAAGTGATTGCACATCCATTGATCTATACATCTGTGTATGCATCCATGCATCCACTTTTGCATTTTTTTTCAGTTATCTGTCTTTGAATTGTGGACAACCTTCACTCTAAGATGTGTGCATGTGCAATTGCGCACTGCTGATGTAGTCTCTTCGCACAGACATCCTGCATTGCACACACACAAAATCCAACTGGAATTGAAAGTACAGTATAACATACAGTATTTATGAGTGTACCCCTTTAAGACGATTTAATGTAGACTAGTAGGCGGAAGATTGAGTGTGCCTGTTAGAGTTTGGTGTATGCTGCCAAAGCGTTCTCTAAAAAGTGACTAATTCCAGCGGTGATGCTTTTCTTCGTTGGCCTCTTATTTTCTTATTGCACATTTCATTGCAATATATTACAACTATTCACTTTGTGCCATTTTGCAATTGACAATTGCAATTGTTCTTAATACAAGTGTTCTGATGGGAATGTAAACGCTGTAATGAGATTTTTTTTTAATAAACCATGTAACTACAATGGATGACCCATGTCTGCTGTTGCTTACAGTGGTCAAAGGGGCCGCTTCGGGGTTTAGTGTGTTTCCTCAGACACATAAATAATAAGAGGGAACATTGGCTGTGGGGCAACAATCAACAGTCAAAGTAAGGATGACTTTCCTCTCACTGGGCATCTCTTCCCTGCTGATTTTTATACATTACAACATTTGAAACTTTTAACTGTCATATGAAAACATCCATTCATCCATACACCTTCTTGCTTATCTGATGTCAGAACCACCTCATCTGGGTCCTCTCGATGCAGAGAGCAACAAGTCTACTCTGAGCCTTCTTACTTAGTTTTTAAGGGAGGGCCCAGACACCAAGTGGAAAAACTCATTTCAAATGCTTGTATCTGCGATCATCTTCTTTTGGTCATAACCCGCTCATGACCATAGATAATGGTAAAAATGTAGATCAACATATAAATAAAGAGTCTAGCCTTTCATCTTAGCTTCATCTTTACCACAACAGAAAAATATAAACTTTTACCACTTGGCCTGTTGTAACCTCCTACACTTGGGGAAGGCTCTCATTCCTGACCTGGACAGAGCAGTCCACCCTTTTCTGACTGAGGACCATGTCTTCAGATTTTTAGGTGCAAGTTCTCATTCTAACCACTTCACACTAAGTTGCCAAATGCTCCCGTGAGAGTTAAAGGTCACACTTTAGTAAAGCTAAAGCTATCAGAATCACATAATCTGCAAAAGGCAGTGAAGTAATACTGACGTCATCAAACTGGACCCCTGTACACCTCAGATGAACGTAGAAATTTTGTCCATGAAGGAACAGGACTAGTGACAAAGTCCAAACCTCACTTGACTGAATGAACCCTGACCGCTTGGAGGAGACAACAGAATCACCATCCATCCATCCATCCATCCATTACCGCTTTTCTGGGCCAGGTCGCGGGGGTAGTAGTTTTAGCAGGGATACCCAGACTTTCCTTTCCCCAGCCAATTCATCCAGCTCTTCCAGAGGGATCCCATGGTATACCCAGGCCAGCTGAGAGACACAATCTCTCCAGCGTGTCCTGAGTCGTCCCTGGGGTCTCTTTCCGGTGGGATGCGTCCGGAACGGCTCACCGGGGAGGCAACCGGGAGGCATACAAATCAGATGCCCCAGCCACCTCATCTGCCTCCTTCCAATGCAGAAGAACAGCACCTTGACACTGAGCCCATCCTGGATGATTGAGCTACTCACCCTATCTCTCAGGGATAGCCCGGACACTCTGTGGATGAAATTAATTTTGGCCATTGTATCCGGGATTTTGTTCTTTCAGTCATGACCCACATCTCGTGACCATAGGTGAGGGAAGGACTGTAGATCGACTCATAAATTGAGAGCTTTGCCTTTTGACTGAGCTCCCTCTTCACCACGACGGACAGATACAATGTCCACATCACTTTAGATGCTACAGCAATTTGCCTGTCGATCACCTGCTGCATTCTTCCCGCACTGGCGAACAAGACTCCAAGATACTTGAACTCCTCCACTTGGGCAGGATTTCATTGACAATGCAAAGAGGGCATGCCGGCTTTTATTGACTGAGCACCATGGTCTCAGATTTGGAGATGCTGAGTCTCATCCCAGCTTTTTCACACTCGAACTGCTCCTGTGAGTGTTGGAGATCACAGCTTGATGAAGCCAACAGAACCACATAATCTCCAAAGAGCAGGGATGCACTGCTGAGGCCACCAAACCAGACAGCCTCTATGCCTAGAAATGTGCGCCTAGAAATTCTGTCTATGAATATTATGAACAAAATCGGTGACAAAGGACAGCCTTGATGGAGTCCAACTCTCACTGGAAACAAGTCCGACTTATTGCCGGCAATGTGGACCAAACTCTGACACCAGTCATTTAGGGACTGAACAATCTATATCAGGGGGGTTCGGTACCTCATACTACCAAAGAACTCCCCACAAGACTCCACAAGGGACACGGTCGAATGCCTTCCCCAAGTCCAAAATCACATGTCGACTGGTTGGGTGAACTCCCATGCACCCTCGAGGATCCTGCCAAGGGTATTGAGCTGGTCCACTGTTCCACGGCCAGGATGAAAACCACATTGCTCCTCCTGAATCTCAGATCCTGACGGACCCTCATCTCTGGCACCCTTGAATAGAGTTTATCAGAGAGGCTGAGGAGTGTTATCCCCCAGTAGTTGGAACACACCCTCCCATCCCCCTTCTTAAAAAGGGGGACCACCACCCCAGTCTACCAATCCAGTGGCACTGTTCCCAATGCTCACACGATGTTGCAGAGGCATGTCAACCAGGATAGCCCCACAACATCCAGAGCCTTTAGGAACTCCGGGCGAATCTCATCCACCCACGGGGCCCTGCCACCAAGGAGCCTTTTAACCACCTTGTTGACAACAACCTTAGAGAACCCAGACTCTGCTTCCTCATGGGAAGGCGTGTTGGTGGAATTGAGAGGTCTTCGAAGTATTCTACCCACCGGCTCACACTGTCCCGAGTCGAGGTCAGCAGTCATCCATCTTCACTATACACAGTGTTGATGGTGCACCACTTTCTCCTCCAGGGACCCGGATGCTGGACCAGAATTTCCTTGAAGCCGTCTTGAAGTTGTTCTCCATGCCCTCACTGAACTCATCCCATGCCTGGGTTTTTGCCTCAGCAACCACCGAAGCCGCATTCCACTTAGCCAGCCGGTACCTATTAGCAGGCTAGAAATGCCTTATGGGACTCCTTGTTCAGCCTGATGGCATCCCTTACTGTTGGTGTCCACCAACGTGTTCCATCACCACGACAGGCGCCAACCACCTTACAACCACAACTCTGTTCAACCGCCTCAGCAATGAAGATGTGTAACATCGTCTACTTGGACTCAATGTCCCTCGCCTCCCCCGGAACATGGACAAACTTCTTTTGGAGGTGGGAGTTTAAATTCCTTCCGACAGGGGAATCTGCCAGCTGTTGCCAGCAGACGCTCACAATACATTTGGGCCTCCCACGTCGGACTGCATCTTCTCCCACCATCGGAGTTAACTAAGCACCAGGTGATGAGGAGTCTCCAAGCCATGGAGTCGCAAGTCCGATGACACAACCACAAAGTCGATGATCGAACTGCGACCTCGGGTGTCCTGGTGCCAAGTGCACATGTGAACATCCTTGTGCCTGGACATGGTGTTCGTTATGAAGACTCCATGATGAGCACAGAAGTGCAGTAACAGAACACTTCTTGGGTTTCAATCAAGGATGCAGTTCTTCCCAATCACGCCCTTCTACGTCTCACTGTCATTGTCCACGTGGCCATTGAAGTCCCCAGCTGAATGATGGCGTCCCCAGAGGGAGCACTCTCCAGCACTTCATCTATGGACTACAAAAAGGGTGGGTACTCTTCTGAACTGGTATTTGGTGCATAGGCATAAACAACAGTCAGGACCGGTACCCCAACCCGAAGGCGGAGAGACAATACCCTGTCATCCACCAGGGTAATTATCAATGTACAGGCACCGAACTGGGCAATCAGTATACTCACACCTGCTCGACTTCTCTCACCGTGGGCAACTCCAGAGTGGAAGAGAGTCCAACCCCTCTCAAGAGTCCTCATAATTTCGTTGTATTCACAGCATATAATGACATTAAAGGTCAAGTATCATGAAATGGATGATTTTTAGTATGTTATTAATGAAAAAATATCAGCCAATATGGGCCCATGCGTTTTTTCACCACAAAACATGATTTTGACGGATACAGCTTTTTGTAACTCATGCCATAAAAATCCTCTCGAGGGATGTGTTTTCGAGAAGAAGCAGGAAGTGACGTAAAGGACAGTGGTGCCCCCAAGTGGACTCGTTTGTTTCCATTAGTCTTACCTCCGGGACGGTAGCTCATTGTTCCTTCGTGTTAGCCAAAATGCCGGCTCATTGCATTGCTGGACATTGCTTGAACGCTCGGGAGAATGGAATTACCCTTCATAAGTTTGCAAGAGACCCGGTTCATTGTGAAAAATGGATTGCACGGGTGCCGAGGACAAGAGCTTCGTGGGTTCCAAATCACAGATAGGTGTGTATTCAGGTACTAAAAAAAAATAATAGTTTGGGGCGGACCACGTAATCGGTCTCTCATAACGTAACAAAAGATCCACGTATGAAATATGTCGATGTGTGTGTCGGACAGCGTCGGGCTGCTGCGCGGACGCCGCCGAATCTGAAGAACCCCGCCAACAATGTCTCACTCAGCCTCGTGTGCGCAGTAATGAGCCCCGGCTCGATCGTGTTCATCGCGTACTGCGGTGGCTCTGAACAACCCTCTAAAAGCAGCACGCCTCGGCTCCATTATATGCCACCATGGCGCCGAAAATCACCCACACCGGCCGAAGCGCCGCGTTCGGTGGTCACAGCTTCTGCGAAGGCTGCGCGTCCGGCTTGCGGACTGGGGCGGCTCTGAAGAACCTAGCCGAGAATGAGTCACTCAGCTACGTACGCGCAGTAAAGCGCCCCAGCTGACTGTGTTGTTCATCGTACTGCGGCGTCTATGAACACCCCCCTAAAGCAGTACGGCTCGGCTCCGTCATAAGCCACACAGGCCGGCTGTGATGAGCCGCGATGGCTCATCTCCGCCGTGGGAGTGGATCGGACGGGGATGCGGTTTGGCCGTGATCGCATATCATCTGAATATGGCTCGAAACAATAGTGTAATATTGCCCCAAGGGCTCGAAACAATAGTGTAATATCGCCCTGGTAACTTCACTCGGTTGTGTGGTGTTGTGCTTTTTGAAAAGAGCTTCCGTGTCAGAAGGGACGTGTTCGTCTCCCATAATTAGGGTGCACTGTGTGTTTTTATTGGCGAATGTCCGGGTGATGTCACTTACAGAGGATGTAGCCAATATGGCGACCACTTGGATATCGTAGAATGACACTTCTGCAACTTGGATGACGCGCTCTCCGCTCACATTTATTTTTTCGTATGGACATTGAAGTGAATAATGTTATATGTATTTTTCATTACAATATCTATTTTAGAATGTTTATGGGGATGACACTTGGGCTTTAAAGGGTTTTGATTTGATTTGATTTGAGGAGTGGTACCAGAGCCGAAGCCCTGTGTAGAGGCTAATCCAACTAAATCTAGTCAGAACTTCTCGACCTCACGCACCAAATCGGGCTCTGGTACCAGTCCTCAGAATGGGTTGCTGTAGCCAGGGATCAGATTATCAAGGTTTTTGGCTATCATCCAGCTCACATTGCACCCGACCGCTGTGGCGTCTCTCACAGGTGATGAGCCCATGGGCAGGGGGGACCCATGTTACCCTTTCGGGCTGTGCCTGGCCGAGCCTCATGGGTGCCCCACCTCCAGGCCTGGCTCCAGAGGGGGGCCCCTGTGACCCGTGTCCAGGCAAGGGAATCCTGAATCCACTATTCTTATCTGTCATTGGGTTTTATGGAGCAGTACTTTGTCTGTACTTGTCGCCTCATTCACCGAACTTTGATGCAGCATCAGGAGTAACTGAAGATTCAGTGTGTTGCTCAAGGACTCTTGGACATGGTCTTAGGGACTGAAAAGCAAACCCACATCCTTTGAGATGGAAGACGAACTCTCTACCACCTGAGCCATGCCACTTGTCCAGCAATAAAGCGCTAAAAAGGCTTTCTATTAATACATTATTACAAATTCATTAATCTTTCAGATTATTAAGGGTCGTTGTGTTTTGCTGTTGCCACACAATAAATCATGTGTAAAGATGGAGCTCCTATATGGGATAACAATTGATTACACCGTATGTAATGTTGTTACTGTATGTAATTTGGATACAATAGAACATTTTTCCATACCATTTCAGATTAGATTTATTGTAGCGCGTACCAGACAGAAACATTAATATAACTATAATTTAATTTCTGTTATTGGAAATCTAAATCGTAGATTATGGCATTATAATGTTCTGGGACAAAACAGCCTTTGTCTGTGCTATCATCTTTATCATTCTTTGTAAATGTTATTCTAAATACTATTATTTCTTTTTATTGTCGTAATAGATGGCTTTCATGCTGAAGTTTGTGACAGGGAGCTTGGTTGTATGGACAGCCCGACACTGTCTGGTTTTACCTAATCTGAGTCTAATGAGAGATTGGGAGACTGGCACTGGGTTCGGGGAGTTCTGTGACTTATTGAGACAAATGGGCCATCATAAGGACATTATTACTCTAATTCCACCTTTGAGCCAGGAAGTTTTTTTTTCTTCATTAAATGAATCAAATGTTGTATTGTCATGTTCAGCGATATTACAATAACATATATTTCCCAATGAATAAAATGTTGTATTGTCATGTTCAGCGATATTACAATAACGTATATTTCCCAACAGTTCTGATATAAAACAGTTCCATTTCATATTTAGGTCCCCAATCACTACATGGCAACCAAGAGGGTGTCATTACAGGGGAGTGTCATTGAGATGAGCACAACAAATATAACGAAAGTTGGCATTTGGGGGTGTATTGGAAACATCTTGGCATGTCTGTGCTAATTTTCTTGCATTCTCTTCTGTTGATGGGTGGATAAACAGGACGCATTGTGGTAAATCCCGTTTGAAAAGTGTGATTGTTGACAGGCCTGACCTCTGAGCTCTCGCCATGTTTCCCCATAACTCACAATTAACACAGACATTAGTGCATCCCAAGAGGCCCATCCAGCTTTATTTCTTCGCTGCCAGCCACTGGGATTGGCAGCAAGGCCCCTGGACCAGAGCCCAGTTCTATGATTTAGCTGGAGAGAAAGCATTAGAGAGGGAGGTGAGGGGTATGGAGGGAGATGGTAAGGAAGATGAGGGGAGTAGATGGCTACCCTGAGCACACTTTGGGGGTTTGGGGCTGTTATGGATATGGCTGTGGTAATCACTCAGTTCTTGTTATTGCCCATGTAGCCATGCCTGCTCCCGGCAAAGGGAAAATGTAGTGTCTTACCACATCTTAAAAATGTTGACGATGGCACTTAGATGAGTTTGCAATTATACTCAACAAACAGCTCAGATAATGAATGAAGTTGCTTGGTAATCCCACAAAACGTACCCATCGTCTTCCCAGAGACATCAAATTTTTATTTGGATAGGTGCATTGTTGGGCAATGTGTGAGAAGTCCTTTTATCTGGGAAAATAAACGAGCACCTGTTCTTTGACATGTCAAATACAATCTCATGGTTCGTTAGCGGGACCTCTGCCCAATAACTGAGCTTTAGCACAGCTTTGGCTTCTAATTCCCATCTCTGAGCTGTCACATAGCATCATTGCCATGGTCCTTCATGTTTTTATTCATTTCACATTTCATTATTTATGTATCAACTGGCCAGGCAGGTGCCAAACGTAGAGCCTATAGGAGCAAGGGGCTTCAATGGTACCACAAGACCATATATCTCTGTAAACAGGGTGACCACTATCAGTAAAGAAAAAAACAATGTATATTTTTTTTATTTATTCAGAATTACAATGTAGACTTAGTCGCTTCCCCGAATTATACTACCTATTTTGGTCTCAGGTTTAAGAATATTTATTTTTTCAAAGCATGTAAATTAAAAAAGGGAATACGTGAATTGGTATGTACAGCAGTTAACATTTATTAGCCTACCCATCACCTATCAGTCTTAGTGACTATCCAACCTCATTAATGCTTTACTACAGAACTTTCATTTTCAGTGAGCAGTTGACATTTAACCATTGTGAATATCAATAAGTTTAAAATGAAATTTACTATTTTATACTCAAATTTGAACCAGCACATTGGCCTCTCAGAAGTCAAAAATGATTCAAGACGAAATATTGGAAACGAATTGTAGTAGTAGTAGTTTATTATCAAGTCATTATTAATTTAATGTTCTGAAGTGCTTTTCTGACCGTACGTGGTTCACTTTCACCAATATACAGTATTGGGGATTTGTGTCAGCCTCACATGATTAGCATCAATAAAATCAACATTTGAGGTACAAAATGCTGTACAGCATTCAATATTGATGAGTCCTTCCCTCCATCCATCCATCCATCCATCCATGCATTTTCTTAGCCGTTTATCCTCACGAGGGTCACGGCAGTGCTGGAGCTTATCCCAGCTGTCATTGGGTAAGAGGCAGTGTACACCCTGAACTGATTGCCAGTCAATCACAGGGAACATGGAGACAGACAACAGTCACACTCACAATCACACCTAGGGGCAATTTAGTGTCCAATTAATGTTGCATGTTTTGGGGATGTGGGAGGAAACTGGAGTGCTCGAAGAAAACACATTGCAGGCACAGGGAGAACATGCAAACTCCACACAGTTGGGGCCATGATTTGAACCCCGGTAAAAGCTGCTCCACCGTTCCACCTACTACTGAGTCCTACCGTGATAAATCCATCCATCCATACACCCATCAATTTTATTTGCCGCTTATGCTCACAAGGGTCGCAGGAGCGCTGGAGCCAATCCCAGCTGTCAACAGGCATGAGGCGGGGTACACCCTGAACTGGTTGCCAGCTAATGGCAGGGCACATAGAGACAAACATCCAATCACACCTCGGGGCAATTTAGAGTGTCCAATTAATGTTTCATGTTTTTGGGATGTGGGAGGAAACCGGAGTGCCCGGAGAAAACCCACGGAAGCACGAGGAAAACATGCAGACTCCACACAGGGATGGCCGGGATTGAACGTGTGCCCTCAGAACTGTGAGGCCAGCGCTTTCGAGCTGACCACCGTGCCGCCCCTTGTTAAATCTTTGTTGATAAATATTGTGAGGAAACTGATCAGTGTCTTCATACAGATAAATGTAATTACTTATTATTAGCAACATTTAATTCAAGGAAATTTCAGCAATTCCATTATTTCCAGAAGTGGGTAGAAAACTGCTAACCCTCCGCTGTAATCAACACCCAAGAATGAGCTCTCAGTTTTGAAGAGGTGTCCCCTGTTGTTCTAATGGTGGACCTGGCAGAACACTGTCAAGAGCATGTGTGCTTCATAGTCAGGAGATCGGGCTTCAATGATACGTATTCATATTGTTGCAATGCACTTAGATCACCTACTCAAGTGTAAGAGTGTAAGTGTAACAACCTATACAAGAGTATGCATTTCAAATAAACATCTTTGTGGCATTGTCTTGGATGGCTGGAGTTAAGAAAACCCCCCTCCTCTCTCCCAACCAGGTAACAGAGCTGTCATCCTGCTCTTAACCAGATTTGAAAGCTTTAACACCTGTACCAAGTGTGCACTCTCCCGTGGGGCGTGGGTCATGGGCGGCGGCAGTGCTGCCCTGCATCCACCATGCCCTCACCAGTGCTGGCACATTGGGATGGGCTCGGCAGGATGGGTTTCCGCACCTTGGCAGGCGAAGCCAAAGTCACTCTGCAGGCTCTGGCTGAAAGCCAGTCAGTTGAGACAAGGCCAAAGATAAAAAGACAGCCAGAGAGAGAGATTAGAGAGATAAACAGAGAGAGGAAGGGAGAAGGAAAGGAGCATTTCCTCTTTCATTTAGCTGACCAACTGTTTTTGCCTCTTTTTGTAATTGACAGAGTAAATGCACTTGTCATGATGGTGGATCACGAAAAATGACTTTGTCAAGAACCAGCAGAGAGTTAAGTTTGGCAGGCTGAAAAAATAACGTTCAAACCTTTATTTGTGGACATTCAACATTAATTAGTGATTCTCTATTGAATTATTTTCTGTAACTGTTCTACAAAATAATTGCACTACTTAATTAAGTTTTTAACGGGGCATTATTTGAGAAATATTTATTGATGGATGTAATTTAGGGCAACACGATGAGTCAGCTGGAAAGCGTTGGCCTCACAGTTCTGAGGACCTGGGTTCAATCCCGGCCTTCCTTGTATGGTGTTTGCATGTTCTCCGTATGCCTACGTCTGTTTTCTCCGGGCACTCCGGTTTCCTCACACATCCCTAAAACATGCAACATTAACTGGACACTCTAAATTTCTCCGAGGTGTGATTGTGAGTGTGGCTGTTTATCTCTATGTGCCCTGCGATTGGCTGGCAACCAGTTCAGGGTGAACTCCACCTCCTGCCCGATGACAGCTGGGATTGGCTCTAGCACTTCTGCAACCCTCGTGAAGATAAGTGGCTCAGGAAATTGATGGATGGCGTAATTTGTTACCTGCTTTTATATCCCCCCATATTGGCACAATGTCCAATAGATACCTGTTCAAATTATCCAGTATACTACAATGTATATAAGCCTCGACTAAAACAATGGATTTTACAGCATATGTTATATTCAAATTAATATGAATTCAGCCATGTACTGTACTGTACTGATTTAACATACCGACAAGAGATGTATTCTTAGTGGGACATATTAAACTAATGTGTGTTTGAATGTGTTCCAAGGAGACCATAAAAACAGATTTGGGAACTGTGCAAGTTGTTGAGTGTCACAAACAAACAAGTCAAATAGCAACTGATTTATATTAAAAAAATGCATTGTGTAAAAATCCATCCAATCACATTCATACTCTTGAATAACTGTCTAGAAAGGATCAAATGTGAACATATAAAAGTACAGTGAAGAAAATAAGTATTTGAACACCGTGCTATATTTGCAAGTTCTCCCACTTAGAAATCATGGAGGGGTCTGAAATTTTCATCATAGGCGCATGTCCACTCTGAGAGAGATAGTCTAAAAAGAAAATACAGAAATCACAATGTATGATTTTTTTTAACGATTTGTGTGATACAGCTGCAAATAAGTATTTGAACACCTGTCTATCAGATAGAATTCTGACCCTCAAAGACCTGTTAGTGTGCTTTTAAAAGTCCACCTCCACTCCATGTATTATCCTGAATTAGATGCACCTGTCATGATCCTCCCGGTCCTAGCCCTGGCTGTGCAGGTCCCCCGACAGACCGGCAGTCATCAGAAGGCGCACACCTAGAACTCATCCTCAGTAATTACTTGCAGTACTTATAGGACCCAGCGGACAGTCTGGCTTTGCCAGATCATTGTCATTGATGCCTCGTTCCCGCACTTCCTTGACTCTGATCTCGACTCCCAGTGTACCAACCCCTGCCTGTCTCCTGACCTGCCCCGTAAGCCTGTCGTAATTATCACTGCTGCTCTCATGGACTGCCTGCCTGGTTACCAACTCTGGACTGAATAAAGATATTTTCCGAATCGCCTCCACGTTTCCCGAGTCGCGCATTTGGGTCCCAAGTGCCGTTACGGTGCTAATCAATCACAAAACCCTTGAATATCTCGGGACTGCAAGGAGGCTGAATGCCCGTCAGGCCATGTGGGCTCTATTCTTCACCTGGTTTTGGTTTACATTGTCGTTTCGTCCAGGTTCAAAGAACAACAAGCCTGATGCGTTATCCCGAATCGATGAGGGTGAATGAGCTGAGGCCGAGCGCCCTCCAATCCTCCTTGAGTCTTGCTTTGTCTCGGGCTTCACATGGGAGATCAAGACCTGGGTAAGGAATGCTCTGAAAGAGTCTCCTAGGCCGGCTGGATGTCCCGTCGATTGACTGTTCGTTGTACCCTCACTGAGGGTGTGTGTCGTAGATTGGGCTCACACTAATAGGACTGTTTGCCATCCCGGCATGGCTAAGACCCATTCGATGATAGAAAAGTGGTTTTGGTGGACAAACCTCGGGAGGGACATACAGAAGTACGTCAACGCGTGTCCAGTGTGCATGGCCAACAAGACCTCCCGCCTGCAACCTATGGGTGAGCTATGCCCCGTGTCTGTTCCCTCATGCCCATGGTCTTACATCACCTCTGACTTTGTGATGGGCCTGCCAAGCTCTCAGGGTAACATGGCGGTCCTCTCGCTGGTTGATCGATTTTCAAAGATGGTCCATTTTATACCACTACCGAAAATCCCCTCTGCCAAACGTACTGCCAAACTCCTGCTCGATAGGGTCGTCCGCTATCATGGATTACCCAATTCGTATCGCGGTTCTGGAAGTAGTTCTACTCCCTTATCGGGGAAAAGGCAAGTCTAACTTCGGGACAACAGCTGGAGTCCAATGGTCAGACTGAAAGGATAACCAGGATATGGAGACCGGTCTATGCTGCTTGGCTTCACGCGACCAGAACACATGGAGCCGGCACCTCGGATGGGTGAATACACCCATAATTCAATGCCCTCCGTATCAACAGGTATGGCTCCCTTCCATGTTGTCCATGGATACCCCTCTCCTCTCTTCCCATCTGTAGGCGCCGAGTGCCCGGTGCCATCTGCGCTGGCGGTTGTGAGATGCTGCAAGTGGACCTGGGAACTAGCCAAAAGGATGCTGTTGCGAATGGGTAGCACCTACAAGGGCGGGGCAGATCACAAGAGGAGGGACAACACTGTCTGGTTGTCCACAAGGAACTTTCCACTTTGGAGGGAGTCTCGCAAGCTAGCTCCCAGGTTCATAGGTGCGTTCCCCATCACCAAAGTAATTAATCCAGTTGCTGTCACATAGAAGCTCCCCAGGTCTATGAGAGTCCATCCCACGTTCCACGTGAGCCTGCTCAGGCCAGCTCGCCCTTCTCCGTTAGTCCCTGCGGCCAAGCACCCTCCGCCACCCCGCATGGTCGATGGAGGCCTTGGTTGTGTGCTTCAGGTCATTGTCATGTTGAAAGACCCAGCCAGGACCCATCTTCAATGCTCTGACTGAGGGAAAGAAGTTGTTCCCTAAAATCTCCTCCTGCAAACCTGCAAAAAAATCCCTCCTGCAGTGTGTGCAAACCTGGTGAACAACTACAGGAAACATTTGACCTCTGTAATTGCAAACAAAGGCTACTGTGCCACATATTAACGTTGTTTTTCCCACGTGTTCAAATACATATTTGTAGCTGTATCACACAAATAAATCATTAAAACTGTACTGTATTGTAAAGTACTCGGTGCGTCGGGTCCTGTCGTCCCACTGTAGAGGGAGGGGGATCCAGTACTTGGTGGACTGGGAGGAATATGGCCCAGAAGAGCGTTCCTGGATCCCCTCCCGGTTTGTGGTAGATCCCAAGCTCATTAGGGACTTCCACGCATCCCACCCTGGGGCGCCTGGCGGGGTACTGTCATGATCCTTCCAGTCCTAGCCCTGGCTGTGCAGGTCCCCCAACACACCGGCAGTCATCAGGAGGTGGCCACCTTCGCCTCATCCCCAGTAATTACCTGCAGTACCTATAGGACCCAGCGGACGGTCTGGCTTTGCCAGATCGTTGCCATTGATGCCTCGTTCCCGCACTTCCTCGACTCTGATATTGACTCCCTGCGTACCTAACCCTAAACCTAACCCCTGCCTGTCTCCAGACCTGCCCCGTAAGCCTGTCATCATTATCACTGCTGCGCTCGTGGACTGGCTGCCTGGTTACCGACTCTGGACTGAATAAAGATATTTCCCGAACTGCCTCCACATTCCTCGAGTCGTGCATTTGGGTCCAACTCCATGTTCTGGTTATGATAGCACTTGTGTGAGGTCGTTAGCTGCATAAAGACACCTGTCCACACCATCCAATCAGTAAGACTCAAACTTGTAACAAGACCAAAGAGCTGTCCAAAGACACCAGAGACAAAACTGTACAACTCCACATAGCTGGAATGAACTACAGAGAAATTCCCAAGCACCTTGGTTAAAAAAAAGGTCAACTGTTGGAGCAATCATTAGTAAATGGAAGAAGCTAAACACGGTCAATCTCAATCTGAGTGGAGCCCCATGCAAGATATCACCTCGTGGGGTTTCAATGGTCCATAGGAAGGTGAGGAATCAGCCCAGGACTACAGAACAAGACTTGTTCAATGACTTGAAAAGAGCTGGGACCACCGTTTCCAAGGTGACTGTTGGTAATACACCAAGATGTCATGGTTTGAAATCATGGATGGCACGGAAGGTTCCCCTGCTTAAACCATAGCATGCCAAGGCCCGTCTTAAGTTTGCCATTGACCATTTGGATGACACAGAGGAGCCATGGGAGAATGTTTTGTGGTCAGTTGAGACCAAAATGGAACTTTTCGGTCATAATTCCACTAACCGTGTTTGGAGGAAGATGAATGATGAGTTCCATCCCAAGAACACCATCCCTACTGTGAAGCATGGGGCTGATAGCATCATGCTTTGAGGGTGTTTTTCTGCACATGGGACAGGTCGAATGCACTGTATTAAGGAAAGGATGACTATGTATGTGGCCATGTATTGGGAGATTTTGGGGAACAACCTCTTTCCCTCAGTCAGCTGGGTCTTTCAACATGACAATGACCTGAAGCACACAGCCAGGAAAAAGAAAAGAAAATTGCAATATACTGTAGCTGGGTGTTCAAATACTTATTTTTCTTCACTGTATAATAAAAAATGGCATGTTATCTTGTTAATCTTTCCACGTATACTCCACGCAATTTATCAAAGCAGTACAGGATATCATGATATTTAGTATCAGAAAGATACACTGACATCAACGTAAAGTAATTCATTATGTACAACCATAAATAGCTGTCCAAAAGTTCAAAAGAACAGACTCAGGAATATGAGGAAAAGGAAATAATGTTTGTAGAAAACTATGCAAATGCACTGTTGTGGAAATGATCATACTGATAGAAATGAATTCCAAAAAACAATTTAAGTTCTGCACATTTTTTTTCTTTCATATCAATTTCAGACAGCTTTAATTAA
Source organism: Syngnathoides biaculeatus (assembly GCF_019802595.1). Classification (NCBI taxonomy): domain Eukaryota; kingdom Metazoa; phylum Chordata; class Actinopteri; order Syngnathiformes; family Syngnathidae; genus Syngnathoides; species Syngnathoides biaculeatus. Next base: position 24,791,425 of record NC_084651.1, read on the forward strand.
TTTCATGTCATGATGAGCCTAATTAAAGGAAAATTAGTAAAGTAGGTGGCGCCACATTCTTAAGATAGACAGTTTTTGGAATTGCCCAATCCCTTACAAACAACTTAATTGGATATTGGAAAAAAATCATAAATTTTAAAAATATGCATGTGATCCAGACAGCAAACATGTACACGATGATAACGGACAATTCAGCAAAGAAAAGCAAATTTATTTGTATGGCACATTTCACACACGAGGTAACCCAATGTGCTTTACATGATTAAAGGCATTAAGGATAGTTTCTGTCAGAAAAATGCTTTGTGTTCAGAAAGTCACAGTAAACAGATACTTGAAGGTGGTGTGTCTCAGGAGTCCTAAGAACCACCCCATTCAGGATCAAATGCTTGCCATCATGGATAAAGTTCTATTTCAGCCTCATTTGTGAAAAGTTTCATTGACTGACAAATGGCATGCTATTTCGGGTGGTCCTTTTGAATGGCTGTTGCATGGGCTTCATTTCATTTCCCCACAAGGCTGCGATGATGGCAAGGTGTTGGCATGCCGATGTTTTTGACTGGCAAGTGAGATATTAGGCCCTTTTGAGTGCCTAAAGGTGTTAAGTGACCTTTACAAAATATTTTTTTTTTCTGTTATAAAAAGAACCAAGCCTTCTGAAATAACATTATCAGCTTCCGTAGCGGTGCTTTTAAGGACGGGATTTTACTCCCATGCAAATGAGTGGTTAGTGGAGACAGGCTGCTGAGTTGTGTTGCACTGCTGTGGCCAGCATAAGTCTGGTGCAGAAAGCAACGTAAATCTACGCAGAGGCGGGCTCGCCAATATTTTGGTAATTTCTCAGATGTAAAGGAGCCATTGCATTTAAAAGAGGCAAGTAATCGCACACTGGGTTGGCTCCCCCTTGCCGATTGAGGTGGCCAGGCCCGCCCTTCCTCGATGTGCCAGTACAGCAACTCCATACACTAGCTGACTAACCATCATGTCATATATTCTTCATCCAATTCAGCAGATTTCACTCACATCCGTTCAAAACAGTTACAGTATTCTCATTCTCTTTAAGTGTGGCACAATGACAAGTCTCGGAGCGGAAACATTTCTGAGCAGAAGACGACGATGTGTGAATCACAGGGATCCTTGCGTTTATGGAACATTGTCACTCCACCCAGGCCATGTGGTAAAAAACAATATGAGAGTCAATGTGTACCCTTTTTGAGGATAAATGCTTATGACTTAAATACTGTATGTTACTTGTATTTCCACCACCTCCATAGCTGTTCATCTCTCCAATGATTCAGAGGGTTTGATGTCTGCTTTTCACATATTTCTGAATGCTACATCTGAAATCTAGCAGATATGTCCATGGAGCTTGTGTGTCTGTCTGCCTGTGTCCAGATCAAATTCACCAATCTTGTGTTAGAACAGCTGTGCCAGGACCTAGACACAGTTTCAGCAGGTATCATTTTAGATGGACTTTCCACCACCAAATTGTCACTCTGCTATGGGAATGTCCACTGACACCACGCTCATTTGCCCAAGGTGCCCATCTTGGCGTAAAAAGCTCTGCCAAATTGGTAAACATGCGCAACGAGCCACGCCCTTGCACAAAAATAGAGCCCTTCATTTTCAAACTGCTCTGAGGTGACACACCTCAGCGTTCACTTTAATCTCGCTGTTGTGTACGTGTACACAGTTTATTTTTAGTATATTTCATGCAGCATAGAACTACAGGAGAGAGGAAAAAAGAGATCTTCACCTCAAGCACTAAACTATGAATGCAAGAAATGGGAAGTCCTCAGAAATGAACATGTATTGATATACAAGTTGTGGCATTTTGGCCCAATAGTGGCATCAGAGCTATTTATTTCAGATAAACTGCTGGGTATCTATATTGCCTTTGTGGTCAGCCTTAGAGTTTTATTACTAACGCAAAAGGCTTATCTTTGTCATTTTAATTACTTTGATAAGAAAATGTAATGAAAAAAACGATTGAACTTACGTGTGTATTGGTTGGATTCTAATATGCATAATGACTCTGGCAGTGGAAGTTGGAAATGAGTATACAATGATGGGGCGACAGGCAAGGTGGGGTGTCTTCATTACATGAACAAATATGTCGTTTAGAACTGGACAGTGAACACAATAAGCATACCAAAAGGATAGATTAAACATTAAAGCAGTATTTTGTTATGGCAGGACAGTGAAACAGTATTAGACTGTCCATCTCCCTGATGAGAGGTTTTGTGTTTGAAAGTTGACTTGCTGTGTGGACTTTGCAGGTCCTCCCGATATTTGTGTGTATTTTTTCCGGGTACTCTGGTTTCCTCCCACATTTGAAAAACATGCACGATACATTCAAATGACTTCAAATTACCCACTGACATGAATATGAGTTTGAAGGGTTGTTTTTATCCAGTATTCTGTATGTTCACTGAAAATGACTGGCAACCAGTCTCGGGTCTATGATAGGGTCACCAACCTTTTTGAGTGCTGAAGGGTACTTAGTGAGCACCGGTCGTACGAAGGGCTACAAGACCTGTTTGCGGCAAACTTCAGAGTCAGAGTTCATCCAGCCATCCATTTTCTTAGCCGCTTATCCTCACAAGGCTCGCAGGAGTGCTGGAGCCTATCCCAGGTGTCAATGGGCAGGAGGCAGGGTACACCCTGAACTGGTTGCCAGCCAATCGCAGGGCACATAGAGACAAACAGCCGCACTCACAATCACACCGAGGGGCAATTTAGAGTGTCCAATTAATGTTGCATGTTTTTGGGAACCAGAGTGCCCGGAGAAAACCCATGTAAGCAGGCACAGGAACAGGGAGAACATGCAAAATCCACACAGGGAGGGCTGGGATTGAACCCAGGTCCTTAGAACTGTGAGGCCAACCTTTCCACCTGAGCCACTGTTCCCCCCTCAGAGTTCATCCATCTTTACATAAAATATAATAATAATTTGTGACCTGTGGTATTTTTGGAACATGCCTTGCGGGCACCATATGTGGTCCTTGTGGTCAACCATGCGCCCGCAGTCACCGTGTTGGTGAGCCCTGCTCTATGATTTACCCCAGCCTCTGTCACGACGAGGCTCGAGGGCGGACCCAAAATGCACGACTCCAGAGGCAAGCAGGTAGAGTACAAAAGCCTTTATTCAGTCCGAGGTCTATGATCAGCAAGTCAGTCTGTAAGAGCAGCAGTAGCAGAAGAGGCAGGCTTACTTGGATGGTCCGGGGACAGGCGAGGGTCGGTACACGGCAGGTCAGGTATACAGGAGAACGTTCAAAGCAGGCAGAAGTGTCAAGGGAATCAGGCTTACGGGGTGGGTCGGAGAACAGGCGAAGGTCGGTACACACAGGTTGTCGATCAGGGATACGAGAGTGCTGGAATGGGACATGAAGCTCAACGATCTGGCGGCGGACTAGTTGTAACCCGCGTCCTATAAATACCGGGTGTACTCAGCCCAAACCAGGGTGCAGGTGTGTGTCGACTAATTGGCTGACCACAACCAGCCAGGATAGGATGCCAGGAGCATGACAGTCTTTCCCTCTTGTTGTCCTAATGATGGCAAGTGACATCAAAAATCCTTTTTTTTTTTAAATTCACAGAACTTCATAAATGACATTTTGGGTTTCTTTCTTTTGCCCACCATACATTGACTACTGTACGCTAATCCTTTTCCAATTGCATCATCTCCATCTGATGGATTGTCCGCATCCTGGTTTTATTCCCAGAAAGTGTTTCCTATGATGTTGCTGCTGTACTGTCCCTTCTTCAAGAACAATGCACACAAGCTCATTCATTCCATACTGAAAGGAGCAACTGGACTACTAAATATTATTAAATAACCATACTTATTGGATTGTTTAATGGATTTCTATTGATGCCATTTAGGAAGATGACTCAATTCAAACACTTGTAACACTGAAACATAATTTTTGACTAAACAGGTTATTTGATTTTCAACTTGTTGATATTGTCTCTCTTTTACAATACATAATGTCACAATAGGTCCATCTCAGAGGATGACTCACACCTTCATTTTAAAGCATCGTCTTGCACATTGGCAAAGAGCAAAGCCAACCCATGGAATGTCGAATTTGTAAAAAAAAATAAAATCACTACATTGTACCCAAAATAGAACTACCCTGTGAATGACTACGTGCAAACTTGTGTGAGTGTGTATAATTTGCACACATTTTTGTGTTGAAATGTCTCTGAATTTGGAGATAGAAGAGGGCGGTCGACCGGACAGATTCCAACGCATAATTTAAATTTAATTGGACCGGGCCTGACTGGCTGGGGTCAAAATGAAGAGAAAATCAGGCACATTAATCAAGATAAAATTATCAGCTGATTAATCAGTGTTCTAATTATGGTGCCAGTGAGTCTCTTCTTTGTTCTCTTTTAATTACTCTGCTTCATTGTCTTTTCCATATGGCCATCATGTCCTCTCAAAATACCCAGTGAGCACACAGACAGGCGGGGCTGTGACATACACACAGGTACACACATGTGAGCACACACACGCCGGATTGTCATAATAACTACTGTATCAAAAGACATTTCAAACACTTTTTTTTGTGTGCTCTCTGATTTTTCATTCCACAAGAACCGATGTGGGACCTTTTTATTGAGGTTGGAAAAATTCAAAAATTAACTTAGTTTGTGTCACCTGACTATACTTTTGACTCTGTACCCCGGAACTGTTAATCTCCAAGGCGTAGGTAGAACTTCAGATCATGTAGGTCAAAGACAAAAAGAGGAGGACAGCAGCTTAGTCGGAAGAAGAAGAAGAGGAATGCACAAACCCTACAGCTGTGAGTAGGGACTTTGAATGTTGAGAGTATGATAGGAAAAGCTCAGGAGTTAGTTGACATGATTAGGAGAAAGGTTGATATATTGTGCGTCCAAGAGAGCAAGTGGAAAGGGAGTAAGGCTAGAAGTTTAGGTGCAGGGTTTAAATGATTTTATCATGGAGTAGATGGGAGGAGAAATGGAGGAATAGGGGTTATTTAAAAAAAAATAGCTGACTAAGAATGTCTTGGAGGTGAAAAGAGTTGATCAGATCAAGTGATGAAGATGAAATTTGAAATTGAGGGTATTATGTTTAATGTCATTAGCGGCTATTCCACAGAGGTAGGATGTGAACTCAAGTTGGAATTGAAATTCTGGAAGGAACTAGTAAAAAGTAGTCCTGAGCATCCCAGACAGAGAAAGAGCTGTTATTGGTGCAAATTGTGAAGGACATGTTGGCGAAGGGAACAGGGGTGATGAAGAAGTGATGGGTAAGTACGGCATTCAGCAATGGAACTTTGAGGGGCAGATAGTGGTGGACTTCGCAAAAAGGATGGAAATGGTAGTGGTGAACATTTCCAGAAGAGACAGGAACATAGTGACGTACAAGAGCGCAGGTAGAAGCACGCAGGCAGATTATATTTTGTGGAGACGGTGTCATCTGAAGGCGTTTACCGATTGTAAGGTAGTGGTAGGGGAGAGTGTAGCGCGACAGCATAGGATGGTGGTGTGTAGAATGACTCTGGTAGCGGGTAGGAAGACTAAGAAGACAAAGGAAGAGGAGAGAATCAGGTGGTGGAAGTTGAGAAAGGAAGAATGTTGTGTGGCCTTTTGTAAAGAGGTGAGACAGGCTCTAGATGGACAGGAAGAGCTCCCAGAAGACTGCATGCCACTGCCAAGGTATTCAGAGAGGCAGTCAGGAGAGTACTTGGGGTGTCTTCTGGTAGGAAAGGGAAGAAGGAGACTTTGTGGTGGAACCCCATACAGGAAGACATCTAAGGAAAGAGATTAGCGAAGAAGAAGTGGGACATGGAGAGGACTGAGGAGAGGCGAAAGGGATAAATTGAGATGCATCGTAGGGCAAATGTAGAGGTGGCGAAGGCTAATGTACTCCAGGTTAGATACGAAAGAAGGAGGTAAGGATCTCTACAGGTTGGCTAGACAGAGGGATAGAGATGGGAAGGATGTGCAGCAAGTAAAGGTGATTAAGGATAGGAATGGAAATATGTTGAGTGGTGCCAGTCGTGTGCTAAGTAGATGGAAAAAGTACTTTGACAAGTTAATGAATGAAGAAAATGGGAGATAAGGTGGAGTAGAAGAGGCAAGCGTGAATGACCGGGAAGTGGCAATGATTAGTAAGGGGGAAATTAGAAAGGCACTGAACAGAATGGAAAAATGGAAAGAGAATTGGTCCCGATGACATACCAGTGGAGGTATGGAAGCAATTTGGTGAGGTGGCTGTGGAGTTTTTGACCATCTTATTCAACAGAAGACTAGCGGGAGAGAAGATACCAGAAGAATGGAGGAAAGTGCGCTCGTCCCCAAAGACGAACTATGGAAACTACAGAGGATTAAAGATGATGAGCCATACAATGAAGTTATGGGAAGAGTAGTGGAGGCTAGACTCAGGACAGACGTTAATATCTACGAGCAACAGTATGGTTTCATCCCTAGAAAGAGTACCACAGATGTATTATTTGCCTTGAGGATGCTTGTGGAAAAGTACAGAGAAGGTCAGAAGGAGCTACATTGTATTTTTGTAGACCTAGAGAAAGGCTATGACAATGTACCAAGAGAGGAGCTGTGGTACTGAATGCACAAGTCTGGTGTGGTCGAGAAATATGTTAGAATAGTACAGGACATGTATGAGGGCAGCACAACTTCGGTGAGATGTGCCGTAGGTGTGTCAGAAGAATTTAAGGTGGAGGTCGGACTGCATGAGGGATCAGCGCTGAGCCCCTTCCTGTTTGCCGTAGTAATGGATAGGCTGACAGACGAGGTTAGACTGGAATCCCCTTTGATCTATGATGTTCGCAGATGATATTGTGATCTGCAGTGAAAGCAGGGAGCAGGCGGAGGAACAATTGACCCCTCCATAGAAATTGCGTAATCCACATTGCTGACCAATCAGTGGCAAGAGATCTGCATAAACCACGCCCCTTGTTGGCGTCCGCCATTACCTCAGACAAAGTCACGTGGTCCAGTATAGCTTTTGTTAGCGTTTTATCACGTATTTGGGTTCCTTAACAAGAGATATGGTTAAGAGGTGTAGTCACGGACTTTGTAATAGTGATGACAGGTATCCTGATAGGCTACTTGGTGGAGTTCAATTTGTACCCTTTCCAAAACCGAAGACCGAGTACGAAAAATGTCTGCGATGGATCAAACTTTGTGGAAGACCGCATCATCAACTGAATTCATCTAAAATCAAGCGGAACAGATATGTTTGCACGAAGGTATGTACGATTTTTGATTTTCAATACGTCTCATATAAATGAATTAGCAGTTCTTCGATTGCATAACATAGCTACGTGTGAATGATTGACACACTTGATCTGTGTTGAACGATACTTTGCGAGGACCTGACTGCACAAACGTGTCTCTTTGTTGGCGGCTAGCGGGCTAAGCTAAACCGGACTATGATTGCACGAAGGTAAGCCTTATATTTGATTTTCAATACATGTCTCATATAAATGAATTAGCAGTTCTTCGCTTGCATAACATAGCTACGTGTGAATGATTGACACACTTGATCAGTGTTGAGTGATATTTTGCGAGGACCTGACTTCACAAACGTGTCTCTTTGTTGGCGGCTAGCGAGCTAAGCTAAACCGGACTAGCGAGTCCTAAAAGCCTTCGATGTGCACCGAGACACCAAGACTGAAGGAAAGATGTTTGAGGACACTAAAGTAGTGATTGTCGTACTCGGTCGGGACTTACGTAGGTTCGGCACTAATTGAAGAATAATTATTGAGGGGAGTGCGTGACGTTACACAAAGAAAACGAGAGAAACAACTCGTAAATCAAGCCTCGCCTTCTTTTCCTTCATGCGGCGGTTCACAAACGGCTATACAGATACACATACAGATTCTGCACACAAGTGTGATATGTAACACGAAAATAGGAAACTGTCAATGGGGTTTTGGGTTATAATATATTATATTATGTGGCTTCTCTGTCTTCCTCTGACTCCGGAAAGATCTCGCGCTAATATCAATGGTTTCTCTGTCGATATGCATCTAAACACCATTGAAATACCCCTCGCTGAAATACTTGAAGCCCTGCTGTCTGCTCTTCAACAATATTTCACTATTCGGTAAGATGCGAGTGAAAAATCAGTTGGTAAATCGGACAATTTCGCTCTCGTCTTTTCTTCCTGCGGCGCCATTTTGTCAAATGCTTGTCTGAGGTTAGCAACAGTGGGGTGATGTAACATCAGGAGGTGTGGTTAAGTGCCCTGTACGAAGGGGTCAATTACAAAGATGGCCGTACGCACTGGAAAGGAGAGGATTGAAGATTAGCCTATGTAAAACAGAATATATGTGCGTGACAAGGAAGAGTAAAGCTCCAGAAAGAAGAGATAGCGAGGGTGGATGACTTCAAATACTTGGGGTCAACAATACAGAGCAATGGTGAGTGTGGTAAGGAAGTGAAGAAATGGGTACAAGCGGGATGGAACAGTTGGCAGAAGGTGTCTGGTGTTCTATGTGTCTGCTAGGATGAAGGGCAACGTTTATAAAACAGTGGTGAGGCCGGCCATGATGTACCGATTAGAGACGGGGGCTCTAATGAAACAATAGGAAGCAGAACTGGAGGTAGCAGAAGATGCTGAAGTTCTCACTTGGTGTGAACAGGTTGGATAGGATTAGAAATGAGCTCATTAGAGCCACAGCCAAAGTTGGATGTTTTGGAGACAAGGTTAGAGAGAGCAGACTTCGATGGTTTGGACATGTCTAGAGGCGAGAGAGTGATTATATTGGTGGAAGGGCGCTGAGGATGGAGCTGCCAGGCACAAGAGCGAGAGAAAGACCAAAGAAAAGGTGGATGGATGTTGTGTGAGAGGACATGAGGACAGTGGGTGTTAGAGAGGAGGATGCACGAGATAGGCTTAGATGGAAAAAGATGACACTCTGTGGCAACCCTTCATAGGACAAGTCGAAAGAAAAAGAAGTCACATCTCAGTCTCTAATGGTCAGCCCTGTGGAGAAAAACTGACAGATGTTCCCTGCAGGGCACCCATGTTATCCGTGCTGCTGGCCTGGCCACCAGGCACTTGCCTTTGTGCCCCCCCTCAAAGGACCGGCCCTGGTGTCCCGAGTCTGGGCAAGGGAAACCTACATCCATTTGTTTTATTTATCATGGGGTTTTTGGGAGCCATGCTTTGTCTGACCTCACCTCAGACCTGTTTGCCATGTTGTTTTTTTTTTTTTTTTTTTTTGTGTGTGTGTGTATGGGTCCTGTTCGGCTGTTAGACTAAGCAGAATGGAAAATCCACAACCTCATTATGCCAGGAAATTTTTACTGTGTCATAGTGGAGTTTTTGAGTTTCCTCTGTGATTTCTTAGTTGAGTGAAACCTTGGAGTTTGAACATATTTCATTCTTGTGATGTGTTCAATGTCCGATTCGTTCAACCTCTGAAACATTTTTTTACATAGGATATAATGTAAATGAGGTTCATCCATTCCCAACCTCCAAATAGTAAATTCCCATTTTAATTCCTATTTATGTAAAAACATGCACAACCTTTATTTAAACAATAAAAAAATGCATAAACCTAAAGCAACTTAAATGTGCATTATTTACCTTTCTGGTCTCGATGTGATGTATTGGAGGAACTCGAGAGGGAAGGCAGAAGTGAGAAGTCGCCCTCCATGATTTGATTGCGGAATTCTCCAGTAGCTTGCAGCTTGTACCATTACTGTGTTTCTCTGGGTTTGTGGCAAAGAAAATACTGGAAAAATAAAAATCAATCCTGAGAAACACTTGTGAATGTATGGTCACACACTATGCACATGTGCACTCTTGTGTATGAGTGACTGCTTGGTTTGAAGTGAGGAGCCGCTGGTCTCGGCACCACCCTAGTGCATTCGGGCTCGCTCGGCTTGAGTCAGCTACCCATTCAACATGTGTTCAGCTTTTCCGGGATGTTCGGACACTGACAATTGAGTCGAAAACTGAGCCAACCACCTGGTGATACAACTGAAATACAGTGGGCCTAACTAAGTGAATACTAGAAGTGTCTGGCACAAGAATATAAGTGGGGGGATACATAAGCCCCAGTGTGAGCGCAGGGAACCAATGTCACCCCCCCCCCAACACTACCCCACATGCCTCCCCACACCCTACCCCAGGAGAACACGCAGGGCTTGTAATGTGGCCAGTCCTCGCCCAGCACCCGACAAATGAGCTATTATGGTGGGAACGCAGGAAGCAGCAATGATTCGTGAGCGGGCAGCCCTCACACCAAGCAGCCATCCAGCACCGCAATGTAAGTAAGTGCAAAACCCAGGTCCTTGACTGGCAGTTATTGTCCCTATGGTGTGGTGCATTTAAAATCTGGAGGGCCAGTTTACCGAGTGGGGGGTGGGGGTGGGGGGTGTTGAGCGTTAGGAACTACTGCCTAGCAGCCAAACCCCCCCCCAACCCACCCCCCACCAGAAGTGGGTAAATGTAGTGCATTAAAAGAAAAAGGTGATGAGTGTGTGTAGTAAATTTATAATTCAGGAGGGCAGGCAGAGCGGAGGGGCAGAATGCTCGGACCAGGAAATGGCACCAACATGCTGGAACCTGGACCGAAACCTGCACCCCACCATCCACGTGCCTCGGGTGACCCTACAAGGGGTTTGAAGCCCCAGACAACTTAGCTCCGAGGATCTTTATAGTGATCATAGCCTGATACGATACTGAGACTTTACAATGAGAGTTATGTTAAAAGAGTAAGGGGTAGAACCTCTATGAGTTTGTACTTCCCCCAATCAACTTTTGAGCATGTAAGATTATGTCTGGTCTCACTTTTTAAAAAACTTTAATCTAAATTTCGGGTGTTTGTATAGTTTCCTTTTGTTCCTTTGTTCTTCTTTTTTCATTTTATTTTGTATTTTGAGGGGATTTCTTACGTTTGAAATAAAGAAAACAATCAAATTTTATCTGTTCAACCCTTCTTATCCAATCAAAATTTAGCATGCAACCAAGCTGTGACCAGTGATTTTATTTCAAGCACTACAAAAGTTAAGATGAAAGAAAATATTCTGTGCGCACAGGTTTCGTTTAGATAGATAGATATAGATAGATAGATAGATAGATAGATAGATAGATAGATAGATAGATAGATAGATAGATAGATAGATAGATAGATAGATAGATAGATAGATAGATAGATAGATACTTTATTAATTAGCTAGATTTGAACGCTAGCCCTTCACAAGCTTATTTGTGTTTTTCAGCAGAAAAAAAACCCATATACTCGGACACTGAAGATGTAACCAGTAAATGTAAATTTAATATTTTATCCGACAAATTGCCTGAATGGAAATAAAATATCAGAGGGGGCACAAGTTTTAGTTAGAAATACGTCTGGATGGTGCTTTACTGAGTTGTCATTGTGTCTCTGAGAAATTGGAACACTTACCTTTGCGCCTGTGACCATGATTCTCTGAATATGTAATGAGCTGCTGCAGTGCAAGTGTCTAATGAATATTCATCATGATTTTAATTAGACAGCTTTTTTGCAGAAAGCCACCTCAAAGTTAGCACCTCATCACACAGATGTGCCTGTCCATCTATGAAGGCATGATATACTATCTATCTATCTATCTATCTATCTATCTATCTATCTATCTATCTATCTATCTATCTATCTATCTATCTATCTATCTATCTATCTATCTATCTATCTATCTATCTATCTATCTATCTATCTATCTATCTATCTATCTATCTATCTATCTATCTATCTATCTATCTATCTATCTATCTATCTATCTATCTATCTATCTATCTATCTATCTATCTATCTATCTATCTATCTATCTATCTATCTAATCAACTTTCCAGCTGATCCACTGTGCCGCCCTGTTTCAAATATGCAATAGAATTATAACTCACCTATTATGATTGTCTACAAACGAATTAAACCTTTCATTTGAGTTGGGCTATCAGAGCTATTTTGTAAATTGCCCTCCCTAATAAAATTTCCATTCAGAGGCTATAAAATTATATGTGTATTTCCACCTGCTACACAATGAAATTAGACCTGGTCTTCATATAAAAGTCACAATGGTATTCAAATTTGAATAAGTGAATGCTTGGTAACTCGACCAGCAATGTAGGAGTTGTCTAGAGAGATCACAATTTAAACTGTCACTACTTTGTTGATGAAGACATCGCTCCACGTATTGCATTCTTTTATTCAGCACTAACTCCTCTTATAAAAAGTCACTTTACCAAGCAAAAAGCTGATATTATCGTCACCACCACAGATTATTTATGGAATTGAATGTTGCCGATATCTCATGGTACTCCTTTTCATGCGCAGTCATAAACATGTCAGTCACTTGACACTTAAAGTGATGATCGCTTGGCTCTTGTGATAGCTCACTACGCAATGCTGAACAATTAATGTGAGATTTTATTTTTTTTTGTGTTGAACGGGGCCAACAGTCTTTCTTTTTCTTTCAGCCTTTTTTTTCAATTTTTGCTGAAATACCAGAGCATCTTACCTCCCGTTACGTGTAATCTTTTCCATCTGAGGAGCTTTACAGGTAACCTTGCAGTTGCATCAGGTGACCACCCAATGCTGAAAAAAGCTCTCACAAGGTCCACCCATTGTCTTTCTTCCAAGCCTGGTAACAGCAGTTTTTTTTTTTTTGTTTGTTTGTGTTGGTTGCAATAAACACTGTTATATGTGTACTTCAGTGATTATCCATGTGTCTCCATATGAGCCGGAACATAAAACTCGGACATTCACCTTGCTATGATATTGTTCGATAATGTTGTGTTTCATTTATTTGGTCTAAAATGCAAATCTAAGTGCTTTTAATGATACTAGAAGATTCACAGGACGGCATGATATGCAACTGATATGAGTTTGGAGATGCATTTAACTGTGGTTGACATGTCAGCCTAGCTGAGAAAGTTCAAGTCCTGTAAAATGAGGGTCCTAATTGCAATAATAATAATTATATAACTAACCATATCATTTTATCAATATGTTTGACAGCATCTACAGGCAATCCCTTTTGAATAATGACGATGCTAAACCTGCACAATAAGTCCAAATACATTTCCTATTGCCAAATGCAGTGTCAAATAATTATCTTCATCCTCATTCAGAACAGTATTTATATTTCTTTAAATCACATGTCTTAATTATATGTAAAAAATAACTGCTCTTTCTAATATGAATGTACTTCTCATTTGTTCACTAAAAAGAATTGACAGTGTACTAAATTATTATGACATCTGTATTGGTAGTCACTGGTATATTTTTAGAACTTATTCAACTCTTTTCTTTTGTTGAAGTGTTAGTTTTACTCTTGGCTATATTCCCTTATCTTCTTTCACATCCATTGTCTAATCATCTGGTTTCATCAGGCCTCTCTGCTCCTTCATCAGGGGCGTATGGCTTGGCACAAAATGGCTTCCCTCAGGCACTCCTGGCAAGTTGTTGCAAAACTGTGGCCCCCGTTTGGGATTTCTCCAATGTGGCAGATCAATCTATCATCTTACCATTTATCACACTCTGCAGTGCTGGTAAACCAATCCATCAGAGCCTACTGTGGTACATAAAAAGGAAACACGGTAGGATAACCATGTAAGAGGAGACGCAAAGAGGTGGTCAGGACAAGAAACAGAAAAAAAGAAAGGAGTGGGAAAAAAAAACGTAGGATAGTAATGATGATGAGTAACAATGCTGGAAAATAAGAGGGAAGGGAAATGCACAGAAAGAATTATAAGAAATATTAAGGGAGTTGGAAGAGTATTCTAGGTGGAAACAAAGGCGAAAGAACTTATGTAGCCTCAGCTCAGTTGTAACTAGAACAGATCTTTATATATAGTACAATAGCATCAAATATCATATACACTCACTAAAGATATACAATGATCTGTTGATTTATCTTTCACTCCTTCTTGGCAAAATGGAAGCAACTGATGGATATTGAAACTCCTCCAATTGTGGTAGAACACTTCAAAAGAGGGCAACATACAGCCCCTTTTTTAAAATTTGCATATTTGACCTCTGATTTGGAGGTGCTGAATCTCAATTGACCCCTCCGTACAGGGCACTTAACCACGCCTCCTGAAGTTACGTCACCCCACGTGTGCTAACCTCAGACAAACAATTAGCAAAAATGGCGGCGCAGGAAGAAAAGATGAGAGCGAAATTGTCCGATTTACCAGCTGATTTCTCACTCGTATTCTGTGCGAATCGTGAAATATCGTTCAAAAGCAGACAGCAGGGCTTCAAGTATTTCAGCGAGGGGTATTTCAATGGTGTTTACATGCATATCGACGGAGAAACCATTGATATTAGCGCAAGATCTTTCCGGAGTCAGAGGAAGACCGAGAAGCCACATAATATAATATATTATAACCCAAAAACCCATTGACAGTTTCCTATTTTCGTGTTACATATCACACTTGTGTGCAGAATCTGTATGTGTATCTGTATAGCCGTTTGTGAACTGCCGTATAAAGGAAAAGAAGGCGAGGCTTGATTTACGAGTTGTTTATCTCGTTTTCTTTGTGTAACGTCACGCGCTCCCCTCAATAATTATTCTTGAATTAGTGCCGAACCTACCGACCGAGTACGACAATCACTACTTTATAGTGTCCTCAAACATCCTTCCTTCAGTCTTGGTGTCTCGGTGCACGTCAAAGGCTTTTAGGACTCGCTAGTCCGGTTTAGGTTAGCTCGGTAGCCACCGAACAGAGACACGTTTGTGCAGTCAGATCATCGCAAAATATCGCTCAACACAGATCAAGTGTGTCAATCATTCACACGTAGCTATGTTATGCAAGCGAAGAACTGCTAATTCATTTATATGAGACATGTATTGAAAATGAAATATAGGGCTTACCTCCGTGCAAACATATCTGTTCCGGTTGATGGATTCAGTTGATCATGCGGTCTTCCACAAAGTTTGATCCATCGAAGACATTTTTCGTACTCGGTCTTCTGTTCCGGTTGATTTTAGATGAATTCAGTTGATGATGCGGTCTTCCACAAAGTTTGATCCATCGAAGATATTTTTCGTACTGGGTCTTCGGTTTTGGAAAGGGTACGACTTAAACTCCACCAACTAGCCTTTCAGGATACCTGTCGTCACTATTACAAAGTCCGTGACTATACCTCTTAACCATATCTATTGTTAAAGAACCCAAATACGCGATAAAATGCTAACAAAAGCTATAATGGACCATGAAAAGTTGTCTGAGGGAACGCCGGACGCCAAAAAGGGGCGTGGTATATGCAGATCTCTTCCTTTATTTTCCCTTTTGAGATCATCCTTTTGTATGAATGGAAAGACAGAGAAGCTCTGGCCTCTGATTGCTCAGCGACGCGGATGACGCAATTTCTACGGAGGGGTCAATTAGCTCATAAGGGTTACGTAGGTATGGTGTCCAACTGGCTCGAACGTCTGCGTTACAGGCCTCAAAATGAAAGCCTGTATGACAGTTTAGATACGTCATCACCGCTGCCGATCTCCCTTTAAAAAACTGTAACAGCTGTAACAATTGTCGGAAGGAGAGACGGAGACATGTTGGTGGCGGCAACTCAGGTACGACAATGACTTTATTAAACACATCTTTCAAATGCCATGGCTGTTAATAATTTTCACTATTGTGCTAATTTATACAGAGAAGTCAAACATCTACAGAAATAATTTCCATTTCACAGCTGGATTATAGACAAGCAACACAAACATTTTCCTCATCTTTGAAAATGTCACTTTCACCTTTACTAACATTATACAAAAGTAAATAACATAACTGTATAAGTTATAATTTCTTATTTTCAAGTGTATTTCGCCTGCATCTGAGGTAACAAAATCAGAACAATATATGGTAAACATTTGCACAATGTGCACGCACCTATGGACAGACACTCCCACCTGAGCTGTAGATCTCTGCAGTTCATCCAGAGTGATCATGGTCCTCATGGCTGCATCTCTGATCAGTCTTCTCTTTGTTCGAGGTGAAAGATTAGAGAGACGGCCGGGTCTTGGTAGATTTGCAGTGGTCTGATATTCCTTCCATTTTAATATGATTGCTTGCACAATGCTCCTTGAGATGTTTAAAGCTTGGGAAATCTTTTTGTATCCAGATCTGGCTTTAAACTTCTCCACAATAATATCTCGGACCTGCCTGGTGTGTTCTTTTCGAAGAAGAGAACATCTCACAATCGAGTGACGTGACCGGGGCCATATTATCCTATTGTCTAAGGCATTTAAAAACTAAGAGATAAAACATTTAAAACGGGACAAAAACAATAAAAAGTATCAAAATAAAGACAGCTAAAACCACATACAGTGCAAGTAACATCGTCAAAAAGTAGATATATTCTAAAAAGCATGAGAAAAAAGAAGAGTTTTCCATCTGGATTTAAAAACATTCACAGTTGGGGCTGACCTCACCTCTGTTGGCAACTTATTCCATTTGTGTGCAGCATAATAGCTAAATACTGCTTCACCATGTTTGCTTTGGACTCTGCGCTCCATTATTTGAGTTGAGTCAGTCGATCTCAGTATTCCATAAGCATTTCTTTCATGTCTTCAGGACCTAAATCATTTAGTGATTTATAGACCACTAGCAAAACTTTGAAATCTATTCTAAAGCTTACTGGAAGCCAGTGCAAGGACTTTAGGATTGGCGTTGTATGCTCTGGCCGCTTTGTTTTGGTCAGAATGCGAGCTGCAGCATTCTGACTGAGCTGCAGCTGTTGAATACTCTTTTTGGGGAGTCCAGTCAGAAGACCATTACAGTACTCAAGTCTACTTGAGATAAAAGCATGGATGAGCTTTTCCCGGTCTACTTGAAACGTACAAGAATTCACTCTAGATATGTTCTTTAGATGGTAGAAGGCTGTTTTTGTGATTGATTTGATATGATTGTTGAAAGTCAGGTTGGAACCAATCAGAACAACAAGGTTTTGGACATGGTCTTTGTTCTTTAAAGATAGAGAGTCCAGGTGTTTACTTACAGCATTTGTCTTTTCTTTTTTGCCAAAAACAATTGTCTCAATTTTGTTGTGATTTAGTTGAACAAAATTTTGGCTCATCCAGTTATTTATCTGATTTAGACAGTGCACAATACCTCAATTGAACTGTAGTCATCTGGAGACACAGGTAAATATAACTGTGTGTCATCTGCATAGCTATGGTAGTCAAAATTAAAGTTTTAAAGAATTTGACCCAAGGGTAGCATATACAGGCTGAACAGGAGAGGTCCAAGAACTGACCCTTGAGGGACCCCATATGTCATTGCCATTGGCTGAGACTGAGCACCTCCAATGGACACAAAGTAGCTCTTTTCCTCCACGTAGGACATAAACCATTTAATGACCGTTCCATTTAGTCCTACCCACGTTTCCAACATGTTTAGCAGTATATTGTGATCTACCATATCAAAAGCCACGCTGGGGTCCAACAAGACCAAAATTGACAGTTTTCCTGAGTCAGTATTCAACCTTGTATCATTTAGCACTTAGAATAAGAACCGATTCTATACTGTGATGAGTTCAGAAACCTGATTGAAATTTGTCAAAAAGTCCATTTAAATTCAATGAATTGCTGAATTGATTAAAAATAACTTTTTTAAGAATCTTTGCTATGAACGGGAGATCTGAGATGGGTCTATAGCTTGCTAACATGGAATCGTCTATTGCTCTGTTTTTTAGAAGAGGCTTAACAGCAGCTACTTTGAGAACTTTGGGAAACTCGCCAGACTGAACTGAGCAATTGATTATTTGCTGCAAATCAGGGAGCACTGAGTTGACAATAGTTTTGAAAAAGTCAGATGGTATTGAGTCGAGACAGGTTGTTGATGGTTTCAGCTGCTGAACAGTTTTCTCTCCAGTTTTTTTGGTCAACTGTATTAAATTCTGACAAGTTAATTGAATTTTAGCTGGGTGGCTTCAGATGTGAGCTCATTCTATCTTTTTACTAATTTGTGCTGACATTTGACCTAATGGATTGTATTTTTTCACTGAAATAACAGGCAAACTCATTGCATTTGTCAGCTGTTACAAGTTCTGGATCTATCTGATTCAGGGAGGGAGGGTTGTAAACTTGTCAACCACAGCAAATAGAGCACGAGTATTGTTGAGGTTCTTACTGATGATTTCAGAAAAGTGTTGGTGTCTAGCTCTAACTAACTCTTGGTTAAAATTACAAAGACACTGTCTGTAGAGATCACAGTCAATTTGGAATTTAGTTTTTCTCCACTTGCGTTCTGCTTTCCTCCACTCTGATTTCTTGACCATCATTGTGCTCCTCCATGGTGTTCTAGGTCGCCTCAGGATGGTCTTAGTTTTAACAGGAGCATTCATGGCGTTTGTGATTTTTGAGGTGAAATTGTCCAAAAGTTCATCAACTGTCTCAGCATCACAATCTGTGGTACAGCCACAGTCTCTATAAACTTTGTGGCAGTACTCTCATTTATGTACCTTTTCCTAATAGAGATAGAGGTTGTCTAAAATTTTGGAAGAATCTGTAATTCAAAAAATATACAAAAATGGTCAGAAAAAGCCATATCCTTAACGTCAATCAATAGAATTTCAACATCCTTAGAGATGACTAGGTCTAAGATGTGACCTTGAGTGTGAGTTGGACTCTTAATATGTTGAGAGAGGTCAAATGTGTCTAGTATTGCAGAAAGTTCTTTGGATTTTCAACATGAATGTTAAAGTCCCCATGTTATGAGAAAATAGTTGTACTCAGTACAAATAACTGACAGCAGTTCTGAAAATCTCTCCATAAATTTTCCAATGTATCTTGGAGATCTATAAATGATTAAAATTAGAACCTTTGGGTCACCCTTAACTAAAAAAAACAGATATTCAAAAGTCACCCAGTATAATTATTTTACATTGAAATAATGATTTAAAAATAACAGCAATACCATGACCTTTTTTCCATGTTTGACACTTGCCACATTTAACATAGTATCACAGCTACTTTCTGTCAACCACGTTTAATTTAATAACAAAAAGTCCAGACCATAGGTTGTAATAATGTCATTGACCAACATTGATTTGTTACCTAGTCATTCCCCTACTGCCCATTTACATCCACATAGACTTCAAGACGGCAGATTTTAGATTCCAGAATTGACACCCTCTGCAGTAGTCCATGATAGTCCTCAATAGAGAAGGGAGGCATCTTGACGGCTGGTCTTGTTGCTAACACCAGGCTTGCGATAATTAGCAGGCCACGCTTACGTAATGATGAAACAACTGATTATTCACAAAAAAGAAAAATACCCTCCCATAGATTTAAATGTATCCAGGAGTCGCTGCTTCTTAAAAAAAGAATATTTTAGAAGAAAAACGAGCTCATCAGCAAGAAAAAAAAAGTGTCAACAGAGGCAAAGAAAAAAGCGCCTGCACTGTATGAGAAGCGAGAGAGATCTAGTATGTCAAGCTAAATGTTAAAGGGGAAACTAGGACTACGGATCATCTGTTTGCTTCAAATGAACTGTATTTGTGGCTCAGAAACGCTTGAAACAGTTTCATCATCTAAGATATACAGTAAATTCCACCCTTGGATGATATACAGTATGTAGCACACCATTATCAAGGTCATGTTATAGTCATTTTTGGTCATTGTTACAGTGACAGTTCATCAAATACAAAACTGAAAAACATATACAAAATAACTCCAAATTACATCTAACATACATATAGTTGCTCAGAGGGTCATCGATGGTGTTGTGGTACACTTGACTGACCTTAGTTTTGGCAGCATTGGTTCAGTTCCCACTTAGTGACCTGTGTGAAGGTGAGTGTGAAAGGTTGTCTTCCTCTATCAGTGCCCTAGGATTCTTAGGGAAAACGGTGCCTTTCTCCCCCAAGTCTATGATGGGATGGTCTCCAACCCTTTAACACTGAAGCGCCTAAGCTGTCGAACATGGATGGATATTCACTCATGGCTAACGAGGAAGTTAAAGTCCATCTCAACAGAACAGAAAACATTTGGTAGACGTCACTGTGAAGATCTCTTCCTTTATTTTCCCTTTTGAGATCATCCTTTTGTATGAATGGAAAGACAGAGAAGCTGAAAGAAAGAGGAGGGGAAAAGTCCTGAGTAAGCGTTGCCTGCTGAGAAAAGCTTGAACTCACCATCAATCGTCCGTCTGTGTCTGGCTCCCTCGCCTCGTTAGCTAATTGAATAAATGAAAGATCGTTTTCTGCTCTTCAGGCATTGCGTGTCCCTATGGCTGTAATTTTTTTTTCTCACTATGCTCTTTATGGAATTCCTGGCCTCTTTTTATGTCATGCTCACATAAAAGTAACATTAGAGGGATGATACTAAAAAAATGTCTCCACTGATCTATGCTATGGTGTGTATGCATTGCTGTCAGTTCACTTACATCCACAGCTTCTCCAACTTAATATTGGATTCCATACATTTTGCATCACTTCAAAAAGTTAAAAACTTCATCATTGACTTTGTGCTTTCCTTTGTACAGAATTGGACAGCAAACCTTTGGAGGTCATGACAATCTTTAAAGAACCACTGTCATGAAATGGATGATTTTTAGTACGTTATTAATGAAAAAACGGCAGCCGACATGAACCCATGCCTTTTTTCACCACAAAACATGATTTTGACGTATACAGCTTTTTGTAACTCCCGCCATGAAAATCCTCTCGAGGGATTTGTTTTCGAGAAGAAGCAGGAAGTGACGTACATGGCAGGACCGCTCTCAAGTGGACTCATTTGTTTCTATTAGTTTTGCGTCTGGGAAGGTAGCTCATTGTTCCTTCGTGTTAGACAAAATGCCAGCTCGTTGCATTGCTGGACATTGCTTGAACACTCAGGAGGATGGATTTACCCTTCATAAGTTTGCAAGAGACCTGGTTCGTCGTGAAAAATGCATTGCACAGGTGCAAAGGACAAGAGCTTCGTGGGTTCCAAATGACAGGTAGGTGTGTATACAGCTACTAAAAAAAATAATGGTTTGGAGCGGACCACGTAATTGGTCTCTCATAACGTAATAAAAGATCTGCGTATATATGACAGGCGTGATAATGATGTTCAGAATAATAAAATCTATCCAGTCTAGTTAAAGAAATCTCTTCTACATATCCAAGTGTATTGTCTTTGTCTGTCTCGGCTGTACAATATCTCCATTTGTCAACTATATGTCATGTTTATTTATCAGCTGTCTGATGGCATACATTGAACCTGCATGTGGCTCTGGGTGGTCGCTTTCAAGTGAGTTTTCTCTGTGCTTTTAAAATCCTGACCCATAAAAACATATTTATCTGGTTCACCGTTTCTAAGAATATCATCACTTTTATGTAAAAACTGTCCCCTATCCAGCCCATTAAAAAATTATCAAAATTCCTTAGACAATAAAAACTTAGCCCAAATAATTAACAGTCTCCCCTCAACAATAAATTTTACTACGTGAGTAATTGGCATCAGCCAACAAAATCCTCTCCACAAACCCCTCCTCTCCACTTGTTTTCATGAAAAAACTTCACGTCAGTGCCTTTTAGTTTTGAGAATACAAACAACAATACGTCTTGTCCTCTTTATTTCCCTAAGCCTATTTACATTTAGAGTTTGGATCTTAAACTCACTTGGGGCACTAAATGAAGAGAAAGACACACCCTGACAGTCTTCTTTTTCTTTTCCTTTCGGCTTGTCCTGTTAGGGGTCGGCACAGCGTGACATCTTTGTCCATCTACTGTATAATATCGATGTCTGAATCATCTCCTGCACTAAGATCAGGTTACTATCTAATTTCAAGATTTGTTTAGTCTAGAGCAACTCTTTTTTTCCCCCTTTGCATTGGATTAATTTTCCTCTTAGAACATGGGATTTGGAATTGTATCTCGTGTTCTTCCATTTCTATCCCTTTATGTCCTTCCTGTAACACTTCCTCAACTACACTTGGTGTCACATTTTTAGTTGTTTTTAATATTTTGCCCATTTCCATGAGAATCCCACCTGCCTTTTTCGCGCTACTGCTATAAATTGTTCATTTATTGTTTAATGTCATCATGATCATGTACAAGCATATTTTCATTTGTTCTTTCCTAACTTTTTTCCTGTTTTATCATGACCAATCTGTTATCTTTTCTTTTTGTGTCTGCCTCAACCACGCTCATATGAGGTGTCCCTCGTTCCCACATCCAAAACACTTCATGATGTCCGTGGTTGCAAATAAATTGTAATAAAAATCAGCTACCTTAATTTTGAGAGTGAGGTTTAACTCCCCATTCTGATTATTGAGACTTATTTGCGCATGTCTCCTGTGGGGAAAAAAATCCTCCTTGAGGAGTGGTGACTTGCTTGCAGAAGGGATCTCTTTAATTGGAGAGATCAACTTGCCTTATTTTGCCAGCTCTCCTTACAGTACATTATCACTTCTAAACAAGGGCACGTTGGACAAAATGACTCTTTTAGTAAGGGTGGTGAGTGGTATAACAGACATGAGTGTATGATCAAGAGTGACACCCCTCTCACAAACATCATTGACTTTCTCGATGGAGCTCAGGAAAATAACTACACTGCCCTGTATTCTGCCAGCAGACTTCACACAATCGTGGCTGATAATTGCTGCAATAGCCAGACTGACATCTTCGACAGAATAAGGAAATGAAGGTGAGACCTTAATTCTGTCTACGAGTTAACAGGGTCAAATTCGTGGTTGCTAGTTTTTCTAACCAGCTATCCAACAATCATAGCTATCACTGCCATTTTACGATAGAAAAGATGCTATAATACATAGGTGATTTACATATGACAAACAAAAAAAATATACCAAAAAGGTTTGAAAAGTGCAATCACACTTGCCACACTTTCCATTCACTCATTCACTTGTACCTAGAGAACGAGAGAGAGAGAGAGAGAGAGAGGAGAGAGAGAGAGAGAGAGAGAGAGAGAGAGAGAGAGAGAGAGAACATGGAACAGGGAAAATGCACACCACTCGAACTAGGTCCAAAGCAGCCAGAATCCTGTCCGAGCCTCCACACCCTGGCCACAAGCTCTTTCAGCTCCTCCCATCTAGTAGGCGCTACCGATCAATGCAAGTCAAAACTAGTAGGTATTCAATTATATATATATATATTAATAATATATATTGTAGACTATCGCAGGACTCGTCACTTTAAACTGCTCCCTTTGCACAATTCTTATTGCACTGGATCCATAACGGGAACCGCAAATGGGTAAAGGAACTGTGTACAAGCTTAACATAATTGGGGGGTTGACGCACTCTTAACTGCTGTAAATGAAGAAGACTGCATCTTGCACATCTGTGACTTACAGTGAAGAAAATAAGTATTTGAACACCCTACTATATTGCTAGTTGTTAGGATTTCCTGGCTGTGTGCGTCGGGTCATTGTCATGTTGAAAGACCCAGCCACGACCCATCTTCAATGCTCTGACTGAGGGAAAGATGTTGTTCTCCAATATCTCACAATACATGGCCGTGGTCATCCTCTTCTTAATACAGTGCATTCGACCTGTCCCATGTGCAGAAAAACACCCCCAAAGCATGATGCACCCACATTCTTCACAGTAGGGACGGTGTTCTTGGGATGGAACTCATCATTCAGCTTCCTCCAAACACGGTTAGTGGAATTATGACCAAAAAGTTCCATTTTGGTCTCAACTGACCGCAAAACATTCTCCCGTGGCCCTTCTGTATCATCCAAATGGCCATTGCCAAACTTAAGACGAGCCTTGACATGTGCTGGTTTTAGCAGGGGAACATTCCGTGCCATCCATGATTTCAAACAATGACGTCTTGGTGAAACAGTGGTCCCAGCTCTTTTCAGATAATTGAAGAAGACCTGTTCTCTAGTCCTGGGCTGATTCCTCACCTTTCTAAGGATCATTGAGACCCCACGAGGTTATATCTTGCATGGGGCTCCATTCTGATTGAGATTGGCCGTCATGTTTAGCTTCTTCCATTTTCTAATGATTGCTCCAACAGTGGACCTATTTTCACCAAGCTGGTTGGAAATTTCTCTCTAGCCCTTTCTACCCGTGTGGATTTGTACAATTTTGTCTCTGGTGTCTTTGGACAGCTCTTTCGTCTTGGCCATGTTACAGGTTTGAGTCTTACTGATTGTATGGGGTGGACAGGTGTCTTTATGCATCTACAGTAACTACTTCACACAGGTGCAGCTGATTCAGGATAATACATGGAGTGGAGGTTGACTTTTAAAGGCGGACTAACAGGTCTTTGAGGGTCATAATTCTAGCTGATAGAGAGGTGTTCAAGTACTCATTTGCAGCTTTATCACACAAATAAATCATAAAAAAAATTATATATTGGGATTCCAGGATGTTTCTTTTTAGATTATCTCTCTCACAGTGGACATGCACCTACACTGAAAATTTCAGACCCCTCCATGATTTCTAAGTGGGGAAAACTTGCAATATAGCAGGGTGTTCAAATACTTATTTTCTTCACTGTATGTGGAATTGTTCCTATTAACTGAATATCTCTTGTTCTTTATTCAAAGTTTGTTTTTCCTTTATTCTGAATGTCATACCAGGGCGCCACCAACTGCCAGAGACAAATTCCTTGTGTGTTATTACACACTTGGCCAATAAAGCTGATTCTGGTTTCGTTAGAACAAGTTTTTGCGTACTTTAAACTCATAGCCGCAAGCCACATAAAAACACACACACACAAAATAATATTCAAGCCTCATTGTTAAATATGCCACAGGGTTCATAGTACCTGAAAAATGTAGCGCCTTGTTATCTGGAAAATACGTTAGTCTCGCTAATGTGTCCTGGATCATCCCTGGAGCTTCCTTCTGATGGGACAGCTCACCAGGGAGGCTTCCAGGAGGCATCTTAATCAGACAACCGAGCCACCTCATCTGGCTCCTCTCACTGCGGAGGAACAGCAGCTCTATGGTCTCCCTCATGGATGGTCAAGTTTCTCACCCTATCTCTAACAGAGAACCTGCACAGCGTGCGAAGGAAAGTCATTTCAGCCAATTGTATATGGGATTTTGTCCTTTTTGGTCACGACACACAGCTCGTGACCTTAGGTGACAGTAAGAACATTAGAACAACCAGCAAATTGAGAGGTTCGCCTTACAACTTAGCTCCTTCCTCACCACAAGGACAGATTCAAAGTCCCTATCACTGCACCAAACTTCTTATCAATCTCCCATTCCATTCGTCTGAGGAGATACTCGAACTCCTCCACTTGGGGCAGGATCACATCCATGAAGTTTTCCGACTGAGGAAACTAGTCTCAGATTTGGAGGTGTTGATATTCATCCCAAATGCTTCACACTCAGCTGGGAACTGATCCAGTGAGAGTTAATAGCTTGATGAAGCCAACAGAACCACATCATCAGTAAATAGGCACAAATGCAACATTCAGGCCATCAAGCTGGATTTCCTCTATGCCTCAGGTCCACCGAGAAATTCTTTCCACAAAAGTTATGAACAGAATCAGTGCCAAAGGGTAGGCTTATTAAAATCCAACCCTCAGTGGAAACATATCCGACTTACTGCCAGCAATGTGGACCAAATGCTGACACTGGTCCTACAGGGACCAAACATCCTTTTTAGGGGTTCTGTACCCCATGCTCCTGAAGCACCGCCCACAGGATTCCCTGATGGACGCCTCCTGCAAGATTGTTTTAACCACCTTGGAGACATCAAGCCAAGAGAAAGGAAATCCCGGCACAGAGATTCAGGATTCGACTACCTCAGGGTAAAGTGTGCCTGTGGAATTGAGGCGGTCTTTGAAATATTCCTCCCACAGTATCACAATGTCCGTAGTCGAGGTCAGCACCGCCTCATTTGCATTATCCACAGTGTTGATGTTGCACTGCTGCCCCCTCCTGAAGTGTTTGATGGTGCACCAGAATTTCCTCAAAGCTCTCCGGAAGTTTTTGTCTATGGCATCACTGGACTCCTCCCAGACCCGAGTTTTTGCCTCAATGACCATCAAGGCTGCATTCGGCTGGGCCAATCGGTACTCATCAAGTGCCTCAGATGTCCCACAATTCAAAAAGGCCTGATTGGCCTCCTTCTTACGATTGTTGGCATGCCTCACCACTGGTGTCCACCAAAATGTTTAGGAGTTGCCACCACAACAGGCATCCACCACCTTACAACCACAGCTACAGTCGGTACCTCCATCCATTAGGTCAGCAATAGAGGTACAGAACATGGTCCACTCTGACTCAATGTCCCCTGTCTCACCTGGGACCTGGGAGAAGGTCAGCCAGAGGTTAAAATTGAAGCTCTCTCTGACAGCATATTCCACCTGATATTCCCAGCAGAACATCACAATATGTTTGAGCCTACATGGTCAGACCGCCATCTTCCCCCACCATCGGAACTCAAACACCACTGGGTGGTAATCAGTTGAGAGCTCCTCCCATCTTTTCACCCAAGTGTTTAAGACATCCACCCCCAAGTCTGATGACATGACCACAGAGTGGATCATCAAACTACTGCCTGTGGTACTCTGGTGGCAAGTGCCCATATGGACATCTTAATCCTTGAACATAGTATTATGGACAATCAAGGATGAGAATAGAAATCCAATAACAGAACACTGCTCAGGTCCTGAATAGGGGGAGGTGGAGAATCAGGCTCTTCCAGATCTTACTGTCATTGTCCACATATGCATTGATGTCTCCAATCAGAATGATGGAGTTCCCAGGCGAAATGCTCTCCAGCACTGCCTCCAAGGACCCCAAAAAGAGTGCGTAGTCTGAATTGCTGTTTGCTGCATAGGCAAAATAAGAATCACAAACCATTCCCCACTTAAAGAAATGTAGCTGGGGGGCAATAAGTGTACCTTCACCTGTTCAGTACCTCTCACTGTGGGCAACTCCAGAGTGGAAGAGAGTACAAATGCTCTCAAGAAGACTAGTACCAGAGCCAAGCCAACATCTAGCTGTAACTTCTTAACCTGAAACACCAGATCAGACATCTTCCCTGCCAGAGAGGTGACATTCCATATACCTAGAGCCAGCCTCTGTAGCCTGGGATTGGATTTGGCCACAGTCCACCTCACACTGCACCCGGCCACTATGGCTCATCCCACAGGTTACATGTTCAGGCCGTGCCCGGCCAGCCCTATGGGTGCAGGGCCAGCTACCATGTGCTTAACTTCGAGCCCCTCATCCAGGCCTAGCGCCTGAGGGTGACCCATGTCCAGGAAAGGGAAGATGTCTTTCAGTATTTTAAAACATTATAGTGGTCTTTGAAGCCATGCATTCTCTGGCCCCTCACCTAAAACCTGTTTGGCAAGGGTGACCCTGCCAGGGGCATAAACTTCCAGACAGCTACTGTAAGCTGCTAGGATCATTAGGACACACAAACCCATTGGCCACGGCTCAAGGAGGGGCAAGTTTCTCACAGTCATAAAAATATCTGGATGATGTGACATTATCTCTAAATTGATACGGATTTGGAATTAATGGCTCCAAGCATCTCAGGGAGACTAATAATACAATAAATGTTCTTGATGGCTATTGTGCAACAGCAACCAGCCACATGTTAAACAGCCCTTTTAGACCCGGTACAGATGACACGCTGTGGCGACCCCGAAAGGGACAAGCCGAAAGAAACTTACATAGTGTATATAGAGACAGTTGGGCTCTTTTTGTTCCGATTTCAGAATCAAGGAAATGACTGTTGAAAAAATAAATAAATAAAACACAATGTCTTACCTGGTATTGTCGATGTTTTTTTGGATAAAAATGTGGGTTCCCCAGATGGCTAGATGTATTTTCCAGTCTTAAATCTTTAACAGATCATTACTATCTGACAAAATTCCCCCTTTCGGCCCCTTCAGAAACACTTGGGAGCAGGGAACATCGGCAAACTTTTAAGATCGAAAAATCCTTTAGTGCACAAAGTGTCATTGTAAAAATTTGATTGAATTTTAGTTCCGCGATATTGTTACCGCATATATCAGTGAATTTTAGTTCCGCGATATTGTTACCACATAGGTCAGTTTCTGTGAGGAGGTGTGTGTACCAGCAAAAGCTTTTCACATTTTCAATAACAACAAGTCCTGGTTTTCAGCCAGACTTAGACAAGTCCGCCAAGCTAAAGAGGTTGCATATCATAGTGGGGACAGGGTCTTCTATTATCGCACTAGAAACCAGCTGACTAAAGAAATTAACATTGCAAAGAGAGACTATGCAGTTATACTGGTAAAACATCTTGCCGCTCATGACTCCAAATCAGTTTGCCACGGATTACAATCGCTCACTAAGTACAAGCGACGTCCTCCCCGGTACAAAACAAGAGCAGGCTAGCCGACGACTTAAATAGCTTTTACTGCAGATTTGAAATAGACACTTCCACACCACGCACCCACCATGCCGCACAACAAGTCGTACCATCTTCCACTCCACCGTTTAACATCCATGAACGTGACATTAGACAGATCTTCAAACAACAAAAGATCAACAAACCGCCGGGCCCAAAAGTTATGTCCCCCATCTTGCCTCAAAGTCAGTGCAGACCAATTTTCTTCTGTCTTCACAAAGATCTTCAACAGGTCTCTACAACTGTGTTAATTACTAACTTGCTACAAACACTCCACCATTATACCGGTCCCCAAAAAAGCAGCAGTCTCAGGTATTAATGACTACTACATCCCTGAACTCCTCTCCTCCAAACATCTCCAGCTCAACGTCCCGCATGCCATCTCCCGGTGGATCTACAACTTCCTGATGGGCAGGAAACAGCAGGTGAGGGTTGGGGACACAACCTGATTCACGGGCACTATCAGCACCGGGGCACCCCAAGGTTATGTCCTCTCCCCTCTGCTCTTCTCACTCTACATGAACAACTGGACCTCGTAGTATCCGACTGTCAAACTCCTGAAGTTCGCAGATGACACCACTGTCATTAGCCTCATCAAAGACAGTGACAAGTCTGTGTATCGACAGGAAGTGGTGACACTGGAGCTTCGGTGTGATCAACACAACCTGGCGTTGAACACTCTAAAAACTGTAGAGATGATTGTGGACTTCAGGAGGCATCCTTCACCACAGCTGCCCCTGATGCTGTCCAACTGTCTTGTGTCAATCATCAGGATCTTCAAGTTCTTGGGAATTAGAGTCTCAGAGGACCTGAAGTGGGGGACAAACATCAAGTCCATTCTCAAAAAAGCCCACCAAAGGATGTACTTCTTGCAGCTTCTGAGGAAGCACGGCATGTCACAAGAGCTGCTGAGAAAGTTCTGCACAGAGGTTATCCAAACAGTACTGTGCAGCTCCATCAGAGTCTGGTTGGCCATTAAATCGGATTCTGCTTCTGGTTGTTGCTCCTTGTCAAATCTCACAATTATATTTTTTCTGTGATTTGCTTGTCACTAATCACTAATAGTGTAGTGGTACACATGCCTGAGTTTGGTACGGGTAGCGTGGGATTGATTCCCACTCATTGATGGTGTCAATATGTTCCCTTTGACTGACTGGTGACCAGTTTAGCGTGTAGTTAGCCTTTTGCCTGATGTTTTCTGGGTTAGGCTCCAGCACTCCTGTGACCTTTGTGAGAATAAGCGGCTTGTAAAATGGAATGGCCATTGCGCCCATACTCCTCATAATTCCTTGCGGTCTTGAACTTTACCTTACTAGTATATTAGTATTAAGAGGAAGGGGCAAAGTGATGGACAAAAAGTCATGACAAATTATTCAGTTATGGTATTTATTCACAGCTTGGGCTTCAACCTAGGTCTGCTTCAATTGTAACGCTTCAACTTGTTAAATCATTCTGGCCAATTCTTGGGCTCTAGGTTCACCTGGGGGCAGTGTGTGTGATTCCAATTCAATTTAAATCTGTCTGTTTTTTTGTTGTTTTTTTGGCCGGCAGTCATCTGATTTGGATATTTTTAGTCTGCAAAAAAATTTGTGTGAAATAATGTTTGTCCTCTTCCTCATTTTATTTTATTTTTTTTCCATGTTTCTCATCATCAACCAAAGACAACACAAGTAAACACAAATGCAGTTTTAAAATGTTTTTAATCATTAAGGGAGGAAAATAATCCCTAATTTACATGGGCCTCTCTGAAAAGGTGATCGCCCACTAAACCTAATAACTGCTTGGGCCACCCTTAGCAGCAACAACTGCAGTTTACAATCCAGCATTGCAGAGGAATTTTGGCCCACTCATCTCTAAAGAATTGCTATACATGTAATTCAGCCAGATTGGATGTTTTTCGAACATGAACTGGCTTTTCAAGGTCATGCCACAGCTTCTCAATAAGATTCAGGACTTGGACCAGGTGACTCCAAACTTTTGAGAAAATTACCCATTACAATGACAAATCCCCCCCCCCTCCCATGTCCCTTTAGGGGCTCCGAAGAGGTAGACTTGCAGGTGTTTTTCTTTCTTTTTTTTTTTTTTAATCATTCTCCGACTGCAGAATCCAGCTTGAGGTCACAAACAGATGGCCGGATGTTCTTCATTAGGATTTTTATTTTTTTATTTTTTTGGACAGCAGATTTGATTGTTGTATTTATCACAGCAACTCTTCCAGGCCCTGAAGCAGCAAAACCACATTATTTTACTGGTAGTATGATGGTCTATTTCTGAAATAAGGTGTTACGTTTAGCCCACATGTAATGAGACACACACATTCCAAAAATTTCAGCTTTTGTCTTGTCAGACCACAGACTATTTTCCCAAAGGTCTTGAGGATCATCAAAATGTGTTCTAATAAAATTCAGATGAGCCTTAATGTTCTTTTTGCTCAGCAGTGGTTTTCATCTTGGAACTCTGCCATGCATATTTGCCTCTTTCTTATTGTGAAGTGAAGAACACTGACCTGAACTGAGGTAAGTGAGGCCTGCAGTCCTTTGGATGTTGTAGTGTCTTTTTTGATCTATTGGATAAGTCGTGGCTGTGCTCTTCAGGTATTATTGGTTTCTGGCCACGCCTGGGGTTTTGCCCTTTGTGAATAACAGCTCTACTACTACTACTGTGGTCTGTTGGAATCCCGACAGTTTAGAATTTAATGTTTTAACATTTTCTACGCTGATAGCTCTCAATTACTTTTGTTCTCATTTGTTCCTGAATTTCTTTACAATATGGTATGATGTCAAGCTTTTTTGGTTTACTTAACTTTGTAAGGCAGGTCCTACCTCAGTGATTTCTTGAATGGAACAAGTGTGGCAGTTTCAGCCTTGGGTGTAGCTAGAGAAATTGAACTTGAGTATGATACACCACAGTTACGTTTTAGCATGGGGGGGGGGGGATCACTTTTTCACACAGACCAAGGTAGGTTTGAATGTTTTTTCCTCCCTTAATTATAACATCCTTCATTTAAAAACTGCATTTTTCTCTTCACTTGTGTTGTCTTTGACAATTTAAATTTTCTTTGATGATGGGAAATATTTCAATGTGACAAACATACAAAAAAATAAGAAATCAAAAAGGGGAGAATAATTTTTTCACAAGAACATATTTAGAGATTTCTTACACATGCACTGTTAAAATTGAGAAACAGTAAACTAATTTCTGGCCTCCGCCAACATTGCAGTTTGCAGCATAGAATTGCAATGCCCCCTTCAGGAGAAAGAAGAAAAATGTCATTTTCAGATCACTGCATTACAGTATTTGTGTAGATATTTTTGTTTTGGGGGTCTTGCAAATTAGTCACAGCTCACCTATACAATGCAGAATGTGGCACTTGTTACCAATACAACCGTGGGTGGTGTTTGTGTCATTGCCACAAAATTCTACGTGTTTCTCAAAGAAGCCCAAAGTCTGAAGATCAAAGCGAGCCTCCATATCATAGACCTGTAGTTGTCATACTCTTTACACCATCCATCCATCCATCCATCCATCGATCCATCCATGCATCCATCCATCCATCCATTCATTTTCTTAGCCGCTTATCCTCACAAGGGTGGGAGGAGTGCTGGCGCCTATCCCACCTACCTTCAGGCAGGAGGCGGGGTACACGCCGAAGTGGTTGCCAGGGTACTATATGTATATGTATCTAAAAAATACTGTTACATATGGAGAATCTTACTGCCTCCAAAATGAATGCATGAAAGAAAGTTCATGTGGTCAACTTTCATTATCACTCTCTCAAATATATGTCGGATGCATTCTCAAGAAAATTGCAAAGTATGCGCGATCACCATCTTGCAAGTTTCCTATTTTGTTTGACATTATAGTCACTATTACTATTTGAAAATGCTGTACACACTGCAATATGATACCTCATCGTCAAATTTGTTCCTTTAAACCTATATTACATGTCTTCTTGGGGGGTCGAAATCTACTTATACGCTATGATCAACCTGATTTCATCTCATCTGTGATTTTGCTACAAAAATTGAGAGCATGTTAACCCAGGACAGGATTTAGGAAGCGAGATGAGACCTAATTTACCTCAGAGCTTTTACCCTCAGGGGTAACATTTTCAAAATGAACCTAAATGCAACTCTGCATCTGAGTGGTAAATATAAGACCTTCAAAAGATGCTTGAGATAGAAATAATTAGCTAAACACACCCTGTGCCTGCTTTTAAATGATGCACTTCAAGGTAGAGACTACTTGTTTGAGTCAGAGCATAGAGGTACTGGATTTGTCATTTAAGTGTGTGTACAGTACGCTGTATAACCTTCTCTCCCAACTCCCTTCCCTGGTGTGTCATTCTAAGTGTGCGTACTGTGCAGCATAGTGTAGCGTTGGAAAGGGGGGGTATGTGTGAGTATGCTTTGATAGCGTGTCATAGTGAATTAGCCTCTGTGTGGCATGCGACTGGCATACACCACAGCCTGCCCTCTGCCCACCTCACCGCATATGTGCCCAAGATTAGAATTAATAACCACCACTGCCAATCATGCTTAAATCACAATAAGTCTGCATTTAGGGGCCGCTCAGAGGTCAGAGGCATCTGGGCCCCTTGATAGCCAATCTGGAGCCACTAATAAGGCAAGTTTGCAGAAATGTGTGTGCGTGTAAGTGCGTGTGTGTGTGTTTGTGTGCATAGTATACTCATTTCTGTGCTACTTGTGGCAGCTGCTTCAGCGGACTGCAGGGACTTGACAGAGTTCACGGTGTAGAAAGAAAAATGCAGGACGTCACATCAATTGTGAAGGCGTCTGAGACATTCACGATACTGAATGTGTTTGTAGCCATATAAATGAATATATTATACCTTGGTGAATTTGCATCCATAATTTTATACAGATGCTTTGACAATTGTTGTTCAACAACATTAACATGGCCCGTGTGTCATATTTTCTGCAGATCCAAATGCAAAACCTAATTTGATGGGCAGAGTAAAATGATTGTTGGTGGAAGGTTGTGGGCGGTTTAACCAAAGAGTATAAAGGTAATGATGAAAACAGTGGTTAAATAAAAAAATAAATAATGGGAAAAAAAATGATCACAGAAAGCACACTCATCAAACGCACCTTATGGTTTGATATATTTACCTAGTTTTTATGTTTAACTATTAGCAACAGGTATTTGTTTGGCTATTTTGTTGTTACATGACACTATGAACCATAATGATACCAAAGTTCAACTTTTCACTAAACTGCTCTAAATGAAGGAGACGGCATTGCGTACATCTGTGACTCTTATAAAGAATAGTTCTTATTAACTGAATGTCTCTTGTTCTTTGTTCTTGTTAGTTTGTATGTTCTTTGTTCTGAATATCGTATCAGGGCGGCACTGACTACCGGAGAAAAATTCCTTGTGTGTTGTTATGGTTGGCCATTAAAGCTGATTCTGATTTGAAAATTGTATTGAAATGTGAATTTTGAAATGATCCCCGGTCACGTAGCTTTCTGCAATTGTTTGTGCCTCCAGCTATACATCAGAATGTTACACTGTATATTAAGATATTGCTGTAAGAGTGAATTTGCAAACGTAGTAATTTTTTTTTTTTAGATATTTAGGTATTTTTTAGATCGATGCTGACATTGTAGGCTATTGTTGTGTGTGACCTGGTGTTCTCTGCTGCTGGCTGACTGGAGTCTGTAGTCTAAATGGTTTAGGTCCTGAAGATATGAAAGAAATACCTATCCCGAAGAGCTCTGAGATCGACAGAGTCCAGAGCAAACATGCTGAAGTAGCATTTAGCTACGATGCTGGACACAAATGGAACAAGTTGCCAACAGAAGTGACGTCAGCCCCAAGTGTGAATGTTTTTAAATCATTTTAAAAACTCTTCTTCATTCTCATGCTTTTTAGAGTATTTCCACTTTTCACTGTTATTTTTTACACTGTACGTTGTTTTAAATGACTTCTAGTCATATAATCCTAATAAGAGTATTTTGGGCTTTGAACGCTAGGAAATTAAGGGTGACACATTCTGAGTGATGCGAAAATCCCCCCCATGATTACCAAGATATTTCTGTGTCCCCTGACTCCTTTCTCCCTCCGGTAAACGACGCTGTGGCCATATCGGGTGGTCACATTCAACTGCTTCTTTAATATGCAAACATATCAGTAATTGTAATCAAAACAATAAAACAACATATGTCAGCCCCCCAGAGACTGGCTGCAACATGTCTGCAGGCTCCACAAATGAAGAGTGATGCTTGACAAATTAGTACTAGATTGGCTATGTAAATACGTTCTCTGTAAATTTACCCGATAATAATTTGGCATTCACATATCAATTAGAGCTGAGAAGGTGTGCAAGTGCGGCAAAGGAGAGTGAGAGGGTATCTTGGGGAGGATGAAAAGAAGAAAGGAAACATTGAAAGACAGAAGACAGAAGAAAGACAGTCAAAAAGTTCAAATTAATTTTACTGATAAAATGTGATCATTTGTCAGGTCTTAAAGTAGTCAGGCTCATAAAATGGAGTGGACCAGTGAAAATGAGAGTTCAGGACAGAAAATGGAGGCCAAGCAAGAGGATATTATTGTTATATTAACACAAAGCTGTCATGCTCCTGACGTCCAGCCTGGGCTGGGCGTGGCCAGCCAATCAGTAGACACACACCTGCACCTCATGAACTCTAATGACACCCAGTATATATAGGACCCTGGGGACAACTGGTCCTTCGCCAGATCGCTGCAACTCATGCCCTGCATTCCTGTATCTCTGATCGCGGACCCGTGTGTACCGACCTCCGACTGTTCTCGGACCGACCCCATAAGCCTGACTCCTTTGACACTCCTGGCTTCTTTGATCGATCTCCTGTGTACCGACTCCTGCCTGCCCGCGAACCTGCTCTGTACGCACGACATCCTGACTACCGCTGCTGCACCTGACTGCCTGCCTGATCCCCGACCTTGGAACAATAAACATTTTTCCTGAATTACCTCTGCGTCTCACCAGTCCTGCATTTGGGTCCTCCCTCGTTATCGATGGGTCATGGCAAAAGCCAACTTTAATAATATTTTTAAAAAGTGTTCTCAAAATCAATACCAGTAACAGAGACATTTTCGGCACCTTTTAAAAAAAAAAAAAATCACGGTGTGGCTGAACATATTCGCCAAGCTCAGAAGGCGAAGTGAAGAATAGAGGTACCCTATGCCAGATGCATGTTGGCCCCATGCAGCAGTCATTTGTGTTGAAATATTTTGTTTATTCCCGATCCTACACACCTTTACCGCACCTGATTCTGAAAAGACAATTGTGAGGAGTGCCATGTCTTCTAAGAATCTACTTAAAGTTTATACAAGGAGCCATTGCAAGTGGATGGAGTAGGTAAATAATTTTTTTTATATGTAAAATGTGTTGATTACAACACAAAGTACAGCACAAAAATCAACAAACATTCCCCTGGTCAATAACTGCTAGATATAGATATATATATGTAGTATGAGTTCAGCAATTTTGCCCTGAATATTTCACACAGAGAGATTTAAATTATTTTTAGGCTTTCATTTGGCCTGTTTGTGGCTTCCTGGTTGTTATATTTTGTTAAGTGCATTTCAGTTGTATTTCCTTTCTCTATATGAAATGTGTATTTCTGGTGTTGTAGTTTTGTTTGGGGCACCTGACTGGCATGATCTTGGAAAATCTGGGGTTAGGATTATGGACCACCTGGTACATTATGAATGGATGCATAATGAACATGTAACTAAGAGGCTCTGGAAGTGTAACAAATGTAACAAGCCCAAGATGTACCGTAATTATGGGCCAATAACATAATAAAAATCCTGACCCTTGAATGTAACAACTTTTGGCTGATAGCGTAATAGTTTATCATTTTATTTGTTGATTAATACCTTATTGGCCTGGTAGGCAAAAAAAAAAAAAACCCAAATCTAAAATAGTTTATCCTTATTGGAATCTTATGTTATTGTTAAAAAAGGGAAGATGCATTACATTTGGAGCTGGTATTACATTAAGGGGTGTTATTACGGCATGGGTTTCTCTTGTGGAAGAAAAACGAATGTAGAAGTCCACAACATTATAACAGACTTTGATGTAATAAATTTGTTTGTTTAAAATGTAAGATACTGATCATGCAATAACTGTAATCCTAAACCTATCACATCCCCTACAGTTGAACCAAGAAGTTTACATACACGATTTTAAGAAATCCCGTGACCCTTGTGAGTATAAGCGGCTAAGAAAATGGATGGATTTAAAAATAAAAATATGCTTTTCTGTAACTTACATGCAAACCCCCACCCCAGTCTGTCTGGTGGCCAGCTGTCTGGGCCACCCATAGTGAGGAGCTTGGCTGTGTATTTCAGGAGGTTGGCTACGACGCCAAGCACCAGAGTCCCTACCGAGTCACTCAGGTGTACATCTGCAACGAGGGTCCCTATGGCAAAGCAGGACCCAAACAGGAGCAGGTGACAGCTGCGGACCAATCACCACTGAGGCAGAAATGAGAGCTGGTGGCTGCTGCTGCTGGTTGGGCAATACCTCGGCATGGTTGAGATATAATTGCTGGTCGAGCACTGCCGCGGCGTGCATGTTCGGGAGGCGGCGGCTACTCCTGGTGGTCAAACACTGCCGAGGCATGGTCAAGAGGCGGCGGCTGATGCTGCTGCTTGACCACTGCTGAGGTGTGGTCATGAGGCGACACCTGCTCCTGCACCGCCGGGGCATGGTCAAGAGGCGGCAGCTGCTGGTCGAGCACTGCCGTGGCGTGCATGGTCGGGAGGTGGCGGCTGCTGCTGCTGGTCGACCACCGCCAAGGCCAGGTTGAGAGGTGGCGGCTTCTGCTGGTCAAGCACCATGACACATTGCTGATACGCAGCAGCTACTGGTGGAGCAGTGCCGAAGCATCGTCGATGGGCAGTGGCTGCTGGTCGAGCACCACCAAGGCACGGTCAATTGGCGGGGGCTGGTGCTGCTGGTCGACCACCTCCGAGGTATGGTTGAGAGGTGGTGGTTTCTGCTGTTCGAGCACCGTCGAGGCGTGGCCGATAGGCAGCGGCTGCTGGTGCTGCTGGTCGAGCACCACCAAAAGATGGTTAATAGGTGGCGGCTGCTTGTCAAGCACCGGCCAGACATCGCCGATGGGCGGGGGCTGCTGGTCCTGATTGGCCACCACCGAGGCATGGTTGAGAGGCGATGGCTTCTGCTGGTCAAGCATTGTGAGGCATTGCTGATAGGCGGCGGCTGCTTCTGGTGGAGTAGTGTCGAAGCATGGTCAATAGGCTGAGGCTGCTGGTCCAGCACTTCCGAGGGATGGTTGATAGGCGGGGGCTGCTGCTGGTGGTCAACCGCTTCTGAGGCATGGCTGAAAGGTGGCGGCTTCTACTGGTCGAGCACCGCCGAGGCATGGTTGAGAGGCAGCGGCTTCTGCTGGTCAAGCACCATGAGGCATTGCCGATAGGCAGCGGCTGCTGGTGATGCTCGTCGAGCATCGTCAAACATGGTTGTTGAGCACTGCCGAGATATTGTCGATGGGCGGGAGTTCCTGCTGCAGGTCGACCACCAACGAGGCATGGTCAATAGGCAGCTGCTGCTGCTGCTGGTTGAGAACCACCAAGGCATGATTGATAGACGGTGGCTGCTGCTGGTCGAACGTCACTGAGGCATGGTCATGTGATAGAACGAGTTGACTCACTGGCGGATTTTGTTTGGCGTGCCTTTGGTGGAGTAAAGCGGGAGGTATAAAGCGGAGCTCTAGTTGGACGCCCCTGCTGTCCACTACATCGGGGTCCCAGATGAATGGCCACATGGATGCCGCAGAAGAGGTCAAAGGAAGAGGACTTGGGCTAAGGCACATGGAGGCAAGAGATGGGGAGAGGTGACACAAATTGACTTGGACTAAAAATAGGGAGGGAAAAATATATCTGAGTCAGGGCAGGTGGTCATATAAGTCTCATAAAACATATGGCGGTGAACGGGGCAGGCACGGAGGATTTTCATAACACGTGGGTGGTGCAGGTGATAATGAACGAGAGGACAAAAATACAGAGCCCAGGCAAAGAGGGGATACTTGGTCGGGAGGCGTATTTTTTTTCCGCTGGGTCATTTTACGGCCAATTCGTTCTGTCACGAGAATGCAGCAAGGGGTTGGATCCAAATGAAGGACTCTGAGGTAGGGACATGATGTTAAGGGTAGTTTTATTCCAGGCTGAGGTCATACACAAGTAGGCAGTCTGAGAAAGGTAGAGGCACAAAAACAAATGTGGTCAGATAACTGCGAGGCAAAAACATGACTCAAATATAGACTTGGGTGTGGTGGCACAGGAACCCTTGCCATAACAATGAGACAGATACACAACAAGAAGCTTGTATATTCACGCAGACTAATCCAGTCTGAAACAACGAAATGGCAACTAACAATACAACACACAAGGCTTAAATACACGGCATAATTAGCGACAAGGAGGTGCAGGTGAGGAGCTGCTGTCGGAGGCAGGCACGTACTGGGCAGTGGCCTAGCCACACCCCTGATAACATAATTATATTTAGCAGCGTCTCCAGATGACTGCAGCTCAGTTGAGGTGTTATGTCACTGTCTAAAGCAGATATATAAATGGATGTGCCAAAATTTTCTTCAACTATACCACAACAAAACTGAGACAATTGTTTTTTGCAAGAAAGACGAAAGCATTGCTGTTAGTTAATACCTGGACTCACTATCTTTAAAAACCAAAGACCAAGTCCGAAATCTTAGTGTTCTGATAGACTGCGACCTGACTTTAAACAGTCATATCAAATCAATCCCAAAAACTGCCTTTTACCATCTGAAGAACATATCTAGAGTGAAGGCTTGTATATGTCAAGCAGAGTAGGAAAAGTTCATTCATGCTTTTATCTCAAGTAGACCTGACTACTGTAATGGTCTTCTGAGTGGACTCCCCAAAATGAGCATTAAACAGCTGCACCTTATTCAGAATGCTGCAGCTCGGGTTCTGACCCACACAAAGAGTTCAGAGCTTATAGATTGAAGAAAAAAAGTCGTGTGACTCGCGAAAATGGCAGTGCCCCTGAAAATTCGTAATTGTCGATAAAAACAACACACTATTAAATAGGAGAGGATTTAACCTCACATGGTGAAAATAGGGTACATATTACGTGACCTATTAATAGACTATTCATGCAAAGCACTGGATTTCCCCGTTAAGCAGGGGAACCTTCCGTGCCATGCATGATTTCAAACCATGACGTTTTAGTGTAATACCAACAGTCACCTTGGAAACGGTGGTCGCAGCTCTTTTTTAGGTTATTGACCAAGTCCTGTCGTGTAGTCCTGGGCTGATTCCTCATCTTTCTAAGGATCATTGAGACCCAACGAGGTGATATCTTGCATGGGTCTCCACTCTGATAATGAATGACCGTCATGTTTAGCGTCTTTCATTTTCTAATGATTGCTCCAACAGTGGATCTTTTTTCACCAAGCTGCTTGGAAATTTCTCCGTAGCCCTTTCCAGCCGTGCGGAGTTGTACAATTTTGTCTCTGGTGTCTTTGGACAGCTCTTTGGTCTTGGCCATGTTACAAGTTTGAGTTTTACTGATTGTATGGGATGGACAGGTGTCTTTATGCAGCTAACGACCTCACACAGGTGCATCTAATTCAGGCTAATACATGGATTGGAGGTGGACTTTTAAAGGTAGACTAACAGGTCTTTGAGGGTCAGAATTCTATCTGATAGACAGGTGTTCAAATACTTATTTGCAGCTTTATCACACAAATAAATCGTGAAAAAAATCATACATTGTTATTTCTAGATTTTTCTTTTTATATTATCTCTCTCACAGTGGACATGCACCTATAATGAAAATTTCTGACCCCTCCATGATTTCCAAGTGGGAGAACTTCCAATATAGCAGGGGTGTTGGAATACTTATTTTCTTCACTGTAACTCCAATTCTACATTTCTTACACTGGCTTCCAGTCAACTTTAGAATATATTTTAAAGTTCTACTATTGGTCTCTAAACGACTAAGTTTAGGTCCTGAATACATGAAAGAAATGCTTACGGAACACAAAACCAGTACAGCTCTGAGATTGACAGACCCAGCTCAAACAGTGGAGCACAGAGTCCAAAGCAAACATGGTGAAGGAACATTTAGTTAGTATGCTTCACACAAATGGAATAAGTTGCCAGCAGAGGTGACGTCAGGCCCAAGTGTGAATGTTTTTAATTCCAGGTTAAACACTCTTCTTTTTCTCATTCTTTTTAGAGTTTTTCCACTTTTAATATTTCTTGCTCTGTACGCTGTTTTTAATTTTTCCTTTTTTATATAGGCGATACGATGGTGCAGCTGTAGAACGTTGGCCTCACAGTTCTGAGGACTGTGGTTCAAATCCTGCCCCCATCTGTATGGAGTTTGCATTTTCTCCTTGTGCCTGTGTGCGTTTTCTCTGGGAACTCCGGTTTCCTCCCACATCCCAAAGACTTGCATTAACTGGAGACTCTAAATTGCCCGTAAGGTATGAGTTACAGTGTGACTGTTGACTGTCTCTCAGTTCAGGGTGTACCCTGCCTCCTGCCCAATGGCAGCTGAGATTGACTCCAGAACCCCTGTGAACTTGGTGAGGATAAGTGGCTCAGAAAATTAACCTACTCTCCACGTTTTGGTGATGTGGGAGTAAATTAGTACCTCCAGAAAACCAACACAGGCACAATGATGACATCCAAATGCCACATATGCAAGGCCAGATTTGAACTCAGATCCTCAGAACTCTGGGGCAAATGTGATAACAGAGTTGTCCACCATTATTATTATTATTCTTATTCTTATTCTTATTGCTACACGAACAATGGAATATCCAGTCAAGAATGTAATAAATGACTCTTACTGGCCAGAAGTTATTATGTTATAGGTCCATATAGGCTTCTACAAGTATTATAACCAGATCAAAATATAGCTTGTATTACTTTCTTTTGAACAGTTTATATCTTTTCCTGATAACGGGGGAAAATGTTAAACTATATGATATTACAAAAATTAATATGGGGCTTAAACAATGTAGTGTATAAAATATGGACAACAGATATTGATCCGTTTCTGTACTGCTTATCCTCACTAAGGGTCGTGTGTGTACTGGAGCCTATCCCAGCCATCTTTGGGCGAGAGTTGGGGTACAACCGGAACTAGTCGCCAGCCAATCACAGGGTACATAGAAACAAACAACAATTGGTACCCACATTTACACTGGGATTTGAACCCCAGTCCTCAGAACTGTGTGCATATATGCAAAATACACACACTACTGAGTCTGCTGGGAGCAGAGTCAGCTCCAACATGCCGGTGACCTCCACCATACCTGTGGCGACCTTCATGGGGATAAGCGGTTCAGAAAAATTCAATGTTAAAAAACAATAAAAAGTAACTACTCAGAAAAAAAAAAATGTTAAGCCAATAGGGTGTCCTGCATGTAAAACACACTACATGTATATGTGAGCACTGCAATTTCAAATATTTCATTGGGATTTAAATAAATGTTACACATGTAAACCATCAAAAATAATCCATGCAATTCCCTCTTCAACTTCAGAATCAGAGTTTAATTTTCTTTACTCAGGTGTTGATTGTTCTCACCACCCGCGTATTTCTATACCATCCCAAAGCTGATGTTCATCAGATGGATTCATGACTCCTTCTTTGATTATTTTGAGTAATATGTGAACAGCGATCGATTTTATAAAAGAATTGAAAATGCCATATCCCCAGAATTTAAAAATTCCTGTACAGGAAGTACACGTTTGCAATACTCAGTGTCTGACACTAGATAGCAGCAAAGTCAGATATATATATAAAAAAAAGATGGCATTTAAAATTGCTGCTGGACTCGTCGTGTGATGCAGCAACTTTCATCTGGAGGAAGAATACTCAGCCTTCACAATAGCTGCATTTATTCAATTCTTTAAACTTCAGTGCATTTGTGCACGAAAAACCATGATTACCTAATTATCCAGGATACAGAGTATTAAATTGAGGGATACAGATTACTAATCTGAAGTCTCAGATAATCAATTAATTAGATTGTTCTCAAACCCAATTTTATTTTTCTCATACCTTGGCACCACTGGGGCTAAGTACATATTAATTCTGAACCGATCAATTTAAAAAAACACTGGTGAAACGTGTAGATGGATTTATCTGTACTCACTGCAGCAACAGCAGCACAACAAAAACATGATATTTTGTCGGGAAGCGGAAGGTACTAAGTGATATTCTTACAATACAGTTAACTACTACAACTAATTACTTCCTGTGGCATTAGTTAGGTAGTTAAAGTGCCACTGACACCAAAATATACATTTTAAAATAGGTATTGTTATCAAAACTACATATATTATCACTTTGATGATAATACGAGGGGGAAAAAGTTATCTGAGTGTCTTTTTAAAATGCAAAGTAGTGAAAGTATGAATCAACATCGCAGTGCCAGCCATATTGTCTGTGATGTCATTTGCATATGTCAGGCAGTCGCCATAGAAAGCACATTGTGCCAAATGCTATGGCAGATGAATAAAAGCGATTTTCGGATTTTTCTGATGCCCCTTCTGAGACTGAAGCTCTCATTTTTGAGGAAGAAAACATCTCAGAAGCAAGTGAAGCGACCGGGGCAATTTTGCCATACTGTTTCGTGCCATATTTAGACGAAATGTGGATCACTTCCCTGACAGCCAGAC
Organism: Syngnathoides biaculeatus; assembly: GCF_019802595.1. Classification (NCBI taxonomy): domain Eukaryota; kingdom Metazoa; phylum Chordata; class Actinopteri; order Syngnathiformes; family Syngnathidae; genus Syngnathoides; species Syngnathoides biaculeatus. The sequence continues at coordinate 24,834,440 of NC_084651.1, forward strand.
GAGGGGGATGAGGAACCTGATGAAATATTCAAAATGACTGGCCCGTAATTGTTCGATTCCCTAACCCTATTACAAGTCTTGTGTATCTAGCGTACTGAGGAGGACCCATGCTGGGCAAAGTAAATACGGCAGGTGTGCCCACACACCGGTGGCCGGTGGGGGGGAGAGCTCCTTTCTCCTCCCTGCACCGGGTGCGACCGCATGCCGCCACCCGCCTCCTCGCCTGACCCACCTCCGCATCGGTGGAAACAGCGTCCCGCGCCACTGCTAACGGCGGCCCATGCCACTGCTAACAGTAGTCCGCACGCATTAACACATTGAGAACCCCTGATTTACAGACTTCATTAAGTTATTATGACGCGGATCTTTTGTTACGTTCTGAGGGAAGGATTACATTGTCGGACGCGGATTTCTAGAATATTTCTATAAGAATGAGGATGGCTGTTGACGAGCTTTTTATCAATACTGCTGCTTTCGTACAAGTACACATGTACACAGACGCCACACAGCCTTTTTGACATTTCTGGAATATTCCCCGGACATAACAAGTGGCTATTTTTTTTTTTAACATTAGATTCAATTATGGTGACGATTCGTCGTTTGGCTAGTTAGCTCATGTTTCATGCTACTAAACTGCCTCTGTACTTCTATTTTGTTATTGTTTTGTGTTGTATTGTATTGTGTGTGATTAAATTGTCTTAAACGCAATACAAGTGCTTTGTTATATTCTGGTGGTTTGACCAAGGGGATTTATTCTACATTCACACATAACATATTCTATAAATTGTGAGACAAATTAGACCCCCCCCAACTATTATTATTTTTTTAATAGCTCGATACACACCTACCTGTCATTTGGAACCCACAAAGCTCTTGTCCTTTGCACCTGTGCAATCCATTTTTCACAATGAATCGGGTCTTTTAGAAACCTGTGAAGAGTGAATCCATCCTCCCAAGAGTTTGAGCAAAATCCAGCAATACCACGAGCAGGCATTTTGGCTAACACACAGAAAAAACAGCTAATTTCTCGCCGGTACAACAGGTATAAACACTTGACCCTGCCACTGTAGGCGTCTGCAAAAAATGTCACTTCCTGGTTCTTGTTTGACACAAAAGCGTCGGGAGATTTTTCACGGCGAAAGATGAAAAAATTGATATACAATAACATTCTAACGCGTTGTGAACAAACGGAATGAATCCATTCCGGCTGATTTTGTTTTTGGTTAACAACATACTAAATTTAATGTTTTAGGTGTCAGTGGCACTTTAAGTTCCATAATTATGCTAGAAGATGCCTGTTGTCAGTGCACCTGCAAAAACAATAAAACATGATTTTGAGTTTGTTTTTTATCTTCATTTTCATTTTTGTTGTTTTAGGTTTGCCTTGAGGGAGTTTTTCCTTGCCTACGTAACCAAGTGTGCCAGATTTTATTTAGCCCTCTTTTTTCTTTCAGAGGTTCTTCAACCATTGTCAAATGATCCTCAGTACTGATGAGTCTGAAGTGATGTTGGTTTTTGGAGTTTAATTGTTGTATTTTGTGGGCAGCAGAAGAGTGGTGAGGTGTGCCGTAGGTGTGACAGATTAATTTAAGGTGGAGTTGGCACAGCATGAGGGATAAGGTCTGAGCCCCTTCCTGTTTGCTGTGGTAATGGATAGGCTGACAGAAGAGGTTAGACTGGGATCCTCTCGGACCATGATGCTTTCAGATGGTATTGTGATATGCAGTGAAAGCAGGGAGCAAATCGAGGAACAATTAGAAAGATGGAAGCATGCACTGGAAAGGAGAGGAATGAAGATTAGCCGAAGTAAAACAGAATACCTGCATATGTCCGTGATTAGGAGGGGTGGAGTGGAAGTGTGAGGCTACAGAGAGAAAATATAGCGAGGGTCAAATACTTGGGGTCAACAATCCCGAGGAATGGTGAGTGTGGTAAAGAAGTGAAGAAACGGGTCCAAGCAGGTTGCAACAGCTTGCAGAAGGTCTCTGGTGTGTTATGTGACAGAAGAGTTTCTGCTTGGATGAAGGGCAAAGTTTATAAAACAGAGGTGAGACCGGCCATGATGTATGGATTAGAGATGGTGACACTGAAGGAACATCAGGAAGCAGAACTGGAGGTATCAGAAATGAAGATGTTGAGGTTCTCGGTCGGAGTGAGCAGGTTAGATAGGATTAGAAATGTGCTAAACAGCCAAAGTTTGATGTTTTGGAGACAAGGTTCTTGAGAGGAGACTTCGATGGTTTGGACATGTCCAGAGGCGAGAGAGTGAGTATATTGGTAGAAGGGTGCTGAGGATGGAGCTGTCAGGCAAAAGAGTGAGAGGAAGGCCAAAGAAAAGGTTGATAGATGTTGTGAGGGAAGACATGAGGACAGTGGGTGTTCGAGAGGAAGATGCATGAGATAGGCTTAGATGGAAAAAGATGACACGCTGTGGCGACACCTAACGGGACTAGCCGAAAGGAAAAGAAGAAGAATTTGTATTTTGTGTGCAGAGGGGAATCCAGTCATCTCGTGTCCCCGTCGTCTTGGCTCCCCTGCTTCCCCATGCTGAGGTCCAAGTTTCAATTGCAACACCCCATGAGAACCCCCCCCCCCAAAAAAAAAAACCCAAAATAAATAAAATAAAAAATTATAAACCGTTGTTGTGCTTTGTTTTTTTTTTTTTCCTGGTCAACATCACTTTGCTTTTAATTTCTTGATACAGCCTATCCTACAATAAATAACAGATTCTTAGAACTGAATTTCTTTCTGAACTAAAAAAATAAGATTATATAAAATAAAATAAAAAAACTACTGATCACTAATGTATTTAGTGTCCTCACAAACATAATTTTGTCCCAAAACTCTAATTAGTAAGGAATGCAGAATAAGAAAATATCATATCGACTACCATATATGATTATTATTATGCATTTCACTGAAAAAAGAATAGACCTCTATACTCAATCCTCATTTTTAAAATGAAGTCTGAAGCTTTAGTTCAGTTTTATCCAAGGCTTACTCTCGGTAATTAGTCACACAGTATATTATACTTAGCAATGTGGTCCATTACTTTTCTTGTCAAAGTTAATTTACAGATCCAGCATATACACACTGCACAAAGCTTGTCCAACCAAGGGTGTATAAATTCATTCATGCTGTGAAGCAGTGTGTGAATTCAAGCATGTCACTGATTGACACAAAAGAGAGTAATGGTGACAAATTGTCATTCAAACATCACGGCTACTTAATGGTTAATGATGCAGAAATACTTTAAATGCAGAATATTTTGTAGGTACAACTCGAGATTAGATTTTGTGCGACTGCTTATTTGAAGTTCAATTTAGTGTAGCCTTTACACCATTGACATGCTGTTTCCTTTCTTTTTGAATGTTTACCTGGTTGCAAAGGGTTCCACTCAATTTCATCCTATTGTTCCCATGTCTCGGTCGTCATTAAGCAGTACAGAATTGCAAGAGCAACTTGTGGCATCACAATCAATATGGAGAGGACCCCTACCCATAAGACAAAAAAATGATTGATAGAAGAATATAAAATATGGACATGGTGTCCTTACTGCAAATATATTTGAACCTCCACTCTTCTGAGGAGAGTTTTATAACATTGAGTGAGTCATTAGGTTTTCTGCCAGTGGGGCAGCAGTTGCCTCCATGTAATTCTGAGATAAGATTATCTAAAAATGAATGACACAAATATTTGTTGGTTAATAAAGTTAAAACTATACATGTCATATTCCTATTTCCAATAATATTAATTGCAAAATTTTAGTATCATATCATTCAATTCCCTTCATTCAGGTTGAAAGATCCCATGCCATCAAAATCGAATTTTCCACCATAGTTTTATACATAAAAGCTCAAAATGAGTCTGTCATCTATTTTAAATTTGACAACTATGCGCTTTGTTTGTTGAATGCAAACACCAAAGAAAACAATAAGATTTGAAAGTGCAAACATTGTGTCATACTTTCGTTAATTAATATTTAAGTGACCTGCTACATGCCAACTCATCTCAGTGAGAAATTCCTCGGCATTTCAGTCCCAGAACTGTGCTCCATTCAGGCACATTTCATAGGGGATGAATTTGTAAACATATGCTTTCAAACACTACTGCAAATGCAATTTACATAATTTTACAACAATACTGAACTTTAATAATTCATAATATAACTGAATAAAATAGCACCTAATGTGGATGAGCTTGTGAATGGGGAGGATCAGCCTCTCAAAATATCCTTTGAATTCACCCACATGTGTGTCAAAGAAGTTAACCTTGGCCCATCTTTGCTTGTGAATGACTGAGCAATTCAGGGGAGCTCCTTTTACACCCAATCATGGTGCCTACCTGTTCCAAAATAGCATTTTCACTTGTGGGATGTTCCGAACATGAGAAGCATTCCGCAATCTCATCTTTTTTGCCACCTGTTCCAGCTTTTTTGGAACGTGTTGCAGCTATAAAGCTACAAAAGCAAAAATTTTAAACAGGACTGTAAATCTATGACGATGAAACGCTTGGCATGAGTGTTGTATGCGGCTGTAGTGCTCTAGCCTGTGAGGGAAGGACAGGAGAAGAAAGTTGCAGGTCAAGGGTCGTGAACCCGGCTGTTCAACTGAAGTGTGGTGGGATTGACCAAGTGAATCATAAAAGTCTATAGGAGAGTATAAGTGAGGAAATTTACAGTTAAACCTCTACTTCCGAACGTCTCCACTTACGAAAAGCCTCCCTGGAAAATTTAGTCTCTAGTTACAAAGGAAATTCAGGATGGATGTCACTCTTTACCCGTGATGCACTTCCTGTATCTTTGTCACATAATCGATTGTCATGCGCTAGCACACACTAGTACTGTACAACTTCTTTGCAGATTTATTCATCTTTTTTCACCATGGGTCCAGAGAGCTTGATGGCCAGTGCCAGTGAGAAGAAAATGAAAGTTGTTTTGTCCAACAAAACAAGAAATAGTCAAGAAATACAAAAAAGACATGCATGCATGTGGCCTAATGCTGTCGCTGCAGGGGATTTTCAGAGGTTGAAGTGGAGGTTGAACCTGTAGTTGAGGAAATTGTTTTGCTGTGAAAGACTGAGGAGCACATCGACGAGTTGGTTCAGGAGCACCACGAGGATCTTTCGACGGTGAAGCGAAAGACTGTAGGTGATGAAACTCATGACAATGCAGGAGCAGTTAGCGGCGTTGAGGAGGCAGCCACTATTCCGTCAGCCAGAATAAAAAAAGTGTTAAGGAAATTCCATGAAATACAAACTCTGATTTAGTTCAAAATAAACATCTGGAAAATGTGTTAACTAGTTGGGCTATCGTTCACTTTCATAATATCTGCCTTGTACATTTCCGCAAGATTATTAAAAAGCCGTCAAAGGTAAATATCCTTGCATTGGTACTTCATCAAACATTGAACGTTAATGTTTGTTCTGAATTCATAGTCTGTGGAATTTATTAATTTTTGTGGAATTAAGTTGTGTGCGTGCCTTTTACTCTTCGTACCCTGCGATGCCTTTTTGCTTGTCACGCACCCTTCTCTTTGCACCAATTCGCAACGCCAAAGGTAAATTAACATAATTTTTTAAAATCCTTTACGTTATGTACAATTTGAATGCTTATTTTTTAAGGTATATTAACATCATGTTTTATCATTCTTTACATTATGTCCACTTTGAATCCTTATTTTTGGTGGCACACACACACATTCACGCCGGTACCAGCTAGCCCACAGTGTGGGGAAACGGATCCCCTCCAACCAGGCAGGGACAAAACCCCACAACAGGCCTCACAGCTCGTATTGGAACCACCTGCCTCAGCCACAGGAACTGGAAGAGATGACCGCTGCAGGACACAAGGAATGGAGAGAAGAGGGCGGAAGTAGGGAGACCCAAGGAGTGACGGGGGTGGGGGGCCTCAAACCCCACCCACAGCCAGCCTGCAGAGCCTGGGCAAGTGCCGCATCGCACCACTGATGCACCTCGGTACATCACTCAAGTGGTTCCACAAACCCACAACAAAAGAAGAAAATCCCCATTCCAAGCATGCATCCACTCACCATGCAAACCAATCGAAAATGTGTGGGGAAAGGTGCTGGAGCCTATCCCAGCTATCAGGGGTAGGGGTAAAACCTGAACTGGTTGCGAGCCAATCACAGGGCACATAGAACAGTCACTCAGAACCACACTTTAAGGCTATTTAGAGTCTACAATCAATGCATGTCTTAAGATGTGGGAGTAAACCGACGTGCCCTTATGCTGGACCACCTCAAGGGCCTCCCAGGACCCCTACTGGAACCCCTGCTTTTTGCGTATCGAGCAATGAGGTCTGTACAGTAGATGATGCAGTCAACATTGGACTGGGCTTAATCCTGTAACATCTTGATGGTCCAAGAATGCTGGAGCCTATCCCGGCTATCTTTGGGCAAGAGGCGGGACACACCCTGAACTAGTTGAACTAGGCCACGTATAAACAAGCAACCATTTGCACTCACATACATACTTACAGGCAATTTAGGTTCTCCAATTAAAGCATGTTTTTGGAATGTGGGAAGAAGCCGGAGTGCCCGGAGAAAACCCATGCAGGCACCTCAACACACGAGTTGTGCCACTGTGCCACTATTGAAATGCAAATAAATGACATTTTCCAGATTGAGCAATATTCCCATCTATGTGAATTTTTTGATTCAGTCTTTCGCTAAAAGTACTATTTTTAAGGTCACATATTTTTGTATGATTAAAATCTGATAAGGTAGCACAGTGACTCAAAAAAGCCCCTAACCTGATATCCTGGATTCACCGAACCATTCATTTTATTCAACAACGCTTTTGGTAGCCCAACAGTTCATTGTAGCCTGCTTCTTCTGTGCCAGAGCAAAGACTTTGCACCAGCACCCAGCAGGTCTGCTGCCCCCTTTACACATTCTGAGCTGCCCTTAGTCCCACATTTACTTATTTCCCTATACCCTGCCAATTCCAGTTGTTCACTATATAGAAACATCAAATCAAATCAAATCAAATCAAATCAAAAGCCTTGATTGTCATTTAAATATGTAAACACACATCATTCAAAACAACATAAACACAAGTCCAATCAATCAAATTTATGCAGTTGTTTTCCCCAAATAACTCCTCTTGGAACCATAAAAACGTTAATCATAGCCTTTTCCTCAGCTGTACGAAATAATTTTTTAATAATTACTATAGCCAGGTGGTTAATGCAGCCCTATGTGGGCACAAGCCAGTGCCATCTGTAGGCCGGTCCCAAGCCCGGATAAAGGCAGAGGGTTATGTCAGGAAGGGCATCGGCGTAAAAACTGTGCCAAACAAATATGAGACGTTCATCTAAAGAATCCCATACCGATCGGTCGTGGCCCAGGTTAACAAGCCCGCCCCCAGCACCATTACCCTGCAGGGCGTCAGTGGAAATTCAGCTACTGTGGGTCGAAGACAAAGACGAGGAGGAAACCAGATTCGTCGTCGTCAGAAGAAAAGGAATGCACAGAGCCTAAAACTGAGTGTAGGGCATTTGAATGTTGGGACTATGACAGGAAAAGCTCAGGAGTTGTTTGGCATGATGATTAGAAGAAGGTTGATGTATTGTGCATCCAACAGAGCAGGTGGAAAGGTAGTAAGGCTCGAATTTTAAGAGCAGGGTTTAAATTATTCTACCACAGAGTAGATGGGAAGAAAAATTGAGTAGGGATTATTTTAAAGGAAGAGCTGGTGTCACGGCCCATCGATACGGAGAAGGACCCAAATGCAGGACTCCGGAAACTCAGAGGCAGTTTGGGAAAAGTGTTTATTCGGTCCAAAGTCTGGGATCAGGCAGACAGTCAAGTGGAGCAGCGGTAGTCAGGACGTCGGGCGTAGAGAGCAGGTCCGCGGGCAGGCAGCGGGTCGGTACACAGGAGATCGATCAGAGAAGGCAGGAGCATCAAAGACGTCAAGTTTACGGGGTTGGTCGGAGGACAGGCAGAGGTCGGTACACCAGGGTTCACGATTAAGAATACGGAAGTGCAGGAACGGGGCATGAGTTACGACGATCTGGCAAAGCCAGACCATCCGCTGAGTCCTATATATGCAGGGCTTAATCACTGCCGATGAGGCGCAGGTGTGCACCTCCTAATCAGTGCAGCGGGAACCCGCACAGCCAGGGCTGGACCGGCAGGACCATGACAGCTGGCTAAAAATATCTTGGAGGTGAAAAGACCATCAGATCGAGTGATGAGAATGAAATTTGAAATTGAGGGTGTTATGTACTGTATAATGTGGTTAGTGGCTATGCCTCACAGGTAGGATGTGACCTAGAGATGAAAGAGAAATTCTGGAAGGAATTGGATGAAGTAGTTCTGAGCATCCCAGACAGAGAAAGAGCTGTTATTGGTGCAAATTGTAATGGACATGTTGGTGAAGGAAACAGGGCCGATGAAGAAGTGATGAGTAAGTACTGGCATCCAGGATAGGAACTTTAAGGGACAGATGGTGGTGGACTTAGCAAAAAGGATGGAAATGGCTGTAATGAACACTTATTTCCAGAAGAGGCAGGAACATAGCGTGACCGACAAGAGTGCAGGGAGAAGCACTCAATGGATTATATTTTGTGGACACAATGTAATCTGAAGGAGTTTACTGACTGTAAAGTAGTGGTAGGGGAGAGTGTAGCTCGACAGCATAGGATGGTGTTGTCTAGGATGACTCTGGTGGTGGGTAGGAAGATTAAGAAGACAAAGACAGAGCAGAGAACCATGTGGTGGAACCTGAGAAAGGAAGAATTTTATGCAGCCTTTCAGAAAGAGGTGAGGCAGTCTCTCGATGGACAGGAGAATCTCCCGGAAGATGAGAGTACTACAGCCAAGGTGAACAGAGAGACAGGCAGGAGAGTACTTGGTGTGTCTTCTGGGGAGAAGGAGACTTGGTGGTGGAATGCCAAAATACAGGAAGTCATACAAGGAAAGAGATTAGCAAAGAAGAAGTGGGACACTGAGAGGACTGAAGAGAGGCAAAAGGAGTATATTGAGATGCGACGTAGGGAAAAGGTAGAGGTGGCAAAGCCTAAACAAGAGGCATATGATAACATTTACACAAGGTTAGAGAAGAAAGAAGGAGAAAAGGATCTCTACAGGTTGGCCAGACAGATGGATAGAGATGGGAAGGATGTGCAGCAGGTAAGGATGATTAAGGACAGAGATGGAAATGTGTTGACCGGTGCCAGTAGTGTGCTAAATATATGGAAAGAATACTTTGAGAAGTTTATGAATGAAGAACATGAGAGAGAAGTGAGAGTAGAAGAAGTGAGTGTGAAGGACCAGGAAGTGACAATGCTTAGTAAGGGGGAAGTTAGAAAGGCAATACAAAGGATGAAAAATGGAAAGGCAGTTGGTCCTGATGACATATCTGTAGAGGTATGGAAGCAATTTGGAGATGTGGAGGAAAATGGAGGAAAAGTGTGCTAGTTCACATTTTCAAGAACAAAGGTGACTTGCAGAGCTGTTGCAACTATAGAGGAATAAAGTTGATGAACCACACAATGAAGTTATGGGAAAGAGTAGTGGAGGCTAGGCTCAGGACAGACAGTAGTATCTACGAGCAACAGTATGATTTCATCCCTGGAAAGAGTACCACAGATGCATTATTTGCCTTGAGGATGCTAGTGGAAAAGTACAGAGAAGATCAGAAGGAGCTACGTTGTGTCTTTGTGAATCTAGAGAATCCCTCTGATAGAATACCAATAGAGGAACTGTGGTACTCCATGCTTAAATCTGGTGTGGTGGAGAAATATGTTAGAATAGTACCAGACACGTATGATGGCAGCAGAACAGTGGTGAGGTGTGCCATAGGTGTGGCAGAAGATTTTAAGGTGGAGGTGGGACTGCATCAAGGGATCAGCTCTGAGCCCCTTCCTTTTTGCAGTGGTAATGGATCGTCTGACAGATGAGGTTAGACTGGAATCCCCTTGGACCATGATGTTCACAGATGATATTGTGATATGTAATGAAAGCAGGGAGCAAGTGGAAGAACAATTAGAAAGATGGAGACATGCACTGGAAAGGAGAGGAATGAAGATTAGCCGAAGTAAAACAGAATATATGTGCGTGAATGAGAAAAGTGGAGGGGGAAGAGTGAGGCTACAGGGAGAAGAGATAGCGAGGGTGGATGACTTCAAATACTTGGGGTCAACGATCCAGAGCAATGGTGAGTCTGTTCAGAAAGTGAAGAAACGTGTCCAAGCAGGTTGGAACAGCTGGCGGAAGGTGTCTGGTATGTTATGTGACAGAAGAGTCTCTGCTAGGATGAAGGGAAACATTTATAAAACAGTGGTGAGGCTGGGCATGAGACGGTGGCACTGAAGAGACAACAGGAAGCAGAACTCGAGGTGGCAAAAATGAAGATGCTGAGGCTCTTGCTCGGACTGAGCAGGATGGATAGGATTAGAAATTAGCTCATTAGAGTGACAGCCAAAGTGGGATGTTTTGGAGACGAGGTTCGAGAGAGCAGACTTCGATGGTGTGGACATATTCAGAGGCGAGAGAGTGAGTATATTGGTAGAAGGGTGCTTAGGATGGAGCTGCCAGGCAAAAGAGCGAGAGGAAGACCAAAGAGAACGTTTATGGATGTGGTGAGGGAAGACATGAGGGCAGTTGGGGTTAGAGAGGAAGATGCAGGAGATAGGCTGAGGTGGAAAAAGAACACATGCTGTGGCGAGTCCTAACGGGACGAGCCGAAAGGAAAAGAAGAGTACAACCAGGTTCTTCATTCTCTTCACACCTTGAACTGTGTGACAATTTACATAAACATTTGGGAAAAGCAGTCCTGGATGGGTCCAGTCAGTAGATCAGTTTAGTGAGCAATCAAGTTGGTGCATACTTCTGAATATGGAAAACTTTAATAAATCATGCCCTCAGCAGGCAAGGAGTCATCACAGACAGACCAGAGGTGAGAAGTAAGGAAAAATAATAAAAGCTTAATGTTGTTTCAGCGTTTAGTAAAGTAGTATCATATTATTGAAAACATTATCGATGGCCGTCAAGAGATGTGTGACAGATGTGCCTGTCCATCTATGAAGGCATGATATACTATCTATCTATCTATCTATCTATCTATCTATCTATCTATCTATCTATCTATCTATCTATCTATCTATCTATCTATCTATCTATCTATCTATCTATCTATCTATCTATCTATCTATCTATCTATCTATCTATCTATCTATCTATCTATCTATCTATCTATCTACCTATCTATCTATCTATCTGCCATATTGCAAGTTCTCCCACTTAGAAATCATGGAGGGGTCTGAAATTTTCATCGTAGGTGCATATCCATTCTGAGAGAGATAATCCAAAAAGAAAAATCGAGAAATCACAATGTATGATTTTTTTAACGATTTATTTGTGTGATACAGCTGCAAATAAGTATTTGAACACCTGTCTATCAGCTAGACCCTCAAAGACCTGTTAGTCCACCTTTAAAGGTCAACCTCCACTCCATGTATTATCCTTAATCAGATGCACCTGGGTAAGGTCGTTTGCTGCATAAACATACCTATCCAAGAACTCTGTAACCCATAGCAGGTGTTAATTGCTCAGTCACGTGAACAGATTAGCATAGTTGGAAACAGCTGTAAAAATGTTGAGACTGCCATTTAATCCCATACTTTATCTTGTAAAAAAATTACAAATTATATATATACAATTTGGCATCATGGTGGCACAGCTGGAAAGCATTGGCCTCACAGTTCTGAGGTCCCTGCTTCGATCCTGGCCCTTCCTGTGGGGAGTTTATATGTTCTCCCTATGGCTGCGTGGGTTTTCTCCGGCCACTGCGGTTTCCTCTCACATCCGAAAAACATGCAACATTAATTGGACACTCTAAATTGCCTCTAGGTGTCATTGTGATTACGACTGTTGTCTGTCGCCATCTGCCATGCAATTGGCTGCCAACCAGTTCAGAGTGTACCCCGCCTCCTGCCCGTTCACAGCTGAGATAGAATTTCCGTGACCTTTGTGAGGATAAACCGCTAAGAAAAGGGATGGATATTTAAGAATAGGATGTGTCGCCTCATCCTATTCACCCATGACACCAAACCCAAAAATTGCTCTGCATCTCAATTCTCCAGATTGTGCACTGATATGACCTCGACACAAGGAAATGTTGAGCTGGAAATGCTCAATTCCTCATTACACTAGTTCAGTCAACGATTCAGTCAGTTAACTTGGGTCGCGCCTCTGCCTGCATGGTGGTGCCTGATGATGGCTACTCATTGGTCATTTGCTAGTGAATCGCAAATAAGACCAGTGGGCAGCGGCCAAGTAAAACAGAACTAATAATTTCATTAACTCATGATGTTTAGTTCACTCACTAAAAAGATTCGTTCCACTGAAGTTTTGACATTACTTCCAAGTGTGAGTAAATCACTGTTGGTGTTGTGGTACACATTGGCTGCTTTTGGTGCGGGCAGCTTGGGATCGATTCCTATTCAGTGATGGTGTCGATATCTTCTCTGGGACTGATTGGCGACTAGTTCAGTACTTTTTCCTAAAGCTAGCTGGGATAGGCTCCCGCTTTCCCATGACCTTAGTGGATGCGTAGCTTGGATAATGGTTGGATCAAAGCGATACACAGTCAAAGATCATCTTGCAGGAGGAGTGGAAGCACAATATAGATTTTTACATTCATTCATGCCAAGACAGTTTGCGAACTGAAAATAATATATATATTTTTTTTCCTCTGGAAATATTACATTGTACACAACCCAAATAGTTCATAAACAGAGTTGTCCTAATATGGTCAATTTTTTTCACTCATCAATGCTAATGTTTAATGCTCTTGGACTCTTCAACTGTCTAAGATATATAATACAACTCCACCTATTCCTGCCTTGTGGCATTACATGCTTTGAAGACAGAAAGGGTGTATTTTTTTTTTTAAGGAGGGTGGGGGGTGGAGTGGCAAAAATTGGTACAAATATTGATGGATCGTAATAGATTTTTTTTTTTTTTAAGTCACAGCGTTATTGCAGAAGGAAGCCTGTCACCTGCAAAAATAACTTAATCAAATTAATTTCTGCCTCTTAGACTGCTAAATTGGCTCATTGTTTTTTTTTTTCTGTAGTATTCATTTATTTCATTTTATTTCAACACTCTGAGCTCTTAGAATTATAGATTTTGGGAATATGATGTAACCACGGTCCTTAGCGCTTGGTAAATATGAAGCCTTCTTTTTCTTGTCAGGGTTCTATTTCAATTTCTCTTTAAAATTACCGCTTCAAAAATATCTTTCTTTTATTATTGATACAAAAAAGAGCTACATTACATATGTATACCAAATTCCTGCAGTAACTAGTCCAAGCATACTCATTTAACCAAATAAAAGTCCCCAAACCTGTTACCTTCATGCTTGAAATGAAGCACTTTCATACTAAGCCCAAGCCACACTTGTTTAAAATGCTGCATTGTTGTATTTTTGTCCAATTTAACCAGATAGTAACATTCAACTCTGTTTCTCAGTGATGCATGGAGTCGTTTTCAAGGTAATGGATTTATTAATGTTATGAATTATTGAAGGCTCATTTTCATGTCTTTTTTTGGCACAGGTCTCCAAGCTGAAACTTGGTAATTATTTTCCTTTACACATTTTCACATCAGCTTCTCTTCTTCCTTCCTTTTTCTCACCCCTCCTCTGTGAGCAAATTCCCTATTTCACACTCTGCAGAGCGAGCTGAGCTCCAATCTTGTTTCAAGAGTGGAATACTTTGTTCCCACAAGCTGCTTCACTTCTCACCTTTGACTCATATCCACCTTGCTCGAATTTTCTGTTGCCGCCTTTATACGGCTCTGGTAATACTAAAAAAAACATATTTATTGAAGACAAAATTGAACTTGAACTGCTTTCATTGAAAAGTTGGGGCTTTCTTTGTTTGAAAAATAAGTTTTTTTTGAAAACAGAAAACTATTCCCACAAATAGAAAATGTAATCCCAAAGTAGCACATGACCAATTCATAGAATTGTTTTATATTGCTTGGTGTAGGCCATTTGTACTTGAACTGTGTTTCAAGAGCAATTTTATTGCCATAATAATATGTGGATGGGCACAGTGGAGCAGCTGGTTAGATCATTAGCCTCACAATTCTGAGGACGGGGGTTCAATTTCCAGGCCCGCCTGTGTGGAGTTTGCATGTTCTCCCCATGCCTGCGTGGGTTTTCTTCAGGCACTCCAATTTCATCCAACAGCCCAAAAACATCTATTAATTTGAGACTCTAAATTTCCCATAGGTGTGACTGTGAGTGCGACAGTTATTTGTCTCCATGTGCCCTGCGATTGGCTGGCAACCAGTTCAGGGTGTACCCTTTTTCATGCGCAAAGACAGCTGGGATTGGCTCCAGCACTCCCGCAACTCTCATGAGGATAAGCGGCTCAGAAAATGGATGGTTGGATGAATGTTTCCAAATAATCTTGAGGCTTGCATGAACCATCCATCATCAGTGGAGAAAGAAATGCAAACTCCTAGCATGATTCAAATTTCATTGCATTGTCTCGAAAAAATGTTTGGACGAAAAAAGAAAAAAGTAACAGAAGACGAAAGTGACTGCAGGGGTCCAGTGGGGAACAGACGTTATCAAACTTTCCTATATAGAGTTCTTATTGGATGGAATGTGTGGCATATTTGTTTTCATCAATCCAATTTAGAAGAAGTTTTGTATTTTGCAGGTGGCAAGGTGGCGTAGCTGGTAAAGTGTTGGCCTCACAGTTCTGAGGTCCCGGGTTCAATCCCGGACCCGCATGTGTGGAGTTTGCATGTTCTCCCCGTGCCTGCGTGGGTTTTCTCCAGGCACTCCGGTTTCTTCCCACATCCCAAAAGCATGCAACATTAATTGGACACTAAAATTTACTCCTAGGTGTGATTGTGAGTGTGGCTGTTTATCTCGATATGCCCTGCGAGTGGCTGGCAACCAGTCCAGGGTGTACCCCGCCTGCTGCCCAATGACAGCTGGGTTAGGCTCCAGCACTCCCCGCACCCCTCGTGAGGATAAGCGGCAAAGAAAATGGATGGATGTATTTTGCTTACCATCATGAAGCTCGATCATAATAAATTCTAACAGATTCTCTGGGATTTGACTGGGTTAATTTATTCAGAATATATTTGCATCTCAAAAAGTAAAAATAAATATTTCATCACCTCCTGATTTATCATTGACAACCACCTTTACCCCATCTTCATCATAATGTAATAAATCACAAACGTAATAATGGCTGTAAACCGACAGTGACATGGAATATTTCATGGACTATGAAGAGGAGGGTGTGATAAAATCAGTAGTTTTTCACATTTCAACTTGTTCTGACAGGAATTTATTTATTTTTACAAACATTGGCACAATTATCTGGATGAAAAAAAGGTTGGGGGAGGGCTGAATTGAAACTTTTATTTCAAAATATGACAAAAATATTCACAATGTTAATTGTAATTGCCATAAACCAGTGGCATGGGGGCAGACCCAAATGCAGGACTTCCAGGCAAAGGCATAATGTTCAGAGTGGTTTTTATTCCAAAAACAAGTCAATACCAAAAGGCAGTCCAAAACAAGGCAGAGGCACCAAAACCCGAGGCTGGGTAACATCCAAAAAAACCTGAAACAAGGCGTAGGAATAACTGAATATAATTATCAGAGATCTGGTTCCAATAAAGAAATACTTTGCACTGCTCTAGATAATGTGACAGCCACCTAGCAGGAGATAGTACAAGAACAAAAACATCTAATCATCAGAACTGTTAGAACCAGGAGCACCTGTTCTCTGTTAAAGAAATGATGATTACACATGTACTCAGCAATCTTCCACACACATGCACACACACAAACAAGTCCACTTTGGTTCCAACTATGTTTTGCTCGCCCGTCTCCTTTTTTGTGACATCCATATAAATTAGGGGCGTTTTTAAACTAAATAGAGGTGCAGAGGACAGTTTAATCAGAGAGTGGAGTGGTGAATTGTACGAGACAGTTCCACTCCACTCTCCTTGCGAGCTATCAAACTTTAACAGGTGTCTCTGCTTCCTTTTTGTCCAGTTTAATGAATGTCTAATTGGTAAATCTGACACTTACTTGGTCCTTCGAGCTGGATCTCAAGATACCTGAGGTTTCCAGGGGCTGAGTTGACGTCCAGGCAAAGACTGTGGCCATGGCACTTGAGACCCTTTCCGGGACTGGGCCTGGACTTTGCGTCTGGAAGCTGAGGGTTGACGAGAAGATGAAGGAAGTAAAGACATCTCCGGTGAGTAGGAAACTCACACACTTGAGGAATGAGTGAACGCGCGTCTGGGTGACTCCGGCAGAATCGAACCCCGAGAATACTAGTCCCTATCAAGTTGCAGAAATACCACATAAAAGCACATAAAAGAAACAGAACTCTGATGTGCTTTCATACCTTTATGAGAGCTGCATGAAAACAGGCAGAGTCGCATGCGGCTCAAGCACCAGGGGTTCGCCACCCTATGGTGTACAGCCCATGTTTTCAAGTCACAGCAAAAATTCTGCCCCGATAAAATTGTAAGTGGGGTCACTCATATCTCAAGGCACCATTGGGTTTATGTGTGTGTCTTTGTAAACCATGGAGTATTCAAAGAGGCACCTCACATTTCTGACTCTCCATGTCATACCTATCAAGAATATTTTTCTTCAGCTTTTAATGGTGACCTCAAATTACATGTTGATGCTGCTGCAGAAATCAAATCCAGATTTTTTAATTCACACCAAGAACATTTCTGGTTTGAAACTTAAATTAAATTGATTGCTTAATTAAACAGTCCACAGTGCTAAAAAGACAACACAGTAATAAATGCAAATATCTACTGTATACTCTAGCTTATAAAATCTTTTCATAGATGTTAAGACAAGAGAGGCAAGGGGACTTTCCAAGTTGTCACAGAAATGAAGGTGCTTGTTGCTACGCTACATTCGGAATCCCTACCAATCTCTCAGTGTAATCCACCAGATTACCAAAAGTACAAACATCTGCGTAAAATCACCTTGCAGACAATAACAGTTTGGAACTAAAATGCTAGTTAAATTATATGTAATCTAACTGCATTTTTGGAAAGCATTCATGCCTGATTTGATTGTAATTAATTTGAAAAGTACTTTTGAGATTTGGACTGCTCTTGCTGCAACCGCCGCCCATTCTGCCAGACAGCGTGCGAGTAAAACTGAGCAGAGAAAAGGTATACAGATTTAACTTCATATTTTAGCCTCAGGAATTACATTCTTCTGCACCATAAACTACACGTTCTCTATGGGGAAAATGCACTGATAGTCACCGCCCTAAGATAATAACCCTTTTTTTTTTTTTTTTGCCTAAATGGTTTTCTTGGGGGTGGCAACCTTTGCTAAAATTACCTAATCCGCAGTTGAACAGATCGTGTAATTCTAACATGAAAATTAAATGCTCATTCAATACAAAGTGTGTTTGATATTTGGTTCAGTTTTTTGGGGGAGGTTCTGAAAAAAAATAATTACAACAGTACTTTACGAAAGTGATTATGTTCTATTCAACATAAAGATGAACAATTTTAATATGGAGTTACCCGTAGCTGGGATTTGTATGTGATTTTAATTTTATGAACAAGAAAGTTGAAAGGGGAAAAAGGCGGTGGTGTTGCAATGATTTTTAAGTCATTATTTCAGTGGAAAGAAATTATACTGGGTGATTTTGGCGCCTTTAAATATATGTTTTTAGTTGAAGGTGACCCACAGGTTATCCATCCATCCATTTTCATAGCCGTTTTTCCTCACAAGGTACGCAGGTAGTGCTGGAGCCTATCCCACCTGTCAATGGGCAGGAGGCGGGGTACACCCTGAACTTGTTGCCAGCCAATCGCAGGGCACATTGAAACAAACAGCCGCACTTACAATCACACCTCGGGGCAATTTAGAGTGTCCAATTAATGTTGTATGTTTTTGCGATATGAGAGGAAACAGGAGTGCCTGGAGAAAATCCACGCAGGCAATGTGAGGCCAACGCCTTACGAGCTACTCCAGCATGCCGACCCAAAGATTATTGTTCTGATAATGTATAGACCTCCAAGATATAATGGTAAATGTATGGAAGATTTATCAGCTCACAGTTCTGAGGTCCTGGGGTTCAATCTCGGACCCGCCTGTGTGGAGTTTGCATGTTCTCCACCTGTGCCTGTGTGGGATTTCTCCGGGCACTCTGGTGTCCTCCCACATCCCAAAAACATGCAACATTAATTGGACACTCTAAATTGCCCCAAGGTGTGTTTGTGAGTGTGGCTGTTTGTCTCTGTGTACCCTGCGATTGGCTGGCAACCAGTTCATAATGTACCCTGCCTCCTGCCCATTGAGAGCTGGGATAGGCTCCAGCACTGCCCCGACCCTTGTGAGGATAAGTGGCTGAGAAAATGGATGGATTTTTCAGAACTGGTGTCAATTATTTGTACTGACGACAACTTTTATGCGATAACAGGAGACTTTAACATTCTTGTAGATTACAACATTGAAAAAAAATCCAACGAACTCTGTGCCATACTAGTCACATTGGACCTCTCTCAACATATTAAGAGTCCAACTTACACTCAAGGTTACATCTTCGACTTGGTCATCTCTTAAAACGTTGAAATTCTATCGATTGACATTAAAGGTCAATTGCCAGCCATATATACATTTTAAAATAGATATTGTTATGAAAACTCCATATAATATTATTCACTTTGAAAATGAGCGGAGAGCTTGTCATTAATTACGCGGCCAAACCACCTCCCCAACCGATCCACTTCCACGTCGGGGCTAACGCCAGCCCCACATGCCGACCCCAGCGGTGATGACCACACACACGCCTGCCCCGGCGGCAATGAACGACGCCAGCTCACGCACATCTATACATTTAGCATCCCTGACTTACGTACTTTATTAAGTTATGACCCGGCTCTTTTGTTACGTTCTGAGAGAAGGATTACGTCGTCCCCCACAACTATTATTTTTTTTAAATAAATCTATACACACCTACCTGTCATTTAGAACCCACCAAGCTCTTGTCCTTTGCACCTGTGCAATCCAATTTTCACGACGAACCGGGTATGAACAGGGTATTTTAGAAACATGTCAAGAGTGAATAAACCCTCCCGAGTGTTCAAGCAAAATCCAATACAACGAGCCAGCATTTTGGCTAACAAAATGAAAAAAAATAATTTTTTTGCCGGTACAATAGGTAAAAACCAATATAAACACTCGACCCCATTACTGCAAAAAAATGTCACTTCCTGGTTCTTCTCCAACACAAATGTCTCAAGAAGATTTTCATGGCGGGAGACGCAAAAATCCATATACGACAACATCCTGATGTGTGGTGAAAAAACGGATGGGTCCATTCCGGCTGACTTTCTTTTTATTAAAAACATACTAAAAATTATGCTTTACGTGTCAGTTGACCTTTAAGGATATGGCTATTTCACAAGGTGACACAACATTGTACAATAAGACACAATATCTAGAATATACTGTAGTATCATGTGTATGAGTGATAAAAGTATATTGTATAAAAGCTAACTCATGATTTATATAAATAAAATGTGCAAATTTTATTTTTTAAAGCAAAATATCTGTTCTTCAGAAAACAATGTAACAAAATGACGAGACCAAGACTATTCCAAAAACTATCCTGTTACTTGTGAGGAAAGAATGGTGGATGAGGTTGCCATGGCAATCTTCGCCCGGCCAGCTGTCTCACCAAGCCTTCAGGTGAACTTTGTTTGAAAAAGACACATTGGTCTAATCCCCTGAGAAAGCATAGGCAGTGCATGTGCAATGGAGTCAGTAATCTCGGTTGTATATATTGTGAAAATTCCCTGCACTATGCAAACATATCAGAATTGTTCTTTAAATCAATGAAAGGTCTCTGAATCTGGAACTGTTCAAATTGAAACAGAATAATGTGCAAAGATGCCAACACCAATGAAGTGGGAGGGTCTGGGGGGGATCCCCCAGGACCCTGTAGAGCAAGGTTGCCCACATTTTTTTGCCCCAGGCTCTACATTTCAAGCAACCTCCCACAGAGGATGCTGAGTGTTTGTCACAGCGACTGCCGTGAAGAAAGCAAGAGACACAATAAATTGGAGGCCCATGTGCACATTTGCAGTGACATGTCTGAAAAAGTCAGAATTGGTGAAACCGACTGTCAGTCAATCAACTTATTGGCCACAGCTGAATCCATGCCTTATTGTACTCTTCACTGCTTCAAAATTGCATCCCTGCAATAGTGTGTTCCTTCGCTTTATTTCTATATATTGCAGTATTTAAAGTGTATACTATATTTTCTTTTGTGGTAAAAGATATAGTTCCTAGTCTAAAACATTAAAAACGTAAAAAATATATATATTAAAATCAAAAATGATTGTTGCAACACATTGAAATGAATAAAATGTTCCATATTTTTGCAATCATAAGACGCACTGCATTAAAAGTGCAGTCAGAGTTGCAAATAAGTATTTAAACACCTGAGAAAAGCAATGCTAATATTTGGTACAGTAGCCTTTGTTTGCAATTACAGAGGTCAACTGTTTTCTGTAGTTGTTCACCAAGTTTGCACACACTGCAGGAGGGATTTTGGCCCACTCCTCCACACAAATCTTCTCTAGATCAGACAGGTTTCTTGGCTGTCGCTGGGAAACACGGAGTTTCAGCTCCCTCCAAAGATTTTCCATTGGGTTTAGGTCAGGAGACTGGCTAGGCCAAGCCAGAACCTTGATATGCTTCTTACGGAACGACTCCTTGGTTTTCCTGGCTGTGTACTTCAGGTCATTTTCATGTTGAAAGACCCAGCCACGACCCATCTTCAATGCTCTGACTGAGCGAAAGAGGTTGTTCCCTAAACTCTCACAATACATGGCTGCGGTCATTCTCTCCTTAATACAGTAAAGTCGTCCTGCCCCATATGCAGAAAAACACCCCCAAATATTCAATTTAGACTCACTGTTTCCAGTGCACAAAAATATAGGAGGCAACATAATATTAATCTTAAAACGGTGTGGCAGCATCATCATCACCCCTCCCACCACCACCACCACCCTCGTCAGTAGCTTGCGAGAGGCAGGCTGCTTGAAAAGTAGATCTTGGGGTAAAAATGTCTGGGCACCCTTGCTGTAAAAAGATCAGGGAGCTAGCTGCCTCAGCCTCTGGTGTGGAATACTGGAACACTTTCAACATAGTCTTCACAAATTATACCCATGAATGACATGTGGCAGAGTTGCTGCTCCATTCAGCAGGAGCACACACCTCCACATGGCCAGTCAGGTGTGAAATGACAAAAGCGATCTTTGCCCACTCGATAGGTAAGGTAGCTGCCTGCAGGTCAAAGTGGAGTTCCCACTGAGTGATGACTGGCTTGATGTTCCTGGAGTCTCCAGAGGACCTCTCTGGGTGAGAGAGCTGTGGATACACAGCAGCAGAGGTGGCAAGACGTGGCATGGTGACTGGTTCATGAAGAAATGGTGGTACAGTGGCAGCATCGGGTACTAATTCTTTCTTCTGAACCATATGAATTATAACATCACACTGTGAGGCCACCTGTCTCATCATAGTGTCCTGCTGCTCTGATGATACCTTAAGATGAAGGTGGGGGGCAGCAAGTTGTCCATCCTGCTTTGCGATGTGTTGTCCCAGCACTTGAAAGGCTTTATGCTCCGGGTCTATGTCTGCTGCATCCATGGTATGTCCAGTTCCTTCTGTCAAGGGCAGAACAAGGGATAGGACCCAAAATGGACAACTTGAATGCAAGGAACAGTTCAAGAAGAGACTTTTAATCACAGTCAGAGGGTGGTAGAAAGATAGGCAGTCCAAAAATTCAATGGTATCCAAAAAAGAAAAATGCAAGGCCAATAATCAAAACAGTCGATACGATATCTGTGGTAAAACGCCACCAAAACAAAATGGACGCAAGTCAGCCAATTCCCCCCACTTGAAGTCCAGGGGGTTGTCAATTTATGATAGGCTCAACATTTGACCTTTTAGGGGTACCAATGTCATGTGAAAAAATTGATTATCTTGTGGTATAAGAAAGCATGCTCAGTTATTGCTGTACTTACTGTTTCCCATTTAAATATGATATATTTATAGCTTATAGGTGTTTTTCATTTAAATTTGATGACAAATTGTTGCATTGACATAAGCATTTGATAGACTATGGGATATTCTGATTTGTGTACAAATCCAGGTTACTTCATAATAACTTGACAATAGTATAACATACATACAAAGCGACGTCAATGACTATTTTCATTAGTCCTTGTTTTAGCATCATTTTACATAAAACTATTCAGAATCCCTGCTTGTTGGAACACACTCTTTCGCAAAATTATGCAAATCCCAGCACTCAAATTTATATCTAATTCTGATGACTTGTTCTCATGTTCAGGTATTGAAGGTTTTGTTAGAAATTCAGCTTGAGGCACTCATACTCATATTCATGCATTCGGGCATCACACACGCCTGAAGCAGAAATTACTCTGAACAAACTATTGGGGATCTATGACACTGGTGGGAATTTGTCAATTTAATTTGACCTTCCCCAGGATCCTTCCAATATGACTTCCAACCATGTGTCATTCTATTGTTTCAGTTAAAATTGATTGACAGCAGTTAAGACACAAATTTTGAATCAATTTCCACTGTACCGTGCAGGCAATGTTCTTTCTCAATTATTCAAGCATTGTATCCTCATGGTGTATGTATCATACAATCAGAATCCCTGCCAAAGGCCAATAAATATGGTGGTAATTTGTGACATAAGTTGTGTTGTTTTTAATTACGGTGAGTTGAATAAGATAAATTAAGTAATGGTGGGTTTAAATTCATTAAAACGAGTCAAGTATGGACAGGCCAATTTAATATTGTGAAAAGTTTCATAATGCTGTATTTTTATTGTATATTTTTTTAATATTCTGTTGCCACAAAGTGGAATTTACACCTCTCTGTGTACATATAAAATTTGAACCTCTGCAAATATGCTTTGGTATGTGTTCTGTGAATGCAAATTGGATGTGCCACTTGAAGTCGAGTAGCAGCAGCAGTAGAGAGTAAAAATAGACAAATACAGGTATTAAATTGGAGGCGGCACAGTGGATCAGCTGGTAAAGCATTAGCCTCAGTTCTGAGGTCTCGGGTTTAATCCCACACCTGCCTGTGTGGAGTTTGTATGTTCTTCCCGTGCCTTCGCTGGTTTTCTCCGGGCACCGCGGGTTCCTCCCACATTTCCAAAACATGCAAAATTAATTGGACACTCTAAATTGCCCCTTGGCTTTCTGGTGAGTGTGACTGTTGTCTTTCTCCATTTGCCCTGCCATTGGCTGGCAACCAGTTCAAGGTGTAACCTGGCTCATGCCCGATGATAGCTGGAATAGGCTTGAGCATTCTTCTGACCCTTGTGAGGATAAGTGGCTCAGAAAATGGGTGGATGAAAGGATGAAGTATTAAATTGGAATTGGCGCACAACTGGCAGTGGCTTTGTCAGACGGCCTTGTGCTGTCATAAGCAATTTTAACCACTAATTCAATCCACTGAATGTAAAGTTATTGACATTTTCATTTGACAACCAAAACGCATTTGAGAATCAGTTTCATTGTTTCCATCTGCAAATGGATCTGCCTTATAGACTCAGCAATCACATGTATAGACCTTGCTTCATTTTACATCAGTCCAATTTCAAAAAGTTTGAGATGTGAAAGAGGAAAGTCAGACGTTTCTTATGGTACACAGTGTAATTTTGTGTCTGGAGAATCAATTTGGCCAAGGTGAGAGGAGGTTTCTGAAACATTTTCACTGCATTGCATTGACATTGTGACTTCTAATAAGAAGAGAAAGTACTGAGTCATGCATTCACTCTCCCTAATTCTGCTCACACTGTTATTTCCTCTTCTCATCTGTCGCATGAAATGACATTTCCACATTTGGGATTTACTTTTTAACCCTGTGGAACACTCAATGGAAACTTTCTTTTCTTATCCATTTCCATACATTCCTATATTTTCTTACCCCCTTGTGGTCATTAGGGTCACAAAAACCCAGGGAAATGCAAAACAGGAGGGTCAAAGCCAACATTAGAACACAGAATCTCTCAACTTTCAAACCCCAGAGATAACCACTACTACACTGCTCGTGTTCCACAACTTCTACTTTTACTACTGCTACTACTAACAATAATGATAGAATTTCACAGGTGAACAGGTTAATTGAAAACAGGTGAGTGTTATCTCATCATATTTGGCCATATATCCACATGAATGGGTTCCTGGGGCGCTGGCACGGGGTTCTGGGGTGATGGACCAGGTTTCAGCATGTCAGTGCTGTTTGCTGGTCTGTGTGCCTTGCCCCTCCTCCCCTGGTTTTTCAATGGACTGTACACACGCATCCCCCTTTCTTTTAATGCACCACTTACACCCATCTCTGTGGAGCGGTGGATCATTGGTGGGGGTGGGGAGGATTGGCTGGTAGACAGTAGTGCAGGGCTCGGGAACCTTTTAAGCTAATAGAGCTATAAATGCCAAATATTGTAAAATGTAACTTCAGAAGAGCCATAAAACATTTTAAATACTAAATACAGGTGTATTTGCACAATGACGTAAGACCAACACTAAAAGAGTACAATAAGTCTTTGAATTCTTTCAAATAACATTGTTACGCTATTGCTAACCAATGATGCCAAAAGTACTTCATACCATTAATGCGACTTCTGGTGCTGCATGGTTTTGCTGAGGGCTTTGGAGTCTGTTTCATACGTCATTAGATGAAACTTCATGCAGCCGTTGAGACTTCCATCCATAAATCGAAATCCGTAATTCAATTTGATTCACAATTATGATAGTCCAATAGTGACCCGTTCTTGCCGACAAAGGCATGTCTTTTATTCGTTTAATTATCTTGTCTTGAAGCAAAAAAAGTTGTCAAAAAGTTTGGCAACACCAAGTTGTAATGTTTTGGCATACTCCCCATCTGTGAATGGCTTTCCGTTTCTAAGATTTGCTAAAGCACCAGCAACACTATCTGAATTCCATTCACCTTGTCAGCGCCAGACACGGATTTGCTGTTGACATGCTTTCTTCCTGCTGTCGCCCACAGGATGTTTTGCTGCAAACTATGCAAAGAGAAATGTGAGTGACAAGCAAAAGGCATCGTGGGGATAGAGGAGGCGACGAACATTTGACACCTGAGAGGAAACATATATACAAAGGTACGCACACCTACCTCTTAATTCCACTATAGTTTATTTGGGCCCATGGTGAATAAAGATGAATAAACTTGCAAAAAAACAAAACAAAACAAAAAAACCACAAAAAAGTTGGAATTTTCCAATGTGTGTTAGCATGATTTGGTGACAGTCAAGTGTCCCAGGGAAAGAGGGTAAAGATTGATGTCATTCCCAGCCAACGGGATGGCAGGAAGATGCTACAGCGATAGCCAATGGGACAGAAGCTCTATTGTGCCACATAAACCAAGATAGAGGATGTTTATGTTCTGTGGAATTTGCGGGGGTGCAAATCCAGTGCCCAATTTTTCCTTATCTATCCTGAATTTCTTCCGAATCTCGAGACAATATTTTTCCGACGAGGCTTTTCATCACCTGAATCGACTATAGACGCTTGTAAGTAGCGATACCACTGTATAGGATATTTACAGTGAAGAAAATAAGTATTTAAACACCCTGCTATATTGCAAGTTCTCCCACTTGGAAATCATAGAGGGGTCTGAAATTTTCATCGTAGGTGCATGTCCACTGTGAGAGAGATAATCTAAAAAAAAAATCCAGAAATCACAATGTATGGTTTTTTTAACGATTTATTTGTGTGATACAGCTACAAATAAGTATTTGAACACTTGAGAAAACCAATGTTAATATTTGGTACAGTAGCCTTTGTTTGCAATTACAGAGGTCAAACGTTTCCTGTAGTTGTTCACCAGGTTTGCACACACTGTAGGAGGGATTATGGCCCACTCCTCTACACAGATCTTCTCTAGATCAGATTGTCGCTGAGAAACATGGAGTTTCAGCTCCCCCCAAAGATTTTCTATTGGGTTTCGGTCTGGAGATTGGCGAGGCCATGCCAGAACCTTGATAAGCTTTTTACAGAGCCACTCCTTGGTTTTCCTAGCTGTGTGCTTTGGGTCATTGTCATGTCAAGACCCAGCCATGACCCATCTTCAATGCTCGGACTGGGGCAAAGAGGTTGTTCACCAAAATCTCACAATACATGGCCACGGTCATCCTCTCCTTACTACACTGCCGAAAAATACCCCAAAGAATGATGTTACCACCCCCATGCTTCACAGTAGGGATGGTGTTCTTGGGACGGAAGTCATCATTTATCTTCCTCCAAACATGGTTAGTGGAATTATGACCAAAAAGTTCCATTTTGGTCTCAACTTTCTCCCATGACTCCTCTGTATTATCCAAATGATCATTGTCAAACTTAAGACAGTCCTTGACATTTGCTGGTTTAAGCAGGGGAACCTTCCGTGCCATGCATAATTAGTCTTAGTGTATTACCAACAGTTACCTTGGAAACTATGGTCCCAGCTCTTTTCAGGTCATTGACCAAGTCCTGTGACGTCGTCCTGGGCTGATTCCTCACCTTTCTAAGGATCATTGAGACCCCACAAGGTGATGTCTTGCATGGGGCTCCACTCCAATTGAGTTTGACCGTCATGTTTAGCTTCTTCCATTTTCTAATGATTGTTCCAACAGTGGACCTTTTTTCACCAAGCTGCTTGGAAATTTCTCCGTAGCCCTTTCCAGCCATCTGGAGTTGTACAATTGTGTCTCTGGTGTCTTTGGACAGCTCATTGGTCTTGGCCATGTTACAAGTTTGAGTCTTACTGATTGTATGGGGTGGATAGGTGTCTTTATGCAGCTAACGACCTCACACAGGTGCATCTGATTCAGGATAATACCTGGAGTGGAGGTGGACTTTTACAGGTTGACTAACAGGTCTGTGAGGGTCAGAATTCTCGCTGATGGACAGGTATTCAAATACTTATTTGCAACTGTATCACACAAATCGTGAAAAAAATCATACGTTGTGATTTCTGGATTTTCTTTTTAGATTATCACTCTCACAGTGGACATGCACCTATGATGAATATTTCAGATCCCTAAGTGTGATTTCTAAGTGTGAGACCTTGCAATAGAGCAGGGTGTTCAAGTACTTATTTTGTTCGCTGTACGTCAGTCTTTTTTCATGTACTTCTTCTTCTTTTTCTTTCAGCTTGTCCCGTTAGGGGTCGCCACAGCGTGTCATCTTTTTCCATTTAAGCCTATCTCCTGCATCTTCCTCTCTTACCCCAACTGCCCTCATGTCTTCCCTCCCAACATCCATCAACCTTTTCTTTGGTCTTCCTCTCGCTCTTTTGCCTGGGAGCTCCATCCTCGGCACCCGTCTACCAATATACTGACTCTCTTGCCTCTGGACATGTCCAAACAATCGAAGTCTGCTCTCTCGAATCTTGTCTCCAAAATATCCAACTTTGGCTGTCCCTCTTATTAGCTCATTTCTAACCTTATCCAACCTGCTCACTCCAAGCGAGTCATTTTTGCCACTTCCAGTTCTGTTTCCTGTTGCTTCTTCAGTGCCGCCGTCTCAAATCGTACATCATGGCTGGCCTCAGCACTGTTTTATAAACTTTGCCCTTCATCCTAGCAGAGACTCTTCTGTCACATAACACACCAGACAACTTCCGCCAGCTGTTCCAACCTGCTCAGACCCGTTTCTTCACTATTATCACACTTATCACACTCGGAGTGCCTGGAGAAAACCCACACAGGCATGGGGAGAACATGCTTATGCCACACAGGCGCGGTCTGGATTAAACCCTGGACCTCAGAACTGTGAGGCCAATGCTTTACAGCTGTCCCACCGTGCCGCCTAGTTTGAACATGATTTGTAAATCATTGTATTCTGTTGTTTTTTTTAACACAGCAGCCAGACTTCATTGGAGTTGGGTTTGTACTACAAGTAATACTTTAGGGGGTGCGACATTTCAAGCGAATATTTAAGTTATTGAATAGTATTACAAAGAAATGAAGAGGTTGTAGTGGTTAAATGATTAAATTGATGCTAAATGTGAAACTTCAAAATTGCCAGGCACAAGGGAACATATTGATGCTTGACGGTGGACCAAAAGGTCTTGTTTACAAAGGATTTCTTTATACAAATGTTGACATGCTTAGAGGAGTAGATAGCAAATAATGTGTGAAGAAGACCACTTTTATAACAATGAAGAAATATTTTCAAATAGGAACCACAACCTTTAATTTATGTGGTAAAATCATGGTCATACTTTGGGTTTCATGAAGCCTTCAGCACTGGGAGAATGCCCTAAATTTGTATTTAGAAAACAGGCAAAATCAAAATTTATCTGCACTTTTTTTAAAGTTACTTGGTAGCAAGGGCTATCACAAGAGCTACTCCAAAACACCACTGGAACGGCAATTCCCTTTCCAAGCCAATTCCTTGGAGATGGGATTGTGATGGTGAATGTGGACCACTTTGTCTACAATCATTCTCTTTAAATTGCCGGGAACTCGAGCCCATCCATTACCTTTAGGAATCTAATTTCCACCTGTCCCATGCAGATGAACAGGGCTTGCAATCGAATAACTTTTGTTTTGTCAAAAGTTGCAGCAAGACAAGAGCAATGTGACCTAATCTGTTTCGTGTTGAATAAACAAAGCATCTGTTCAGAGGTGCTTCATCCGGTTGCATGCCTCTTGGAACATTTACAGTATGTGATATCAGTGGGGGGTTTGGTTGATTAGCATTGTTTGTACAGTACTTGTAGGAGATTGGAGCTTATTTATCCATTTGAATAATTTTCGTTCATACAATTTTTAGACAGTGTTAAAATATTGTGGGAAGACTGAAATCACAACATTTCCATTTCAAAACAAAGGGTTGTCATGATCTCCGTTCTTTAATTTGTCCTGGAGCAAAGTATTTATATTTCCTTTATGGATTTAGCCATCAGGAATACATTTTCATGTTTTTATTTGCTACCATCTCTGTCCTCGATCATCGCTCCTTTATCAATTTGTTAGCTCATCCCAAAAGACCTTCCTTGATGAGCCAAGGACAACAGCAGAGAAGAAAGGACGGACAAATGTTTGAAGAAACGAGTCCTCCTCAATGTCATCATTTTATCCAGACATCGGTGAAGAAGTCATGTGTGTCACAAATCGATCGTCTCCATGACAGAATTATTACCACTACTATCACAACATGTCCTCTTTGTGTAATGTTTCATATGGAATTTAAGATAAATATGATTAACATGGTTACTGTTCAAGAACTGTGAGGCCAACGCTCTACAGCTGTTCCATCGTGGTGCAGGTCAGCAAATCATTTTAAGAAAAAAAGCCGCCAAACTGTGCTTGATTAATGTCATCATTTCAGGTTCTGGCAAAGGATAGTGTCGCCTTGTACATTCCATGACCAGACTTAAAAATGGCCCAGATTCCAAGGAGAGTTGGTGACTCCAGCCATGACAAAAAAATATGCTTAATTGTGTAACCGAATGCCTCTGTTAGTCTGCAGAAGACAGTTACTAAACCTTCTTTCCCCTTTTCGTTCCTATTTTACTTTAACCAGTTGTTGATGAAAAAAAGAGGTGAAAAACAAACATTCACCCTGCAAAAATGCACAGAGCCCCCCACCCCAGTCTGTCTGGTGACCATACAGGCCATCCAAAGTGAGGAGCTTGGCTGAGTAGTTCAGGAAGTTGGCTAGGATGCCAAGCACCAGGGTCCCTACAGGGGAGATGTCCCCGAGGAGGGTCCCAACGGCAAAGTAGGACCCAAACCGGAGCACATGACAGCTCCAGAAGAAGCACCACTGAGGCAGGAACGAGAGGCAAGGCTGCTGCTGGTGGTCGAACACCGCCAAGGCACGGGTGAGACGCGGCTGCTGCTTGTCGAGCACCAGTGAGGGATGGTGGAGAGGCGGCTGCTGCTGCTGGTCAAGCAACGCCAAGGAGTGGTCGAGAGACGGCGGCTGCTGCTGCAAGTCCAGCATTGCCCAGGCATGGTTGAAAGGTGGTGGCGGGTTCTGCTAGGGGGTCAAGCACCTCTGAGGCATGGGCAAGAGGCGATTGGTGGTCAGACTCCGCCGAGACATGAGCGAGAGGCGGCAAGGGGTCTGGCTCCAATGAGACATGAGTGAGAGGTGGCTGGGGGTCATGCTTCGCCCAGACATGAGCGAGAGGTGACTTGGGGTCAGCAGGTGCCTACTAAGGCTGCTGCTATCGAGACTTGGTAGGAGTGTATACAAGAGTGGCAGAGCGCATGGATACTCGGGAAGGTGAACTAGGAAACATGGGTGATATAGAAGGAGTTGACTTAGTGGCAGATTTTGCTTGACTGGAGTGAAGCAGGAGGCATAAAGCTGAGCAGACACTTCCGCTGGCCATCATGCGGGGGTCACAGATAAATGGTCAAACGGGTGCCCCAGAAAAGGTCGGAGGAAGAAAACCTAGACTCAGGCATACCAGGAAGAGGTGACACAAATTTACTTGGACTAAGGATAAGGAGGGAAAAACCAAAATATATCCGAGTCAGAATTGGGGAGGCGGTCATACAAGTCATGGTCCTCCTCAAAATCAGAAAAATCTGAGTAATAAAACATATGGCGGTGAATGGGTCGGGCGTGGAGGATAATCATATCACATTGATGCTGCAGGTGAGTACCCGTAGCTCAGTGATTAGAGCACTGGTTTAGTAAACAAGGGGTTGTGGGTTCGTATCCCACTGGGGCCTCCACTCCCTGAGAAGGGTTGTGTCAGGATGGGCATCCGGCGTAAAAATTGTGCCAAACATATATGTGCGTTCATCTGAGATGACACGCTGTGGCAATCCCAAAAGGGACAAGCCGAAAGAAACTTGCTATTGATGCTGCAGGTGACAAGGAAGGAGAGGATACAAAGACAGAGCCCAGTTGAAGAGGGGACGCTTGGTCAGGAGGTGTGTTTTCTTTACCGCTAGGTCCTGTTCTAGCCAGTTCGTTCTGTCACGAGCATGCAGCAAGGGGTTGGACCCAAATGCAAGACTCTGAGGCAGTGACATGATGTTAAGGGTGTTTTTTTTTATTGCAGGCACAAGTCATGCACATGTAAGCAGTCCAGTAAAGGCAAATGCACAAAAACATGTGGCAAATGGTAAGGTCCAAAAGCATGAAAACGAGGTCAGATAACGAATAGGCAAAAAACAAGACTTGACTTGGTTATGGTGGCACAGGAACGCTGGCCATGACAATGAGGCATATACACAAAAAGAAGCTTGTACACTCATGCAGATTAATGCAGACTCATGCAACGAACTGGCAGCTATCAATTCAACACACAAGGCTTAAATACATTGCATAGTTAGTGACAATAAGCCACAGGTGAGGAGCTGCTGCCGGCCATGCCCCTGACAAAATGTGAGTATAAATGTTGCTTTTTATGCCTACCCTGGGATTGACTGGCGAGCGTGAACTAGCTAGCTAGCAACTTAGAAAAGGGGTGGCTGGCTCGGCAAACACAAAATGATATTACTAATTATTTATTTTATTATTTAATCACTATGAGCGTGATTCTGACAGACAGGTCCCCTGACAGTAAAAAAAAAAGATTCCGCATATACTATGAAAGATTGTATCACCTGAGTATCACTGGAGCATGTGATTTATGAAACAGCACCAGACCATTGAAGGCTTTCAGCAAGTCTTTTTAAATGCATTGTTGTCATTTTTTCCACTATGCATTACATCTTCAGTGATGAATAATTAAATCTGTCATGCAAGTAAAAATAAAGGAAGAGGGGAATGTCAGAATTATATACAGACAAGATTGCCAATTTTGTCTGCTTCATCCTAAAATACAAGATTTTGTTTCAAATAGAAATTCAAGGTCCAGTACAAAATTAATCTTTAACAAACAAAGAATCAAATCAAATTATAAATATAGATTTTATCAATTTACCACATATCCATCCATCCATCCATCTATCCATTTTCTGTGGCGCTTATCCTCATAAGCGTCGTGGGAGTGCTGGAGCCTAATGGAGCTGTAATCGGGCAGGAGGCAGGGTACACCCTGAACTGATTGCCAGCCAATCGCAGGGCACATGGAGACAGACAACAGCTGCACACACAATCACACTAAGGGGCAATTTAGAGTGTCCATTTGTGGGAGGAAACCAGAGTGCCCGGAGAAATCCCACACAGGCATTTGCACCCCAGTGCTCAGAATTGTGAGGCTAACACTCTACAGCTACCGCCCTATCAATTTATCATTCATCCAGGTTAATGTATTGTTGTACTTATGGTCATGGGTGAGCTGGAGCCTATTCCAGCTCACTTAGGTCCACCCTGGCCTGCCGCCAATCAATCACAGGTTATATAATCTTCCAAAAAAGAAAAACATTCACAGTCACATCTGTGGACAATTTTACCTCAAAATCAATGCAGAAGGAAGCTATACAGTAGCTACATGGAGAAAACCCAGACAGGCACAGGGAGAACATACAATCTCTACACAGGAAAGATATCTGAACCCAAAGTCTCTCGGCTGTGAGGCTTGATAACCAGCACCACAGTGTTGAGTAGAGAAGATTTACCAGACATGCTTGTAAATACCGTTCTTAATAAAAAGAAAATGTGCATATACATTAACTCTGACCGGCAGAAGTACATTACCCCCATAGGTAAATAGAAAAACGAAGGCAAATACTAATACACACATATTCCTATTGGATTTTGATTTGCTTTTTTCCCTGACCCCAAGTGCATAATTGTTTTGAAACATTTCTTGGGGATATTCATGAAGTTCAAATTCAACCACATCTGCACTGAAAAACAACCACCAGAGGAATACTCTAGAAATATACTGTATAATGACATATGAGGGTAAACTTGGCCAACCAAGTGATAAATGTCATTAATGAAACAGAAATGAACCCACTGAAACTGCTTTGCATTCAGAACGATTCAACAAATTTAAATATTCAACCAACTAGTTTGTATCATTACCTGTCTTAATCCCTTATAAAATTCTGTCCGTGGTCTGACTAAAGTGTTGGATATTGGGAGCAAACGTATTCTACACCACTCCTCATAATACACACTAATGGGACAACTGGAGCTTGACTCAAGAAAGAGCCAGGTCTGTGGTCACATGCACAAAAACAAACACAATGAAAGTACAAGTCCGGCACTGACAGTAGTTTTGATCATGTTGTTGGCGTACTGAACACATCCTCTGAACAGGATGGCTAACATTTTAACAGGAAAAAATCTGGTTGATTTGGAATTGTTAAACTTTCATTCAAGATCAGCCATTTTCTCCCCTGCAAGGTCTTTTTTTTTGCATTTACTCATATTGTGGCGATAAGTGTGATTTACTGTCAGCTGTAGTAGAAAGAGAAGTGTGAGGATGGTCTCAACTGATTGTACCTCTTTTTTCATGCAGTCAGGTGTTGGCCTTCAGTGACGGTTTGAGACGAGAGACGATGTCTGCATTGCTGACATTCTGTGTTGAACAAGAACTTACTGGTGAGTGTTTGCTGCAGTGCACCAGGTACCTGCAAGCTCACACCATTTGTGATTGGTGAATATTTACCGTAATAATCGTTACTGTTTGCAATCTCTCATCTTACACCAATATTCAATGTTTGTCTAGATTTGCTGGTCAGTTTGTGTCACTCGACCATCCCATATGTTTTACCACTCAACAGAGTTGACATCTGGATACATGATTGAAAGCACCTGACAATGGTTAATTCATTTATCTGAGAGTTAATCTGAGAGTTATGTGGGCTGTACATCCATCATTGTTCCACATTATTTACTACTAATGAAGACTTAGGGGATGTTATCCTACAACATGCAATTATTTTTTATTCTGTTTTACGTATAGATGACTAGCAATTTCAGATCACACAGTCCTGGAAAAGCAATACAAAAAAGTATACTGGATAAATACCTTTTATCGGCATGTATGTTACACTGTATGAGAGAGAAGATTGTGCTAAGTGTGGATACAATAGCGATGTTTACGTACATTTTACTAAGAAATTGCCTCAATTACATTTTGTATAGCAGAAAAAAATCTTATGTAAATGAAACACACTTTTGTTAAAATAATTTATAAAAATCATAATAATGTTAATTAAACACTGAATAACAGATTGTGTGAGCCAGATCCATCTTTTCGGTATTAATAATAGTTTTCATCATATCATATCAGTATTTGTCCCAAACTGTTACTGTTTTGGTACTTGTGACTGCAGCCTGTCAGGGTAAAATCCTGACACAGACCCAGAAGTAGTTGGTTCTTCGCACATTTACGTGGTTGCTTTCCCACGCAGATGCATGCATGTTTACACAGGTAAGTTCCCAATTTACACATTCCTTCTAGCTGTGAATCTGTTCAGCTTGTTACTTCTTACTTGTAATATATGACAAGGAGCTCTTATATATATATATATATATATATATATATATATATATATATATATATATATATATTCACTAACTGCAATCTGAAAAGACAATAATCATCCTTTTCTTTCTTTTTTTTAATGTAAGTCTCTGACAAATGAAATATATGCATTGACAAGACTTTCAGGCAAGTACTTCAGCGACTCCACAAGGGGATAGAAACAAAAAATATTGGAAGCACGGACCAAAATTGGCATGCAAGCAGTTCAGAGGGTAGCCTGTACCCCACCCAAATCATCATGAGGACAAGCGACAAAAGAATTTAAAAAAATAAAAATAAAAATGGATGGATGTGGGAGAGCAGATGTGTTTAACAAGGGTCAAGAACAGGGGTTACCAACATGGTGCCCACATGGGTATAGCTCAGGGACCTGTTCTAAAAATGCAGTAGCTCATCAGTCTTGGGACATTGTAATTTTCTGAGGAATGTTTGAGAATCGTACATTGCACGAGACATTTTAGATTTATGGAAATAAAGTGCTGTCTGCTCATTCAGTATTTGTCAATTTCCCACCTTGTTAAAGCTTTGTCTACAATTACGACAAATTGTCAACTTGATCATTGTATTCAGATTCAGAGATTTATTGTAATTGGAACAAGTGCAACAAAAAAATAAGGTTCAGACAATACAGTAAAAAAATAAAAAATATATAAAACTCTAATGATAAAATTAAAAGAGAACAAAAATTAAAAGTGAAATAAACAGACATTACAGAACACAGATTGACACATTGTGATTTACGGGGGATAGCTGCTTATCTTCACAAGGGTCGCAGGAGTACGACCTGAACTGGTTGCCAGCCAGTAGTACATATATATATATATTTTTTAGCTGCTTGTCCTCACAAGGGTCGCAGAGAATGCTGGAGCCTATCCCAGACACTCTAAATTGCCCTTAGATGTGATTGTGAGTCCGGCTATTTGTCTCTATCTGCCCTGCGATTGGCTGGCAACCAGTTCAGGGTGTACCCTGCCTCCTGCCCGTTGACAGCTGCTATAGGCTCCAGCACTCCCCGCGACCCTCGTGAGGATAAGCGGTGAAGAAAATGGATGGATGGATATATATAACTGTTTCCTCCCACATCCCACAAACATGCATTCATTGGAGACTAAATTGCCTCTAGATGTTATTGTGAGTGCAACTGTTGTCTCACCCTAACCTATGTTCCCTGCGAGTGGCTGGCAACCAGTTGAGGGTATACTCCGCCTCCTTCACGATGATATCTGGTATAGGCTCTAGCACTCCCGCACCCCTCGTGAGGATAAGCGCTCAGAAAATGGATTATGAATGGATGAATACTGGACTTGTTGCATTTGTATATTTCACATATTAGCGAGAGTGATTGTTTAGGGCTGTAACAATAGTTGAAAAGAAGCTGTTTTGTCTATTTGTGCTGCTTTTAATGTAATTTTAATGAATGAGTTCTTCGGGATAGTACAGCCAGTACTCTTGAAGCAGTTCAGAACTGTGAAGATCCTCCAATGTGGGCAGAGGGCTCCCAGTGACCTTCTCAGCCATTTTTGGTAACCCTCTGGAGTTCCTTCCTGTTTGCCACTGTGCATCTGGCAAACCACGCGCACATACAGTCGGTGAGGATGCTTTCCATGGTGGAGCATTAAAAAGAGACAAGCCATACATGGCTGATGTTGTTCCTCCTGTGGATTCTCAGAAACTGGAGTCTTTATTTTGTGTGCCTTCCAAGCCACTTGTGCAATCTTCTATTTCCAGGTCATCAGCTCCTCTTTGATGTGGACTCCCAGGAGAAAAGTATTCACTGAACATTTCCACACAGGTCCCACTGATGAAAATGAGCTGAATATCTATCTATCTATCTATCTATCTATCTATCTATCTATCTATCTATCTATCTATCTATCTATCTATCTATCTATCTATCTATCTATCTATCTATCTATCTATCTATCTATCTATCTATCTATCTATCTATCTATCTATCTATCTTTTTTTTCTGAAGTCCATGGTGAGTTCCTTTGTTTTGGATGTCTTCAGGGGCAGGTTATTGTCGCCACACCACCCAGTCAGCTGCTGCACCTCATTCTGGTAAGCGGACTCATCACCTCTCGTGACGCTGCCCACCACTGTGGTGTCGTCCGCATTTTTAATGAAGGTGTTGCTGCCTTGGATGGGTAGCAGTATGAAGTGTAGAGGGTGAAAAGCAGTGGGCTCAGCACGCAGCCTTAAAGAGAGCTGGTGCTGAGTGTGAGGCGTGCAGAGGTGTTGGGGCCAATCCTGACACTTTGTGAACATTCTGTTAAAAAAGTCTTTAATCCAGAGACATGTGCAGTGAGGTAGTCTTAGATTTAGCAGTGTCCTTACTAGGCTGTGTGGTAGGATTGAGTTCAACACTGAACTGTAATCCACAAAGAGCAGGCAAACGGAACTACCTTGATTCTCCAGGTGGGACTGTGCTCCTTTGTTTATCTGTTTGCCTTGCTGGCAAACTGCTATGGATCTGAGCTGGGGGTTATGAAGGTCACGATATGACTCTGAACCAGTTTTTCAAAACACTTCATCACCACAGGTGTGAGTGCTACCGGCCAGTACTCGTTAAAGCTGTTTTGTGGTTGCTTTCTTGGGTATGGAGATGGCAGTGGAGGTCTTCAGGCACGATGAGACTGTCTCAGTGACAGATTGAAAATCCTGGTAAAGATTCCAGCAATCTGGTACAGTCTTTCAATACCTACCCTGGGAAGCTGTCAGGGCTTGTTGTTTTCTGTGTGTTGACTGCTTCAATGTATCCCTCACCGTAAGAGTTGGTCTTCTCATGGTCACAGGTAGCTGCTCCTGGTGGTTTAGTCTCAAACTAAGCAAAAAAAGAGGTTATGTTTCTCTGCCCGCTCAGTGTTGCTCTTACCAGCTCTAGTGATTGGTTTGTAGTTGGCGAGGTGTTGAATTGCTGTCTATGCTTGCCTGCTATTTTTGTTGTCCAAATGGTCATCAATCCTCCTCTTAAAATATACCTTGGCTTTACTGATGCCTCTCTTCAGGTTTGTGTTGGTGATCCTGTAGCTAGGCCTGTGGCCAGTTCTGAAGCTAATGTTTCTGTTCTGTAGCAGCTGCTTCAGCTCTCTGGTTATTCAGGATTTCTGGTTGGCGTGGACCCGGATGCATTTTTTGACTGTGAAAATGTTGTAGCACAGTACAGTGTCTGTAAAAACATCCAGGTCCTCATCCTCATAGATGTCCCAATTTCTGCTCTTGAAAAACTGCTGCAATTGCTGGGAAGCACCATCTGACCACGTCTCAATGGTCTTAGTGATGTGGGGGAGGATTTTTGGATGGATCTATACACAGGAATTAATTGTAAATTCATATGATCTGAAGTATTTCAGTGTGGTGCCGGTCTGTCCCTGTAGCCCAGTTTGATGTTACTGTAAACCTTGTCCAGTGTGTTGGCTCCTCTAGTCGCACACTTTACATGCTGGTGGAGTTTAGTTTAGAATGCCGTTAAAGAAAAAAATAACATTTGAGCAAATTGGTTATTTCAGAAGTGTATATGAAATGGGTAACACCTGCCCCCAAAGGGTTAAAATTTGGGTTTAGGAAATTAGGATATTTTCACAAATGCGATGAATAATAAAAATAATAATAATAATACAAACTTTTACAGCCAAATCTAAAATGAATGAGTAATTTGTCTACTACAATTCAGTGCATCACTTTCTGTACAACATCTGACTAAATTGAACTGAGCAGGCTGGATTGTGATGTTGCCAGGAGTTGATCATGGCTCACTAATCTATTATGTAAGAGCAAGTGCAGTCACTGAGGCAGAAAGGTGTGTGTGTGTGTGTGTGTGTGTGTGTGTGTGTGCATGCTTGTGTCAGGGATGTGAGCGACTCATGTGCACAAGATGCATGCCTACATGTTGCTTGAGCATCTGCATCACAGCCCATTTCCCACTTCTGACTGCCTATTCAGAACAAAGAGAGACAGAACGACAACAGGACATTATGACCATATTTTGAGGTTTGGCTAGAACAAAAAAAGGCACATTTGCAGTCCATAGTTATCCAATTCAGTAAACAATTTCATATTGAGTGTCACATTTTTTCCCCTTTATTTTTATGTACACTTATGTTTCACAACTAAAAACAGTGAGCGGACTTTGTATTGCACATGCCACACATTTATTATCATTTTAGCTATATTGTACTGAGAGCTATTTTTCACTTTGAGAACCAAAAGGTAAAATCCTAAGTGCAAGAGTGAGTGTGGTTCAAAATGATGAATTCGCCCTTCTTTGTCAGCTGTTTGTTGTGTAGTTCGAAAACAGGTTGGCTGGGCGACGCGCACATCGACACAGATCTTTTGTTACGTTATGAGAGAGACCGATTACGTGGTCCGCCCCAAACTATTATTTTTTTTAGTAGCTGTATGCGCACATCAACACATATCATACGCAGATCTTTTGCTACGTTATGAGAGAGACCGATTACGTGGTCCGCCGCAAACTATTTTTTTTTTTAGTACTTATAAACACCTACCTGTTATTTGGAATCCAAGAAGCTCTCGTCCTTTGCACACGTTTTTTTTTCACAACGAACAGGGTCTTTTTCAAACTTATGTAGGGTAATTCCATTCTCCCGAGTGTTTAACCAATGTCCAGCAATGCAATGAGCCGGCATTTTTGCTAACACGAGCTACCTTCGCGGAGTTAAAACTAACCCCCCCAAAAAAACAAAAACCATCCATTTGACGACACTTGAGCTTTAAGGGAAATTCCTACTTCTGTCTTCTTTTTTGTATATTAAATTACATCACTGGTTTTCACCTGTGAAAATGTAAATAAAAAATGGACAATACATTAATAAAATGATGAACAATAAAAAACCCCATACAGAGGGGGATAGTGGGATGCAAGTCACTTGACTGTATCCAATTGACTTTCTTGTGTTCCTTCCGCTTTATGTTGAGTATGCCACTGAGAGAAGCATGCTGATTTTTCAGTGCACGGTACAGGATCCTCTCAGATCTCGTCTACTCGACTGGAGTGTCAGGCTTTCTGCTGCTGTGAGAATTCTGAAAAACACCAGCTGAATGGAATGCATCAGTCAAAGCTAGACACGCTAAAAAACAATGACAGGGAAAGAGGGTCTCCTATATCTATTTCTACACTAAAAACAGTATACTGTATTACAGTAAAGTTGGCATCTGGTCAGTGCAGGGGTTGTGAACATTTTTGGCGGGGAGTGACCTCACCACCTTGAGTCTTTTGGGTGGACAGGTGGTGACGAGGTGAAGCACCAAGCTTTAAGCCGTCGTTGTTGCTGGTCCTTCGTTGTCACTCATGTGTAGCTGAGTTGCATGGGTTCTGTTTCCTCTACAGTGGGGAAAGGCAGTAAGTTGTTCTGGAGGTGAGCATCAGGACTCCAGCCAGCCAGGTGCCACGAAGCGTGGGGACCTCTCTGATGCTGACTAGCCCCCTCGAT
Organism: Syngnathoides biaculeatus; assembly: GCF_019802595.1. NCBI lineage: Eukaryota > Metazoa > Chordata > Actinopteri > Syngnathiformes > Syngnathidae > Syngnathoides > Syngnathoides biaculeatus. Next base: position 24,874,420 of record NC_084651.1, read on the forward strand.
CCTGCTTGAGTTCGTTCACTCTGTTGTCTGGACGAATGGCCAGGACCATGAGGGAGTCCAGGTCTGGAAGAAGCCTCAAGGGCATCAGTACCTCCAGCATGGGTGCTGACAGTCCTTTCAGACATACATCATAACGCAGTGGCTTTCCACCAATCTCTACCACTAGTTTGCAGAAGTGAATGTTGTTGTCACAAACCGAGCCACTGTCCTGTCTCAGCCCACTGAGCTCTCTATCCTTCTCCCTCTCCACGGACACCATCTCAAATGTCCTCATAAGTGGTGCTTGAATGTCTTTGCAAGAACTGCAGAGTGGAAAGTCACAATCCCACTCTCATGTAAGGAATCTTAAAGGTGAATTTGGAACAATCCATGGTGAATGTGAGTGGGGTATGTTCCAAGTGAATGGAATCAGGAAGGCTGTGCAATGCCAAAGCACCCCTGAGAATCACTTTGGGATCTTTACTTGACTTCCATCTACGATGATGGGGATGGTCTGAACCAGAGTTGTTGTGGTGACTCTGGGCTTCAGTGGTAAGGGTGGGCAGGAGGTTGACCAGGCCATGTACTCAGGATGACAGCTGACCTAGTTGTGAGGCCATTGCCACCTTAACCTCCTCCTGACAAGATACAGACTTTCTGCGCATGCAGCGTTCCTGTCAGTTGGGAAGTCCCTGCTGAGTCCATAGTTCCCAAAGTGCCCCTTTATTGAATGCACCGATGACCTTTTGTCTTACTGACAAAAACTAATCGACTACAAAAGTATTTGAGAAGTCAGGTAGGACAATCTTGCTCCCTCTCTCTCTCCACCGTCTCTACCCTTGCAGAGGGAGGGGAAAAAAGTTACTCCAGAGGGAAGAAAAATATGCTATGAAATAGAATGACAAAATCACCTCAATGGATGAAAACAAAAGGCTGTGAACGAAGACAGGCGGTAAGAAGCAAACCATCGCTAAATCTTGGGGAGAGCATCTTTTCTTCTTCAAGGAACACATTGCACTGAAAATTCAACTTCAATATTCAGCTATACAGCATACACATAATCCAGAGTAAAAAAAATCAATGGAACACAATGACCTGAATAAATGTTTAAAACGATTAAGTATTAAAATAATGTTATTTTGTGTAGTGACATTTTGACAGTCATTTGATAACCCATACATTTGTTTTTAGACTTTTGTTTCCGGGTGTGATTATTAATACAAAATACTTTTGCTTCGTCAATTATTGCAAGAATTTGGACAGGGACAATGCTAACTGTGTCAGGTTTCACCTTCTTTCTTTAAAAAAAAAAAAAAAACGGATCATTAATATGGCCGCAGTGGCTGGTGAAATGCAGCCGGCTGGAGCTTCCAAAAAATAAACAATTCAGTCTGTACTGTCTGCACTTCAAGTTCCCTGACAATGGTAGTGAGAGTGCGATGCAATATGAAATGGGCTATCTGACATTCCTGCCCCTAAGTAAGGATGATGGGCCATCAATCTTTGAGTCACCACCTGCTACTGATGCACCAACGACCCAAACAAGTGCCATACTTCCCAGGGGGCATTGGTGATGGACTGGTTTGTTAAGTGGGGTCCTCAGCCACCACCATCCAGGTACAGTAATTACAGGACACTTACTAGTGACAAGTTCAGGGTGTAGTCTGCCTTTCACCTTAAATTAGCTTGGCTCCGGCACTCCCACAACCCTTGTGAGGTTATCCATCCTCTCTTTTTCCACCCGCAGTCTTCGACTCATCAGTTCCGTCTGCGTTGGCCGTTGTGAGGTGCTGCAAGAGAACCTGGGAGCGAACTCCATGGATGGTATTATGCAGGTTGCACTCTTATGTGGCCCCGGTGGACCATAAGATGACCCCGGCACAAGGCTACAGGGTGGGTCTGCGTGTGTGGCTTTCAAGAAAGACCCTTCCACTCCCAGTGGAATCTTGGAAATCCTCTTCCAGGTTCGTCGGTCCGTTCCCTATCACCAAAGTGGTCAACCCAGTTACTACGAGATTGAGACTCCCAAAGTCCATGCCGATCCACCCAACTTTTCATGTTAGCCCTCTTGGGTGTACTCGCTGGTCCTGCCTGCCAGGCCCCCTCCTCACTGCTGGATCGGGTCCTGGTCTATGTTGTGCAGGGCTGCTGTCCTTGCGTCGTTGGGGTAGGGGGGTGCAGTATTCAACCGATTTGAAGGGGTACAGTCCTAAAGAGCGTTTGTGGGTTTATTCCCAGTTTATCGTCGGCCCCTCGCTCATCAGGGACCTCTATGCCGTGCACCCTGAAGACGCCTGGGCCATCCGGAGCCGGCTGCTCGGGGGTGGGATGTGGGTACTGTCATGGGCGTATCCTTCCTCGACTTCATGTGCACCTGCTCCGGTGAGCAGGTGGGCCCACCTGCTTCTTGTTCACACTAATTATCATCAATATTTATTGCCATGCAAGTGGTCTTGTCCTTCACCAGATTGCTGTACTTTATCGTCAAGTTCCCACATTACTTTGTCTCATGTTACTGACTTAGTCGATTGATCCTGCTTCCTGTTTGACCTTGGCTCTTATCCTGACGATTCTGTTACTGTTACTTTCCTGGACTGGCTTCTTGTGCCCCGACCCCAAAGTCAATAAACGTCCTGCTGAAATGGTAGCTGGTCTCCAGAGTCGTGCTTCTTCGGTTCAGCCTCGAGTTTTGGTCATGACACTGAATAAGAAAAATAGAATTAAAAAGCCTGTACCATAAAATCTAAATCAGAGAAACATAAAGTGATGATTTTTTTTCAGGGAAGAGTTGAAATAAACCATTACACGGAATAAATAGTTAATTTCGGACAAGGAACCAGCAATGTATACAGTATTTATATTCAATGTGATCAAAGCTGTTCATTTCCAGGAGTTCTTTGTGTTGAGGTAGAGATCACAATGATTTCACCTTGGCAGACGTTCGCCCTCTATTGAGTAGCCTACCTTTGTAGGTTTCTCATGGTAATGATGGAGATTGCATGTAAAAGAGTCATGTGGCGCAAAACATCCTCTGGTCATAAAGCCGTGGATAGAAAAGCAACATATTCCCCCCATGCAGGCAGCTGCAGGCAGACATGAATCTCATAGAGACACCATTTTGTTACTGCTGTTCCTGTAGCAACAACATTTTATTTCATGTTACCTTTGCATTGCTTTCATTTAACATTCCTCTTACAATAACAAGTCTCATTTGTTCCTTCTATTTTGAAATAATTATGAGCTGGATAGCTTTTTAAATAATACAGTAAAAGTATTGAAAAATCATAAACAACACACAACATAAACACCAAAAGATTTTTTTGTATTTATCTAAAGTCATTTTTATTGGTTTCTACATACAATTTTGGATATAAGAGTTATAGCAATATCATATAATAGGAGTCAAAAATAGTAATTTATAGTATATATTTATAAAATTACAGATTTACAGCCCTACTGTTGATTTAATATACTTATACTACTAATAGTATGCCATTTTTTTTTTTTTATCTTTACTGGTAATTTAATCACCAATGAAAATGAGAGATGGTTAAGAGGTTATATCGGATGGGCATAAGCATACTGATTTATTTCTTGCTTATTTTCAGATGTGCTGACTCAAGCTTCCTTTCATGACTGTCACAATGCAGCAAATATATGTTTTCTTTTTCCTTGGTTAATTTTCAGATTTTCTTCAATGCAGCTTCCTGTGGTTAGCATGGTGTAAAGTGTTTGGCACTGCTACTTCACAGTAAGATTTTTGACTTTTGATTCCAGATCAGATTGCTCTTAACCACTTTGGGGCTTTTTTTGTGTGAAACATATTCTTGTCAAACCTGTGTGGGTTTTCTTTGGGTGTTCTGGTTTCCGCCAAAACTTCAGTCATGTAAGGGTAATTTCCAATGAGTTACTTGCAGAAATTACTGACACAACATATGGATTAAGTCTTTGGGTATTTCTCAAAGATAGCTTACTATAAACACAGAAAACATATTTCACTGCACATTTTACATGTGACAAACACAAAGTATCATTACCTTTACTATTCTCCTTCAATGATATATCATACCCAATACTATGTTTAATTGTGTGTGACTATTTGTGTAATCAGAGCAGTGTTCCTTAACGCTTTTAATGAATGTTCAAAATGAAATATTTTTTTGTATTACTTAGATGTTGTATAGTGTAACATTTGACTATAATACAGACATATATCCCCAACTTACAAAGAATACTTGACTGCAAACAACTGTCTTTCTGAACGCATCCACTCAGTGTTAATTATATATTATATGCCCCTAAAAAGAGTCAAATTTGCATATATTTTACAACCCAGGTTGTGGCTCTTTAACCAAAACATAAAGCAATCTAAAATCGTGCTTGGATAGAAGTTGTCACAATTTGGTAGAGTGATCATTTCATGCTCGATTTGGGACAACAAAAATGTGGTGGTGGAATCATTGATCCATACTTCAGTAGGGCCACAAGTGAGAGGGAGCACCCACCCAGTTGTTCTCTGGATGAGGAGTGGCATCCAGCCAGGACTGTTTCTGTCTCGCTTCACATCTCCAACACAATGTTTCTAGTCTCTTTTATATGCATGCCAATTTTCTGTGGTCTGGTGAATGTATTTAATATTTCTTTGCACACATTTAGTCCTGATCGCATAAAACTGCAAATAAAAAAAAATAGTGTGCGGTGTGTCAGACAATACTCTGCCACACCGAAAGGGGGCAAATGAGCGTACACAGGTTCAGAACAATCACTCCCCAAAATTTTCTCTAAAGGAGACCCAAACCTGGCAAAATTTATAAATAACCTTAAACGTTTCACAAAATGGTAACAATCAAATCGTATAAATAATAATATAACAAAATTATAATGGAATGCAAATGCTCGAGCTTTAAACAGAATAAAGAAATAACCCTCCTTTCTTAAATTGAGGGATGCTTGCATAAGACTAATATTAAAATTACTTTGGGTTTATTGCTTTTACACACACCAGTTATTGCTAATTTAATTAGTTACCAAATGAATAAGTAGCAGTTATGAAAACTGTGATGGCTCATATGCTCTCGCTTAAACCGCTGTAAACGCAATGCTTATTAATGGCAAATTATGAGGTATGTCAATAGAATGCTGACATACATTGTATACATGATTATTCTCACGTTTCTGATGTCAGGATGCCATGCAACTTTGTTTGGCACATATACCTTTAAATATGACTCTAGTGTCAGTGCCTTACTAGGCATGAACCTCAGCGCACATCACCAGGTGCACGTATTGCACATTTTTCTATGTGAGCTTGTTTTCTTCATAAAGTACGTACAACGATATGAGTGACTCGATGTGATGTGTCACATCTGAGTAAGCATGGTTACAATATCCCACACAAGTTTTAGTCATCTGTATATGTGTATGTATGCGTATATGTGTGTGTATATGTGTATATATATATATATATATATATATATATATATATATATATAATATAAACGGCAGCAGCAGTAAACCTCTGGATAGCACAACAGACGTATTACAGCTTCTCTGCTCAAGTCTAAAATGTATGAAATGATGCTTTTATACTGATTTCTATTCATCGAAGCATATTTTTTTACAACTGGTGTTGCTGAGCTGGCTGGAATCTCCTTTAGCCGATCATCGTCATGGGTCAAGCACAAAACGATTGTGATTGGGGGATTGACTGGAAATTGAGTCAAATATGTGAAGCATTACTCTAACGATGGCTTTTTAATAATTTTGTAATTCTTTGTGCTTTAGTGCCAGCTGTATCAGCAGTACTGACACTGAAAGCACTTTTTCTTATCATGGGATAGATATCCCACTGCATGGCAAAGTAACATTTCCATATATAGCACCCTGTTATGACAAATATCCTCGTTCTTCAGTTTGGCAATTCGGACATGTCTCCTAATACCCATAACCCCCCCCCCCCCCCAACACCACCCCCACCATCAAAAAAATGATTACAGTCTTTTGTGGTGATTTACAAAAATGGAGAGCAGCAGCCAATAGAGCAACAGCTCCTTCAAACTCCACTGTTAGATTCAGAACTACATGACCATTTAACCATTACACCACTTGTGTATTGATCCACATGCCCTTCCATTCATACATGTGCTAAGACAATTTTCTCTCTCTCTCTCTCTCTCCTCTCTCTCTCTCTCTTCTCTCTCTCTCTCTCTCTTGCCATCTCCCTTTCTTCTCTCTCTGGAGTGTGTGTTGTCAAGCAGCATCTGATCAAGAGGCATGTGTGGTCAGGCGCAATCAAAGCTGGAAGACACAAGGGAAAGAGTTTAATTACTGCATATGCATCCATGTAATGTATGAACTGTAAGGATTTTAAGTCTGTGGTCAGCAGAATGCAAGAATCTTTATTTCTGAGGTAAAGATGGAGTCTGACTAATTAAATATAAATATTTAATATTAGCCTTCTAGCGTCACTAACCAGCGGTCACTGTATTAAAATGAGTGTCAAATCAGGGTGCCCTTATAGTGACATATACGCACGCACATACACACACACACACACACACACACACACACACACACACACACACACACACAACACACAGCCCAAGAGTCACACTCATAATGCTGTGTAAAATTAACTATTAATTCATGGACAAGGGAACTCACACATTAACCTGTGTGTGGTGTATGAACAGAGCACAATTGTCTAAATGGCTGAATAAAATGATATTTAAAAATATAATCAGGTAAACAATACATTTCTGTTGTGTATACCATTTACTTGGCACTTCTCATCAGTACATGTTAAAGGACAGCATTAAACTTACATACTGCTCAATACTCAATGTCTACATAAAACAGTATTTTGGTTACATCACTGACCAGTATGAAAGAGTCAAAATTTTAAAAACAGCTTCCAGTGTGGTGTAAAATAATAAAATTAATTAAAATTAACTTTAAACCTCTCTGACATTGTGGACGGAACAAAGAATATTTGACACAAATTGATGCAAACATTGCTATGAACAGAGCAGACTTGAATTGGCTTTTTGTGTGTGTGTGTGTGGTGTGTGTGTGTGTGTGTGTGTGTGTGTGTGTGTGTGTGTGTGTGTGTGTGTGAGAGGCTCACCTGTCCCAAAGCTTCATACTCCCACAGGAGTTACTGCAGCAGCCAGCAGATATCAGAACTGTGGGGGGATAGAGATGTTCACTGACTTAAGTGATGACACAATTATTCATGAGTCATTGCCAAATGCACAAGTGTTTGCGTAAATAACATCCACTGGAGTACGGCTACGAAGAATGAGTTTTAATGACTACGGATCCAACTTTTTGACAGACTCATTATAGAAAGAATAAAACAAATGTAGCTCCAGTTATTCATGTGAAGGAAACTTTCTTTTTTTGTCTGTCCTTCTTGATTCCTGTCACATTTGGACACTGGCAGCAGTATCCCTCCCCGTCATCCTTTCCTGTCTTTTCCTTTGGTGTCAGTCCAATAGATGTGTCAGTCTGTCTCAATCATTTTTCATTATTCCTTTTTTTTTTAACTAACTCGGATGCATTTTATTGGGAATAATTGCAGCTTTTGTTGTAAGTCAATGAATTCAGATGTCAAACTCTTGAGGTTTGCAGACTACATCACAGTCATTGGCCTCATCAAAGACGGTGATGAGTCTATGTATGGACAGGAAGTGGAGAGGCTAGAGGTATGGTACATTCAACACGGCCTGGAGCTGAACACACTCAAGACTTGAGAAATTATCCTGGACTTCAGGAGTCATCATTCCCCACAGCTGCCCCTCACCTGCAACTGTAACTGCCCTATGCTAAACATTCAGACCTCCAGGTTCCCGTGATTTATAGTCTCTCAGGACATGAAGTGGGAGATAAACATCAAATTTGTCCTTAAAAAAAATAAAAAAAAGTCAGCAGTGACTTCCTGTGGCTTCTGTCAAAACACAGCCTGCCGCAAGAGCTGTTGAAGCAGTTCTACACAGCAGTTATCGCATCAGTCCCGTGTTCTTCCTTCACAGTCTGGTTTGGTGCTGCTACACAATAGGACAAACTCTGACTGAAACAATCAAAACTGCTGAAGATTGTCGGTGTCCCCCTCACCCAACCTTGAGGACTTGCATGCTGCCAGAACTAAGACAAGAGCATGCAAAATCCTCTTGGACCATTCACATTCTGATCAGCACTTCTTCCAGCTCCTTCCCTCAGGTTGGCGGTAGCGAACAATGCAAACTAAAACCAGCAGGCATTCCAGAAGCTTCTTCCATCTTTCTTATAACTTCTTAAACAGTTAACTTACAATTCTGTTGTAGCGTGGTGTCAGTTTTGTCTAGAGAATGATCTTAGACGATCTTAGTGTCAATAACCACTGCTACTCTATTATTTAATCATTTCTTTACAGAGCGGTATAAATAATTATCATGGTAGTTTCAGTTGGTGCTGAGAAAGGTTTCTCCCTTGTGTAGCTAAATAGGGTAAGCAACCACAAATAAAACACTTCTCAGCATTATGCAGTGCCGAATGGGTGTGTAAATTAGGCCTTTTCGAACAACACAGTGAGTAAGTTAGTTCCTGTGGTTTGTTAGTTTTGTTAACAATGCCAGTTGCTAAATCTGGCTTTCTGACTGCTATCTTAGCAATATTTTAAATCCAAAACCTTTCTGCGAATTTCAAAACTTCAAATAGGTGTCACAGGGAACCAAACCTTAAAATCTTTTCTTTTACTCATTTCCGAACTTGAAGGAAAACTGAGCTATTGTTAGATTGCTTCATTCATCTCAATGCAGACGTGAACTCAACCATGTGACAAACGTCATGGGCATCACTAGCCACCGAGACGCTTTTCATCTCCTCTGTGTTCCTGTCACAAAGCAGAAGAGAACTTCCGCCATTGTGTATGTGCGTGTGTGTGTGTGTGTGAAAGACAACAGCATTCATATTATGAAATGACATGTAGTATACAGAATTTTACTTAGATCCTTCTGTGCAGCTCCAAACTGCTCTCCTCTTCATAAATTCAAACTGCCCTCATTCATACAGTGACCTGCTTGTACCTCTACAGCATACCAGAAGCCAAAGCTATCTCACACACATGCCTATGCGCTCAAACACACACGCTGAAAGACAAGCCTATGGGCTGATTCACAGCTGTGTCCTCTGGTTCACTTCACTGCCTTCCCATGTCAGCGAGTATGATGGACAAGAGTGGATAGATGGAAGAAGAGAGTGCCTCTGTAAGTGTACAGTTTGTGTATCTATTTTTCGAGCATTCTGCATTTTTATTTCCTAGATGAAGACGCAGAGAAAAGACCAGACATAAGCGCTGTTTTCCGTCATAGAGCACACACTCAAACACGCACACGCGTATATACACGTACACAGTATCAACATTCCTACCTGGCTTGGATACACTAAAAACCAAAGAGACAGAGGAGTGGCCTTACTAAATGGCATACAATATCATTTGTACCGCACACATAAAACCACACACCATGTTCGTGTGTATACATTACACACTGCATAAAGGGGCTTTCAGCATACAACTTGGCACTTTTCTTTCTTTGATTATTTTGTGCACACCCTGCTACAGGTCTAAATATGTACATTCTGTCAGACTATAATAGTTGTAGTGTATTAACATTCATTTTACAATGGACATTGTGTATTAACATATTTGTTTTACAAGGTGACACTTTGTTGTGATGTATGGACAAAAAGGGGGCATCAAAGCTGACTGGAGATAAATGACCAGGGAAGCAGCTGTTGGCCTAGTTAGGGGAGCGGTATTTAACACAGGACATCTGATTATACACACACACACGCACTCATTACAAAAATTACGAATGCAAGCACACACACACACACACACACAAAACTCTCAAACAAATCTCAGTATAATAAGACAAGATGGCAGTTCAACAATGACATTTGCTAATCTCATGGGCAACATTATAATAGACCGGATGTTAATGTTAATTTCTGTTTTACCTGGCCCTTCTTATTTCCATACCGCTTATTTCACTGTAATCCGCCATGTTATTATCCTGAAAGCCCCCAGGTCAGTAGTGTATGATGCTACTGTTAAATATTCATAAACTCTATTCCATTGCAAAAAAAGAAAAGAAAAGAAAACCCTTTTCTGTGTGAACCATTTCAATCCGATAGAAAAAGAAGTTACATGTGGCCTAACTGATATGCTGCATTTGGATTATGGCCTAATTAATGCTGGTGTCAAGTATTGTTACGGTTAGGAAATGAGTTCTACTGCAAAGAAGATGACATGAAAATAAGCAACAATGTAAAACAAAAAAAGGAAATATCCAGAAGGAATCTTCATGTTTTAAAACCTGTGAAGAGATTACACGGATAAATCCGTACACCCCTTCTTTCCCTGCATGTTAGGTTAATTGAGGACGTAATATTGCATTGTTCATAGGTTTGAATATGCGTGTGAAAGGTTGTTTGATTATAGAGTATGTGCATCCGGTGACTGGGTGCCAACCAGTCCAAGGTATATCGTGCCTCTTGCCCAATGTTAGCTAAGATGGGCAAAGTGGGAAAGTATTGATATGGTGGTTATCCATCCATCCATCCATTAATCCATTTTCTTAGCCACCTATCCTTACAGGGGTCAAGGGAATGCTGTGGAGCCTATCCCAGCTGTCAACAGGCAAGAGTCAGGGTACACCATGAACTGATTGCCAGCCAATCGCAGGGCACATGGAGACTGACAACAGTCGCATTCTCTATCACATCTAGGGGCAATTTAGTTTGTCCAATTAATGTTGCATGTTTTTGGGATGTGGGGGGAAACCGGAGTGTCCAGAGAAAACCCACGCAGCCACGGGAAGAACATGCAAACTTCACACAGGCGGCTCCCGGATTGATCCCGGGACCTCTGAACTGTGAGGCCAATGCTTTCCAGTTGCGCCAACGTGCCTCCACATGAAAACAAGCACACATATTTAAAATGTATGTAAATTAATAATAAATCTGTAAACATAGCCATATGATTCCTTCTATGTCACTAATGCATTTTAAAATTAATAATAATAATAATAATAATAACATTTGTATAGAGTTCCTCAACACTCAAAGACTACTAATCAGATGACAATAACGGTTAGTGAACAGAAAGCCTGCATGGCAGATGCTGGTGTCAGCGATGCTATGCACCAGAATGCAGAAGTCACACCGGCTGGTACTAAACCTGCAAGATTGCTTGTTTGTAGCTGCATGCAGTTTTTTGTTGTTGTTGTTGTTGTTGTTGTTGTTTTCTACTTTCCTACTTTTTTTCATCTTTCCTACTTTGAAATCCAGGACAACAACATATATAGTGCTTCGGTGAACGTGTTGAGTGTATGTGAACCTCAGGGATGGATCCTTAACAGAATGAGGAATCACTTATATTATTTTATGAAAAGGAACTGAATGTTTCAATGAATGAATGTATTTAAGGACTGGGAGGAAAACAGAGTGCCCGGAGAAAACCCACACAGGCACAGGGAGAACCTGCAAACTCCACATAAGTGGGGCCGGAATTTGAACCTCAGTCTTCAGAACTGTGAGTCCAACACTCTTCAGCTGTGCCACCATGCTGCCCGGGTGATTCTGTACACTCGAAAGAACTGCCATGCCCATCAATACCATTGAGTGAATCAGTAATGTGTGTATTAGTCAACCATCATTGAGTGCACAATGGCACAGCTCCACACCCTTTGCACGGTCCTCGAGGGTGCCTGGGAGTTCATCCAACCATGTGTTCGGTGAATTTGAAGGCCTTTGGCCGTGTCCCTCGGGGAGTCGTGTGGGAGATGCTCCTGGAATATGGGGTACCGAACCCCCTTATACGGTCTGTTTGGTCCTTGTATGACAAGTATCAGAGTTTGGTTTGGATTGTTGACTGTAAGTCTGACTCTTTTCCAGTGAGGGTGGGATGCTTCCAAGGCTGCCCTTTGTCACTGGTTCTGTTCAGTGCCACCCTAACTGTACTTCTCTTTATTTGTATTTGTTCATGTACAGTATGCTCCTCTAGTTGCTGTTGAAGAAATGCACTGCACTGTATAATTATGAGGTGTATTTGTCTCACCTTACTACATTTTCATTTTTTTTTTCATTTTCCCACATATGACAGTTTATGACAAGGAATTCTGCACCACTGTAACCCCCAACCTGGAAAAAAAAGCATTCCATTTTAATTTGCAAATACAGAATACAGCTAGATCAAATATAGAATTTATTAGATTGTGCAGGTTTATCTAACAAGCTGCCAGGTGATAATTCCAATGGCTGCTTCTTTGCTTAAGATTTCTTCTATTTCAACCATCGTTTGAATAGTTGGACGGCAATTTACATGAAGCATCTCACAGTTTGGATTTTTTTCCAAGTAGAAGACGTAGAGTTAGAGTAGTACTGAGCACATGTTAGAGAACCTGACTGGCTTGATGTATGCTGGGCCTGTCGAATGACCTCATAATTATGCAAATCATCCATTGTTTCAAAACTGCTAACATAACCGAACGTGTGATGGTCATCTGCTCGTGTGTGTGTGCCTTCTGCATAAGATACTGTGGGTAATTAGATTACTGTATGGCAGACAAAGTATAAGTCTGAGCTCACAGTTTTGTGTGTAAAACATGAATCTGATCATGTATCACAGCATTTGTATTTCCTGCTGATATATAAGCATGGCTACATACTTGTGTCATCATGTTTTTTGAGGCATTACCTAATATTGCAAGGACAGTTTGAAACTCATAATACAGACTTGGCAAGGAAAGTAGTCAGCAGATATTAGTTTTGGGTTGAGTACGCTGAAAACTTTTGCTATTCAAAATCCATACATCCATCCATTATCCAAGAAGCTTATCCTCACAAAGGTCACGGGAGAGCCAGAGCCAATCCCAGCTAGCTTCGGGTGAAAGGCAGACACCCAGAACTGGTTGGCAGTCAGTTGCAGGATAGATATCGACAACATCACTCAGCGGGAATCAATCCCACGCTGCCCACACTCAAGTCTGGCATGTCTACTGCTACACCATCAATGACTCTTATTCAAAATTTGTTTCTTCAAAAAAAAAAAAAAAGAAATGGTGAATTTACCATTTTTGTTCATTCACTAGACACAATTACCCCTCAGTTCAGTACCGTGATATTCCTTTGCGGTTGGGTTTGTCCAATCACTGCTTCATTCAATTAATACCAACATATGAACATAAACTTTAATGCGTAAAACATCTAGTGGAAACAAGAGGCCCCGTAGCTCAGTGGTTAGAGCACTGGTTTGGTAAACCAGGGGTTGTGTGTTCGTATCCCACTGGGGCCTCCACTCCCTGAGAAGGGTTGCGTCAGGAAAGGCATCCGGTGTAAAAATTGTGCCAAACATATATATGCGTTCATCTGAAAGGGACAAGCCGAAAGGAAAACTACAACATTTTCGACCAGATGACGAAAGATGTAATTTCAAGACTGTTTGTACAGCAGACATTGAAGTGTCTTTGAAACATCAACTCACAGCTTGGTTGAATGGACATCCTATATAAACTAATGTGAAGACGTGTCTGCCAACAAACACATTTCACACATTCAGCAACAACAAACCTTGGTTAACGTCACCAATTGGATTAGGGAGGGACCCCTGTACAATCGGGCCAGAAACCATCTGATGAAAGAAATCAACATCACAAAAAGCAATAATGCAGAAAAGATGGAAAACCAATTTGCTGCTAACAACTCTGTATCAATTTAGTAACGATTACAAATACTAACCAGCTATAAGTGATCATCACTCCCCAAATGGAGAACAACATATGAGCCGCTGATGATTTGAATAGCTTCTAGTGAAGATTTGAAAAGGACACTTCCACACCCACCATCGTGCACCACGAACACACCTCTGATTCCCTCTTCCATATTGACGAGTCATGAACAAGATGTGAAAAATCCCTTTTAATTAACAAGAGATCAACAAAGTGGTGGGTCCAGACCTTGTCGACCCCTCCCCCCCTACTTTTTGAAAGTCTACAAAAACCAGCTTGCTCCAGTTTTCACAGAAGTCTTCAATAGATCTTGGAACTGTGTGAAGTCCCATTCTGTCTCAAAAGTTCCACCATCATTGCAGTCCCCAAGAAACTTGCAATGTCAAAATTTGTTCCTGGTATTTGGAGCCTCTCTAGTATGACAACAATTGACAGAGAATAGTTTTGAGACATAAACAAATTGTGAGAACAGACACGGGGCAATCCAAGGTTGTTAGTAAAATGGTAATGACAGTATACTTATTTTTTTTTTACAATTATGCAAAAAGATGCAGAATCTTCTCGCAATTAAATGCCTTATCGAAAATAGTCCGGTGCAGTGACCATTATGCTAAGGGCACCGAGACCTCAAGAAATGCAAGCAGTTTAAAGGCCAAGTGTCGTCAAACGGATGATTTTTGGTATATTATTAATGAAAAACCCCCAGCCAATATGGTCCCATGTGTTTTTTTACCACAAAACAGGATTTTGACGTATACAGGTTTCTGTAACTCCCGCCATGAAAATCCTCTCGAGGCATTTGTTTTCGAGAAGAAGCAGGAAGTGATGTACAGGACAGAGACGCCCCCTAGTGGACTCGTTTGTTTCCATTAGTTTTACCTCCGGGAAGGTAGCTCGTTGTTCCTTCGTGTTAGCCAAAAATGCCAGCTCATTGCATTGCTGGACATTGCTTGAATGGAATTACCCTTCATAAGTTTGAAAGAGACCCTTTTCGTTGTGAAAAATGGATTGCACGGGTGCAGAGTACGAGAGCTTCGTGGGTTCCAAATAACAGGTAGGTGTGTATACAGCTCCCAAAAAAAAAAAAAAAATAGTTTGGGGCAGACCACGTAATCTGTCTCTCTCATAACGTAGCAAAAGATCCGTGTATGAAATGTGTTGATGTGCGCATACAGCTACTAAAAAAAATAATAGTTTGGGAAGGACCACATAATCGTTTTCTCTCATAACATAACAAAAGATCAGCGTATGAAATCTGTCGATGTGCGTGTCGCTCAGCCATCAATGTCTCGATACTGTTCATCGCGTACTGTGGCAACTTTGAACATACCCCTAAAAGCAACATAGCTCGGCTCCGCCTCCTCCTTATATGCCACCACGGGCGCCGAAACTCAGCCACACCGGCTGAGGCGCCGCGTTCGGCGGTCACACCTTCTGTGAAGGTTGCGCGTCGGGCTTTGCGGCGGGGGCGGCTCTAAAGAACCCAGCCGAGAATGCATTACTCAGTCGCGTGCGCATATAAAGCACCCCGGCTCGACTGTGACCAAAGCAGCACCGCTCGGCTCTGTCATAAGCCACACTGACCGGTTGCGATGAGCCGCGATGGCTCATCTCCGCCGCGGGAGTGGGTCGGGCGGGATGCGGTTTGGCCGTGATCGGATATCATCTGAATATGGCTTGAAACAATAGTGTAATATTGCCCTGAAGGCTCGAAACAATAGTGTAATATTGCCCCGATAACTTCACTCGGTTGTGTGGTGTTGTCCTTTTCGAAAAGAGCTTCGTTGTAAGAAAAGGCATCGGAAAAATGTGAATATCTCTGTTGTTCGGCTTCCATTGTAGCAGGCACTGCACGTTTTTAACGGCGGAAGTGACGATGACGTCAAGGACAGAGGACGCGACTAATATGGCGACCACTTGGATGTCGAGGGACACTCAATTGCGCGACTTTGTGCATGGATAACGCGCTCTCCGCTCACTTTTTTTTTTCGTATAGACATTGACGTGAATACTGTTATATGTATTTTTCATTACAATATCTATTTTAGAATGTTTATAGGGATGTCAGTCTCACTTTAAAGTGACTAGTAGTGTGATAATCTGGGACAATGTTCAAATGTTGCAGATTCTTCTCAAATGGGAGCAAGCAGTTGAGCAAAGTCTCACATATACTGATCTTTGTGAAGCGGAGCCCTATCGGATAAGGTTCCTGATCCTAGCTGTCTATAATGTTTTGTCTAGCCCATCAAAGTTTTTCTAGTTGGAATCAGCAGTATGCCCTCTGTGGTAGAAGAAAAACCCTGGAGCACATCCTCCTCTTTTGCTGCTGTTTGAAAGCCCTGGGCAAAAGGCCCAACTGCTGATGCCATGATAAAGTCCTCAAGACCATAGCAGATACCATCTGGAGTGGGATCAGCCACAGCAAGGGGATTTGTCCAATAAGACAGAGGTCCACAACCCGCAGTCCGCAGAACAATACTGGTCCCTGAGGTATTTGTTACCAGGGCGCATAGAAGGAATAACCAATTTCTATCATTTCCATTGTATTGCATTTTCATGTGTCAACTGTCTTTTACATTGAAAAAGGACCAGATCTTCCCCGCTGCAAAAACCCTGCATCGTAGTTGACACGTCACAATTACAAAGGACACTGCATGAGTTCTGTTTACGCTCCCAGCGGGCTTCCTCATGGCGGTGGCCAAGCTCGTAGAACAAATCAATTCCTAAACCTATTCAGTTAATTTCATACACTGAAAAGAATCATTCTTTTGAAGGAAACGTTCGCCATCTATATAACACTACACAGCACATCAGTCACGTGATATGTTACTAAAAATAAGTCCGCAAACTACGAAAAATGGTTAAAAAAACTAACGTCTTTGGAGAGCTTCTCTTCAAAAGGAAAAATGCTACATCCGATCCTACAATTCTTGCACTGGCTTCCAGTCAGCTTTACAATTTAAAGTTCTGCTACTGGTCTATAAATCACTAAATGATTTAGGTCCTGAATACATGAAAGAAATGCTTACGGAATCCAAACACGGTAGAACTCTGTGATCGACTGACTCAGGTCAAATAGTGGAGTGCAGAGTCCAAAGCAAACATGGTAAAGGAGCATTTAGTTATTATGCTGCACACACATGGAATAAGTTGCCAAAAGAGGTGAGTTTGTTTTTAAATCCAAGTTGAAAACTCTTCTTTTTTCTCATGCTTTTTAAGAGTATTTCCTCTTTTTAATTAGATTTTTTGCACTGTACATGTTTTTTAATTGTATTTTTCATTTAAATAGATGTACTTTGTTTTAATTTTTATTCTTTTTATCCCATTTAAAATATTTTATGTCTTTGTTTTTTAATACTTTTCATCATAAAAAGCATAATGAGTTACCTCATGTATGAAATTCGCTATTCTAATACATTTGCTTTGCTTTGCTTTGCTTTGCTTACCTGAAGAGCCAGAAGAAGAGCCAAAGACCTCAAAGTATTATCTATTATGCGTTAAGGCAGTGGTTCCCAAACTTGAAATTGGACTTGGAAACGCCACCACCACTACACTAAGAGGGGGGCAGAGATGTCACAGAAAAATTTAAAGTGAACAAATTGTTCATATTATTCCTTGGGAATAATCAAAAACATGAACAACAGGTGAGTGTAAGTTAAAAGTAAAAGGTTTTCATGATACCTACACCTCCCACTCTGTCACAATATATGGTGTACCTTGCACAATTTATTTTTGTGAGTTTAGCTGAAAGAGTGCTCCACTACTCCATATGTATAAAGCAAAAGAAGGAAAATAAAATATTAGATAAATCTCTGTGTGGTGCGGTGCAGTCCACCATCAACAAAAATAACAATTTTAATTAAAACCCTTTATCACAATCTTCATAAAAGCTTTTATTTCCCATTTTGTGCTGAATATCATTAAAGGGGAGTGAAAACCTGAGATCTTAAAACTTTTCAACGGTGCATATTTTCTTTATTAACTGCTGTTTACTTATATCGCCAATGTATCTATGCCATCTCTGTTTTTTCCAATTTGGGCACAGCAAAATGTCATGGTGTCCACTTTATTTCGTAAGAAAACCATGCCTACTTAATATTCACCAGCAAGACGCTACATGTTTGATTTCATTCGATGTTTCAGAGCGACACAACAACCCTTAGTCATAAATGACCCGTTTTGGAATATTTTACACTGTAGAGAGAATATTAAGCAGTGTGAGTGGTGTGTTTTGACTAGAGCTGGGACAATTTATTCTTACTTTTGGGTTTAGTTTCCCTTTAAAAGTGGTAACCTTGGTTGAATGTGCCAATATTGCCCTGAATAAGAATAATGAAAAGTATTGATATGGTAGTTATACATCCATCCATCTATCCATCCATCCATTTTCTTAGCCACTTATCCTCACAAGGATCGTGGGGAGTGCTGGTGCCTATCCCAGCTGTCAATGGGCAGGAGGCGGGGTACACCCTAAACTGGTTGCCAGCCAATCACAGGGCACATTGAGACAAACAACAGCACTCAAAATCACTCCTACAGGAAATTTAGAATGTCCGATTAATTTTGCATGTTTTAGTGATGTGGGAGGAAACTGGAGTGCCTGGAAAAATCCCACGCAGGTATAGGGAGAACATGCAGACTCCACACAAGCGGGTCCGGGATTAAACCTGGGACCTCAGAACTGTGAGGCCAATGCTTTTCCAGCTGAGCCTTTGGTGGTTATAACGGTGAAAAATTACAGTTCAAATACAGTACTGAGTAGTACAAATAGACAACACACATGACGAAATGCCATTTGGAGACCCGGCTGTCACTAACAGCTCAAATAACGGATGGATGGATGGATAATACTGTAAAAATTATACCCGTTTCATTATCAATATTATGTTCAATATCAAACAAGTTTCCTGAATTTCCATTTTAGAATGTAAAAACTAAACAAAAATTTTAATTTGAATATTCATATTTAAATACATTAAACATTAAAAATGAAACATTAAAATACAATAAAATGCATGCAAAAATGAGACTGTGATTCAGTGGGAGGTGTAACATGCACAGGCGTGTAACTGGTCAGACTGGTGACAGCTCTGCCTAAATTTGAAAAAACTCTGATGAAGCCTGATGAACAAAAGACATAACCTTCCGAGAACACAGCCAAAATTCCTGTCCATTTACTTGTTTATAGAAACTCAATACAGAATAAACACAAGAAACAACAACTACTTCACAGTGAAAACGATAAATGAAAAAGTGAACACTAGACAACTGTCTGGGGCGTGACCAGGCCACTGCCCTCCGGCAGCAGTTCCTCACCTGTGCCTGTTTGGCACTAATTATGCCATGTATTTAAGCCTCATGTGTGGTGTCATTGTGTGCCAGTTTGTTGTATTAGACTACATGTGTCTGCATGAGTATCCGAGCTTTTAGTTTTCTATATAGTACGCCACTTTGCCATGGCCCAGTGTTCCTGTGCCACCACAACCAGTTCTAGTTAAAGTCTCGTTTTTGCCTAGTCGTTATCCGACCTCATTTTCATGTTTTTGGACCTTGCCTTTTTACCTCATATTTTTGCACCTTTGCCTTTTTTGGACTGCTTACGTGTATGACCTCTGCCTGGATTAAAGTTCCCTCAGAGTCCTGCATTTGGGTCCTACCCCACATTCCATGTTCATGACAACAATAAGTCCTTAAAATGTAATTGTTGGTTTTGACACCAAACAGGGCAATGTAGCATTTTAAACTGATATGAAAACAAACCAGTGATGTTAAATTTGGTCAAGATGTATGTGGTCAAAGTACATTACAATAGAAGATTCTGTTATTGGCCAGAAAACACTTACTGGCAATGTTTTTTGCCAGTTTTGAGCTACTATACATTTACAAATACTGACAATCTTTCTCGGACCGGGACTCCAAGCAAGATCTCAACTCTTGGAGAATTAATGATCCTATGAAAGGTGAGGAATCACCCCAGAACTACATGGGAGGAGCTGGTCAATGGCGTGAAGAGAGCTGGCACCACTGTTTCCAAAGATACTCTGTGTAATACACGAACACGCCAAGGTTTAAAATCGTGCATGGCATGAAAGGTTCCTCTGCTTAACTCAACACATATGTAGAGCTGTCTTTAGTTTCCCCATGACCATTTGGATGATCCAGAGGAGTCATGGAAAAAATTATATTTTCAGATGAGACCAAAATTGAATTTTTTTTGGTCTTAATTCCATTCTGGGGGGTTTTCTGCACATGGGCCAGGGCAGGACAAGCTGTACGGGCCCATGTACTATGAAATTTTGGGGAACAACCTCCATCCCTCAGTTAGAGGATTGAAAAATGCCGTGGCTGGATCTTCCTAGTCCTGTGGGGGGGTTCTTTGGGAGTATGGGTTACCGAACCCATTGATACAGCCTGTTTTGTACGACCGGTGTCAGAGTTTGCCAGCAATAAGTCCAACTTGTTTCCAGTGAGAGTTGGACTCTGGTAAGGCTTCCCTTTTTCACTGATTTTGTTCACAACATTTATGAGCAGAATCTCTACACGCAGCCAATGCGTAGAGGGGGTCCAGTTTGGTGGGCTCAGTATTGCATCTCTGCTCTCTGTGTGGATGCGACGTATTACGTGCCGTACCAAAGGTTCGTTTACATGGGACCTATGGATAGGTTTCCGATTACCCATCATGCCTTGTGACGACCGCCATACTGTGTGTCATAGAGGTCAGGGAACATAAGTGAAAGGTGAAGCGTGAAGTTTTTTCTATCGTTAATTTTTCCATTTGGTGTAAGAGTTATGACGTCGTTTGAAGCAAGTGCCAACCCCAGTCTCGTGGCCGTCCAGGCCACCAAACGCGAGGAGTCCGGCTGGACAGGTCAGGAGGACGACCCGGATGCCAAGCAGCAGGATCCCCACAGGGCAATTCGGGTGGACGGCTTCGGGGAGGACCGGGCATCGATCGCCGCCGAGGCTCGGTAAGAAGGTGGCCAGTGGCCGGTTGCCAACGAAGCTTCAACATGAGGCTGCTGGGGATCAGTCCCTGCCAAGGTAGGTCATGAAGCAGTCGGGAATCATCTGGAGTGAGAACGACGGAGAAAAGAATCAAAGCCATGGTTGCCACGCTCACCATCACAGCCATCCCGAAGCCCTTCCAGTTCCGGGGTGGACCATCAGAACTCCTCAGCTCCTGTTGCCGCTGAGACAGGGGCGAGGGATGGCTGCGGACCAGTCACCGCCGGTACTGGAACGAAGGGGACTGTGACGCTGCCGCCATCTGCTGGACAGGAACGTGAGGCGGCTGCGGAACCATCGCTGTCTGCTGGACAGGAACACGATGCGGCGGTGGCGCCACCACCTGCTGGACAGGAACGTGAGGCGGAGCCATCGCCACCTCCCGGTCGGGAACGTGATGTAGCGGTGGAGCCATTGCCACCTCCTGGACCACAACGTGAGGCGACTCCGGAGCCATTGCCACCTCCTGGACAGGAACGTGAGGCGGCGGCGCCGCCATCACCACCTCCTGGACAGCAAAGTGAACCGGCTGCGGAGCCCTGACCACTACCTGGACACCAACGTGAGGCGTCTGCGGAGCCTTCGCCACCTCCTGTACTGGAATGTGAGGCGGCTGCGACGCCATCGCCACCTCCTGGATGGAAGCGTGAGGCGGCTGCGGCGCCATCGCCACCTCCTGGACAGGAACGTGAGATTTGGAGAGTGGCTTCCGACACCCCACAGGCGGCAGTACGCTGCGTTGTTACACTACGGGTGTTTGCCTTGGCACTCCTGAACTGGGCGCTTGTTCCTGAATGAGAGTCGGCTCCTTCAGATGGAGACTGACTGGCTCATAGTCAGGGGTCCTGTAGGAGAACTGGCAGACACTAGGGGGGGGTGAATGGATCATCCCTGGGCACGGCAAGGTGCGACGGGAATGATGAAGTCCATCTCCTCTTCACTGGAGGAAAATAGTTCACCTCGCATTTATCAGAATTCACTCCAGCCTCTGAACTTAAGTCCTCTGCAAGTCGCTTCTGGGTCTTGTTCCTTGGGAACACGCACGTTGAAGGCGCTCTGGCAGGCTCATCCACGATCCCTGATTCCACCCCTTTCCTACAACGGTTGCCCGGAGACCTGTCACCACCGTGACGTAGGTGTGACGTGGCAGTGAGTCTGTCACCCCCCGTGACGTGAGCTCAGTCCAAAAAGGGGCCGAAGGATACCATGGCATGCGCCTGGATCAGCAGCGCATCTGTCGAAACCGCAACGTGAGCATGGCGAGGCGGCGGATCTGTTTCCACTGCCACCTGAGCTTGCAGTGAATTCGTTGAATGGCGCAGCGGTGGATCCGTTGCCACAGCGACATGAAACTTGCTCGGTAGGGGATCCGTAACCACTGCAGCGTGGACGTGAGTCAGCAGAGACTCTGTTGAAACCGCGACGTGGGCATAACGTGGCGGTGGATCCGTTGCAACAGCGACATGAACCTTGCTTGGTAGCGGGTCCATGGCTACTGCGGTGTGTGCGTGACTTGTCCAGCAGTCCGTTGCCACAGCGACGTGGACCTTGCTCGGTAGCGGATCCGTAGCCACTGCAGCGGGAATTTGAGTCAGCAGCGAGTCCGTTGCAACCGCGACGTCACCGTAGCTCGGCTGGTTCTCTAATCCTTGCCGGTCCTGGGCCGTGAGGACCGCCAGTTCGGCGCTCTGCCGCTCTATTTCCACTCGCATTTCGCGGTAGAACACCTCGTGATTTACCGACCCCTCCTCCCTCTGGGCTGGAAGCTTCGCCACCAGCTGCGGGTCTGCTGGTTTAACCGTTGTCAAGGAGGAGTGGGTGGACGAGGACGGCGTCTTTGTTGCCGCGCAGCGGCAGGCACAAGGGAGCACCCAGCCTGGGCGTCTCCTCTGGCCGCCACGCGGAGGACTCGGGTAGTGGCCAAGCGGGTTCCCACAAACGGATTGGAGGACTCGGACCTACCGGGCAAAGACATTCGGGAGCTGGAAATACGGGGAGGGGAAGCAAACTGACTGGGATTATAGCTCGGGCAAAGAGATTCATAGTTGAAATAATCTGAGTCATAGTCAGGCAGCTGGTCATATAAATCAAAGTCCTCCTCGTGTCCGAAAAATCAGAATCCAAAAGAATATGAGGTGCTGGATGGGTCGTGGTCAGGACGTATTCATAGCTCGCTGGCGGAGCGTGTGACACGGAAGCGGAGGACATCATGGAGCTTACCCGGATCGGACAGGCTTGGTCCTCCGGCATTCGGTCTACCTTGCGTTGATCCCAGCAACGGCAGGTCTTTCCTGCTGGGTCCTGTTATGGCCAGATCGTTCTGTCACAACCCATCAATACGTAGGACAAATGCAGGACACGGGAGATGCAGAAGTAATTCGGGAAAAAAAAAATTGTTCCAAGGTCGGGGATCAGGCAGGCAGTCAGGTGCAGCAGCGGTAGTCAGGACATCGGGCGTAGAGAGCAGGTCTGCAGGCAGGCAGGAGTCGGTACACGGGAGATCGATCAGAGAAGGCAGGAGTGTCAAAGGAGTCAGGCTTACGATGTCGGTTGGAGAACAGGTGGAGGTCGGTACACATGGGTTCACAATCAGAGATACGGGAGTGTAGGAACGCTGCATGAGTTGCAACGATCTGGCAAAGCCAGACCGTACACTGGGTTCCATATATATACTGGGGTAATCACTGCCGATGAGGCGCAGGACTGCGCCTCCTAATCAGAGCAGCTGTGCCAGGGCTGGACCGGCAGGAACATGACAAAAAATTTACACACAGCTGTAAGATTATCACCTTATAGATGATGTATTCTGATTTTAAAATATTCATGTTATTATATTTCTTATATCTGCTTGTATTTTTAACAGGTACAATATAAAATGGTTCAAGACATTGACGAAGAAGAGGAGACTGGACACTACAAAGGAAAAAGATCTGATTTGTGTCTGCACGACAGTCTATTGTGATAAAAATGACGTCACTGGGTGTGACAATGATAATTGCCCATATGTGTGGCTTCACTTTAAATGTGCAAACATAAAGCGGGTACCTAAAGGAAATTTTTTTTGTAAAGAATGTAGGAAGAAGATAGCAAAAATAAAGTGTTATATATATTACATTGTGTCTTCTTTGTGTGATAACTGTCCAATTACAAGTCCAATTACTCTTTCTACACGAATTCTTGTATGATCTATCTTTCTCGTAGTTTCATTTTTAACGGGAGAGAGTTGGCTCTTCCCTCAAGTAAATGCTGGGATTTTTACCTCTGCACAGAACAAGCCTACACTTTCTCCTATGTCAAAACGTCTGTCTCCGAGTATAATGTCACCAGGAAGCAGTTTACTTAGAAGTATTTCTCTGTGATATATTTATCTGAAGTTCTTCCACCCTTCGCCTTCGACAGAAATGATACGGCTCCTCGTGGTGTAAACCAATCAAGTATTTCACAGTATTGTGATGCTTCTGGTCCCATTTTAAGAGAGTGTGCCCAGTCTGGATGAGTAACTTCATACAAATCAGCTTTAGAACCTACAAATAAATGGAAATATTCATTAAAAATACATAATTTGCGACTGCAGCACACAATAATGAATACTACTATACTCTGGATTTATTTGTCACATTAAGCATAAAAAATTTAGACAACATTGTGTGTTGACTTTCAACCCCACTGTGAAGATTCTCATCAGTTTAAATTTGATTTGTGAAGTAAAATAACCGTTTTTGTACATTTATACCTATTCTAAAAAAAAATATATATATATATATATTCATGAAATCTTGTACATGTTTAACCAGGTAACAGAATCGGTTCACACCAGAAACATTGGTTAATTAAAACAACAAGAAGTTAGTCCGGTCAGCTGAAGAGGTTCACATCAGTACATTTCTTTCCCTGTAGGGAGAAGATAATGTAGCCTCTGTCCAAAATATAGCAGCTCGACAACTTCCAACCCTACTACAAGCTTACAAAATACAAAACGGAATACTACTGCATATTTCAAAACACATTACCTGTTGCGAAATGATCCCAGCAAAGTTTATAGTGTCTCTTTGTTAGATCAGGAAATAATCCATCTTGGTTGATTCTCAACAACCATAGGTTCCATCAATCTGTCGACAACCGCTTGGTTTTACTTCTCTGGTTGACAATGACCTTTGGAATATGAAAATTCTACCTCTTTCTTTGCCCAGATTCTGCGCGGTTAGTACAGCCCCAAACTATGCATGTGTGTCCCACATTACCGGACGAAATGGCTTGTTTTTGTTGACATAAATGCTTCACTTCCTTCAGACACACAAGATGCTGAACAAGGGAACGTCATCGGAAACCGATCCATTATGGCCAGGGCTGATTTCTCGGATTTATCCTTATCTGATGACGAAATAGCAGTATCAGTTGATTGGGAAGACGGAGGAATACGTCCATACAGATTTTAACCGGTGGCTGTAAATAATGTTTAATATTCGGATGGTTCTTTGGACTGAATGACGCGGAGTCCGACCAGCTCGCTCCGGTGGCGGGGACGCTTGCAAGCTCTGGCGACGGGGCTATTTGCGAGCTCCGGTGGCGGGTCCCAAGCAAGTTCTGGCGGCCGGTCGCTCGCCGGAGTGAGCTCTGGAGGCCAGTTGCTCACTGGTGCTCACTTGCCAGACTCCGCGTCATTCCATCCAAAGAACCATCCGAATATCCAACAGTATATACAGCCACAGGTTCAAATCTGTATGAACGTATTCCTCCGTCTTCCCGATCGACTAATACTGCTATTTCTTCATCAGATGATGATAAATCAGAGAAATCAACGCTGGCCATAATTGTGTCCCATGTAATTGAGCCTTTGGTGCAGCACGTAATACGTTACATATGTGCACGTAGGTCGTGTGACTCGCCAAAATTTCGGCGCCCCTAAAAATTCTTAATTGACGATAAAAATCTTCTCAAAAGACCATTAAATGAGAGAGGATTAACATCACATTTTCAAGATACAGTACAAATTAGATGACCTATTGGATACATTGTTAATCCAAAGCACCGAAATTTCCCTTTAAAGAAATCACCATCATGTAGTTCAATTCATAGAACTGAACCTGCAAGCATTAGTAGATGAATGACAACAAAGAGGCCTTTCTAATTTTCTAAATCCTGTGTCAAACTGATAAAGGTTGTGTGATGTAACTGCTATAAATCCTCTTGTTTTTTTATCTTGAATTTTAGAATTGGAATGATATAAGCATAAGCATATAAGCATGATATAAGCAGCCTTTTTAAAGATATTGAAATGGAATACTCAATGAGCTACAATACTTAATCAAATTACTCACAATGGAAAACACCTGCTGTGAAACAACCATGAAGAGCAGAGGGGTTGGGAGTATGCTTATGTACATACTGTTTATCCCCCAAAAAATGTGACTTCTGATAAAGTTGTTGTCTCATTGGAATTATAACTTAATGAAATGAACATGTGGAATGGTACAACAAAAAAAGATACTGTATAATTGATCAAGTAGTATCACTGCCAGACCATAGTGTATCAAAAAGCTGTGTGAAGCTCTTTGCTGCAATAAAATTCAAATAAAAATGAAAGAAGCTGTGATCTAACAACCAGAAGAGTCTGACAAAAAAATAAATCAGAAAATGGTGGAACAACCTGTGGCCCATGTTATGGTGTGTGAACTCTGAATTTATGAGACAAATTACGTTTTCATATCCTTTTGATTTATATGACCCCAAATCACACCAGAGGTTAGAGGTTATCTCAGAGTACTTTACAAATGAAACTGTTCTGGAATCACTTATGAAGAGATCGACAGAACCACACGGTGACGGAGGGTGTACCCTACCTCATGCCTGATGATAGTTGGGATTGGATCTGGCACTCTCGCAACCCTTGGGAGGATTAGCGGGTGAGAAAATGGATGGATAGAGATATATGTGGCACAGCTGTAGAGCGTTGACATGATTTCATTTTTTTTAATTTACAAATTAAGTTGTTACTGTGGATGACAGACGGCACAGTTGCGCGGCTGTAGAGCGTCGGCCTCAAAGTTCTAAGGACCTGGGTTCAAATTCCAGTGTGTGGGGTTTGCATGTTCTTCCCGTGTTTGCGTGGGTTTTCTGAATGCACTCTGGCTTCCTCACAGTGCTTAAATAGATTCGTTCACAAGATTAATTCACTGAATCATTCAGTGAATCATTCAGTGATTCTTTTCTTCATCAAAAGTTATTATTCAAAAACATACTGTACAACTTACAACCACTAAAAGGAATATGTAATTAAAAGGGTGGCACGATAGCACAGCTGGAAAGCGTTGGCCTCACAATTCTGACGGTTTGATCCCAGCCCCACCTGTCATGATCCTGCCGCTCCAGTACGAGCTGTGCGGGTGCCTGCGCGGGTGCGCTGATTGAGGCGCACACCTCCGTCTCATGCGGGCTGATTAGTCTGTGTATTGATATCACCCCGATGACGATTGGTCCCCGCCAGTTCGTTGAGCTTCATGTCCCGTTCCAGCACTCTCGTATCCCTGATCGACAACCTGTGTATACCGACCTTCGCCTGTTCTCCGACCAACCTTGTAGGCCTGACTCCTTTGATACTTCTGCCTGCCTTGATCGTTCCCCTGTGTACCGACTCCTGCCTGCCCGCTCACCTGCTCTCTTCGCCCGACGTCCCAACTACCGCTGCTGCACCGGACTGCCTGCTCGATCCCCTATCGCTGCATATAATAAACGTTTCTCCTTGAACTACCTTGCATCGTCCGAGTCCTGCATTTGGGTCCTACTCTCGTTCCGATGGGACGTGACACCACCTATGTGGAGTTCGCATGTTCTCCCATGCCTGCGTGGGTTTTCTCTGGGCACTCTGGTTTCTACTCTCGTTCCGATGGGTCGTGACAGAACGAACTGGCCAACACAGGACCCAGCAGGAAAGACCCGGCGTCGCCAGGACCGACGCAAGGTAGACCGTCTGCCGGAGGACCAAGCCTGTCCGATCCGGGTAGGCTCCCTGATGTCCGTGTCTTACGCTC
Source organism: Syngnathoides biaculeatus (assembly GCF_019802595.1). Lineage (NCBI taxonomy): Eukaryota > Metazoa > Chordata > Actinopteri > Syngnathiformes > Syngnathidae > Syngnathoides > Syngnathoides biaculeatus. The sequence goes on from NC_084651.1 coordinate 24,902,201, forward strand.
CGCCAGCGAGGTATGAATATGTCCCGAACACGACCCGTCCGGCTCCTCATATTCTTCTGGACTCTGACTTTTCGGAATATGAGGAGGACCGTGATTTGTATGACAGGCTGCTGGAGTACGACTCCGATTATTCTGATTATGAATCTGCTCATCCGATCTTTCATCCCAGTCAGTTTGTTTCACCTCCCCGCGTTTCCAGCACCCGAGCGTCTTCACCCGGTAGGTTTAAGTACACCAAACCCTATGAGGGAACCCGCTTGGCCATCTACCCGGGACCTCCGCGTGGCAGCCAGAGGAGACGCCCCGGCTGGGCGCTCCCTGGTGTCTCCCGCTGCACGGCAACGAAGACACCGTCCTCCCTCTCCGCGTTGGCAACGGTGAGACCGGCAGACCCGCAGCTGGTGGCGAAGCTTCCAGCCCAGAGGGAGGAGGAGCCGCCAAATCGCGATGCGTTTTACCGTGAAATGCGGGCGGAGATAGAGCGGCAGAGCGCTGAATTGGAAGCTCTCACGGCCCAGGTCCGGCAAGGATTGGCGAACCAGTCGAGCTACGCTGACGTCACAACTGCGACGGACTCGCTGCTGATGCAGGTTCACGTGGCAGTTGTAACTGACCCGCTCCCGAGACACGCCCGCATGTCAGTTTCGACTGACTCTTTGCCTACTCTCGTTCACGTTGCCGTGGAAACCGACCCGCCCCCTCGCCAAGCGCACGCTGCAGTGGGAACGGACTCGCCACCTTGCCAAGTCCACGTGGAATGGATTGTTGTTGAGAACCGAGGTTGTACTGTAGATGGAAAGTATACTTTGAGAAGTTGATGAATGAAGAAAATGAGAGAGAAGGAAGAGTCGAAGAGGCAAGTGTGAAGGACCAGGAAATGGCAATGATTAGTAAGGGGGAACTTAGAAAGGCACTACAAAGGATGAAAATGGCGAGACAGTTGGTCCTGATGACATACCTGTGGAGGTATGGAAGAAATTTGGAGATGTGGCTGTGGAGTTTTTGACCAACTTATTCAACAGAATACTAGCGGTCAAGAAGATGCCCGAGGGATGGAGGAAAAGTGTGCTAGTTCCAATTTTTAAGAACAAAAGTGACTTGCAGAGCTGCAGAGGAGACGCCCCGGCCGGGCGCTCCCTGGTGTCTCCCGCTGCACGGCAACGAAGACACCGTCCTCCCTCTCCGCGTCGGCAACGGTGAGACCGGCAGACCCGCAGCTGGTGGCGAAGCTTCCAGCCCAGAGGGAGGAGGAGCCGCCAAATCGCGATGCGTTTTACCGACAGAAGGACAGGACAGAAGTAAGTATCTGTGAGCAACAATATGGTTTCATGCCTAGAAAGAGGACCACAGATGCATTATTTGCCTTGAGGATGGTTGTGGAAAAGTACGGAGAAGGTCTGAAGGAGCTAGATTGTGTCTTTGTGGATCTAGAGAAAGCCTATGACAGAGTACAAAGAGAGGAACTGTGGTACTGCATGCGTAATTCTGGTGTGGTGGAGTAATATGTTAGAATAGTACAGGATACGTATGACAACAGCAGAACAATGGTGAGGTGTGCCGTAGGTGTGACAGATTAATTTAAGGTGGAGGTTGGACTGGATCAGGGATCACCCTTGAGCTCATTCCTGTTTGCTGTGGTAATGGACAGGCTGACAGTTTAGGTTAGACTGGAATACCCTTGGACCATGATTCCGCAGATCATATGAAAAGAAAGCAGGGAAGACGGATGCAAGCACTGGAAAGGAGAGGAATGAAGATTAGCCGAAGTAAAACAGAATGTATGTGTGTGAATGAGAGGGGTTGAGGGGGAAGAGTGAGGCTCGAGGCAGAAGAGATCGCAACTGTGGAAGACTTCAAATTTTTGGTGTTAACAATCCAGAGGCATGGGGAGTGTGGTAAATAAGTGAAGAAACAGGTCCAAGCAGGTTGGAACAGCTGGCGGATGGTGTCTAGTGCGTTATGTGACAGAAGAGTCTCTGCTAGTATGAACTGCAACGTTTATAAAACAGTGGTAGTGATGTACGGATTAGAGACGGTGGCACTGAAGAGACAACAGGAAGAAGAGCTGGAGGTGACAGAAATGAAGATGTTGAGGTTCTCTCTAAGAGTGAGCAGGTTGATTAGGATTATAAATGATTTCATTAGAGGGACAGCCAAATATTGATGTTTTGGATGTAAGGATCGAGAGAGCATACTTTAATGATTCGGACATGTCCAGAGATGAGAGAGTGAGTATATTGGTAGAAGGGTGCTGAGGATGCGAGGAGCAAGAGGAAGACCAAAGAGAAGGTTGATGGATGATCTGAGGAAAGACATGAGGGAAGTTATGTTAGAGAGAAAGATGTATGAGATGGGCTTAGATGGAAAAAGATGACACGCTGTGGCGACCCCTAACGGGACAAGCCGAAAGGAAAAGAAGAAGAAGTATGTGGAGCCAAAGGCATCGGTCTGGAAATTGCGGTTGTCGGGACATGGAGGAGTGGGGGTCACTTCCAGAACTTCCCTTTCCCCACCCTATAAATTCATAATGAATTAATTTATTTGATGGTTATATCACACAATTTGGGATTGACATACAAAGTAAATCTTTTTAAATCCCTTGACCAATGAGCAAGTTATAACCAAATGTCCTTCAATTGCCTTAAGAGTGAACATCGACTTTCTCAACATGGTCGCCGTGTAGGCTCTGCAGCATGTCCTGGGTCATTCCCGGGATCTCTTTCTGATGGGAAACGCCTGATTCACCTCACTAGGGAGGTGTCTGTGCGGCATCCAAATCAGAAGCCCCAGGCCCCTCATCTGGCTCCTCTCAATGCAGAGAAGCAATGGCTCTACTCTGAGCCCCTCCTGGATAACCAAGCTTCACACCCTATCTCTGAGGGAGAGCCCAGGTACCCTGGAGAGGAAACACATTTTGCTTGTATCTGGGATCTCTTTATTTCGGTCATACCCGGAGCTCATTACCATAGGTGACCTAGATCAACCGGTAAATTGAGAGCTTCACCTCTCGACTAAGCTCCCTCTTTACCACAAAAGAGAGATACAATGTTCGCATCACTTCAGACACTGCACTGATCCACCTTATGATTTCCTGCTCCATTCATCCCTCACCCGGGAACAAGACCCCAAGATACGTGAACTCCCCCAATTGGGGCTGGATCTCATCGCCGACGTGGAGAGGTCATACCAACCTTTTCCAACGAAGGACCATGGTCTCAGATTTAGAGATGCAAATTCTCATCCCAGCCTCTTTACACTCTGCTGTGAACTGCTCAAGTGAGATTTGGAGGTCACGGTTTGATAAAGCCAACAGAACCACATCATCTGCAAAAAGCAGGGATGCAATGCTGAGGCCGCCGAATCAGAACCCTTCTACGCCTTGGCTGAGCTCAAATAATCGATCCATAAAAGTTATGAATAGAATCCGTGAAAAAGGCAATTTTCTGGTAGTCACACTCTCATTAAAAATTATTGCAACTTCCAGATGGCAATATGGTCCAAATTTTGACAATTGTCGTGCAGGGACCGAATAGCCGTATCAGACGGTTCAGTACCCTATACTTCTGCATCATCTCTCAACAGGAGGTTTTCTTCCTAATCACACCCTTCCAGGTCTCAGTGTCATTGCCCACGTGAGCGTTGAAGTTCCCCAGCAGAACGATGGAGTCTCCAGCACTCCCTCTAAGGCCGTCAAAAAGAGTGGGTTCTCTAAACTGTTGTTTGGTGCATCGGCAGAAACAGCAGTCAGGACTCATTGCCCCACCCAGAGGCAGAGGGAGGCAACACTTACGTCCACTGGGGTGTAACCCAATGTACAGGCACTGGGCCTAGGGCCAATAAATATACCCACACCTGCTCACCGCCTCTCACTGTGGGCAACTCCAGAGTTGAAGGGGTCAAGATGACCGGTACCAGAGCCTAAGCCATGTGTAGAGGCGACCCTGACTAGGTCTACTCAGAACTTCTCAACCTCACACACCAGCTCGGGCTCCTTCCCTGTGAGAGAGGTGACATTTTAAGTCCATAGAGCCAACTTCTCTACCCAGGAATCGTATTGCCCAAATCCCTGCCTTCAGCCACATCCCAGCTCACACTGCACCTGACCCCTCTGTCCTCTCCCACAGGTACTGAGCCTATGGGAAGGGGGATTCATGTTACCCCTTCAGGCCGTGCCCGGCCACGCCCCATGGGTGCAGACCTGGCCACCATCCACTTGCTTTGAAGCCCCATCTGCTTGGCTCCAGAGGAGGGCGCCGGTGATCTGCATACAGGCAATGGAAACCTCTATCCAATTGTTGTATTCTTCATAGGGGTTTATGAAGCTGTGCTCTGTCTGGTCCCCCACCTCGAACCCTTTTAGAGTGGGTGACCCTATCAGAGGCGTGAAGCCCCAGACAGCTTAGTTCCTAGGATCATTGTAAGACACAAACCCCTCCGCTATGATAAATTGACAGCTCAAGGAGGGGATCCTCTTGAAATGCTTTGTTATGTGTCAGTACAGACTCGGCAGCAGCTGGTGCATACTGTATACAAATTAGCTAATAAGTTAATTAGCTACTTTCAGTTATCACTAGGTAATTGAACACGTGTTTCCCAGCTATCTTTGGCCAGGAGGTGAGGTGCACCCTGAACTAGTTGCCAGCCAATCGCAGGGCACATAGAAACAAACGCCCATCTTTTGGAGGATGTGGGAGGAAAATGAAGTCCCCGGAGAAATCCCACACAGTCACGGGGAGGACATGCAAACTCCAAACAGACAGGGGCAGGATTAGAACTACGGTCCTCAGAACTGTGAGTGTAACATTCTAATAAGTCATGCCTTTGTGCTATGTTGGTCTGATACAATATAAAATGTCTCAATGAGGTATCTAATGCCAAGATAGGGTGTCTTTATGAGTATATGTTTTTATTATCAAGCATATGGGGTAGAAAATGTTGACATGCCCTGCAAAAAAAACTCAAAATCTTGCCAAGAATATTTAATTTATTGTCAAAACAAACTAAAAATAGACATCACATAAAATGTAAAAAAAAACCTACCAGTGAAACAGAAAAAAAAATACAAATAACCTGGAAAACCTTTCATCTATTTATTTAAAGTAGGAATTATCTTGAAAAAATTAAACAGTCTAGAATTAAGGTGATGAGTCTAGGTGTTTATTTGCACTTTTAAAAAACAGCTGGTAGTATCAGTATCACTTTCAATGTCATAGCTAGTAGGTTCTCCATCCCTATATGTGCCCTTCAGCTGACTGCTGATCATTTCTGTATATAGTCTGACTTTTGAGCTGGGTTGGCTTCAAACACCCTGCACTACTGAACAGGATTAAACAGTATTATGGTACATGGATGAATTTTAGTACTTGGCTCCCAGCACCTGAGAAGCAAGTTCTCTAATCAAGCTCTCCATGGCTCCACAATAAGCTCCAGCACCACTTTATGACACTATCAGGAGGAGATTAGTGATGTCTATTCAAAGGTTGTCGGAGTGATCGGGGCTGAAGAAAAATATTCTTTTAGGCTTTGATGGGATGGGTCCAAAAATGCCGTTCCTGCTGACTGTAATACTGTAGATCCTAATTCTAATATTAATAACTGTAAAGTTGTTGTTTTTTTAGTAATTTGAATAGACACAATTAGAACATCACTGATGGAGTTCTGGAATACTAAGAAACATGTTGGGAAATGTCATATTCTGATTCATAGACTGTACCTTAATATTTAAGGTTATGTACTAACCTGGACAAAGCAATGAGCTGCCTTACATCCATTAAAAAGGATGGTGTATTGTTCAAGAGGAGAATATGAATTTAAAGACAAATTAATATTACCCTGTGCCTACCGTTGTACAGACTCTGATGGTGGTGAGGGAGTTCTTCTCTAGCCGCCCTCCTGTCAATCCCATCTCGTTTTGGAGAACATCTGTTATTCCCACCCTTGTTATATTCCAGCTCAGGACTCATCTGATAGTGATGGTGGTGTCGTATGGACTCTGGACTCCCTACTATCACTCGCTCTTTTCGTTGATGCTCAGGTGTTCCCGGTACTGTTTTCTTTATTTCAGGGCTACCGCTGCTTGCCTCGATGGTGTTATCTGGAAGGTGCCTTTGGCTCAACTCTGGACTGGACTTGGCCATGCCCTTCCCACACCCTGGTGATACTTGCGCTAAAATTAACAACTGCTTCTGGGCAAGTAAGTCAGAGCTGAAGGCCTTGCGGTGTGGGTCGTGTGGTTGCCTGTTGGGAGATTTTTGTTTTTCTCCGCCTCCTCCAAAGCTTTGCGGGTCCACGTTCGTAAGGGAACCTCCTCGTGAGCGGCATGGCTGGGGGAAGGTGTGGTATTCTGGAGTAGAGCTGTGCCTCCTGCCTGAGGAATCGCACATGTCTTCCAGTATGTAGGAAGGTTTCAAGGAGGCAGATCTTGATCCAGGACTCGCACTGGAACCCACAGGTAAGGGTTTATGCTGGGCAATATCAGGGCTGTCTGTGCTTCCTGCACTGGAGGTGCTGCTCCCATCACCAACATCACGTAGCAGGCCAGGTGCAGGTAAACCACAACCCAGCTGTGACAGACTGCTGTGACTGTCAATGGATGTCCTGCGGCCAGGCCCCTCTTGCCCACCTCCACAATTCCCTAATGAAACAGCTGCAGCCCTCTCGTCTTCCAGCATAAGGCACACCTCCTTCAGCTCCAGATTATCTTGTATGACATCAGTCTGCCGCTGCTCCAACTCCTTCAGCTTTTGCAAGTAGATGGCCACCTCCTTTCTCATCAGACCACTGCTGTAGCGGCCCAGCCGCTGCCACTCACGTGTCACCCGTTTCTCTTTCTGTCGGTCATCATCCAGGAAGCAGCACAAGTCCCGGAGCTCCTGGTTATCTTCTTGCAATTTCTGGTTGACATCCTGGTGTTGAAACACAGGCACAAGAGAGGGAAGCGGACACACAAATCAGAACCAGTGAGGGGCAGCATATGTGGTTCAAAATAGTGCTGAAAGATTTTGGAAAATAATGTCATTTTCTTCCCCCGCACTCAATACTGTATTAGACTGATTTAATTTGTGATTATTTTTTCCAAGGTCTTCTTTTCATCTATTGTTGAAAAAAACATGAGCAATAAATTAATCTGTATGACTATAAACAAGATCAGATCCATTATACAGGTGCATGAATTGAATCTCATCTATAAATACATCCATCCATCCATTTTCTTTTGCCGCTTATCCTCAAGAGGGTTGCGGGGAGTGCTGGAGCCTATCCCAGCTGTAAACGGGCAGGGGGAAGGGTACACCCTGAACTGGTTGCCAGCCAATCGCAGGTGATACAGTGAGGAAAATAAATATTTGAACACCCTGCTATATTGCAAGTTCTCTCACTTAGAAATCATCCAGAAATCACAATGAATGATTTTTTTAATGATTTATTTGTATGATACAGCTGCAAATAAGTATTTGAACACCTCTCTATCAGCTAGAATTCTGACCCTCAAAGACCTGTTCGTCCGCCTTTAAAAGTACACCTGTACTCCACGTATTATCCTGATTCAGATCCACCTGTGTGTGTTCATTAGCTGCATAAAGACAACTGTCCACCCCATACAATCAGTATGACTCAAACTTGCAACATGATCAAGACCAAAGAGGTGACTAATGACACCAGAGACAAAATTGTACAACTCCACATGACTGGAAAGGGCTACAGAGAAATTGCCAAGCAGCTTGGTGGAAAAAGGTCCATATTGGAGCAATCATTAGAAAATGGAAGAAGCTAAACATGATGGTCAATCTCATTTGGAGTGGAGCCCCATGCAAGATATCATCTTGTGGGGTCTTAATGATCCTTAGAAAGGTGAGTAATCAGCCCAGGACTACACGACAGGACATGGTTAATGACCTGGTACCACCATTTCCAAGGTGACTGTTGGTAATACATTAAGACGTCATGGTTTGAAATCATGCATGGCACGGAAGGTTCCCCTGCTTAAACCAGCGCATGTCAAGGCCTGTCTTAAGTTTGCCAATTACCATTTGGATGATACAGAGGAGTCATGGGAGAAAGTTTTGTGGTCAGATGGGATCAAAATGGAACTTTTGGGTCATAATTCCACGAAACGTGTTTGGAGGAAGATTAATGATGAGTTCCATCCCAAGAACACAATCCCTACTGTGAAGCTTGGGGGTGGTAGTAGCATCATGCTATGGGGGTGTTTTTCTGCACGTGGGACAGGACGACTGCACTGTATTTAGGAGAGGATTACCGCGGCCATGTATTGTGAGATTTTGGGGAACAACCTCTTTCCCTCAGTCATAGCATTGAAGATGGGTTGTGGCTGGGTCTTTCAACATGACAATGACCCGAAGCACACAGCCAGGAAAACCAAGAAGTGGCTTCGTAAGAAGCATATCAAGATTCTTGCATGGCCTAGCCAGTCTCCAGACCTAAACCTAATCAAAAATCTTTGGAGAGAGCTGAAAGTTTGTGTTTCTCAGCGACAGCCCAGAAACCTGTCTGATCTAGCGAAGATCTGTGTGGAGGAGTGAGCCAAAATCCCTCCTGTAGTGTGTGCAAACCTGGTGAACAACTACGGGAAGCCTTTGACCTCTGTAATTGCAAACAAAGGCAACTGTACCAAATATTAACATTGGTTTTCTCAGGTGGTCAAATACTTATTTGGAGCTGTATCACACAAATAAATTGTTAAAAATTCATACATTGTGATTTCTGGATTTTTCTTTTTAGATTATCTCTCCCAAGGTGGACATGCACCTACGATGAAAATTTCAGACACCTTCATGATTTCTAAGTGGGGGAACTTGCAATATAGCAGGGCATTCAAATACTTGTTTTCTCTCTATGTATATATATACACATCCATTATCCAAGGAGCTTATCCTCACAAGGGTCACGGGAGAGCTGGAGCCTCTCCAAGCCAGCTTTGAGCGAAAGGCGGACTACACCCTGAACAGGGCGCCAGTCAGTCGCAGGACAGATATCAACACCATCACTAAGCAGGAATCAATTCCACGATCGCCCACACCAAAGTCAGGCATGTGTAAAACTTCATCAACAGTGACTCCTATAAATTTATATATTTTATATATATATATATATATATATATATATATATATATATATATATATATATATATATAATTTAAAAATCCTACCTCTGTCCAGTCAGTAACCACACACTTAAGTCATACTGAGAATATTTATAGATAGATAGATAGATAGATAGATAGATAGATAGATAGATAGATAGATAGATAGATAGATAGATAGATAGATAGATAGATAGATAGATAGATAGATAGATAGATAGATAGATAGATAGATAGATAGATAGATAGATAGATAGATAGATAGAATATTCTGAGAACATATATGTTGTGAGGAACTTGGCCGACTTTGATACGCTGGTGGTCATTTTATTTTTTATATTATTATTTTGTCGGCAGCACGGTGGGTCTGCTGGAAAGTGTTGGCCTCACAGTCATGAGGACCTGGGTTCAATCTCATCCCTTCCTGTGTGGAGTTTGCATGTTCTCCCCTGCGATTGGCTGGCAATCAGTTCAGGGTGTACCCTGCCTCCTGCCCGTTGACAGGAGACCCTTGTGAGGATAAGCAGCTAAGAAAATGGATGGATGGATGATTATTTTGTCCTATATGGCCTTATGATACATTTGTAGATGCTGGCATGGATTGTAGTATTGCACTATGTATTTGTGCTTGTAGCTACAGGCGTGAAACACTTCCTACAGCCTGATTTACTTTGTACCACATCATCTTTCAAAAATCCTAAATACTGTTGGCCTGGCCAACCAAAGGACACTGCAGACTCCTGTTTGACAAAAAAGTCATCTCTCTGTGCCCTTGCTACATGCTGCTGAGGTCATTTTCAAACATCCATTCATTTTCTTAACTGCTTATCCTCACAAGGGTTGTGGGAGTGCTGAAGTCTATCCCAGATGTTATCGGGCAGGAGGCCGAGTGCGCCCTGAACTGGTTGCTAGCCAATCGCAGCGCACATAGAGCCAGACAACACTCGCACACACAATCACACCTCAGGGCAATTTAGAGTATCTAATTAATGCATGTTTTTGGGAAGTGGGAGGAAACCGGAGTGCCTGGAGAAAACCCACGCAGGCACGGAGTGAACATGAAAATTCCACACAGGCAGGGCCAGGATTTGAACCCCGGTCCTCAGAACGATGCGAATGCTCGTTTGTTTCTATGTGCGCTGCAATTGGCTGGCAACCAGTGCTAGGTAGACCCCGCCTCCTGCTAGGAGTTAGCTGGGTTAGGCTCCAGAAGTCCTACGACCCTTGTGAGGATAAGCAGCTTAGAAAATGGATGGATGGATCTGTGGTTTAGACTCCAGTATTTTTTTAAGATCATAGGAGTGTGAAGTCATGAAAGTCCTTTGTGATTGGTTGAGGAGCTGTGGGAGAGGGTATTTGATTGAATGTGGTGACATATTACCATCCCACTTATTCTGAGTAGGGTACGCCTCCTCTAATATTGCAGGATATGCCCCACTGCTTCCAAATGAGAAAAAGTATGAATTAACTGTGGTAGCGCTAATATGGTTACTTAATCCTGACCCAAAATATTCCTAAACCACCCTAACACCAATCCTAGCCCAAAATCCAGCCATAAAAACATTTTTGTTTTTACTTTGTACAAATATCATATTTATACTGATCATCTTCAGAAATATCATTTGTGAATTTCTCTAAAGACCAAATTGTGTTGGTCCATTAAAAATATTACTTTAAGATTTGATAATTTAAAAATCTAAATAAATTAATACCACCACCAAAAGATTTTACAAACAAATGTTCATCTATACCTAATAGTACTAATGCCAAATTTTAAATTGTAGTTCTTTTAAAGAGGGTCAACCTAAATAATGATTTTAGCCACTTCACTTAATTCGTTTTATTGTAGATTGCTGTGCAGTGGCAGTCCTGGACCGAATGGGGCCCTGTGTGATGTCCACATTGGGGTGGGGGGAAGCGGGGTGGTGGTTGCAGTGCCACCTCTCAGAGAATGCCACTACCCATAATCACCCATATCAAAAACTGCTCATGAAGCTACATTTCCAAGTAATATTCTTAACAGTGAGTTTACAGATTGTATATTCTTGATATGTATTGCACAGTTAACCTTTCTGCGATATGATACACACTCATACACACAGACACATGCATTTTACACAGTATTCTATCGTGGTTAAATGTGTCCCAAAACTGAAAAAAAAAAAAAAATACAAATATTCACACACATCCTGAGTGCTTGGCCCCCAGTCCTTACAAGCTTGGAGTGCATCTTCCATTTGTTAATTTCCAACTAGCTAGTATACTTGTGAAAAGGTCTGTATGATAATTTCATATGAACAAAAATTATAACTATATTAACATCAACATACAATGAATGAAAAATGACCTGTGTAAATTTAAATTTTAATATACTTATTCCATTGGGACGTCCAATTATGAGTCTTCCAACAATGTGTTCCCAGTGGAAATTCACGATATGACTTGAATAGTCTAAGGAATATTTCATGGGCCATGTGCCCAAGCTACTAAAGTCTTCTTAGACCTTTTTAGAATTAATCTCCATTCCATATCACCTTCAAACTCCGGATCTCATGAAGGTGTTGTTGGAGCCTTCTGTTGACTTCTCGCATCAGGTTTCCGTGCTCCACGATGACGCCTCGCTTCTCCGCTTCGGTCCTGCGCAACCGTCTCACTAGCTCGTCTTTACTCCACAGGAGCAGCTCCTCGTCGGGTACCTTGGCAATGTCGTCCGCGTGACTGTCTGCTCTTTTGGGAAGCTGTGCAATTTGCGCTGCGCCTTTGTCCATCTTTTACAACTCCAATAAGGGCCCAAAAAGTAGGGTCCGAAGAATTGTAGAGAAAAAGGCTAAAAAACTCGGACCCAACCCGGACCGGGATGCCAAGCCCGTCCACCGTTATGTTTCTGCATCGTTGTCATTTAGGTTGCCACACCTCGCTCTTCGGATGCTATTTGTAATACCGAAGCATCACCAGAGCTCTGTGCCTCCGCCCGAGACCTTGAACGGCTTGGCGGAAGGTGGAGGTCTCTGTCCAGGTTCTGAATACCGCCATGCGCCCACCGACAGTTGCGCAGCGGAGAGAAGATCGAGGAGGACTCGAAGGGAAGGCAGCGGGTGCAAAGACAGCTCGGATGAACCGACGTGTACATGTTGGCAAATCTCTGCAAACGCTTCTGTACAAGCCTCTCTTTGTACGCCATCTGCTGTAATTTATAGAACAGTACAACCAACGAGTGAAGGGGATTACAGTGGTTTTGCACATGTTGATAGGATCTATTTATTAAAGTTAAAGAGTTATGTCAGGGTCATGGAAGCCTAACATTCATATGCACAGTAGAGCTGATAATTACTTTGGCATCTTGGTGGTATAATTGGAATAAATATTTATTTTAGTGCAATGTATTGCCTTTTTTTGCTCAAACTAATAGTGTGTAACACACATGCCTGCTGTGGAAAATTGTTGATGTGTTGTATAAGTCATCATTTGACTTTGTGAGACAATCAAGGTAATAGCTGTGACCATTCAAGCGCAAACGAAGGGATTCTGAAGCATCAAAGCACACGGACACAATTTGGATACTTAATTGTTTTTAGCACACTTAAAAAAGCAGCTGTTGGCTAAACCTGCATGTTGCTTTTCTACCAGAAGTGTAGACAAATTGCTATTGACCCCTCTTGGAGCTCAAAGGCGGTGGAGATGAGAAGCAGGGGGTAGCTGTTGTTCACCGAAATGTTGTTTGAACCCCGGTAATCAAAATAAGGACACAGGGTCTTGTGTTCTTCTTATTCACAAAAAAGAACCACACACAAGATGGGAACGAGGAGGGATGAATGAGTCCGACTGCCAGTGATTCCACCACATACTCTGTCATGGCTTGGCGCTCTGGACTTGTAAGAGAAAATAACCTCCCATGCGGAGGTGTGGTTCCAGGCAGCAAGTCAATTGACCCCTCCGTACAGGTACACTTAACCACGCCTCCTGAAGTGATGTCACGCCACGTGCGGCTACGTCAGACAAACAATTAGCAAAAAGGGCGGCACAGCAAGAAAAGAATAGAGCGAAACTGTCCAATTTACCGGCTGATTTCTCACTCGCATTCTTAGCTAACAGTGAAATATCATTGAAAAGTAGACAGCAGGGCTTCAAGTTTTTCAACGAGGGGTATTTCAATGGTATTTACATGCATATCGACGGAGAAACCATTGATATTAGCGCAAGATCTTTCCAGAGTCAGAGGAAGACCGAGAAGCCACATAATATAAAATATTATAACCCAAAGACGAATTCGTCATTGACAGTTTCCTATTTTCGTGTTACATATCACAGTTGTGTGCAGAATCTGAATATGTATCTGTACAGCCGTTTGTGAACCGCCGTATGAAGGAAAAGAAGAAGGCGAGGCTTGATTTACGAGTTGTTTCTCTCGTTTTTTTTTGTGTAACGTCACGTGCTCCCCTCAATAATTATTCTTGAATTAGTGCCGAACCTACTTAAGTTCCGACCGAGTACGACAATCACTACATTAGTGTCCTCAAACATCCTTCCTTCAGTCTTGGTGTCTCGGTGCACGTCGAAGGCTTTTAGGACTGCTAGTCAGGTTTAGCTTAGCTCATTAGCCGCGAACAAAGGGACACGTTTGTGCAGTCAGATAATCGCAAAATATCGCTCAACACAGATAAAGTGTGTCAATCATTCACACTTAGCTACTTTATGCAAGCGAATAACTGCTAATTCATTTATATGAGACATGTATTGAAAATCAAATATAGGGCTTACCTTCGTGCAAACATATCTTTTCCGGTTGATGGATTCAGTTGATCATGCGGTCTTCCATAAAGTTTGATCCATCAAAGACATTTTTCGTACTCGGTCTTCTGTTCCGGTTGATTTTTGATGGATTCAGTTGATGATGCGGTCTTCCACAATGTTTGATCCATCAAAGACATTTTTCGTACTGGGTCTTCGGTTTTGGAAAGGGTACGAATTGAACTCCACCAACTAGCCTTTCAGGATACCTGTCGTCACTATTATAAAGTCCGTGACTACACATCTTAACCATATCTATTGTTAAAGAACCCAAATACGAGATAAAATGCTAACAAAAGCTATACTGGACCATACAACGTTGTCTGAGGAAACTGCGGGTCCAAAAAAGGGGTGTGGTTTATGCAGATCTCTGGCCTCTGATTGGTTAGCGACGCGGATGACGCAATTTCTACGGAAGGGTCAGTTGCATGGTTATACAGCCTGTGCGGTGGAAGTCTTGGATTAAGAAAAAAATGGAATATAATCTCAACCAAGGGTTTCCTTATGTGAGAACATGATTAATGGCATCAAAAACATGAAAACGAATAGGCTCAGAGTGTAAATTCAGGATTGTCATTGTGAGTGTTTGGGTGTGATGAGTAACATCGCCCCACTCAAAAGTACCATCTGCAGCCTAGGGGTTGCGATGACGTTTGACATTTGGCCTCACAGTTCTAGAGACCGGGGTTCAAACCCCAGTCCCACCTGTGTGGAGTTTGCATGTTCTCCCTGTATCTGCATAGGTTTTCTCTGAGGACTCCAGTTTCCTTCCACATCCCAAAATCATTAATTGGAGGCTCTAAATTACCTGCTGTCAATCTTCAACATGTGGCATACTATTTTGTTCATTTATCTCAGTGAAAAAGTGTTTCGGTCTGAAACATTTCGTTTCCCTAAATTTCACTTCCTCACTATATGTAAGTGATTTATGGATTAAAGAGGCTTGGGGGTGCTAAGTTAAAATGAACCAACAAATCTGATTCATCCATCCACTTTCTTTGCCGCTTATCCTCACGAGGGTCACGGGGAGTGCTGGAACCTATCCCAGATGTCAACAAGCAGGAGGCAGGGTACACCCTGAACCCGTTGCCAGCCAAATGCAGGGTAAATCAGATTCATCACAGTTAATTAATTATCAAACAAGGGTGGTCATTACTTTTTGACAGAGGGGTTTAAACAGACCCCCCTTCCTTAATACTGTATATAAAATCACCATTTAAAAACACCGTTTTATTTTTGCTTCACTTGTCCTTTTGTGATCTTTACTTGCTTTTTCACAGCACTATATGTTCTCAGGCAAGTGTCAAAGCACTGGTTTGCCACACCTATTACAGTGATATGTTCAAAGTAGTGCTACTTGATCATCCAGTTTTTGGCAACTCAGAGATGATGGAACAGTCTGTTTTGACAGTGTTATTTCTTTTTTTTTTTTCCCTATGTAAAGCGTTGACCATTAATAATATTTGCACTAATGGAACACCATGCCCTGAATACACTTTGGTCGCATTGAATGAGGTAAGTTATCTGCTCGTTGTTAACCGCTCTCAAACGCCACTGATGAGTTATTCTCCTCCATAGTATGTTTGTGAAATGTTTTGTGAATTTTTTCACATTTGCTTACAGGATTTCGAAACCCGTCTGTATGTAGAAACTCGCTGGATTACCACTAAAATAATACATCATCAGATAACTGATGTGATCGCTGCACATAACAGATTGAAAAAATTCTGCGACAGACAGAAGGCTCAAGGTAGGATCTCAGGCTCTGAAAGATTATCTTGAATTTCATTTTGTCTTCTCCACCACCTCTCAAATGTACTTGACTATCATTCATTTTTAAGTACTTACAAGTAATTTCAGCCAACGAATGAGATTCAGTATGAACTTCAACCAAATGTTCATTTATGTTTACGCCGGTACTATTTTAACAATAGGCTACTGTACCTAATTATTGCCTCTCAGTACGATGCAGTGCAATAGTTATATATCCAATGTTAGACAGTGTTAGGCAAAGCTGTCTTCCTTTGTGATGTGCCTGTCATGATACAGAATTGGATCCGTGCAGGTTATCCAATGCCTAACAGCTGGCCTGTCCTGATCACGTTCACTGAAGGTGCAAATGCTAACATGTCCTGGTTTGTGCCAAATGAAACAGAAATGGCTGTTACCAATGACACAGATGTGGTATTGCAAACAAAACCTGGGGGCACTGTTTATGTCAGGTAAGAAACAGTCATTGCTTTCTTTAAACCCTTGGGCTATGTTTTAAGCAAATATTTAAAGTATATTAAGATGTACAGTAGTTGAAGTACAGTTTTCAAAGTATAATTAACATTATAGTCAAACCCGTAAGGTTGAAAGAAGCCTGATATTTTAAAGTGCAGCATTTTGCAATTTAAACAATACATGGTGACTGCAACGTTTTAATATGTAATATTTTTCTCTTGCCACATCCTGTAAAGAAAATTTGGAGAAATACCAAGCAAGGAGATTGGCCAAATGAATAAAGACAAGCTCCAAGATGCCTTGACACAAGCTGTGAAGCCCTTTGTTGACAACCCCTACTCTGGAGCTGGTTACACTTCCTATTATGCTTTGCAGCAGTACAGTGAAATTTGGATGAGTGCCCCCGAAATGCCATAAACAACCTCGTCCTTAAT
The DNA here is from genome assembly GCF_019802595.1 of Syngnathoides biaculeatus. Classification (NCBI taxonomy): domain Eukaryota; kingdom Metazoa; phylum Chordata; class Actinopteri; order Syngnathiformes; family Syngnathidae; genus Syngnathoides; species Syngnathoides biaculeatus. The sequence goes on from NC_084651.1 coordinate 24,918,750, forward strand.
TGTGAAATTTGAACCTGCTGTTGTCATTTTGAATCTTTCTTCTATATCAAGATCCCATATTTTGAAAATGAGTCCCATTTCTGAACAGACATCTAAGAAAATGAAATAAAAAAATAAAATGGTCCAAATCAACCATTTTTGCATCTGCATTAAATTTTAATGGAGTATACACTTAGATGATTGCAAAATAAAATGTGCTAAATAGCATAAGTTGAATCTTAAATTCATTAAAATCAGACAAGTCTTTTTGAGCTGTTTCAATAAACATAATTCTGAGCTAACCCAACTCCTACATGTTGCCTGATCTTCTCCAGTGTTGAAAGCTTAGCAGGGTGGTCCTGGTTAGAGCTTGGATTGGAGACCACCTAGTAATACCAAGTGTTGGGGTTAGGCACTGGGGCAATTACCTGCTCCAGTAAGAAAAAGTACAGATGACGGCAACCACAATTGAGGCCTGGCACTGAGAGCTCTCACTAATTTTCGCTGAGGTTTTGCAGAGTTCTGTATGTACTTATATGCTAAATAAATATGAAGCACTTTAAAAACACCTTCCACTTTCATCAAACAATAAACCTGCACAAGTGCTTTGGTTTGCTTATTCATAGCACTTCTCATCAGATCAAAACTACCTTGTTGTCTTGTGGTGAAGAAATGTGTACTTTATCTTGATTTTCTTGTTTAGCCTGTTTGCTCGGAAGCAGGACAACACTTGACTTTAATAAATGGAAGCTTGGAAATAAACTAAAAGAAATAAAGAGCGTTGGTTCTGTCTCAGGTCAATTTCACTCCATATATTTAACGCCAGGTGGTAGTATAGGCTCAGTTATGATGTGGCTTGATTGAATATTAGCTAATCAGAATTATTATTCCTTGTTCAATCCGTAAATCAAACAACCATCCATCGTACGACCACTCTGTCTTTTTTTTTAATCTTTGGACATCTACACTTTTCTAGTTGTTACTTTCAAGCACAAACTTTTTACTGCATTTTGAAAAGCACAGCTGCAAAATGTTTAAAATTTACTCTATATAGCTTCATTGATTGTAAACATTTTAAAATCGCAGAAAATGGAAAAAATGACCATCACTATCATCATTTTCATTGTAAAATAAAATTATCAGTCGGCACTTGGGGCATCTTGTTAGGTGACTGGTGCAAGACCATTTCCAAAGAGCTCTATGGGCAAACCAGTGAAAATGGAACCATTATCCAAGCTGCTTACCATCACAAGGGTCACAGGGGAGCTGGAGCCTATCCCAGCTAGCTTCAGAAAAAAGGCAGACGATACCCTGAACAGGTCGCCAGTCAGTCTCAGGACAGATATCAACACTATCACTAGCGTGAATCAAACCCATGCTGTCGCACCAAAGTCAGGTGTGTGTAACACTACACCATCAGTGACTCCCTGTGCCCTGGGATTGGCTGACAATCATTTCAGGGTGCACCGTGCCTCCTGCTCGATGAGGGCTGGGATAGGCTTCAGCATTCCCGCGACCCTTGTGAGGATAAATGGCTAAGAAACATGATGAATGGATGGACATTTAACAGTGACTACTGAATATACCAGAATTACTGGCTGAACCATTTTTTCTGGATATTTTGTTATTTTTACTCCATTCTTTTTTTAGGCTTTTCTTTCTCTTTTTTTTCTGATGCACTTCTTCCTAGAATAATGTGTGTGTATGTCGTGTGCGTGGGTCTGTGTGTGTGTGCGTGTGAGTGTGTGTGTCTCCCTGTCCTCTTACATTGGGGATTTTGATAGGAGATGTCAGTGTCAGCCCCGAGGAAATGCGCTTACTAATAGTGTTTGCTTAGTGGAGGAGAGTGCAGTAAGAATGTAACGTTAAAAGTATTCAGCTGTGTGTGTGTGTGTGTGTGTGTGTGCGTGTGTGCAAGTGCGCGTGTGCGTGTGTGCGTGTGTGTGTGTGTGTGTGTGTGTGTGTGTGTGTTGTGTGTGTGTGTGTAACACACTTGCATATTTCCTAGCACAGGCAGTTACTGAATGTTGCTTCATTAAACAATATATTTTCGTATAACCTGTAGGTATCCATGCAGCTTACACTGGAAACATCAACCCATCCAATTTTCATTTCACCCTCCTTAGCAGGGTCATTGGATCCGAAGGATGCACTGTTGTTTGCCAATCATTTTACTTTCTCTTGATTTGTTTATGAAACTTCTTAGCAAAAGTCAGACTTCATGAAAAGTTCTTGAACTTCTGAAGTTTTCATGTTAATGTGCTTTTTTCACAGTTTTCCCACAATTTTGGTTTGGAAACTGTGTCTTCACAAAATGGGAACTCTTATAATAAAGTTATTCATTTATGGAGTGAGCACCAAGAGCCTGCTCAGGTATGTAGTACTTTTGAGGGATCTGAAATGTTTTCCATCTTGCATGCAATGTTGAGCAACATTTTCACTTGAATGACCACTAGTTGCATTTTGTCTCAACCAGCTCTTTTGAAATGTCTCCGGCTATGCATCTACTTTCTACTGTTTTAATGTAACTTCATTTTTGCATCATGCTAATAAATGAAGGACTGCGGACAATGAGGTTTACGATGTGCTGGGGGGGCCACTGCTGAGTCCTGGAGACTCAAAGATGCCACAGAGTTGCGATGAGGCGCATATGATGGGATCCTTCAAGGTTCAACACTTTCCTCATAATTTGTCAAGTTTCTCTACAGATAAAACGTACACGTCAAGCAGTTCAGAGTAACTTTGTACTTACTGTTCAGAAAGTAGACTGTGAAAGCAATCTGAATTATTTCATCCAGAAGCTTTGTTTACACTGGGAATGAAGCCCAACATTTTTTTCCAAGTAAATTTGACACTCTGCCCAATCCTAAAGTCCATGCACTGGCTTTCAGTCAGTTTTAGAATAGATCTTAAAGTTCTGCTACTGGTCTATGAATAACTAAATGATTTAGGTCCTGAATACATGAAAGAAATGCTTACGAAATATAAACCCAGTAGAGCTCTGAGATCGACATACTCAGGTCAAATAATGGAGCGCAGAGTCCCAAGCACACATGGTGAAGCAGCATTTAGCTATCATGCAGCACACAAATGGAATAAGTTGCCAACAGAGGTGAGGTCAGGCCCAAGTGTGAATGCTTTTAAATCCAGGTTGAAACTCTTTTTTTTCCTCATGCTTTTTAGAATATATCCACTTTTGGATCATATTACTTGCACTGTATGCGGTTTTAATTATTTTTTTGAATATTTTGTTTGTCATTTTAATTATTTGTATCCGGTTTTAAATGTTTTATCTCTGTTTTCAAATGCCTTTAATCATGTATAGCACACTGAGTTACCTTGTGTATGAAATGTGCTCTACAAATAAATTTGCTTTGCTTTGCTTTACTTCCTCTATGTGCTGCCATGTAACTCTAACCTGCCCAAACCTTTCAGGATTTGTAACTTTAACTACATTAAAAGGACTGCTGCTTTTACCAGTCAGAGCACTTACTATCAACTTTGACAAGCAAAATCCATCCGTAGCAAGATGTGGACATGAATATATTCATTAATCACAATTCTCTGGTGAGTTTGATAAATTTGATTGACATGCTTTGTTTTTTTTAATCATCATAATGTTATTGGATAAAATAATATATAAATTCTGGAGTGCTCCAGATTCTTGGCACAGATGTGGGCAATCATATGTATATGTATCGCTGTCTCCATGTCCCCTGCGATTGGCTGTTAACCAGTTCAGGGTGTACCCCGCCCACTGCCCGATGACAGCTGGGATAGGCTCCAGCACTCCTGCAACCCCTGTGAGGATAAGCAGCTGAGAAAAGGGTTGGATGGATTTTAGTTTTTAGAAGCCCCATTTTTTGACCAGTTGTCTTGACAACACAGTGTATATCTACTGTCGTGTAACTTACATAAAGACATACAGTAAACAATAATGTTAGCTGCTATATTATTCGACCTGAAATTATCGCACGTCTGGGAGAGATTACATTAATAGTTATTAGAGATTTTGGGCATAAATAAAACTACACAACTGACAGTTTAGATTTTAAATTCAAATATTTCACTTTGGTAGGAAACAGATATTTTAAAAATATGCGAGTACTACCGAGGTTTTGCAGTTGTAAGCTTGGATTGTTACAAAAAAACAAGCAATTTTCACATCTTCCAACCTATCTTTTCATCAACCTTGTGGAAGCAGCAATTAGCTGGAAAAAAATTGAATAAGTTGCTAACAGAGGTGACGTGAGCCCCAAGCGTGAGAGTTTTCAAATCCAGCTTATAGACTTCTTTTTTCTCATACATTTTAGAGTGCTTCCACTTTCAATATTTCTTGCAATGTAATATGTTTTAATTGTAGTTTTATTTTCAAGTTTTTTTTCTTTGTATTCTGCTTTAATCATGTAAAGCGCAAAAAAAGTTCCTTTGCTTTACCTGTGTGGCGTTTGCATGTTCTTCGTGTGCCTCCTTCAGTTTTGTAAAGATAAAGTACTCTGGTTTCTCTCCACATTCCAAAAATCCATCCATCCATTTTCCTAACCGCTTATGCTCACAAAGGTCAGGGGAGTGCTGGAGCCTATCCCAGCTGTCAATGGGCTGGAGGTATGGTAAACCCTGAACTGGTTGCCAGCCTATCGCAGGGTACATAGAGACAGACAACAATCACACTCTCAATCACACTTAGGGGCAATTTAGACTGTCTGATCAATGTTGTATGTTTTTAAGATGTGAGCGCAAACCGAAGTGCCCAGAAGAAACCCACGCAGGCATGGGGAGAACATGTAAACTCCACATAAGCGGGGCCGGGATTGAACCCTGGACCTCAGAACTGTGAGGCCAACACTTTGGTTGCAAATGGTTATTCATCCATATGGGCCCTGCAATTGGTTGGCCACCACTTTCAGGGTGTAGCTCGACTCTTGCCCAGCATCACCTGGGGTTATTGCAGTATGTGGAAAATGCATGAAATAAAATACAAATGACCTGCCGTCCTAATTGAAATGGAGCAGTGGAATGCATTACTGTACCAGTGTACCATATGCTCTTTTCTGATATGTCATCTTATCAAGTCACACTAATTTGTGACCACCAAAAGAAAACATGATTCGTGTGTCTCTGCAAATGAAGCTTTCATGATGGATGGTGCACTGTTGTACTGTACTGTAAGTGATCCTAAAGAAGTTTATGTCCCTGCCTTTCCAATGCAAGTGTATAGTGTTGATGTGAACTTGCATGGATTATACAGCATTAGTTTGCCCACATCAGGCTTGGTGAAGGATTAGTCAACTCGCTTTAGCAGAAAAGCAGATTTGTCAGGCATGCTGTATTTATCTCTTCTCTCTGTATCTCACTATGAGTCATGAACACACTGTACTATACATGCACACACACACACACACACACACACACACACTCCCCCCCACACACACACAAAACACACACAGAAACAAGACACATGATGAACACCGCCCACCTACCTCGGAGGCCTTCTTCCAGAGGTCAAGAAACATGCTTCATGCTATGGTCTAACATTGCTAAGCAGAATTCTTATTCATGTGCTGCACCGAACATCTGTAGAGTCTCTGAGGCGAATCTTTATTTCAGTATTTATAGCAGGCTATACTTCATCAATATAGAAATCAAATATATACAGTAATCCACCTGGAAGGATGGAAATTTGAATTCCGCACTGGAAAAATCATGAAAATGTGCTAATTATAAAAGGCTGGATTTACACTAGGCAAATCAAGTGGCACGAGTGTGATTTACCCCCACCCCTAATAACCTGGTTTGGGCATCTGGCACAGGATTGCAAACTGGGAGAAAAGCATCCATGACTGCATTGCGTCATTGCAAGCCAAATGGCATACAGTACATACGAACCAAATGACAAACTTCCAGTAAATCCAAACTTCCTGACAAAACTATGCATTTCCCCTGGATGAAAAAAAGTGCTTTTTTTACCGCATGCCATTTTTTTTCCCATCTTTGAGTATTTGAAATAATAATAATAATATTACCCTCTATGTCATCGATTCCCGCCCCAAGTGTTTTGTAATCCGATAGGCATTTATCATTTATTTATTATTAAAATACACCAAGTACAGTACAAAATACTGTAAAAAAAAATAATCTTTGTAAAGTTTTAAGGTTGGCATAACGGTGGAGAAGCTGTAAAGTCTTAGCCTCACAGTTCTGAGGTCCAGGGTCAATCCTGGCCCCGCCTGTGTTGAGTTTGCATGTTCTCTCCATCACTGCATGGGTTTTCTCCGGCTAGTCCAGTTTTTTTCCCACATCCTCAAAACATGCAATATTCATTGGAGTGATTGTGAGTGCAACTGTTGTCGTTCTCCATGTGCCCTGCAATTGTCTGGCAACCAGTTCAGTGTGTACCCCGCCTCCTGCCCAATGACAGCTGAGATAGGCTAAGGCAACTCCCGCGACCCTCGTGAGGATAAGCGGGTCAGAAAATGGATGGATGGAAGTTTTAATGTTTATCCAAACTGACCTCACTGCTACATGAAGGGGAAGATTTCCCGTTCCAACTGATGCTATTTTCTGTCCGTGAAATCCATTAAAGTGAGGTCTGCTAAATCCATTTCTATCCATGATATAGGACGCTGATGCTTTTGAATTTTTCTGTCTCCTTCCGGCAAATAACATTGAACTTTGATGTTGCAGAAGCTTTCTGCGGATCTTTGCTTGTGTTGGAAAATGAGCTAAGCGTTATTTGGGTTTCGTAAGACACATTAAATCGTGGCAGTTGTGTGTTTACTTCGAGTTTGAATATGATTTCCTCATTCCGAACACAGCCAGAATATTGTTTATAAGAGGATGTGTGCACTTTTGAAAGAATGTTACCTGTTTTTTTTCTTGCTTCCCCACTCCAGACAATTTTTTTTCAATTGAATTGTACAAATAATAGGTTAAATAATAGTGGAGGCAACTGTTTTAAAAGCATTTTTCATCTTCTGATTGTTGCATTTCACAAAAACTGCCATCTGAATAGGGGGTGTGTAGATTTCTTAATTCAACAGTTGCTTCAGTTTACATTGCATTGACTTTGTCAACTGAAATAAATGTGTAATACATACCCTATTGCTGGAAGGCTTGGTGGATAAGTGATTAGCACATCTGTCACACAGTCCAGAGGACAGGGGTTCAAATTTAGCCTTTCCTCTGTGGAGTTTGCATGTTCTTGCAATACCTGAGAGGGGTTTCTCCTGGTGCTCTGTTTTGCTCCCAAATCATGTATGGTAGATTAACTGAATACTCTGAATTGCCCATCGGAGTGAAAGTGAGTGCGAATGGTTGTTTAATTATATATGCACTGTGACTGGCTAGTTCAGGGTGGGATGGGATCCAGCACACCCACGAACCTAAAGTGGAGAAGCAGTATGGAAAATGGATGTATGGATGGATATACGCCTGTCTTTTTTTATCGTATGCTTAATTTTGGCGATGGGTGCCCACTTTGGTTTTGATTAGCTCCCCCAAAAATCTCTGTGGACGAGCCTGGCCGAAGCTATAATGATACATTGCGGGGGCATAGACCATTTAAAAAGACTACACATCAAATTCATGACCCAGGGGCCTGATCCTGCAAGTCACGGCATATTATTTGGCCCGAGAAAGCAAATCATGTGAATCAACTTCCATGACTTTTCCTAATCTCTGTACCAAAGTTTCAAATTAACACATGGTATACCAATCCACCCATTTTCTTAGCTGGTTATCCTCACAAGGGTCCCGTGAGTGCTGAAGGTTATCCCAGCCTTCAACGGGCAGGAGGCAGGGTACACCCTGAATTGGTTGTCAACAAATCGCAGGGCACATAGAGAGAAACAGCTCCAAGCCTAATCAAATCTAAAGGCAATTTAAAGTGTCCAATTAATGTTGCACGTTTTTGGGATGTGGGAGGAAACTGGAGTGCCTGGAGAAAACCCGCACAGGCACGGGGAGAACATGCAAAGTCCACACAGGGAGGGCCATGAAGTGGTTGTATGCCAAAGAGGGCACATACAGACTACCAACCATTCACACACACAATCACACTTAAGGGAAATTAAGAGTTTCCACAATTGATCCATGTTTTTGGGATGTGAGAGGAAACCAGAGTCCCCAGAGAAAACCCACACAGGCATGGGGAGAACATGCAAACTCCACGAAGGTGGGGCCGGAATTTTAAACCCAGACTTCAGAACTGTGAGGCCAACGCTCTAACTAGTCTTCCAACGCCCACAATAAATATAATCTACAATTTTTAAATTCCTAGAATTTCTCCTCAATCTCTGCACATCTCAATATGAGCTGATTTCAAAGGACTGAAAATAGTTCAACTTGCTGCTCTTATTTTATTTGTTTATATTAATTACATTCTCATTTCATTTAAATATAAGAATATTAAAAATGAATTTCCCCAGCAATAAATAAATAAATAAATAAAAACTCACACGTCAACACTGGGGCACCCAATGGATGTGTCCTTTCTCCACTGCTCCAGCTGCACCCCAATGCACCCGTCTATCAAAAGGTTTGCAGATGACATCACATTCATCAGCCTCATCATGGTAATGAATCTCCGTATCGACAGCAAGTGGAGCTCATGGAATTTTGCTGGGCCCAACGTGGAGCTGGAAACGCTCAAGAAGGTAGAAATAATGATGGACTTCAGGAACATCCTTTAATAGCTCACCTCAACTCACGCTGTCCAACTGTCCTGTGTCAGCCGTTGAGAACTTGATTTCTGGGAATTAGTTTCTAAGGACCTGAAGTGGGAGACCGATGTCTTCTCTATCCTCAAAAGCACCCAGTCGAGGATGTAAGTCTTGGAGCTTCTGACGAAGCACGGCCTTCAACAGGAGCTGTTGAGGCAGTTCCAAACAGCTATCACATCATTGAACCAGTTCTCTATGCATTCATTACAATATGGTTTGGTGCTGCCAAAAAGAAGGACAAAACACAGTCAAGACGAATGAAAATATTATTACTATCCTCCTCTCCACTTTTGAGGACTTGCACGTAGCCAGAACTAAGATACAGTAAGGCTGTGCAAAATCCGCTTGGACCCTACACATTCTGGTCCCCAACCACTCTAGCTCGTTCCCTCAAGCAGCTACTATCAACTTCTTAAAAAGTTAACTTACCATTTCATTGCAACATGCTGTCAATTTCTCACATCTCTGTCAGCACACTTCAACATTATTTGTACAGTCACTGTTTTATCATACTCCACTATTTGCACGGGGTTGTTGATTTCTACTGGCCACTACGTTTTTAAGACTTTTTGCATCATTTGCACAATCGTCAGTGTACCAGATAATAGCACTACTGGTCAATTTAAACTGCTTTAAATTGCTTGAGGACAACATCATGTGCACAATTGCCATTGTATCGGCATCACCACACTAGTGGGTCACTTTCATTGTTCAATGACTCTCCAGGTGTGTTTTTTATGTCCAAATTTTATATTTCGTCATAGTAGATGTTTGTTGATATACTTAGAGAGGCTACAACTACCAGAGACACATTTCTCCTGTGTGTTGTCACAAACCTGGCCAAAAAAACTAATTCTGTGTCTAATTCTAATTAGAAAATTTAACTAAATTATTATACACAAAACAAAATAGCATCGGCACAGCCTGGTGTTATTCTTTGGTGTGATCTAAAGACCAAATGGGAGGCTGTTAAAATTTGACATACTGCATTAAGTAAAAAATAGTGTTACCTAAAACATCTGAGGCAATTATATTCAGAACAGTGAGGCCAACGCTTTACAGCTGCACCACCATACCACCTGCGTTGTTTAATAATCAATTTAAATACAATATGACAAAATTCAGCACTTTTGAACTGCTGCTTAACCAAATCAACATTTGTTTATTTGACAAGAAATTAGCTTGATTTAACTTGACAAAAGTTTCTCAAAAACACTGCAGGTCGACATTCTTGATTTGCTGCTTGCCTATGGATTGATATGCCGTAGTGCACTGCATAGGTGGAAAAACTACAAGACAGTGAGGTCGTGGTTTTCTTCATGGCTATAAACCAGTGTGATACAAAACAAAAGAAAGAAGAAGTGAACTCTTGCCTATCAGATTTGCACTCCAAGAAGTCTACAACATAAAACAACACAACGCAACTTCTCCTCCTCACTTTTATCTTCAATCACTTTCCCATGCTTCTCATTAGTTCTTGAACTGACTTTCCAAACAAGTCACTGCCAAAAATATAAATTAATAGTTAGCCATGGCTGCAGTAGGAGAACATCACCTCTGTGGGGAAAGGCCATAGGTAAAGTTCAGCTACAGTCAGGAGATTCAGAGCAGTCACATGAGTATCGATCTTGCAGGAGGACCAGATTGCACCTTGTTTGGTATGTATTGTACTGAAGGTAAATAAGCTATTTCAACATGTACTTCTAAGAATTGTCCTCTTTAAATATGAAATATTGTATTGATAGTTTTTTTTAAAGTTGGTTCTTGCATACTTTTAATTACATCCATCCATCCATTCATTTTCTTAGCCTCTTATCCTCACAAAGGTCGCGGGAGTGCCAGAGCTTATCCCAATTGTCAATGGGCAGGAGGCAGGGTACACCCTGAACTGGTTGCTAGCCAATTGCAGGGCACATGGAGACAGACAACAGTCGCACACTCAATCACACATAGGGGCAATTTAGAGTATCCAATTAATGTTGCATGATTTAGGGATGTGGGAAGAAACCGGAGTGCCCCTGAGAAAACCCACGCAGGCACGGGAAGAACATGTAAACTCCACAAAGGTGGGGTTGGGATCGAGCCCTCAGAGTTGTGAGGCCAACGCTTTCCAGCTGCTCCACCATGCCACCCTTTTAATTAAGTTGTACAGTATGTTTTTGACAAAAAAAAACCTTTGACTCAGAAAGACTCAGGGATCTGGCTCTAACTTGGGGATAGGGAGGTAAACTCCACCCATCGATCCATCCATCCATTCATTCATCCATCTTCTACCACTTTTTCAGGTTAGGTCGTGGGGGCAGTAATGCAGTAATGCAGTAGATGCCCAGACATCCCTTTCTCTAGCCACTTCATCTTCCACAGGGATCCTGAGGCATTCCCAGGCCAGCTGAGACACAGTCTCTCCAGCGTGTTCTGGGTCATCCACGGGGTCTCTTTCTGGTTGGACGTGACTGGAAAATTTCACCAGGTAGGGTGCCCAAACCACCGCATCTGGCTCCTTTCAATGTGGAGGAACAGTGGCTCGACACTGAGCCCCTCCAGGATAACCAACCTTCTCACCCAATATCTAAGGGAGAGCCCGGACACCCTACAAAGGAAACTCATTCCAGCTGCTTGTATTTTCAGTCACAACCTACAACTCATGACCATAGGTGAGGTTAGGAATGTAGATTGACGGGTAAATTGAGAGCTTCACCTTTCGACTTCAGAATCAGCTTTATTGGCCAAGTGTGTAAAAACACAAAGAATTTTTCTGCCGCATTCGGTGCTGCCCTGGTACAATATTCAGTACAAAGAACAACAAAGTAGCTCCCTCTTTACCATAATGGATCAATACAAAGTACACATCACTGCAGACGCGGCACCGAATCTCCCGCTCCATTCCTCCCTCACTTGTGAACAAGACCCCAAGATACTTGAACTTCTCCACTTGGGGCAGGATCTCATCCCTGACCCAGAGAGGGCATGCCACCCTTTTCCGACTGAGGACAATGGTCTCAGATTTGGAGGTACTGATTCTCATCCCAGCCAATTTACACTCAGTTGCAAACTGCTTGAGAGAGTGTTGGAGATCAACACAGCAATTGATAGTTTATCAGAAACATTTAGACAGAATGTACACTGCAAGATAGCATGTCAGGTCACAGCTTGTGGCTATTAAAGTGTATGTAATGTGGTGAAGTGTCACACTGAACAGTTTAGTGTTACCTTTCACACTCTGTTGAGGTTAAGTCAAGGTCAACTGAGGTTTCACTCCTTGTACACCTACTTTTTCAGTGGGCTATTACGATTAGCATGATAGTTTGCTTTACTTTTTAAGTTTTCATAGTTTATCCCCATATGCATTCTGATTATAACAATTTTCATCCATCCATCCATCCAGGATACCAGAAAAAATAGGACAGAAATGTATGGATTTGGGCGGCACGGTGCAACATCTGGAAAGTGTTGGCCTCACAATTCTGAGAACCCAGATTTAATCCCGGCCGTCCCTGTGTGTAGTTTGCATGTTCTCCCCATTTCTGCGTGGGTTTTCTCCGGGCACTCCGGTTTCCTTCCACATCCCAAAAACAAGCAACGTTCATTGAACACTCTAAATTGCCCCTGTGTGTGATTGTGAGTGCTGCTGTTTGTTTCTATGCGCCCTGCCATTGGCTAGTAACCAGTTCAGGGTGTACCCCGCCTCCTGCCCGTTGACAGCTACGATAGGCTCCAGCACTCCTGCGACCCTTGTGAGGATAAGCAACTAAGAGAATGGATGGATGGATGGATGGATGGATGGATGGATGGATGGATGGATGGATGGATGGATGGATGGATGGATGGATGGATGGATGGATGGATGGATGGATTTGTCCATGAACTATTTATAGATAGCATATGGTAGTTTTCCCTTGGTTTCCATGTCAGTTATTCACGGGATCTTTAAAAAAACAACTCTTTCTGAGGAACAATGTTTTTCCTCGTAACGCAATTTTGCACACACTCCAGTAGCAATGTACTCTGACAAAAGCCTTTGGTTTGACAGTGCATCTTTAGGCATGCATGTGTGTGCACATCTGCGGGAATATAAACAATGAATCTTCACAAAACGCTCTGTAATCTTTTTACAGAGGATGAGATTATTCATCCAGGCAGCAACTCTGATTTCTTTGATACAACCTTTCCTGTCTACACAAGTTGCTAGTATTCACTGCTGTACTATCTGATGTAATCAAAAACTTTTTACCAATAATAATTTAAAAAATCATTTGAGTTTAAATAGCACCTTATTACACAAAAGCCAGTGCAATTCCTTCTAGTTGCATCCTCAGTGACTGTTGAAACTGGGTTTGCATTGGACTTGTGACAGATGACTGCGATGGTTTTACGTGAACACAACAAACAAAAAGACTGAATGCACGTTTATGTTGACCAAACATTTGAATATGTTTAATTGAAATTAATTCAGAACAGTTTCACTTCATATGGTGCTTGCCATGAATGATTTGATTTTCAAAAGGATGTTTACTGAATACTCCAAGGGATATTTGCATTTAGTTTTATGTATTCATGTGTGTAAAAAGTGCAACATGAAAGACAGGCAACACTGTGTGGGAGGGTCTTCTCTCTCTTTCTTTCTCTTTCTCTCTCTCTCTCTCTCTCTCCCTCTCTCTCTCTCTGTCTCTCTCTCTGTTTGTCTCATGAATTTCAAACACCTCATCATACTGCTGTGAAAAAAAACAAAAACCTTTTAACAGCTCCAGTCAAATTGTAACGATCAAAAGCGACAGTAAGCAGATTTAGTGGTCCATAAATAAAGGAATAAACATGGAATCCCGGAATGGTTTACAGGACAATGACTCGAGTAGCAACACATCAAAGAGAAGTGTAACATCATGAATGTATCCAACCGTGTGTGCGTGCGTGTGTGCGTGTGTGTGCGTGTGTGTATGTGCGTGTGTGTGTGTGTGTATGTCGGGGTGCATGCAAGACCACGAGAGTGTGTCTTCACCCTTTCTGCCATGCCAGCATTGCACACCTTGGCAGGAACAGGAGAAAGCTGGATTAGTGCAAAGGCTTTACACACAAGACGTGATGTTTCACTGTCGTCACGTGGTGCGCTCCACTGCAGCTGCAGATCAATTGTGACAGCTCAATTCCACTGACCAAGACAAGCCCCGAGTGCTTTAAACATCGACTTCTCTCTATATTCTTTTGCTGTTTACCTAGCTCCCTTTTTCTCTTTTAAAAATGGTCCTTCTGCTGTTTTACTTCAGAGAGGTCAAGAAAGTGTGCCCTTTGAACCCAATGAAGCAGTGTACTTTTGAGTGTGAGTGTTCAAGGTTATTGTTCTAAATGGCAACGCTGACAAATGACAACCCCCTTCAAATGGTGTTTTGCCTCAGCCCTCATTATTTGATTTGTTCCCTACAGGTAGAATTTGTTCTTTCCCATGAGCCTCATTAATTTGTCATGCAGTGTTGAAAAATCACAGCTTCACTATTAAATTAGAAGAATGAAAGCAAACAAACAACACCCTCGAGTTAATCTATCTGTATACTCATATACTGAGCATGTGATTATAGTTGCGCAAGGTGTACGTAAAATGTGAGTTCATTTATGCTTCTTCTTAATCAAGACTTCATGGCATGTAAATGAGGAATGTTTAAAAATAGTTTTCATTGCAACTAAAAGTTCTTCCCTCTTTCAGTGAGGATCAGCGTGATTCTGCTCCCAACATTAACTAGAGAATATCTCCTGGATTCTAAGACATCTTAAATGTTAGATATTTGGGTTAGTAAATATTTAGGAAACTGTATTCCAAAGAACAGATATGTGGCAATGTGTTACCACATCCAAAAAGCCTAAGTAGCTATTACAGGTTGAATTCCTGAAAGTCCTCATGCAGGCTTTATACAATGCATGAGAGATAAGGCAACCTTCAGAATTCTCAAACCCATTCACACATCAATCAGGTAATCTTCAAGTTGAGTTCATCAAAAATGTATCAAGTGTTTCTGTGACTCGTAAGAAATGCATCCAGCTTCAATGACTTATCAACAAGGCTTCATATAGTTTGAACAATAAAAACTAAGAAGCAAAATGCAATGCCTTTAAATGCCATTTATAACTTCCTGCCATATCTTATAGTGTTCAGCCTGCCTGCCTCGGTGTCAAAAGGATCTGAGTTTGAATCTCTACTCAGTCTTAATCAAGGCGAAAAGTTAGGGCTATTTTCACAGCCCCGGCAACAGATTGATAAAATGTGTCTTACTTTTCACCTATTTTCTAATAAATAGCTATTCCATTGAGTCAGCCATTTTAAATTAACGAGTCTACAGAGGGGCCTACGCTGACTGGCTTGCTTGGGAAAAGGACCGGATATGACTCAGCTTCCATTCCTGGTGTGGCAGGGAGCTCGTTAACTCATTTAACGTTATTGACTAACAGGACGCTGGAATTCAACACCCTACCTTCTCAGCAATATCTCACATTTCTGTCATTTAAACACTCTGTAAGTTCAAATCTTTGTAAATAAAAAAAGTACACAACTGTAGTTTTGTACTTTTTTTTTTTTTTTTTTACAAAAAATATTTATATTCTAGAATAAAACCAAAGATCAAAACCTGTTTGAGGCCAGAACACTTATTCAAGAAATTAATATATAAATGTCCCACCATCCATTTTCTTTCACTTTATCCAGGACCAGGTACAGTATAAGGGTTTTCCTATAAAAAGAAAAATATTATCGTTTTTAGAAATAACAGATTTAATTTGAATGATTATTCTATGAGGTTACCCACACAAGTTATTATTAATAGCGACCCAGGCATATTTTACAGGTCGGCGTGGCTCTGCTGTAGCATCTTTTTTTTGCCCCTGAGGCGCTTCGGTGCAGGTATTTGAGAACTGAAGCCACATCGCTTTGTGCGGGTGCGCCGAATTGCCCACTGGCCTGCCCCGGTACTTAGGACGGGCGATCGCGGCTCCTGCAGTGGCCCCCGAACCCCACTGCCGAGCTCAATGCCAGATGTCCTGTACAGTACAGAATGTGTCCAGTTTACATAATTTACATATTTTTTTTAATTCTCGGTGTATTGCTCTTTTGTGCTGAAGAGGAAGAATCAGGCACAAATTTTAAGAAAAACAAGAGGATGCACAGACACTTCATCGCTTGACAACCATGGCCAATGAACTTGCGGATGGCAGGCACTACATGACGCAGGCATTGCCGAAAGGCAGATTTAGGGATAATGTTCTACAGTCCTTTAGCCAATCGGGACACAGAACACGACGTGGGCTTTCCCTTGGCGAATCAGGATACAGAAAACTGTGAATTCATATGCTGTAGAAAAAAAGCCTGCTACATAAAAAAATTCCACACATTAACACACAACACACATGCACACAAAATCCGTGTTACAGCGAGGCCACATGGTTAGGGTTCTTACCAATGGGTGGTGTCATAAACTTCGGTTCGGGTTTCTCAACAGGCTTGGATTTTTAAATTAGGGTTTAAAATGTGCATTTTTATCCTTGATTCCACTGTTGTTACAGTATAATATATAAGATAACAATACTCAGGGGCATATTGTCTTTATCTTACGAATAATTGGTTATACCACTATGAGTACTGAGAAGCTGTGTGTTACTGAGCCTCCAGCACAGCATATCTGTTTGTACGTTTTATACTGCCCTCAGGTGGCCAAGGTGCACACACCAGAATGAGCAACTCAATGTTCATTGGAGGAGAAAGTGTGGAAAAGAAACCTTTCATGCTTTTTAGTTTTTGGTTATGTGATTACAATATGTTTTATATAAATCATAATAAATTATCTTAATTCTGGCGGCACAGTAGCGCAGCTGTAAAGCATTGGCCTCACAGTACTGAGGTCCAGGGTTCAATCCCGGCCCTGACGGTGTGGCGTTTGCTTGTTCTCCCTGTGCCTGGGTGGGTTGTCTCCGGCACTCCGGTTTCCTCCCACATCCCAAAAACATCCAACATTAATTGGACACTATAAATTGCCCCTAGGTGTGATTGTGAGTGCGGCTTTTTTGTCTCTATGTGCCCTGCGATTGGTTGGCAACCATTTCAGGGTGGGCCCTGCCTCCTGCCAGTTGACAGATGGGATAGGCTCCACCACTACCGCGACAGTTGTGAGGATAAGAGGCTAAGGCAATGGGTTATGTTTTATGTAAAGTATAAAAAGTGCTCTTTTATCATTAAAAAGAAATGAAAACTTTTAAGGAGGGAAGTCTTGAACAGATTAATGGCGTTTCCATTCATTTCATTGGCAAAAGATGATGTCCATTAAAAAGTGATTTGAGTGACTGTGGTCGAGGAATGAATAAAACTCGCAAATCAAGTCACCACTGTATATTCAAAATCAATATCATTTAATAAATGATGTTTTAAATGATACACATTTTCAATGCTTCGTTGTCAAATTGCTCGTAAATATTTCGGAATTAATTTAGAATTACTGTGTATTTTTGCGATAATGTCGGGTTTCTGTTATTGTGAAGGTTCTCACCGGATGTAGCAGTAGTTTAAACTTTGTCGCGCTTCAGAATCCATAGACAAGTCGGTCACATCTGCCCGAGCCGAGTAAAGTCCATCTCTGTCACACACAGCTCGGTGTCCTTCCTCCACTCCGCACATCCTCCTTCCTTTGCAACCCCCGGGGACCCGCTGAAACGCTCGCCGAAAGAAGAGCGCCATGGCCCGCTTGGTGGGAGAAGGGATGCCCGAGTCAAGCGTCGGAATAGGTGTGATGCTGAGCCGGCGGAGGACTAAAGGCAGACGGAGAAAGCGAAAGGAGTTGTTCGCCGTCCAGATGTGCTTTGCGGGGATTCTGCTGGGACTCGCTGTTGGGATCAAGAATGTGGCAAGGAAAGAAGGTGAGAAACACGTCCATCCCAAGTCGTGTTGAGTTTGCAGCAAATGTCAAGAGTTGGTGTTGTTTTCTTCTTGTTAGCTTTAATTTAAATGAACATTTTAACTCATTCTCTAAAGTCACATTGTGTTCAATTTGAATGAATGCAACATATAATAGGAGTCTGTCAATTTGACACTGTGGCCACATATGAAACTATGATGATGATTAATAATTATTATAACAATAGTGTGTATATGGGATTCTCCTGCTTTGTACCATATTCCAAAACGCGCATGAAATCTTAACGAAAGACTGTAATTCGTTCATAGGTAGTGTATGTAGTAGTGTAGTAGTGTGAGTGTGTGACTGGCAACCAGTTCAGGATCTCCCAACACAAGCTTGAATGGATTATTATTATTATTATTGATGATGTTGTCATTTTGCAAGGCTAGAAACACTTGCATGTAGTGAGGTTCTCTGTTTATGTGTGGGATGGAGAGTATGAGATGGAGTAAAGAACAAGCTAAAGTATTGGCAGGCAGAAACTGTCAAAATTTTGGCGGTCTTCTTTTCTTCTCTTCGAGTAAAAGTTGTGAAATAGTAAAATAATTCAAATATGTCAGTGGGATATGTCTGAGTTGACACTGATGATTGAGGCAGTGGGTAAACAACTATCATACCAAGCATACATGTGGAGACTTAGCGTATATACTCAACACAGGACTGATAATCCCTTTATGCAAAGAGGAAGGAAACCTGGCTGATGAGTGAATATTGTTGTTTTTTTCTTCAACACTAAAGGGCATTAAAAAGGGCAAACAAAAAGTGTGCCAGATTCAGGGTTCATGTTGCAATGAGGAACAGTTTTACCTCACCTCACCTCACGTTTTGCATTCATGGCTGTCGTCTATCGACATTTTGCATTTTGTCATGTGCTCGTGTGGGCTTTAATTGGAGTGTGTCTGTCGGTAACGTCCATGAAGAAAACATGGACAGTGGCACACACAAACGTACTCTCCGTTGCAAAGATTTCAGATTGACCAAAGTTTGTGCTGGACTTTTATTCCCATCCCCATTTAACAGATTCTGGGGTATTCATTGTGCTTGCGAGAGGAGCTACGAGGTAGAGCTGCACGCATATCAGGCTGCTACCAATACATAAGTGAGAGACTTACAGAGCATGTCTAAAACACGCGTTTTGTTTTTTTTTTTTCCATTCGGAAGGCTTATGTCAGTGGATACTATTTATATGCATGCAATGGTACAGCCCTTTATTAATGTTTTGCAAATTAGTTTGCGGCTACACAGGAGTTCAGGGAACCAGCAGTGGCAATAAAGTCCCTTGAGTTATTGCTACAAACTACGTCAGCGGCAGTTGACATGCTTCTGCTCTACTTTCAGACATGTTAAGCTTTGACACTGCGTATTTGTCATTGACAATATTGTCTAGTTCAATTTTTGTTGCAGGGTTTCATGCGGAGAGCGTCTGTTGGATTCCATGTCTTTGCCTCAATACTCAGCTGCTGCGGGTTCAAACGTTTGACAAATTGAAAACTAAAACTATTTAATTAATTCGCTGTGTTGACTCCTGCTGGGACGAATCAAATTCACGTTTATACGAATACAAGGTAAAATAACCCTCAGCCCTATCACATAATCGCACAACTTGAGTACTGAGTACTATTTTTACCTCTACCAGCATTACGTTATTTAATAATAGATGACTGACATTGATCATAAAATTAATCTGAGAAATCGATTATTTCAGAAGCAGTCATGGATGGTGGGTGGAATGTGATTTTTGTTTTGATCGTTTAATTGCAGACTATTATATATACTGTTTTAAAAAGTATCGGTTGGTGATTGAATTGTAGCATTGAAGGTAAAGGTTAAAACCACAGTGATCCACATTGGATCTTGAACTGAATGTGAAACTGAATTCCATAATTTATTGCTGCATACATTATTAGTGTATGACTAATTGTGGCCAGAATGTCAACCTCACACTTGAGTTTCTCCAGCTTTGGAACTCATTTCAAAAACATCACGGGGATTCAATTGTTGATACTAATGTGCTCATAGGTGTGAATTTGTATGTGAAAAAATATACCTTGTAACTGATTGGTGACTCGTCCAGGATGTTCTAACCCAAAGTCATCTGAAATAGGCTACAGCTCACCCTTCACCCTTAACTGGATTAAGTGGTAGAAAATTAATTGATGGACTAATTGTGATGTGGGAGGGAACGAAAGCCGCTGCAGCACACGGCACGATCACTTAAATTGTCCTGTCACAGATTGTTGTTATAAATTGTGATATTCTAAAGAAGTACTCTTGTATTAACCTTACTGACTTTATGTTGTAGTTCACACAGAGGCAACACGGGAACCCACTAAAACAAATCCCGTGTGTTGACTCATGTTTCTTGCTGTAATACCAAAATTGCATACTGACTTCATTTCTCATAACGATTAAAATGAATTGAATTGTTTTTAAACAAATATTTTTTTTATTGGGTTCTAATTTCAAAACTAGTTTTCCATTCCTGTGTCTTGTATGTGTACCGCAATTTCTAGTGTTTGATGCACATTAAACACTTGGGTGGGGACAATATTTAATGCATTCTTAAAGAACAAATAAACCTCAATAGTGATAACATTACTGAGCAAAATTTATGAGAAAAGCAAATTACAAGAGGGTCACCACTAATATTTAGCACATATTGGTATGTCCAGTGAATTGATAGAAAGTCATGGGTGTGCATTATACATAGAGAGAAGAGTTTTCCCGATATTTGTGGTCAATTTTGGGGCAGCACATTATACTTAATGTGTACTATGTGCATACAATTATGATAATATGAGGCAAATCTACAGTTTATAGATTTACAACCCTCCAGGGGATATTGTACAGTAACTATGATATGGCCCGAGACGAAAATGACATGCTCTATTTTCTTTGTCATTTCTTTTTTCTTCTTTGTTGCTAATCTACGCGATTTTTTTTTTTTACATATTGTCCCTTAGTTTTCTGGCTGAAACACAACAAAACTAAATACCTAGGATGTTTATGTGACATGTGTAGCAAGATTGTTTGAAAAGGTTGCAGTCAGATTTATGCCATACTCTAGAAGAAATAACCTTCCCAAAACAAATAAAAAAATATCGCAACAACGAGTGAAACTAATCTGCGAGTGGAACTAGTTTAACCTGACTTTATAAGATTCTTAAAATAAACTATTTTTGTTTTGTTTTGGTTCATAAAAAATAAAATAAAATAATTACAGATGTTTTCAATTGTACTACATACTAATTCACAAAAGATTTTGTATTTTTCTAGTATTCAAGAAAGGGAACTGTTTTGTTTAAAAAAACACACCAACAATATTTCATTCAAATAAAACCCATTTTTAGCACAAAAAAAACATCCAAGGTTGGTTAATTAAAGACTCGTAAATTGTAGGTGTGAATGTGAGTGTCAAATGTTGTTGGATTACGTGTTCTGCGATTGGTTTGCGACCAGTTAAGGGTGTACCTCACCTATTCCACAAGGTCAACTGAGCCAGCATTCCACCAACCCCAGTGAGGATAAGTGGTATGGAAAATGGAGCGATGGATGGAAGACATTAAATGGCATGATCAGGTCTATGTACTTGTATTTACTCAAATGTAAGTATTTAAAATTGTTTTGGAAAAAGTGGCACCAGTTATATTCATAAATCCATCATTCTGTTATATTTTCCGCCCTCAAATAAAAAGGTAAATGTTGCGTGTACGAAGGCTGAAACCCATATGACTGTGCAATGAGACGTGTGAGCTGCTATTATCTACAGGCTTTGATGCCACTGAACTTTGCGACTCGAGCTAAAATCCTTTTTTCATCCATGTGTAACAAATGTGAAAGACAAATAAAGGGTCATGGTATAGACACGCCATTAATGGTTGCTTGGTATCAGCATTAGTGTTCCCATTACCTTATTACATAACTCAGACCTTTGGTTGTTGGGTCTCCTCCTTTATGTTTGCTAGCAGAATGGGTGGTTGTGGTGGTGGGGTGCACAGATGGAGCACTTTGCCCTGACAAAGCCTCAGGACTCCAAACAGAGGTAGAGAATTAGACAAAAAGGAAAACAGACATGAGTGCTGAGATGCCGTGAAGAGGAACAGGATCATGCGGGGACAGCTCAGGCTAAGAAATAACGAAGAGGGGAGGAAAGTCATGTCGACGGAATAGACAGAAAAAGAGTGAGGTGGAATAAATAAGGTGAGACAAGGCAGGTGGGGGAGAGCAAAATGATGAGATGGTGCATGAAGCAGGCGTGTACTTTCAACTTTGGAGTCTCGCTGTTCATCATTTGATTTGATTACAAATCAAACTTTAATTTAATGAATGATTATGAATGGCTTTCTTTTTTTTCTTACTTTGAGACTACTCCTACTTCATTCCTCACATCGTAAACATATATATTGTGTCTCATGCGTCTGCATTTACGTAGCAGAAAGCTCGCTCCGTGATGTGGTGTCATTACTGCCATGTGAAGTGGTCACTTTCCTCAGAGACAAAACCACAGGGTAAATGTTCCAAATTTTCAAGTTTAGTTGGTATGGGGTTTTGTCTCAATCATGCAAATGGTTGAATTAAATAATCATGCACTGAAATGAAAATTCTTGTCTGAAAAGCAAAACTGGGGAACCAAGAAGAAAAGCAGTGAAAGAAAGTGCAATTAATGGCTATGACTACTGAACTGCCAACGCGTAGACATCCACTTCCAGAGCAGAATTATAGTGGGACAGTTCTGCAATATGTTATGCAGTCAGAAAAGCTAATTCTGCATACTGTTCAAATACACGACATCATTACTTTTTATGAATTCATAAATTATATCTTCAATATTTGTGGCGGCACACTGGCGCAGCTGTTAAGCGTTGGTCTCGCAATTCTGTGGACCGGGGTTCAAATTCCAGGTCCGCCTGTGTGGAGTTTGCATGTTCTCCCCTGTGCCTGCATCGGTTTTCTCCAGCCAATGCGGTGGAAACATTCATTGGAGACTCTAAATGAAACCAGTTCAGGGTCTACCCCGGCTCATACCCATTGACAGCTGTGATAGGCTCAACCACCCCCGCGCACCTTGTTAGGATAAGCGGCTAAGAAGATGGATGAATATTTATTTTAATGTAGAGCATCGCATCACCCTTATAATAGCAGACGCATCTGAAGTCAAATGTCGTCTCTTGCATGCTATTTCTTTTTTATTCCCTGCATCCACTATTGCTGCTGAAACTATGTGCATTTCATCACTGTGGGACAAATAAAGGTTATCTTAGGTCATAAAAATGTGTAATATTAATGTACTTTTAAACTTATAGGCCCCTTTTTTCAAGTGACATTGTGGACTTGCGGTGATGTACTACATTTATTTCCAGTCTCTGGTTCCAGGTGGCACAGAGGATCAGCTGGAAAGCGTTGGCCTCACAGTTCTGAGGTCTCGGGTTTAATCCCAGACCCGCCTGTGGGGATTTTGCATTTTCTCTCCGTGCCTGCGTGGTTTTCCTCCCACATCCCAAAACCATGCAAAATTAATTGAACACTCTAAATTGCCGCTAGATGTGATTGTGAGGGCTGTTGGTCTGAATGTGCCCTGCGATTGACTGGGAACCAGTTCTCTATCTACGCCTCCATTTGCCAGTTATTTTGTATTTCTTAGTTGGTTCCTCTGCTCTCACACAACTCCAGACAAACATACCGTACGTGACATATATAATGTGTCATCTAATTGTTAAGTTTGCTATTTTGTGATGTCATGTTATGCTAGTTTGGAAATTATCTTGGCATCTTTGTCTTTCTCTTCTTATTTACTAATTAATGAGAAAAATGAGAAGAGGCCAGGAAGCAGCAAATATCGTCTGCTTTGTCGTTGCCCTGCAACATGTGTGGGACCAGACAGCAAGTCACTTTAGCCCAGATTACACGAAATACGTTACACATCAGGCAAGCCATGTTTTTTTAAAGATATGGTTCTAATTTAATGGCCAGTTGCATGCATAACGAGATGTGGTCATTTCATCGAATTGCCAAAGCATGAAATAAGGGCAGTTGGTGTTGATATAGTTAGGGGGGGCCTCATGCTAGAAAGTATAATCCCCAGCCCCTGGACTTCATGGGCTAGTTTTTAGCCGTGCTCCAAAAATCTGCCCGAAAGAGATGAAGAAAAAGCGTTGCACACTATAAATCAACAATTCCGCAACATCGCATACAGGGCAGTCATGTCAACTTGTTGTCTTTTTAGTTCTACGATGTTGTACTCAGCAGCAAGGACAGAGATGTGTTCAACTTTGCTATCTGGCAATGAGTTCCATTAACAGATTTATGGACATCATCATATTGTCAAATTAATCCTTAAAAGATTTACTGACTTCTTACATCACACCACAAACTCTTTTTTCTGGATCACTATACAGTTGTATCTTAACTAACAAGTTTATATTGTTCTATGACCAATATAGTAATTCAACCTATTTGTATAGCAAATACATGGTCCTCATTGAAATTAGGTTTAGTTCCATAAATCCATTTCAACCACCTAAAACTACTACCAGTTGTTTTATTTTTAATCAAGCAGGAATGCACATTAATGTATTAAAATGGTACTAATACATATTCAAATAATACACTGTAGTATTTTTACATATTAAAAAGTAGTTTCTAAAGCTTAAATGCTGCACATTGGCACACAACTGAACTTGCAACGACTACTGTGTACCTGAGCTGCATCCTTGTAAGAGGGCATGGCCTCGTCATGGCATCTCTGCATGAAGCTGCTTGTGAATGCAGTATTTGTGTGTTTGACTTGTACTTTTCTAAACAGCTGACAGAGCTTTGCTCCTGTTTTTCACTTCACCCAATCTGTGGTGTAAGCAAATTAATTAATGTTTCTTTTGGATGTGGGAGGAAACTAGAGTGCCCGAAGAAAACCCACGCAGGCACAGGGAGAACATGCAAACTCCATGCAGGCGAGGCTGGGATTTGAACCCCGGTCTTCAGATCTGTGAGGCCGAAGCTCTAATTAGTCGTTCTACTGTCCCGCTCAAGACAGAGCAAAAAGTAAATAACACTCGTACCACTGCAGATTTGTATGTAATTTTTCACGCATACAGTATCGATAATAATGATGTCAAACAACAAGACTGATTTCCTTTGAATTTTAGATTTTAGATTTACAGGTTTGTCATCTATAGTTGTGCTGCAACCTCAGAAACCTTGTCAATGTATTTTCTTTTTTTTTTTTTTTGCGCTCATTGTGCCATCAGCAAACCTCCGGAAACTTCAGTGCACATGAAAAATAATGGCTAATTCTGCTGCATCTGGGTCAGCCTGTGTAAACATCCCACCAGCCTGAGACAAACACAAACAACCTCTCCCTATTTTAAAATTCTTCTGTGTTACTTTGCTCTCGTCTCCTTTCTGTCATTTTCACCTCCCCTTTCATTTGCGTTCAGCTATTATTTTGGTTTATCCCCCCGTAGCTGAAACCTTTTTGCCCTCCAAGTGCTCCGACCATACAGCCAATGTTTTTTGTATACAACTCTCACTATCTCACCATTATTATCCATATCATCAAAATGACTGCTTCATCGTCCATTGACTTGGATTTTGTTTCCTTCTCTTTTAATTGCCCATTTCAACAACCTCGTTTTCTGCCCTATTTAGTCTTAAACTGTTTGATGAAAAAAAATACTTCCAAATACCCAAGTCAACATGGCATACCTCTTTTTCAATATACCTATATGCCTCTTTGAGATACGAGTGATTTGACTTATGAGTTTTCGAGGCAACCGGCTGATTTTTTTGCATTGATTTACAAGCTTAAACTCGAGATATGAGCACTGGATGATGGCAGGTGACTCAAGTCACTTTACAGTTAGCATTTATTTTAAAAATATAAGCAAATATTCTCCACAGAATTGTCTTAAAGCTGTTTTTTTCCATGCATAGCTAAGGGTTACTATCATTGGAGATTGTGTATTTAAAACAATGCTTCCATCCAGTGGTAAACGCTCTTGACACACGGGCTAACAATTGGAATACAGTATATGTGGTGGTGTTGTTATCTTTTAAGCAATGAATATCTGACCAAAAAAGTTGCTGGCACACATGTAGATAGACCATACTGTATGTCAATCCTCATGGGTACAAATTCTTAATCCTTGATGAAAAAAAGACTAATATTAGTGCTGAACTGATGGTCAAGGAGGCCTTGAAATGTGTCCATTACACAAAGCTGTCAAACATTAGGGAAAGCTCATGTTTAATTATGGAAATCTATGAATGCTGACTTGAGCTGACTGTAAAAGCAATTGTTTTGGATTAAAAAAAAAAATCCTGCATCTAACATTACTGGCCAGTGTGGCACTGTGTCTGGCCATCAAGACAGGGATAGAAATGGTGTGTCTACATTGAACATGCCCACCCGCCCTGCTTTTCACTGTCTGGGTACTAAGGGGAATGTTTGCTTCTTTTTTGTTTCTTCTTTTTTTAAACTACAGTTGAAAACTGAGTTGGTACGAGTTACTTAATGGAGAGAGATACCTCAAATCTTAATTTCATGTTGCAGCTGTGTCCATCATTACAAAGTTGCTGGAGTAAATAATACATTCAAGTCAGAAATGTTGAAGCCATAATTTGTTAATAGTTATAATAATAATTAGGTTGTGCAATTGAACATTATACATTTATTTACATTAATCCTATTATGTAATATATACTGCAATAACTGTCCCGTGGTTACTGTATGTTCTCTGTCAAGCATACCTGCTTCACTGTTCTGTTCGGAGTCGTTTCAAGTTTTCTGAGATCTTCAACTGGATAAGAAATATATGAATGACTTTTGAGGTTGTTTGAACCAACTTTATGATTCATTTTACTTTTTAAAAGGTTTAAAAGGTTGTACTTCATTTTTTACATGACTCAGGCTACATTCAAACTGTAAGCCATGATACCCACTTACGACATTTTTTGTTAAATCCAAATTTTTGACGTAGTCGTTCACATTACTTAAAGCAAATGCCTCTACTGTGGAAAGAACACTTTTGTGACATCACACGTATGTACACAACCCAGACATGACACTGCACATCCGTACAAATACCAATCGCCATGTTGATGGAAGTAAATATGGCTCCTTGCGTAGGTCTCGACATGGTGCACTTGTCGCGATTACAAGGATTTTGTGTAACCAGAGCCAATATTTTCTTACATTTATCCGTTCTAAATCATCTTTTTTCTGCTCCTTCATCTGCCCTTGCTCTTTGTGGCATTTTTGTTTCATGGAACAGTTGTGACATTTGTCGCCGTTTGCTGGCACATGGGTCGATGCGTGCCCCATGAACGTCCGTACTGCGCTCGCGTCACATACATATCTGATTTATGTCCACATATAAAAGAAAATGGATACTACTCTTGACAAGAAAAAACATACATGTCACATTGCGGCAAAAAAAATTGATTTGTGTAAAAAGCGGAAAACATACCATCAAACAAGGTTGTAGGTTTCAAACTCTTAGGTGTCCCTATGTGGAATTTTCATGTGCTTCATGTGCATTTGTTTGTTTGTCCACTGTTTATTCACATGCTTCCTTCCACATTCTATAAACTTGGAAGTTAGGATAGTAGGAAACTTCAAATTGTGAGTAGTATATATTTTGTCTATATGTGGCCTGTGATTGGTTGGTGAGCAGTCCACAGTATACCCCAACAGTCTGCTGGGAATGGCTCCAGTTCACCTGCACTCAAGTGCATGGATGTCTCAAAAATCATTCTAAGAACAATGCCACCCATTCATTACCTTCGTTTAAATAGCTGCAGGTGGGAGTCACTCAAAACTATTTTTTTCATTTTCATGTTTCTTTGAACCACTGTGTGGGTGAGCATATAACACTTCTGTACTTGTGTAACACTGCCGAAGGTACTTGGCACCTATTTTGTATAAGTAAAAAAAAAATGCAAATGTAATGACTGAAATGCAGAATATTAAAGTATGTTATTGCTCTTTTGCATTTCAAAAAAGGTAAATTTATTGTTTTACGGACCACGTTATGCGTTTCTCCTGTCGAAACAAGTCCATCCATCTCTGGTACTTTTCTCCATAATAAAAAAGTGAAGAAAATAAGTACTTGAACATCCTGCTATATTGCAAGTTCTCCCACTTAGAAATCATGGAGGGTTCTGAAATTTTCATCGTAGGTGCATGTCCACTGTGAGAGAGATAATCTAAAAAGAAAAAACCAGAAATCACAATGTATGATTTTTTTTAACGATTTATTAGACGTAAACTGAATAGCTTGTTAATAAATAAGGTCCGATTCGACCGAAAGTGATGAGCAACGTTCTGACATGGAGCAATTTAAGAACTTTATAGTAAGTTACACATCTTGTGTAATTTTACTAGTCAATATCATCTT
The DNA here is from genome assembly GCF_019802595.1 of Syngnathoides biaculeatus. Lineage (NCBI taxonomy): Eukaryota > Metazoa > Chordata > Actinopteri > Syngnathiformes > Syngnathidae > Syngnathoides > Syngnathoides biaculeatus. Next base: position 24,946,770 of record NC_084651.1, read on the forward strand.
AAAAAGACAGCCAGTGCATATTTAATAAACAATTCAACTAACGTATAAGACAAGGTTATTGAATGTGGCGCAGTCAAAAATGAGAGTACAGCTAATTAAAAATGTTGGGCGGATTAGTACAACCAGTGCAAAAACATAGTCCTCCTTAGGTACTGTACTTGGTGTGAATGTGTGACCATTGATTTTTGTGAAGTGTGCACTTGTGAGCAGGAAGAAAATGGAAGTGTGCGCTGTCAGGTCTGGTGTGGAATGGCATGTTGTCCCAGAGGCAAATCTTTCAAGTAAAGCTTTGATTGCCATTGGATATGTTCACTGCTGAGAAGGCTGCAATAAAGCTTTCCAGTTTGAAAGAGCACAACATTCTCTTTTTCAACTGGACCGAGAAGCCAGTTATGAGCATGAAGCGGGGAAATAAAGTAGTCAGAATGCTCCTTATTACCATTCACAATTCACGACCGCACTAAAGCTGTACAGCGGCAACACATTCTACTGTAGCCAGTTACGTTTGGATTCAGATCCTCATAGACAAATACATAAAGCACCTACTCAAACTGTGAATAGAATGACATTGTGGAATAAAGTTTTTTTGTTTTGTTTTGTTTAGCACTAAAACGTTTCAAGGCAACACCATCACCTTAATGCAAATGCTGCACCAACCATGGACACTAGCGATAATGTTAGCATCAGCACTGCGACAACAAGCAACACTGCTGAAAGGGTATAATAAATACACTGAGGTTTTGTTGGAGAAGTGAATACATTTTCCTATATTGTAGCAGTTTTTTTTTCTTTTTAAGGAAACGTGCTAGCAAAGAAAGAATTCTTTTCAAAACTCAAATGGAGCAGACTTGAATCCAGAACCTTGTCAATACTTACAGCTCAAAATGTATGTTGAAACCATGGAGTTTTCATGCCACATACTTTGAAAACATGTATTATTCTGTTTATGTACACAATTGAGTTTTTTTTTTATGTCTGATAACGGCAGTCTTTATCCTGTACCACTTAATTCAAAGTTAAATGATTCAGAAACTTTAGAAATACTGCATTTGTACTTGCATGAATTTGCTGATTAGCTTTGGGAATTACAGTACAAGTTCCAAATTGGTGGCCTGTCACAATAAATTAGACAGTTTTGTGATCAATTCTTTAAGAACTTTTTTTTTCCCATAATTGTAACATCCTGCACTAGAACACAATACCAACACCAGTAGCAGTTTTTAAAATTAAATTTACTGCACTATATGAAGACATTGATTTTCTATATAACTGTATCCATACAATTGAAATTGACGTAGGATGGATTTTTATTTGTAGCAGATTGTTGTTTAACATATATATCAACTATTTCTGTTAGTTCTCCTTTCAACTTTCACAGGTTTTTGTCACGATGCGGGGCTCAAGGGTGGACCCAAATGCACGACTCCAGAGACAGCAGACAGTACAGAGGAAACCTTTATTCGGTCCGAGGTCTGAGATCAGGTAGACAGTCCAAACAATTCGTAGTACCAGTACGAATGGGCTTACGAGGGTGGTCAATGAACAGGCGTGGGTCGGTGCACGGAGGTCAGAAGTCGAGAAAGCAGGAGTGCGGGAACGAGGCATGAAGAGCAACGATCTAGCAGAGTAATAGTCGTCCCCCGGGTCCTATATGTACTGGGTCTAATCAAAGGTCATGAGGCGCAGGTGTGCACCTTCAGATTAGCTGGCCACACCCAGCCCTGGCTGGAATCCAGGAGCATGACAGTTTTGTTCTGTTGTGTTCTAGCTCTCCCGGTCATGTTGTTCGTAACACTTGCCACTAGATAACCCTCACATGATGTTCTTCCTACTGGCTCCATGTGTGTCATATTTGGTGCAGGTGAACATAGATAATTGTCTTGTTGTGGGGTTGTTTTTTGTTTTTTTTTAGCAGAAAGCTGACAAATTGTTTGTATATGTCTGACTTCCGTCTTTTTGTTCACTCTGTTGTTCGCCCTCAGGAACACTCGCCAACAAGTTCATTGAATCTACACATGCTGACAAATTAATAGAATTTGAGCTTTGTTGTGATAGATGTCATATGCAAAATGTTGACTAAGTTTTGTATGTGGGCCATGTTTTGTATTAAATTTCACTGTAAAGATTAGTTCCAATTGTCACTCCCTCTCCACAAATGTGCCCAGGCAAATTCATCACCAAATCCAAACCCTTTTCCTGTACCGGCAGTGTTGATTCCGGGATCCACAGTGACATAAAATCAGAAAGGGGGAAGAAAAGATTCCAGAACTGCAGCAAAGATTCTAGAGTTTATATCTTCCTTTTTCTATTCCAACATTCCTTCACATACTTTCTTCTTTTTCTTTCTTTCTCAACTTATTGTAAAACAATGCCCTGCATAGGTCATTTGATTATGTGTTTGTTATTGGATTGACACATTATTCTTTTACCAATAATATCCAATATATTTTTGACTCAGAAAGCATTGTTGACTAAAATTCAGTATTTATTCCTGGGCATTTATAGTGCCGTGAAAAAGTATTTGGCCCCTCCGGTTTTGTGTGTTTTTATCACGTCCCATCGGAACGAGAGTAGGACCCAAACGCAGGAACTCGGAAGACGCAAGGTAGTTCAAGAAGAGACACATTTATTATATACAGAGGTAGGGGATCGAGCAAGCAGTCCGGTGCAGCAGTGGTAGTTGGGACGTCGGGCGAAGAGAGCAGGTGAGCGGACAGGCAGGAGTAGGTACACAGGAGAACAATCAAAGCAGGCAGAAGTAACGAAGGAGTCAGGCTTACAAGGTTGGTCGGAGAACGGATGAAGGTCGGTACACAGGTTCAATCAGGGATACCAGAGCAAACGAACGGGACATGAAGCTCAACGAACCCAGGAACAGTCGTCATCGGGGTCATATAAATCCACAGCATAATCAGGCTGCATGAGGCGCAGGTGTGCACCTTCCAATCAGCGCACCTGCGCGGACACCCGCACAGCTCGTGCTGAAGCGGCAGGATCGTGACAGTTTTGTTTTTTTTTTTTTTTTTTCAAATTGGTCATTCTCATCCCTGCAGTTAAGGTCAGTGTTCATGAATCTACCATAAGAGAGAATATAAAGAACATAAAGGCTGATCTCACATTTGTCACAAAACATCTTGAGACTTTTAGAAATACATTTTGTGGACTGCCGAGTCAAAAACTGAACTTTTGGGAAGGTGTGTGGCCCGTTACATTTGATGTAAAATTGGCACAGCATTTCATAAAAAGAGGATTATGCCAACAATGAAGAATGGTGGTTGCTGAGGTATGGTGTAGGGCTGCTTTGCTTCCTCAGGACCAGGACAAGTTGCTGTGATTCATGGAAAAATAAATTCTGCTGTGTAGCAGAAATTCGGAGAACGTAGGCTATCAGTTTTTCCCCTCAAACTCAAGCGCTCTTGGATCATGGACAATGATCCGAAACACACCAAGTCCACCTCCGAATGGCTTTAAAAAAAAGGTTTTGGAGTGGCCAAGAGAAACTCCGGATTTAAATCCAATTGAGATGCTGTGGTGTGACCTAATATGGGCAGTTTATGCCACAAAGCTCTCCAATTTGGGGAAGTTGAAACAATTCTACAAAGAAGAATGGGACAAAATTCCTCCAAAGTGATGTGAAAGACTCAACACCAATTACTGGAAACGCTTGATTTCAGTTGTTGCTGATAAGGGTAGCATGGTCCATTTTTAGGTTCAGCAGGCAGTTACCTTCTAACAGAGGGTCAGAAAGGTTTGGATTTTTTGGGACCTTGAGAAATTGAAATGTCATTTAAAAACTGCTATTTTTTATTTCTCTGGGTGATGATTAAAATTGGTTTGATGATTTGAAACATTTGTGTGCAATAGATGTGCAAAAAACAAAAAAAAAAAAACCAGAAATCAGGAAGGGGGTGAATACTTTTTGTGGTACTGTACTTATAAAGATATACTGTATCGATATACAGTACTATATGGGTATATGGATATCAAATTCTGAGAGTGAGCATTATTTGTAACAAAAGACCAAACCATTTGGTGGGGAAAAAGTATTAGACTGTAAATACACAAATATATATTAAAGTGAAAAAAAAACTGTCACAGTTTGGTGGTTCTCTCGCCTGACTTCAGGCAGCGTGGGTTTTGTTCCCACTCAATGATGACGTGAGTGAATATGAGTGTGAACAGTGGCTGTTTCTATAGCGATACTATCCAGCGCTCCATGACCCTGAAGAGTCTAAGCGATATCTTCTTTTTTAGCAGGTAAAATGTATGTTGTATAAGCAGTGTTTCCTAACCTTCATTGAAGCAAGGCACCCATTTTTACACGGTGTGAAATCTGGGCCTGTTTAATTGAACATTTAGATAATATACTTAAAGGAGGCTATGACTTGTCACTATTGAATATTTTGAGAACTGATTGTTTCATTGATTATTCTATCAATTAAACTGGAGAACAATTTGGAAAAAAAATTGTGAGATAGATTTTCATGCTTATTGAAACCAAAAACTGACATGGTGCTTCCAAAATTGCAGTTACTTTTTTTTTTCTGGCACATCAAGTTTTTTCTTCATAGTTTAACCTTCAGATGAGCAAAATTACACTGATTAGCTGTAGTAAGACCTGCCAGATAGTTATGATTGGTTTCATCTACAGCTAAGTGGCAAAATGTTTGTGCAGTCACAATTGAGAAATTGCAGTGGGAGGTGTGTGCAGCTCCCAGTAGATCAGTACTTTCAATATCTGTAAACAGAAAGCTAGCATCGTAGGAATTAAGAGGATTTGTCCAATATCTTTTGTAAAACATTCATCGATTCATCCTTTTTCTGTACTAAGTAGCCTGACTGGGGTCGTAGGTGTGCACGAATCTATCCCACCTATTTTCGGATAAAACGCGAGGTACACACTGAACTGGTCCTCACCCAATAGCAGGGCACATATAAACCAATAACCATTCATACCACACGTACGGGCAGTTAACAAAGGCAATGGGAAGTGTGTTGTCAATTAACCTACCATGCATATTTTGTGGATTTTCGGAGGAAACCGGAGACTTCAGAGAAAACCCACGGAAGCACCGGCAGAACATGGAAACTCCACACAGGCAGGGCCAGGATTTGAGCCCTGGTCCTCAGAACTGTGATGTATTTGGAGCTCCAGCAAACCACTGTCAGAGCCATTATCCACAAATGGAGAAGGAAGAGAACAGTGGCAAACCTTCCCAGGAGTGGACCAGATGTGCAAATAAGTCTCTACCCTACTACCTTTGTTAAACATAATCGTGTTCAATAAACATTGCAATCATACCAGTTTCTTTCATATTTCATTTTATGTGAATGTTTGAAAAGTTTTATAAAACCAACACACATCTCTTAAATACAGTATTTTTCACATTTTTTAAGAAAAAGGAACTCTTTAGTTAAAAAATATGATGTGCAAAAAAACTGAGCTCAGTTTTACGCAAAAATATTAAAAAAGGCTGTCACACCTAACTCAACAAAAATTGTGTTCCCAAGTGTTTGTGGTCATCAAAACAAATTTATTTTGTGTTAAATTTTATTGCAAAATATTTTTTGATAACGCTGTATAAACCAAATGCTTTTTAAAAAAATGAATATTGTTAAATGACTAAACAAAACAAAATAAGCAACAATTAAGCAATATCACATGAGAGAGAGTTATGTACACACCAACCTTTTTGAAGCATTACTTTTTAGGAATTGATAATGTGATGGGCGACTAGATTGATCTACAATTCCGAGGCTAAATATTTGCAAACCTTAAAAAACAGTGGTCCTCTTTGTTTGTCATGGGATTGGGCGAATTAGACAAGGCCTCGACTTTGCATAGATACATTAAGACCTCTCCCTCAGCGAACACGAATCCCAGAAAAGATACAGATGGACAGTGAAATTCTAATTTTTTTGGCCTTCACATCGAGATCATTAAGTAGCCAGTGTCCCCGTCCCGTGGTGATGTTTTCCTTTGCCGGTCTTTGTCCTGCTCGCGACCCATAAGCCTCTTGTCGATTTTAAGTGCGAGCTCAATGAGTGAATCCAGGTTAGTGGGTAGATCAAGTGGGACCAGCTGATCTTTGACAGTGGGAGATAACCCCTGAGAAAATTTATCTAGTAGTGCCCTGTTTTTCCTCAGACTCTCAGTTGCTTGAATGCAGAATTCAACTTCGTAAACAGATACCCTTTGTTTGCCTAGCTGCAGCGTAATCAAGGAGCTCACAGGCTCACGCTCTGGAGCGTCATATTGAAACACCTGGTCCATAGTCCTCATGAATGACGACCACAAACTGACATGTCTCCACGTCACGGCTCCATTCCCCATAGCTCACCCCTCCGCGCATGCCGTCAAATGGGAACAACAAATGTGATCTTCGCCCTTTGTGTGGGAAAGGTGGCTGCCTGCACCTCAAAGTGGAGCTTGTGCTGCATGATGATTGGCTTGATATTTCCAGACTGCTTGAGAACAGCTCCGGGTGACAGCAGTGAGCAGATAGCCGCATGTGTGGTGGGTACCAACATGGTGGCTGATTCGTAGGGGAATGGAAGTCCAGCGGTTGCCTTGGGTGCGCACTGGAGACATCCTTCTTCAGAATCACAATCAGCTGTAATGACCAAGTGTGTAAAACAAACAAGGAATTTTTCTCTGGCAGTCGGTGCTGCCCTGGTACGACAATAAGAACAAAGAACAAGGAACAACATAGCAACAAGAACAAATAACAAGAAACATTTCTGTTTATAGGAACTATTCTTTATAAGACATGCAAGATGTAAAATCTATATAGATAAGTGTGTTAACGGTGTCAATTGTGCAAAGGGAGCAGTTTAAAGAGACAAATCATGTGGTCTACAAAATATAGAAATAAATAAATAAACAAGTGTATATATATATATATATATATATAGAGAGAGAGAGAGAGAGAAGAGAGAGAGAGAGAGAGAGAGAGAGAGAGGAGAGAGAGAGAGAGAGAGAGAGAGAGAGAGAGAGAGAGACAGAGAGAGAGAAAGGGGGAGAGAGATTTAAGAATTCCAATACTGATTTGACCAGTAGGATGTGAGTGAGTGTCCTAACATGGCACAAGGCAGAAAAATAGTAGGTTCACAGATCAAGAATTTAATGACTTAATTACCAGAGGGAAAAAAAACTGTTCGAATACTTGCTACTTTTGACTTTCATTGATCTGTAGCACTTTCCCGATGGAAGGAGCTGGAAGAGCTGGTGGCCAGGATGTGGAGGGTCAGAAAGGATTCTGCCTCCTCTGGACCTAGTTCGTGTTGTGTGCAAGTCCTCAATAGTGGGTAGCGTGGTGCCGACAATCCATTCAAAAGTTTTGATTGTCCGTTGCTGTGTGAGTTTGTCCTTTTTTGTGCCAGCCCCAAACCAGACTGTGATGGAGGTACACAGTACCTATTCGATGACCGCTGTGTAGAACTGTCTCAGAAGCTCTTGTGACAGGCCGTGCTTCCTCAGAAGCCGCAAGAAATATATCCTTTGTTGGGCTTTTCTGAGGATGGAGGTGATGTTCGTCCCCCACTTCAGGTCCTCTGTGACTGTAATTCATAAGAGTGTGAAATTAGTGACGGTGGACACAAACAGTTGGACAAGTCAGGGGCAGCTGTGGTGAAGGTTGCCTCCTGAAGTCCACAATCATCTCTACAGTCTCTAAAGTGTTCAACGTCAGGTTGTGTTGACCACACCAAAACTCCAGTCTTGCCACTTCCTGTCGATACAGAGACTTGTCGCCGTCTTCGATGAGGCCGATGAACGTGGCGTATTCTGTGAACTTCAGGAGTTTGACAGTTGGATGCCACAAAGTGCAGTCGTTCGTGTAGAGTGAGATGAGCAGAGGGAAGAGGACACAACCTTGGGGTGCCCCACTGCTGATAGTGCATGTGGATTAGGTGGTGTCCCCCGGCCTCACCTGCTGTGTCCTGCCCGTCAGGAAGTTGTAAATCCACCGGGAGATGGCAGGCGAGACACTGAGCTGGAGAATTTTAGATGTGAGGAGTTCAGGGAAGATGGTGTTGAACGTAGAGCTGGAGGGGTACCCTCGCTGTCAAGATGTTCGGGAACTGGTTAAGCAGGCCGTAGAACTGTGAAGCTAGCTGCCCCATCTAAGAGCCTCCTGCTGTCTTCTGCAATAATATTTCTGAAATTCGAGAAATATAATTGCAGAAGACAGCAAGATGTTCATCTTGCTGTGCCATGTGTTGTCCTTGAGCCTAGAGGGGTTTGTGCATGGAGTCCAAGTCCACTGGGTCCATGTTGTGGCCAGTTTGTTCTGTCATGGGAAGAACACAGGGCTGGACCTAAAGTGCAGCACTCTGGATACAAGGGAGCAGGAGTTTTATTTGGTCCGAGGTCAGTGCACAGGTAGGCTGTCCAAGAAGCTAACAGTAGCAAAATCATGAGGCAAAGAGGCAAGGTCAAACACGAGGCAGGGTTTAGGATACAGGAGGTCATTTATGGGAACAAGGTTCTGCGAGAACGCAACAGCAAGGTACAATGATCTGGCAAAGGGAGAAGTGAAACGTGAGGCAATATATACAAGGAATAATCAAAGTTAACAATATGGAAGGCTGTTCCCAGCAACAGGTGCGCACGAGGCAGGGAGAAAAATACAACCATGACAGCTATACATTCAACTACAATTCAACTACAGGTTAGTCATACTAAGGTTCCAAGAAATTAATGGTTTTGCAAAATATTATATTCAATGTTATGTTTCCCATAAATTATTATTCGGTAACCAGTTTCATTTCAACATCGGAAAATAGTGAAAAATGATGATCATTGTTTTCCAAAGTGGAGGAACATATTTCCAAATGACTGACTGTATTTTGATATAAGGGAGGGAGGTTCTTAATGATGCAAATTTCACTATCTTTAAACGCTTTCTTGTCTAAAATAAACATCCAGACTTTCAAAATATGCAACCCTAATATGCAGAATATATAGTAGTTCACTGAGCAAATGTGCCTGTGTATGTGCCTTCTCCGCTTGACGAGTCAGGCTGTGACAGGTTGATTCGTCCAAAATGTGGGCAAGCCAAAGTCTGGCTGAAAATCAAATATTTAATCAGAAAACAAGTCTAAAATTACGACTGAGTCTATTTTAGATGGACATTTTATGCAGACATCTTTTGTAAGACCAGATAATGGATATGTGCCAATGTTCACAGACTAAGTGAGGTCATTTTAAAACAAACAGAATCGGTCTACTTTCATTGAGGGTAATGGCAATATATTATTATATTACATTTATATGATATATTAAAATATATTTATATTTGAGAGGCTGAAATATGAGGTTTTTTGGCAAGTGTAAGTCTAACAATGGCCACCAAGAATGAACCAATAATCAAAATCGATCGATTTATTTGATAATCGATTTGTTATTGATTACTTTTACCGCTTTAATTCTGCTCAAACCATTTTGATGTACCTTTTGCCATTTTATGCATTTTCTGCCTGTTAATATCTGTCATTGACATAGATGGAAGAACACAGAAAGATAGGAAAACCATTTACACTTATGGGGAATTGAGAATTTTCGAGATCCATGGTTTAGGAATATGTGATGAAGTAGAATGGAAGTACTATCTGGAGAAAATCCATAGAACCATAGGCAAAACAATGCAAAAAAATGCAAACCCATCACAGACTTAGTCAAATTTAGATAGACTTAGTCAAATTTAGATTTGAGGCCGAATACCTTTGAATATAAGGCAGAGACTCAGATCCTGCTGTCAAATATAGAGATGTAAATATTGTGTTGCTGTCTATGTGCGCATTTATTTCTAGCCAGGGTCACAAAAGGTTCACAAAGTATACACACTGACATTTGTTTCACAATAACTCTCAGCAAAAATTTTTTTTACTGCTCGAGGGCAATGGGAACAGTAAAACAGTATTACTCTTTGTATAAAAACCAGGGATTCTATAACATCGAAGAAAGACAATAGCGTGACATCACACCTTGCCGCATTAGGTGCGTGTGTGCTTTTTTTTTTTAAATGCAGGTTTATATACTACGATGGAGAACAAAAAATTGTAAACTGTTTGTTGCTATTTAATCTTTCATGTACTGGGTGAAATGCTTTAACATGTACCCATAATCATATATCTGGAGTATATGGCGTTGCTTAAAATAATGGGCAGTGATGAAAAATATTCAAGAGAGGAAAAATCAAGAGTATGCTTGGTTCTGTATTTGCTCTCTGAGTTAGAATTTGCATCCATCCAGCCCTCCAGCTGTCAAAGCGAATGCCAGCAGCTTTGATCACAAGCCTGCAAATCTCTGTAGCTTGCTCATATGCAATTCTTCTTGCTCAAATTGCTCATGCTCAAATTTTGTCCTCCCTCACACTCTAATCTAAATTCTGCATTTACAAATGGGTGCTTTGGAGTATATGGGGACATTTCGTATGTACTCCTTCAAAATTACTAAGTGGAAGAACTTGCAATGTAGCAGGGTGTTCAAATACTTATTTTCTTCACTGCACAACTTGCTATAAAACAGTGGTTTTCAAACTGGGGAGGACGTGGGGCTACCATGAACAGTTTTCAAAATTAAGTTACACACAGCAGATGGAGCTAGTTTTACTGCTGAGTACACAAGTACACAAGCTGGTGTGGGCTACCAACCATTGAAATGACATTAAATGATGAAAGATGTTCAATTTTAGTAGGAACAAGAAGTTCAGGTTTTTGTCTACTCCTGGTGGCTTGATAAACATGCCAGTGTCCTTTTTCAAATGTAAAAGTGACCACTACCGTGATTATTGAAAGGTAAGATGATGCGTATTTGTAGAAAAACTGTGTGTATGTATGGGAGGGGCTGAAAATTATTTCATCTCCAAAAGGGGGACTTTGCAAAAAACAAACCACTCCATTAAGCAGAAAGCCTTGTGACGAAAACTGGTTGATGGGCTTCCTGTGTGTGTAGCCACACTATAACTATGGGCCGATCACATGATAGTTTAAAGTCTAACTTGCTAAAACACTCATTTCATTATGGGTGGCCTCTTTAGACTAAAATTTAATCAATTATATATTTTATTCATACATATTATAATATTGATATGATTTGATATGATATGCAGGGTTGGCACTAAGTCATGAAACTTATTAAACAATTTAGTTAAACCTTATAAAAATCTCCTAGCCACACTTATGTGTACTTCGTCACAGCCTCACATGTTCTTTATGTGGCTATACCTTTAGCCACACTTAGCCAGTCGTCGTCACTGGGAAACCGTCAGGCTTGTAACAATATGGGCCCAGTCAAAACTACCTTGTCATCAATCAAGACTAGGACTGCATGATTTGGGAAAATATTCTAATCTCCAGGTTGTTTTCATTTTTTTTTTTTTTTAACAAATAGCGTTGGCCTCACAGTTCTGAGGACCGGGGTTCAAATACATCCCCCGTCTGTGTGGAGTTTGCATGTTCTCCCTGTGCCTGCATGGTTTTTCTCCGGGCACTCTGGTTTCCTCCCACATCCCAAAGACATGCATTAATTGGATTCTCGAAATTTCCCCGAGGTGTGATTGTGAGTGTGACTGTTGTCTGCCTCCATGTACCCTGCGATTGGCTGGCAACCAGTTCAGGGTGTACCCTGCCTCCTGCTAGACGACAGCTGGGATTGGGTCCAGCACTCCTGCGACCCTCGTGAGGATAAACAGCTCAGGAAAAGGGTGGATGGAAGGAATATTGCTATTTCAATGGAGCAAGTCCTCATCAACATCAAAAGTACAGGTTTTAATCCATTGAAAGAAAAACCCTATGATGAGTTAAACTAATGGGTTCAGGTTTCCCTTGCCTGGACGCGGATCACCGGAGCCCCGCTCTGGTGCCAGGCCTGGAGGCGTGTCATTGGACTTGCGGCCGCATGTCTTGGACTCTCGGGTGAAGACAGGGGCAAAGCTGTCAATTGATCACCATCTGGTATTGAGTTAGCTCCGATGGTGGGGGGAGATGCTGTTCTGACATAGCAAGCCCAAACATATTGGTATTGCTATTGAGGGTCTGGTGGGAACAGCTGGCAGATTCCCCTGTCAGAAGTTATTTTCACTCCCACCTCCGAAAGAACTTTGCTCATGTTCCGGCTGAGGCGGGGGACATTGAGACCGAGTGGATGATGTTCCGCACCTCCATTGCTAAGGTGGCCAACCAGAGCTGTGGTCACAAGGTGGTCGGTTCCTGTCGTGGCAGCAATCCACGAACACATTGGTGGACACCAACAGTGAGGGATGCCATCAAGTTGAAGAAGGAGTCTCACGAGGCAGCTGCTAGGTGCTGGCTGGCTAAGCAGAATGCAGCTTTGGTGGTCGCAGAGGTAAAAACCCAGGCATCAGAGGTTTGGTGAGGCCATGGAGAACGACTTCAAGATGGCTAAATTCTGGTCCACAGTCCAACATCTCAGGAAGGGGAAGCATTACACCACAACACTGTGCATTGTGACGATGGCCAACTGCTGACCTCAACTCGGGACGTTGTGAGATGGAGGGGAGAATATTTCAAAGAACTCCTCAATTCCACGACACGATTTCCCATGAGAAAGCAGAGTTTGGTTTCTAGGAAGCAGGCTCTTCTATCTCGGTTGAGTTCACCGAGTTGATTAAAAAGATTCTTGATGGCAGGGCCCTGGGGGATGATGAGATATGCCCGGAATTCCTCTGGATGTTGTGGGGCTATCCTGGTTGACATGCCTTTGCAACAACGCGTGGATATCGGGGGTAGTGCCTCTGGATTGACAGACTGGTGTGGTGGTCCCCCTCTTTAAGGAAGGGGACTGGAGGGTGTGTTCCAAGTACACTCCTCAGCCTCCCTGTTGAGGTCTATCCAGGGGTGCTGGAGAGGAGGGTCCACCTGGAAGTCCAATCTCAGATTCAGGAGGAAAAATGTGGTTTTGTATGTGGCCGTGTAACAGTGAATCAGCTCTACACCCTGGACTGTATGCTCGAGGCTGTATGGGAGTTTGTCCAACCAGTCTTCACGTGTTTTGTGGACTTGGAAAAGTCCTTTGACCGTGTCCTTCAGCGAGTCCTGTGGGGGTTTGTCGGGATTATGGGGTACCAAAACCCTTGATATGTTCTGTTCGGTCCCCGTACGAACAGTGTCAGAGTTTGGTCCGCATTACCGGCAGTAAGTCCGACTTGTTTCTGGTGCGAGTTGGACTCCGCCAAGGCTGCCCTTTGTCACTGATTTTGTTTATAACTTTTATAGACGGAATTATTTTATGGACAGAATTTTTAGGTTCTGTCGGCTTCATCAAGCCGTGATCTCCACCACTCACTGAAGTGGCTGGGATAAGAATCAGCACCTCCAAATCTGAGACCATGGTCCTCAGTCGGAAAAAGGAGTTGTGCCCTCTCTGGGTCGGAGATGAGATCCTGCCCCAAGTGGAGGAGTTCAAGTATCATGGAGTGTTGTTACTGAATGAGGGATGAATGGAGCGGGAGATTGACAGTTGGATCGATACAGCGTCTGCAGTGATGTGGACTTTGTATCGCTCCTTTCTGGTAAAGAGTGAGCTAAGTTGAAAGGCGAAGTTCTTAATTTACCAGTCGATCTTCATCCCTACCCTCACCTATGGTCACAAGCTGTGGGTCATGAAGGAAAGAACAAGATCCCAAATACAAAGTGCCAAAATGAGTTTCCTCCGCAAGGTGTCCGTACTCTCCCCTAGAGATGGGTGAGAAGTTTTTCATCCGGGAGCGGCTCAGTGTTGAGCCACTGCTCCTCTGCATTGAGAGGAGCCAAATGAGGTGACTGGGACATCTGATTTGGATGCCTCCCGGACGCCTCCCTGGTTAGATGTTCTGGGCACGTCCCACCGGAAAGAGACCCTGGGGACAATCCAGGACATGCTGGAGAGACTATATCTCTCAGCTGGCCTGGGAACATCTTGGGATCCCTCCAGAAGAGCTGGATGAAGTATCTGGGGAAAGGGAAGTCTGAAAATCCCTGCTAAAGCTACTGCCCCATGACCTGACCCAGAGAAGAGGTAGAATATGGATGGATGGATGGATGGATGGATGGATGGATGGATGAAAGAAAATTACAATCAGAATGGATATGGGGATAAACTATAAAAGTTTAAAACAAACATAAAACAAACTATCATGCTAATCCTAATAGTGCACTGAAAAAGTATGTGTAGAAGCAGTGAAAACTCAGTTGACCTTGACTTTACCTCAACAGAGTGTGAAACGTAACACTAAACTGTTCAGTGTGGCACTTCACCACATTACATACACTTTAATAGCCACAAGCTGTGACCTGACATGATATCTTGTAGTGTACATGCTGTCTAAATGTTTTCAATGTTAAATTATTATTTGGTGTCAGTTGATCACTGGAAAACAATTTAATTTCAGTCTCATCTAGTATGTTTTGTTTTTATCATTAGAGGTACTTGGGCTGCTGATTTCATGGCTAACCTAATCAATTATTTGCGTTCATTTTCGTACACTCATGAGATTAACGAGAGACAAAGAAGAGCAATGAATCCCCATCACAGCTGCCGCTTTGTCCAAATTAGGTGAACCCTTATTGTTTATTTTTCCTGCGCCTATTCACTGATTATTAGATTGATTTTCTATTCTTGATTTATTTTACATTTGTTTTTTAATATGTTAAGATGCATATCACCATTTGTATATGATGAAAAAATCAAAATGTGAACATGCACATCTAACTGTAATGCATTTACACTTGGAATAAGATTACATTGTGCATAGGAGGCTTTCATGGTGCGTCTGACCTGTTCTGAGCCTTGGCCTACACCGAACGCGAAGCTTAAGTGAAGTAAAATCTGGGTGAGTGCAGCAAAATTTGTCTATACCAACATTGTGACAGCTAACAAGGAAAACAGTCAGTTGCATTTTTGCAGTGATTTTTTTAGCCTTTATTTCAGCACTCAATGTAACGGATAGAAAAAAAATGATTTTGAGCTAAAATATCACCATAACTTTACATCACAATGAATTGGGACAAAATTCACATAAATTTTGTCTCACAGTATGGTAAACGCTAACCTTGTACCTCATTGAGGAAATTGGGAAAGGAATCACTATTTAATAGCATTTAGGTCCATCCATAACAAAATAATTTAATACATTATCAATTAAAAATTTGGAGCCATGTGAAAGTTACAAAATGTTGAGTTCTAGTGTGTACCCTTGAAAATGAAATGTAAAAATCTTAAAACAGGAAGGTCAAATGTGCACATACTAATCATTTGATAGGATGAAGAAAAAGAGAAGAGCATGCAAGCACACAATATTTTAGCTTTGCATTTTACCCATCACAGTAAACACACACAGTTGTTAATAGAACATACTGAGGCAGAGGGCATCTGAAGTGCAGGGACTAGTTCGGGATTTCAGGGTTTTGATCAAGTACACCATGATGGTGAGTCTGAGGCCCCGTAGTTCAGTGGTTGGAGCACTGGTTTCTTAAACCAGGGGTTGTGGGTTCGTATCCCTCTGGGGCCTCCACTCCCTGAGAAGGGTTGTGTCAGGAAGTGCATCCGGTTTTAAAAATTGTGCCAAACATATATGTGCGTTCATCTGGGATGACACGCTGTGGCGACCCCTAAAGGGACAAGCCGTAAGAAACTTACTTACCACAATGGTGAGTCTGAGGGATGTTGGTGTATGGTCCAGTTGGCGTCTTGAATCTAGGTCCTCGTGGTAACAGGCAATGATCTTAACCAATGGGCGCTTTGCAGAACCATTGATGAATATTAAGTCAATTGCAATAGTTACACACAGACTGCCTTCTAGTTAATAGGTTTGATAGTGATACTGTTTCTTTCAAGAATCCTGAGTCATGTTCATTTTAGTTTGCAAACTTTTTTGAAACAGCCCCCTAAGAGAATTGGAATTGAGAATAATTTGGAACCGGAATTGAAAAAGGAACTGGAATCAGAACCAAATTCCAACGATACCAACCCTAATCATCACATGTTGCAACTTGGATAGTGCCGATATATGTTTGCTCCACACCAACATGGCCTGATTGTTATTGTCTCTTGTGGCAAAAATGTATCTAGTTTGATATAGATACATAAGGTTTCAAGATACCATCGATACTCTTAAGGTGTAAATTGATAGCTCATGGTCAAACTTGAATAATAAATGCATTTGTCATCCTAGCCAAACGAAAACTTTGGAATATATGCAAGGAATCAAAAGCATGTTGTGAATACATGCACCAACACACATTCTTACATACATGAACACATCTGTCATAGAACATTAATGAAGATGAAGTAGCTAATTAAGGAAGATGTGGTGCAATGGGGAGCCATGTTATTTGACGTTATGGGGTCGACTTGGATGTATAGCCATGAGACTCTGGCTAATATAGGACACAGTGTTGGTGAAAGATAATGCTGTGAGAATATGTTTACCAAATGCCTTGATATTAATACTTTCCCAGAAGCATTTTTTTTTCTACAGACACTCACCTGGCATAAATGTACTGCCTCGATCTAGAAGGTGGGCAAGTCTTGTAGGTACAGCATATCTTGATTCTATTGTATGCATTTTCAGCAACATAAAATCCATCAAATTACACTCATTAATCCAATTTGTGTGTTAGTTCAGTTTCCCTTGTATTCACATTATTCTACATTTGTATTATTAATAAATCTTGACAACAAAGTCAGTGGACAGATTGAGGCCTTCTCTTGTAAGGTCCTTTATTTTGCCTCATTGGTAATTTATATCCACAAAAAAAGCCTGGATTGAGAGAAAAGACAATATTTACCATGGAGATTTATTTTTTGCAATTTTATTGCATCTTGCGTCTATGTTCAGACGCCTTTAAATCAATGACAGAGTAATTTATCATGGCTGCAGTTGCTGTGGATGATACTTCATGCTTTTCAGCTGTTTTAGTTCCTCCAGTTGTCTTGTATTACATACTGTGATATTAAATGTATCAAGGAAGAGCCAATAGTCTATTTTTCTCAACTACTTTAATCCACACATGTGCAATCCATGTTATGAATGAGAACCAAATGAAGCCAAATGTGTTTTTGTCTATTTGAAGGGATGTTGTGTTGGTGATCTTAACGATGCACAGTTGTTGTGAAAATATAATGTGTTTTGAGATTGAACATGTCATATTGTAGCCATAAGGACAATGGCTCTGAGATAAAGAACATATATTAAGAGGAGATTATGTGTGTTCACAATTTAAGACAGCCCAGCACTAATGCAGTTTGACAGATTTCAACCTCAGGTTCTCTTCGTATAACTGTAAACACTACAAGAACCACTGGATATTTGTGACTTGTGATTTTTCTCAGATAACGATAAATGCAACTTGCCAGTCTTATACTACCTGACTGCGATAACCCACAAAACTAAGTGATATGCAGAAAATTCCTCAAATTTTACATTTCTGTTAGCAAGCTTTATATTAATGGGATTTTCATTTTTAACGAAGAAAACACAAAAGAGAACAAATTCCACATGAATATCAATGCAGAAACAAACACATTGATCAAGTCAAGTTAGCCCTTAATCACAACAACAGCAAAGGCCATCATTTCACAACTCTCCATCTGAGCAAGAAGAAAATTCAAAATAAACCCATTAAGGGGTGGGGGGAACTTTGAAGGGATCACAAATGGAGAATGCAATGAATGTTGACTGGGCAACATAATCACATGCTATGATGCAGAACAATTTTAGTTTAAAAAACATGATTCCATTTACTGAAAAGAAGCGCTGCTCCTCCAGGGAAGTGGTTTTGCTCAGGACCTCTAGCAGTCAATTGATCAATCATCCACAGTCCATCCATCCATTATCTGAGCCGCTTATCCTCATGAGGGTCGCAGGAATGCTTGAGCCCATCCCATCTGTCATCGGGCAGGAAGCGGGGTAACCCCTTAACTGGCAGGGCACATAGAGACAAACAACAGTCGCAGTCAAAATCACACCTAATGGCAATTTAGAGTCTCCAATGAATGCATGTTTTTGGAATGTAGGAGGAACGTGGAGTGCCCAGAAAAAAAAAAAAAACGCACGCAGGCACGGGGAGAACATGCAAACTCCACACAGGCAGGGCCAAGATTTGAACCCAGGTCCTCAGAATAGTGAGGGCGACGCTCTACAGCTGCGCAATCGTCCCATCCATCATTCACAGAAACATCTTCGTTTGTAAATTTTAAAAAATCATGTGGTGGATTGGATCTGGCCCCTAGGTCTTTAGGTTGACACCTGTGTTATAAAGGGTCATTAGTGTTCTCCGAATCCCAGTCTTCATTCAGTCTTTTTCTATTATTATCATTATGTTATCATGACTCGGGTTGCGGCTATGCCGTAGCCTCACCAATTTTTTTTTTTAAACCTGGCCTATAGGATGTGCCACAAATGCTATCTACAATAAATTAATGTTTTTTTTTTTGTTTACTCAACTTATTTTTCCAATTTTGTCATGCTCACCCATTGGAGTTGGATGTATACAGCAGAACACTAAGAATCTGAATTGTAATTGTAAATGTAATTGTAAGACCAAGGAATAAACTGTATAAAGTGAGATTTCTGCTTCCCAGCACCATGGTGGTTGTAATTTTAGTTGAAGAAAAATAGCTCTGAGTAGGATCCTCCATTACCACTGTGATATGGCTGTAGTTTTCCTCTAAAGCATTTTGCGGTGAAACATTCTGTTCTTGAACGTGTTAGCAAAATCCATCATGTTTCTGTTCTGATAAATATAGTGTAGAGTGGTGCTATTTATGGATGCTCTGTGCCTTTGCTGGGGCGTGTTTCATGGTGAGAGAGGAGGTGGATTGGAAAAGGGGTGCTTGTGAATACAGTGACCTACATGAATGAACTGGAATGATTGGCCTCACAGAGCTTTTCAAACATCCATGTTAGCACTCCTGCAAGACTGTGCTGACACAACATCCATATGTCATCTCCCTTTGTTGTGTGGAGAAAGGGAGGGTTAGGACTAGTCATGGAATGCCAATTAACACTGGAACAAAAACTAATGAGCATGAGAAAAAAGTCTTATGCTCATTAGAATGCATGTTTATTAGAATGTATGTGTATAAGACATAATAAATGGTCTTTATTTTCAGACTAAGTCACTTTTGTTCAGCCATGAAATTAATTTTACAACATCTGTGACATAGTGATAGGATTTTGTATATTTTCCATATTGTTGTTATTTTTGTTTTCCAGTTCCTTTTATCTACGTAAAGGAGATATGGGAAGCACACTTAAAATATTGATTTATTCCACAAAAAGCTGTTTGAAAATGCTGTATTGACATGATGATGCAGTCATATTTACCAGTGTCTCCAGATGACTATCGTTCAATTTGAGGTGTTGTGCCACTGTCTAAAGCGGATATATAACTGGTTGAGCTAACATTTTCTTTCAACTAAACCACAACAAAACTGAGGCAATTGTTTTTGGCAATAAAGAAAAGAATTGCCGTTAGTAAATACCTGGACTCACTATTTTTAAAAACCAAGACCAAGTCAGAAACGTTGGTGTTCTGATTGATTCCGACCTAACTTTCAACAGTCTATCAAATCAATCACAAAAACTGCCTTTTACCATCTGAAGAACAGAACTAGAGTGAAGGCTTGTATTTGTCAAGCAGACCAGGAAAGCTTACCCATGCTTTTATCTCAAGTAAACCTGACCACTGCAATGGTCTTTTGACTAGACTACCCATAAAGGGCATTAAACAGCTGCAGATCATTCAGAATGCTCCAGCTTGGGTTCTGTTCCAAACAAATGGGTCAAAGCATATAACTCCACTTCTAAAGTCCTTACACTGGCTTCCAGTCAGCTTTAGAATAGATTTTAAAGTTCTGATGCTGGTCTATAAATCACTAAAGGCCCTGAGTACATGAAAGAAATGCTTATAGAATACAAACGCAGTAGAGCTCTGAGATCGACTGACTCAGGTCAGATAGTGGAGCGCAGAGTCCAAGGCAAACATGGTGAAGCAGCATTAAGTTATTATGCTGCACGGAAATGGAATAAGTTGCCAACAGAGGTGACGTCAGCCCCAGGTGTGAATGTTTTTAAATCCTGGTTAAAAAGTCTTCTTTATTCTCTTGTCTTTGAGAGTATTTAAAATTACTAATTTTAATGATATTTCTTGCAGCATATGTTCTTTTCAATTGTACTTTTATTTTTCTCTTTTATAAATATATATAAATATTTTTGTTGTTTTTATTTTCATTTTCATTGTTTTTACCCATTTCCCATTGTAAATGTTTTTTCTCTTTGTTTTCAAATCATTTTAATCATGTAAAACACATGGAGTTACCTTGTGTATGAAATGTGCAAAATAAATACATTTGCTTAGATTTGCTTTTGCTTTATTTGCACAGGAACAATATGCTTTTTTTAGCCATCATCTTTTGTTTTCAATTCCATAGACACTAAGCGTTGAGGCAGCATATATTTCAAAACTCGAGTCTTTTGGTGTCTGCAATTCTCAACACTCATGCCTTCTCTTTGTATCCCATTTTGACTTAGCATCTCATCTTTCAACCACTACAATGCTCGAAGAGCTGAGGTGGGAGGGCCGTCACCTTCTACAAGATTTCCATGACAACCAATCTACGATGTTCTCAGACCTGGACAAAAACTGCACCGAACCAGGTAAGGCTGGCAGAAATAGTTCTGGGTATCAAAATGTTACCTTTCCTGTGCTTCTCAGCTTTGGATTTCCTGCTTCGATTCTGAGCTGTCGTGTCAAATTATTGCTGCCAAAGGCTGGTCACTGTCCTTTGAATGTTTATGATGTACAAAATATGAAAACATATAAATGTTTGTGAGGGAGTAGTTTAAACAGACTTTTTATTCTGTATTCCAGTGATTTAGGTGAAGATCAGACTACATTTTATGACCAATTCATATAGAAATTTAAGATATTTCTAATGGTTCACATATTGTAGTTTTTCTTCCCACTGTATGCTCAGTTAGTTTCCTGCTTGATTTAGTTTAAATGTTTGATGGAGGAGCTTCTTTTCATGATGTGAACGTGTATAATTTCAAGATGTCCAGTTTGAGTGCATCCTGCTTTTTTGCTGGTCAACTCTAACCTTTTGGTTGACCTAGATAATCATTAAATTTAATAATTTAGAGCTCAATGTTTCATTTTTTGTTGAGTTGTAGTCGTGTTTCAATCCCTTGTATGCACACAACAGTACAGACCATACTGTATTTACATATTTGCGTTTACATATTTGCGTCCACCACTGACCAGTAGAAGAACACAGTGATCCCATGTGGTTTGGTGAGGCACTTTTTTTTTCAAAAAGGGGGAAAACATTCCCACTTTACAGTCCCAAATCAGTATTTGTACAGGAAAAAGCAAACTATAGTTATGAACAGTGAATACACGTTTCTCGTCAATAATTAAGCCTAACCACAACCCTAATGCTGAATGCATGCATCCCCATCATGTTTTTTTTCCTCACCTCCGAGTTGTGTATTTCTTTCTCTATTTGTGCACCATTATGTTTTTCCCCTGGCAGAGAGAGTGTGAGTGTTTTCCATGTGGGATCCTTGGGCTGAACAAGAATGATCTCCTGCCAAGCTTTCTCTTGATCTTATTGTAATTGTAAACACACCACACATGTAGTGGACACTCACGCATACTTCATTCTTCAGTTTCAAGAAACAGATACATTTTAGGAGTCCAGTTTCGCTGAATTAAATGAGTAATGTTTAGGAACACTGTGTAGATTTAATTAAGCTTTGTCTAACAAAACACTAATTACCAAAACAGGGATTATTCTTGCCTTCCTGCACAAAAAGAGCCTTTACAAATTGCTCCTTTTACTTAGTCTCTTTCTCCCTGTCTCCTTTTAATCAGTTTCTATCCTGTTGCTGAAGAACTTCGTCTTTTTCTATTTCACTTTATTTTTTCTTTCACAGTTGTGTTTCAGAGTGACTCAGTGTTCAGTTTGATGTCATTCAACATGAACATACATACACTGTTATCACAAAATATGACAAATACAAACTGAGGTGAAAAAAAATGAAAAAAAGGTAGGATTGATTGTTTTTTTTTTTTCAGGATTTGGATTTATGCAATTGTTGTTCCACCAACTTCCATCAAAACAGAACACTTGTTGACAGTGAACTGACAGATTTGACTTTCTATTTGTTATGGCAGCTTTCACATGAACACGTGAGAAGAAAACAAATGCGTTTTTGCATCATTACTTTGACATTGCACGCTCCTAAAAATGTGAAACAGTGATGCTCGGGCACGTGATAGGGATTGTCCCTAAAATAGCCCCCTTTGTCAAAATGGTTTCTCCTGTATCCTTTGAGGTCAAGAAGCTTCAACTCTCTGATTGAGCATTCATCTCCACCTCACACTGTGACTGCAGGGGTGAGAGAGGAAAAGGGTGAACTTATTTTTCTATAGCGCTATTTTTATGGTCTGTATGAGTCACAGCTGTGGCTGGAGGTTTAATATTTTTTTGTGCTGTCTGTCCATCTCTTTATCCCAGTGAATATAACATTTGGTTTGCCTTGAGGAAATGTCCATTTAAACAAAGCTTTTCTGAGCTAAAAAATAAAAAGAGCTTCAAAATCTCATGCTTTCTGATGTGGTCTTGTAATATTTAGCCTTTATAATTTGGCAATGGTTCAAAGTTTAAAATTTGTGATAATGTTTTTTTTTTACTTGAATACTTTGAGTCAATATTTTTTCTCTTAGATGATTTAATATATCACTACTGAGGCACACATGTCTAGAAAATCATTCATTTGAATTACACTGTTGTCATCAAAACATATTGATTATACGACTTTCTTCCTCTCATCCATTTCCTATTTGACTTATCCTGGCGAGGGTCACAGGTATGCTGCAGCCTATCCCAGATATCTGGAGGCAAGAGGCAGGGCACACACTGAACTGGTTGCCAGACAATTGCAGGGCACATAAGTAATCATTCACACTCACACTCACACCGGAAGGCAATCACAAATAAGATTATTCAATTAACCTGCTACCCATGTTTTGCGGCTATGGTAGGAAAGAGAAGTACCTGGAGAAAACCCTTATAAACCCATGGAGAACAGATGTGCTAACAACAGATGTACTAACAGCAGATGTGCTAATTTGTCTCCCATTAAAGTGAAATTGTAATGTTTCAAATTCAAAAGATAAAGTAAGGATTATATAGCATTTACCTCCATCCATTTACCTGAGGTCTAGTTACCGAGGACGTAGCTTTATCAGGGAAGCCCAGACTTCCCTCTACAGAGCCACTTCCTCCAGCTCTTCCCGAGGCTTTTCCAAGCAAGCCAAGAGACATAGTCTCTCCACCGTGTCCTGAGGTGTTCCCGGGGTCTCCTCCTGTTGGTCCATGCCTGGAACGCGTCCACAGGGAGGCATCCAGGAGGCATCCAAAACAGATGCTCGAGCCACCTCATCTGGCTCCTCTCAATGCGGAGGAGCAGCAGATTTACTCTGAGCCCCTCCCGGATCACCGAGCTTTCCATCTATTACTAAGGGAGAGCCCAGTGTGACGGTCTGAGCGCTCCCGGTGCTGAAGTCTCTTTGTGAGTAATGCGCGTATATTAATGCGCATGCACATATATTTTGTAAACTTCCAGCCATTCAGAAACATCCGCATCCATGCTTCAACATGTGCCATCCGACAACTTGTCGCCAAGTATTCATGTTCACTATGGACGTCTCGGAAAGACGAACACAACGAACGCACATATATGTGTATGTCTTTTTTTTTTTTAATCAACTTTTGTTTTAAGGTTAGGTTAGGGTTAAGGTTAGGTTATAACCTATGTTAGCTCCCTCTATGTAGAAGAAGGGGAACTATGAGACCGGGAGATTTCCTAGCAAGCGTCTGCTACGTACCCAGAGTTCCCCTGTTAGTAACGCATGCACATTAATCACAAGGAGCCTTTTCAGCAAAGGGGAGCACTCAGATCCTCACACTGGACACCCTGCTTAGGAAACTCATTACAAATCAAATCAAATCAAATCAAAAACCTTTATTGTCTTCATATGACTGTGCATATAATGAGATAGCAAGTGCTTCTCCACAAGGTACTTGAACCATCCACCCATCCATTTTCAGAGTGCCCGAAGAAAACCCACGCAGGCATGGGGAAAACATCCAAACTCCACACAGGCAGGACCAGGATTGAACCGTGGTCCTCAGAACTGTGAGGCCACCGTACCACCCATGCTTGAACTAATAAAATAAAATAAAATAAAGTAAAATAGGGTAAAGAGGTAAAGTTCCTCAGATAAAAATATTATATATATATATATATATATATATATATATATATATATATATATATATATATATAGTTCCTGACAATAGTTGGAATGTAGATCTCCTGGGAGAGATCTTCATCTTTTGGCTTAGCTCCTTCTTCCCCACATCAGACCGATACAAAGTCTGCGTTTCTACAGATGCTGCACCGATTCGCCTGTCAATATCCACTTCCATTCTTCTTTCACTTGTGAACAAGACCCCAAGATTTTTGAACTTCTTCACTTGGGTAAGGATTTCATCCCCAACCACCCTCCCACCCTTTTATAACTGAGGACCCTGGTCTCAGATTTAGAGGTGCTGATTCTCATCCCAGCCACTTCACACTCAGCTGCGAACTTCTCCACTAAGAGAAGTTTGCCATAGGTGACCCTGGCAGGGGTGTAAATGCCCAAAAAACATAGCTCCTAGGATCATTGGGTTATACAAACCCGTCCACTGCAATAAGGTGGTGGCTAATGGAGGGGAATATTGGATTTAAAGAAATACATTGCAATGAACTACTTTCAACTACAATCACCCATTCACTCTAACACTGAGTAACACTAATGACGGCAGTGACTTAGCAGCTCATTTACACACTAAAGCAACAACACCAGTTGTAGTCAAAACAAGCTGGAGACAATGTAGAAATAAAAATGAAGAGTTCAAAAATTTTTTATTATTGTAGTTATTGCACACGCTTCAGAGTCAATATCACAATAAAGAGCCTTTGGTGTCTAAATCAGAATCACTCACTCATTAAAATAAGGAACGATAAACACTAACGATAAGTTTCTTAAAATGTGTTCCCTTCACTCGATGCCAAGACCTTTTTTTCTGAATTTGATGTAACATAATTTATTGTCTGTAATATGCTAACATGTATATTATGCCCTCCCAAAGTTGACCCCAGAAATGAGGGCTTCTAATGTACTGTGTGCATCGTGATTTTCTAACCTTTCATTCAGTATTTTCATGTACTATATACATTAGTGATTATCTACAATTGAAAAGATATTCATATAAATACTTTAAAACAGTGGTTCTCAAGTAGTCAGGCTTTAGGACCAAACATCATTACTCAGAGACGAGCCATGAACCAGATTTCAACGTCTCAGTTTAATGAAAACATGTTGCAGTTTAAACCTTACATATTCCAAAAAATAAAGAAATGTAAATAGAAAAACAAAAACGGTAGTGATGAGAGAGAATTTTTTTCCCTTTTTTTATTTTCCAATTATTATGTATTTACAGGTCAGGCACGGTGGCGTGACTGGTTGGAGTGTTATCCCCACAGTTAGGGTTAGTTCAAATTAATTAGTTCAAATCCTGGACCCACTTTTGTGGGCTTTCCATGTTCTCCCCCATACCTGTGTGGGTTTTCTACAGGTGCTCCAGTTTCCTCCCAAATCCCAAAAATGTGCATTAATTGTTGACTCTAAATTGCCTTTGGGCGTGATTGTAAGTACGACTGATTTTTTTCTCATGCCGTGTGATTGACTGGCTGCCAGTTCAGGATGTACCCTTCCTCCAGCCCAATAATAGCTGGGATACGGTGTAGCTCTCCTCCAATCGATCCTTGTGACAATAAGCGACTCGGAAAATGGATGGATGGACACATTATAGTAATGTAACTGTTCATTAATCGAGAACAACACTGAACCGTGACTTGAGTTTTTCCAAATTAATAGGAACACTGGAGATGATTTTTGTTCCTGATAAGACTGCCAAGTCTGGCATTATATTTGACAAGGCAACATTAATGGAATGCTCAATCAA
The DNA here is from genome assembly GCF_019802595.1 of Syngnathoides biaculeatus. NCBI lineage: Eukaryota > Metazoa > Chordata > Actinopteri > Syngnathiformes > Syngnathidae > Syngnathoides > Syngnathoides biaculeatus. Next base: position 24,972,859 of record NC_084651.1, read on the forward strand.
CAGTCTGTTTTTGTTTTTGATCTTTTGCTCTACCATACTGTTCGAGTGGCTAGGGAAGGACAAAACAGCACTGCACCAGAACAGGGCAAGCCTTACCTCAGTGAATTTTGCCTGCAATGTGTGCCCAATGTCAAGTTCTCGGGTTGTAGGCAATAAGAAACATGACAGGACCAAAGAAACGTAGTGACTGATAACAGACAACAAATCAACATCGACAACAAACCAACAAATACTGAATGAAACCAGGGTACTAAATGCAAGGAAAGTTACAGGACACATTATTTTTTTCTGAATTTGATCTATCATAATTTATTGTATGTAATATGCTCAAGTGTATATTATCCACTCCCAAATCTGACCCCAGAAATGAGGTCTTCTTATGTACTGTGTGCATCATGACAAACATACAGGACAATGAGGAACACCTGGAAGTGACAGGAGTGGTAGGAGGGTGTTGCTATTTTGACACATGGTAATATGCTGACGAAAACAGGTGGACACAATAACTGAACTTACACTCACGATGTAAACATGACTAGAAAACTAGAAAAAAATATATAAAAGATGAGACAAACTGAATCTAATCAAAACAAAACAACACAGATCATGACAGAGGAGCAGGTGCCAAGGATCAGGAACGGGAATTTGCTGGAGCTGCTGTTGTTGTTGTTGTTGAGCAACGGGAGAAGTAGTGGGTAGCTCTATTGTTAGCCGAGCGAATGAACCCGCGTCCTCTCGTTGTTGCCGGGAGTTCTTTGATGTCTTCAACGCCACACAGAGGCGATTCCTGAAGGTGGTGTGCCAGAGCTGCTGAGGAGGAGGAACAGGAGCCGGCTGAGTCTGTCCAGGAATGGGAATGGAAACCTGCTGCAACTTCAGAACTCAGTGGTTGCAGATCAAATACTAGTCACCAGTTTAATAGGAATTGACCACAGAAACCGAAGTCCCAGATAAGGTCCAGGAGGGGAAACATGAGGTTCTCTGTATGGGAGGAGGGTTTGGGTACGGGCTGCAGGCAACAGAAGGGTTGCCGGAATGCATCTGGGAGGACAGGAGAGACTTGTGTGAGAGCGCTTAATGAGTACGTGATTCAGCAGAGAGCTTCATTCTGTCTGCCGATGTGGCTCACCATGGTGGATGAGGACTTCCCTCAGCACCTCTAGTGTCTCTAGGTCCATAGTGGCTAGAGTATTCTGTCAAAATTGGTAATCAGCAGAATTGAATTGGACCCAAGACTGAGGTGGAGGAAGTAGATGGGATGTTTTTTTTATGAGGTGACAATGCGTGGAGATCGGTGGCAACAAGAAACAGGTAAGAGGCAGAAGCGTGAACAAGTGATAGAGCTTGACGGCATGGTTGGATCTAGCAGGGAAGAGAGAGAGACTGGAGGAACACACAAACAAATGTGAAAACTCTGGCAGCAGACACCTGGATCAGACAGCCTTGAATACAGGCGCTGATGAATGCTGCTTGGGAACAAGTGCCCGGGCAAGAAGATGATAATTGCTGGAGGGGGAGAGAGAGAGCGAGAGAAAGAAAGAAAGAGAGAGAGAGAGAGAGAGGGAAAGAGAGAGAGAGAGAGGAGAGAGAGAGAGAGGAGAGAGAGAGAGAGAGAGAGAGAGAGAGAGAGAGAGAAGAGAGAGAGAGAGAGAGAGAGAGAATAAACTGAGGCACAAAACTCCAAAAGGGAACTGCAGGGCACAGATCATGATAGCAAGCGTTGCATTGAAATTCTTTTTTTTTTTTTTTTTTGTTTTGATTCAACATTCAAGCAAAGCAAAGCGAAGCAAATTTATTGATATTGTCTATTTCATACCCAAGGTAACTCAATATGCTTTCAAAATTAAAAGCATTTAAAAACTGAGGAAAAAAATAAAATGAAAAATAGGTATGATAAAAGTATAATTAAAACACTGTACAGTTCAAGAAATGTTTAAAAATTGAACTACTCTAAAAAACATGCAAAAAGAGAAGTTTTTAAGCTTCAAACTATTCACACTTTGGGCTGACGTCACGCTGTCCGGGATGCTGAGAACTACTTCATCTAGTTCCTTCCAGAATTTCTCTTTCAACTCTAGGTCACATCCTACCTGTGGGGCATAGCCGCTAACCACATTATACATAGCACCCTCAATTTCAAATTTTAGTCTTATCACTCAATCTGATACTCTTTTCACCTCCAAGACATTCTTAGCCAGCTCTTCCTTTAAAATAACCCCTACTCCATTTCTCTTCCCATCTACTCCGTGATAGAATAATTTAAACCCTGCTCCTAAACTTCTAGCCTTACTTCCTTTCCGCCTGCTCTCTTGGATGCACAGAATATCAACCTTTCTCCTAATCATCATGTCAACCAACTCCTGAGCTTTTCCTGTCATAGTCCCAACAGTCAAAGTCCCTACATTCAGTCGTAAGCTCTGTACCTTCCTCTTTTTCTTCTGACGACGGATCCGGTTTCCTCCTCTTCTTTGTCTTCGACCCACAGTAGCTGAATTTCCACCGACGCCATGCAGGTTAGCAGTGCCGGGCCACGACCGATCCGGTATGGGATTCTTTAGATGAACGCTCATATTTGTTTGGCACAGTTTTTACACCGGAGGCCCTTCCTGACGCAATCCTCTGCATTTATCCGGGCTTGGGACCGGCCTACAGATTGCACTGGTTTGTGCCCCCCATGGGGCTGCATTGTAAGCAAGCTAAGCTAAGGAATACTAGGCCAATAAGCAAGTATAAATTGATGTTTCCACTCTGCCAACTTTTTATGAATACTCACTGTCCTCATTGTATATGATACGTAGGTTTCGCAGGACGTGTAGATACTAGCGTTTGATGTTTTCCTCCTTAGTAAATATTAGAAAACAGACACGTTTGTTGTTAGCGGTCTAAGCTAGGCTAACTTAGGCCGATCAGCTTCGACGCGAACGATACGTCTCCAATTTGGATACTAAGATTGCACAGATGGTGATTTTAGTCCTCTGAAGTCGTCACCAGGAGCGTCCCACATCAAGTATTCACAACATTTGGTCCAAAATCAGTAGGATTTATTGAATTAGCACCGGGCTTGTCAGAGCCTTCTGTTTAAGCTGCTACCAGTTTTGAAGACTGGAAGCAAGAGTGCATTTCACTGCATGAAAAAATGTCTTAGTACATATGTTGCCCTGTGGGATATCCTCAATTCTCTGCAATTGAATTCCTCCCTTGGCTTGCTACCAGACACAAAAATCTACAGACGTAAAACCTATTGAGAACATGATATCCCTATGGAAATTACTGTAGAGGTGCATATCCCCTTTTTCTTTGATTTGCTATTCTCAACCCTACCCATTAAATTCTCCAAAGAATACATTTGTGACCTTTCTGACACCCTTTATTAGTGTAATGAAGACAAAAGACCATGGTGTTTCAAGAAAAAAAATATTCCAAGCAATTTGATTCGGAAATGACAACTCGTAATAAACACAATCTAATGGAAATTTCAGTGTTTTCCTGAATTCATGAGGCTAAGTGACAAAACCAAAACCACACGAGTGGCACTAAAACAGCTATTTTATTTGGAGATATCATATAGAGGTGGTATTAATGTTTCAGTAGTTTTCTATACCAGAATCCAAATATTGGCAGAAAGTACTCCCATATTACCATGCAATAGTGTACTCTCCTATTGTGGTGGGCTTTAGCAGGCTGATTTCTTGAAAAATGAGGGGAGCACACAGTGGTGGTCTGTGTGTATGAATGCGTGTGTGTGCGTGCGTGTGCGTGTAGGTGTGTGTGCGTGCGTGCGTGTGTGTGTGTGTGTGTGTGTGTGGTGTGTGTGTGTGTGTGTGTGTGTGTCTGTGTGTGTGCGTGTGTGTGTGTGTGTGAAATGAGGTTAGACGCTTTATAAACATTGTGCTGATCAGGCAAATGGTCTTCTTTTTTTTAGCTTTTGCATCCCCCTGCTGCCATGGAAACCAGTGAATTGTGTCACTTAATTATATATGCATGTGCTTACATGAAGCAGTGTGTGTTTAACATCGTATTTAGCCCGATGCAACATTACATAACATTGCTCCTTTCACCTTCTTTCATCTAAACTACGTTATTAAAGCATATTTGGATTACTGGTGCCCCCACCCCCCTCCTCCTTAACTATGTGATGCAGTGGGTCAAGCAAAAATTGGATTATGGGTGGAGTATAGAAAATTTAAGGATTTTTTTTAACCATGAGGCCTCTGTCCATTTTCTATATTGCTTGTTCATTTTTGGGTCACCAGTGAGTTAGAGCCTATCCAATTTGAATTTGGGCGAGAGCCAGGGTACACTATGGACTGGTCACCTGTGAATAACAGTGGACATTGAAAATATATCACAAGTACATTCACACCATCTCGCAATTTAGAGCCAGTGTATCTGGAGAAAACCTGTACAGCTACAGGGAGATTTAAACGGCACACAGAAAGGTGAGAGTCAAAATTCCTGAACTGTAAGGAATATGTGCCGACCGCGATGCTATCATGCAGATGGTTTTCAGGATTAGTTTGTTGATTGATTTACACACTTTTATTCTGGATGAGCGGTAATGCTGCACCACAGACAACTATTTTTCAAGTTTAACTGCCACAAGTATGAAATCGAAATTGAAATTGAAAATGACAAATGATAATATACTCGTTCAAACTACACATTCTGATCACAACACATAAGCATATGGTAGCTAATCAGTCGGCTGACAAGAAGGTAATGGCTTGTCCAAAAAGCTTACATAGCTGATGCTGCGATGGGGATGCACTACAATGGTCACTGATCAACCAAAAGCTGTTTTATACAACCAGCGTTATCATGCCAGGGGTAATTACATGAAAATACCAAAATAAAACCATTAACAGTAAACTTGGTAAACTTCGCTGAACAGAACCAATACTTCTGCTCCATCCATGCACATGGGCTGCTAGGGATCGATCATTAGCAGCATTTGTGTAAAAGTGAAGTCTCTCTCTCTTTCTCTCTCTCTCTCTCGTTCTCTCTCTCTCTCTCTCTCTCTCGCTGTCTTGCTTCATAATTATAATGAAACTCGAGGGCACGTCCTGCTTGGCTGCATCTTGTGACATTCTAAATTCTTGTACCCCAGCACGGATGTTCCCATTTCAAAACTGAAAAACTTAATCAGATGGACCTCAAGTGAGGCAGTCAGGCAGTTATTTCAGGAAAGGTCAAGGACCAAAATAACACTGATTGAAATGATGTCTCCCCATAGCTAAGGCAAGTAGATATTAACATATCGCTGTATGTGTGAACTCAATAATGACAGATGTATCAACGGCTCATGTTTCAACTAAAATGTATTTTTATTATCATATATTTCCTCACACTGTGTGTGCCATGTTTTACAAGAAGTCTCCGTAACCGTTTTGCTAATTTATTTAAAATAATGAAGACATCGAAAATGACCTCCTAAATATCCAGCTAGTGGTATCCGAGGGGTTGTGTGGGGAGGTGAGGTGGGGGTGTATCTGAACGGGTTCCAGTGGAAAACCAACCCCCACTACAACTCCCCACAACTATGAAAAGCACTTTGAAGTAAAGTAACTCCTTGAGTGACTATTAAAGGGACATGAATAATGTGACCATTCACTTGAGGCGGGACCGTGGTCCAATGTGGATCGCACATCTGGGATCATTAAAAATACATTCATTCAAGTTTTCTCCCATGCCACACATGGGTCATATGTCATGAACTCGACTGATTTTTTTTTTCTTTAGGCATATGAATTTCCCAAAAAAGCTTTAGAGTCTTCAAATGTATTTCCAGGTTTCATCTTGTTTTAAATGCTGTTCTGTGTTGACATAGAGATTTTTACACCAGGAGTGAGCACCATATTCTTTTTTCTTTTGCAGACATCACCTAAGTTGCAAAAATTAGCAAACCCCTTGCACATTAAAAGTTGAATTATATCATCTACGAACAAACATTCATAAAGGAAAAGGTACTACAATATTTGCAAGGTAGGTCACTAATTAACTGCAGATCATTAAACAGCATGTGAACGTAGCTGTAGATGTCACTTTGGTATAATTAAATGATGATGGTTTTAAATATCAACAGTTACAATGTAATACACATGCACAACATAATAACTAGCAACAAGTACGCACCCCCCAAAAAAGTATTGTATTACAGATAAATATCCCTATGTGTGTTTCACTATGCAATACATCTTCTCTATCTGTATACTATATTTGGCCTTGAAAATTCTCCTCATGTTGGCATTATGTTTATTATAGGTATTATTAGTAGCTTTAGCCTCAGCCTCTTCATCCAACTCCTCCAGGGGTATCCCAAGGTCAGCTGGGATACATAGTCTTTCCAGCCTGTCCTGTGTAGCATCTAACCAGGGAGGCGTGCAGGAGGCATCTCGATCAGACGCTCGAGCCATCTCATCTGGAGAAATGGACAAGTCTATACTATATCTTTGTGTTCGTGAAAGTATTGTTCATAAAATTACATCCGGCCCCACTCAGAATATTGTTAGTGTTTTTGTCTTATGATTAGTGATGGCATGCAATATATATATATATATATAGACTGATTAATGCGTCAACAGAATCTGGGTGTTTGGTCATTCACTTCGTATGTTTCACAAACACGGACGAACAGCATCACATAACAAAACAAGAGATTAAAAATAAAAGCATCTTAAAAAGTCTATAAATTGGGATGTCCCTATTCAACCTTTTCCATTTCTGATCTGACACAAATATTGCAGCCTGGATTTTTTTTTTCCCATACCAATTGTACACACTTCGCTTATTTGGTAGTATAGAATGTTAGAAAACGCTTGATGACTTGATATTACCCAGAGTAGTGACAGTAGGGAAGAAAAAAAAATATTCATTTATTATTAACCAATGGAGCCTCAATAAACTACTTTAAGCAAGCAACACTCACTCTTACTTATCACAAGACATGACATAAGGTAAATTTCACAATAAAATCCTTCAGAGTACAGCCCACTGCTCAGCTCACATCAACTTGTTTGGCAACTCATGCCTTTTTTGTGGCGGCCAAAACCCCAAGCAGCAGCTAAATGAATGAAGAGCCTGCCAAAATTATGAAATAGCTGAAATGGAAGAACCCCAAATGCTCCATTCCGTTCCTGCCTGGTTTATTAATGTTGTTTACGCTCAGCTGTTTTTCATCCTCTAAAGTATCAAGCTGCAGTTGGTGTCAGTATGCTGTTGTTTTGTGTGGTTTTTGAGAAATTCAAGATCATATCATGAGGTAATGTGTTTCTCCTCACTCCAAGCTCAGACCAGACACAAATGCATTCACTCATTCCTAAGATCTCAATCTTCGTTAGGCTACGCCTTTGTTGTTTCCATGCCAAACAATCATTTTAGCCCATCTGGTGATCAATGTTTTTTCAGTTCATTGTAACACTTGCAAGTAGTTCCTCGGACAACAGACGGGATCCTGCCCACATTGCCTTGGTGGTAATTGTGATCTTCAGTCATCACAGTTGTGATGTTTATGAAGCTAAGGTACCTTTACTGATGCTCTTTATCAAACCTTCAAGTCAAGAAATCTAACCAATTTGACACTAAAATCAAATCAAATTCAGCCCTGTTGGCAAAGCATTGGTCTCACATTTCTGAGGTCCCAGGTTCAATCCCGGACACGCCTGTCTGGAGTTTGTATGTTCTCCCCTTGCCTGCATGGGTTTCGTCTGGGTAGTCCGGTTTCACTCCTACATTCCAAAAACATGCAACATTAATTGGACACTAAATTGCCCCTAGGTGTGATTGTGAGTGCAGATGTTTGTCTCAATGGCCCTGCCATTGGCTGGCAACTACTTCAGAGTGTACCCTGCCTCCTGCCCATGAACATCTGGGATAGGCTCCAGCACTCCCCGCGACCCTCGTGAGGATAAGTGGCTAAGAAAATGGATGGATGGATGTTCATGATTATGGCTTTAAACACACTCCATTTTGCTGTTGATATTTTGCAATGTGCAGTATGATCTATGATGAGTGTATGTGTTGGCAGGCCTGATCAGGGGATTTTTCTGCTAAGGGGTTAGAACTACAACCAGTGCAACAGTCCTCAACTTGCTTCCACTGGTACGTACAGGAAAAGATATGAACATATATTTTATTAAAAATCATAACCATCCATGTTCTCCAAGTGTATTTAAGTGAAGGAAAATCAGACTCACTGACAGTGCAAATAAGGCGGACCTGACTGTGCTCAAGAAAGAGTAAACTGTCTCCAGTAGAGAGATTGAGCTCCTCTTCAATTATGGTTACGCATGATGATCCCTCCTGACAGTGCAAAACAGAGGAGGGCATACAATGTTGCTTTTTAGTAAATTTTTGGTGAATTATCATAAATACTCTGTCCACTTTAATTCCAAATTTTGAAAGCTTGTTAAGTATTGGTGGCAGGATAGGCCGCTGTAGAGTGTTGGGCTCACAGTTCTGATGACCGGGGTTCAAATCCTAGCCCCACCTGTGTGGAGTTTGCATGTTCTCCCTGTGCCTGCATGGGTTTTTTTCCAGTCACTCCGGTTTCTTCCCATATCCCATAAATCTGCAACATTAATTGGAGACTCTAAATTGCCCCTAGGTGTGATTGTGAGGGCGACTGTTGTCTGTCACCATGCGATTGGCTGGCAAACAGTTCAGGGCGTACCCTGCTTCCTGCCCAATGACAGCTGGAATTGGCTCCAGCACTCCTGCGACCCTCGTGAGGATAAGCAGCTCAGAAAATGGATGGATGGATGGATGGTTGGATGGATGGAAAGTATTTTTGGTTTAACTGCATGTTGGAAATTGTTACTGTAACTGTTAGACATGGAATCATCACGTGGCACATTAAAGGGGAATTCCACTGGTTTGCATTAACAATGTATCCAATAGGTCATGTAATATGTACTCTATTTTGACAATATGATGTTAAGTCCTCTCTCATTTAATAGTGTTTTGAGAATATTTTTATTGACAATTACAGATTTTCAGGGGTGCTGCCATTTTCGCGAGTCACATGACTTACATGCGCGGTTGTCACGTGTTACGTGCTGTTCCAAATGCTCGATTACATCGAACATCATTATGCCCAGCGCTGATTTCTCAGATTTATCCTCATCTGATGAAGAAATAGCAGTATCGGTTGATCGGGAAGACAGAGGAATACTTCCATCTGAAATTTGGGGTGCATGGGGGTGGTAGCATCATGCTTTGTGGGTGTTTTTCTGCACAAGGGACAGGACGACTGCACTGTATTAAGGAGAGGATGACCGCCGCCATGTATTGTGAGATTTTGGGGAACAACCTCTTTCCGTACGTTAGAGCATTGAAGATGGGATGTGGCTGGGTCTTTCAACATGACAATGACCTGAAGCACACAGCCAGGAAAACCAAGGAGTGGCTCCGTAAGAAGAATATAAAGGTTCTGGCGTGGCCTAGCTAGTCTCCAGACTTAAACCCAATAGAAAATCTTTGGAGGGAGCTGAAACTCCTTGTTTCTCGGCAACAACCCTGAAACCTGTCTGATGTAGAGAAGATCTGTGTGGAGGAGTGGTCCAAAATCCCACTTGCAGTGTGTGCAAACTTGGTGAACATCTACAGGAAATGTTTGACCTCTGTAGCTAACAAAAGCTACTGTACCAAATATTAACACTGGTTTTCTCAGGTGTTCAAATACTTATTTGCAGCTGTATCATACAAATAAATTGTTAAAAATCATGTATTGTGATTTCTGGATTTTTCTTTTTAGATTATCTCTCTAACAGTGGACATGGACCTATGATGAAAATTTCAGACCCCTCCATGATTTCTAAGTGGGAGAACTTGCAATATAGTGGGGTGTTCAAATACTTATTTTCTTCACTGTAAGGGAGTTGGAGCGCGTGAGTGGCAATTGTGATGAATGATCCTCTCGAAAGTCTTGAGTGTGTGCAGCTCTAGCTTGTCTTGGCTGTACCAAAGCCCCACCCACTTTACTTGCAATTGAAACCCAGGTTCTTCACTGCCTTTGATGAGGGTGATAACTTTGATGTCATCTACAAACTTCAGTAGTTTGACAGCCGGGTGTGTCAAAGTTCAGTCGTTTGTGTACAGAGAGAAAAGCAGTGGGGAAAGGACGCATCCTTGGAGCGTCCCAGTGATGATGGTGCATGTGGATGAGGTGGTGTCCCCAAGCCAGACCTGCGGTGTCCTACCCATCAGGAAGCTATAAATCCATTGGTAGATTTTAGGCAATATGCTGACCTGGTGAAGCTTGGAGGAGAGGAGTTTGGGGATGATGGTGATGTTGAACGCAGCGTTGAACCCCACGAGCCAGATCATCACACAGGTTCCCACGCCACCAACATGTTCTCGTATGAATTGCAGTGCCCTGTTGATTGTGTTATTAAGATACCAGTTGGCTCAGTAGGCAAACTGCACGGCGTCCAGCAGGGGCCTGTGAGGCACTTGAGGTGGTCCAACACCAATAGTTCAAAAGATTTCAGGGTCCAGATATCAGGGCAACAGGCCTTACAGTTGTTCAGACATGAGATTTCAACTTTCTTGGGGTCAGGGATGATGATGAAGCATTTGAAATAGGATGGTTATCCACACAGTTTCAGAGATCAATTTTAGGTCTGTGAGTATAGAATGGAGCGAGCTGGTCCATTCAGATTTTGAAGTAGTATTGGGACACAAGGTCTGGGCCTCCCACTTTGTTAATCTTTTGTCATTTGAAGATGCTATTGATTGTAAATCAGTGGTTATCATAACTTATAACCTTCTTCAATATGTTCATCATTCCTAGTGTTTGGTCCTCCAACAAAATAGCCTAAATAAGATAATGAGAAAGAGATAACCGCTTGTCGTTAAAGCAGTTGACGCAGTCAAATCTTGTGGTTAGTGAGATTTTAGTCAATATACTTCTGGTTAGTGAGATTTTAGTCAATATACTTCTGGTTAGTGAGATTTTAGTCAATATACTTCTTAATAATTATTCACTCATTGCACTCATGACATAATATTGTTCATGGTCATTTAACCAAGCTCCAATGTGGCGTCCTAAGTGAAACTGTATCTGTCCCCTCCCCCGACAATTCAAACATTGTATGGTAGCAAAACAATTTGAATAGTGTTTTATTTATTATTTTTCCTTTCTTCAGTTTATAAAAAGTCATCACATTTAAAACATACTTAGAATGTGTTACATTTCATAACTTTGTATTTATATTTCTTTACTGCCAAATATATCAAACCATTGACTCCCAGGGCTGACACCCTGATGGGACAAGGAGAGTTGCAAGAGCTTTACTTCTCTCCTGTTTTACCTAATTTCTTTTTATTTTTCCCCATCTGTTATGCAGAGTTCGGGTCAATTTGGCATGTTTACTAACTTTGCTGCGTTTACATCAATATATTCATTCCTCCTCCCACATCGCGCAAGGCATAGCCAAGACAGAACTTCTTTGGTAATGCGATTTGGGATTTTAATTGGATATTGCGTCATATTTGCATTTGAAACATTTATATTTTACTTCTCAAGTTAATGTAATCACTGAAAGGTGGAAAAAAAAAGATGGATTCAGATACCACAGCTTTCATCTAGATTTCGCTCAATAACAAAGCTACTTTTTTTCTCATTTTATTCTGGCATTGAGCAGTTAAGCTTGGCAGTTAATCAAGTATGAGGAGTGGCGTGGCACCAAAATAGCTAAAATACGAGAAATAATTATTCATGTTTATCCGTGTTCTTATTGCTCTTGATGTCAAATATTTTGCATTATTGTATTGTATTATATTTTACAAATTTTCAGTCATTGTAATCATTTTACATTTCGCATTTTACTCTTATCTTGAGTTTTATCATGTACTATTTTGAGTGCAACAGACAATCTTCAGCAATCGGATACTTGAAAGATAATTGAATCCACATGACGTATGTTGCATTCTCAACTCGACAGAAAATATGAGTTTCTTGGTCTAAGAAGCGAATCTCACCATTTAGGTTAATGGGATGATTCATTCAGTCCTTGTCAATGTGTTCCTGTCACGACCCATCGGAACGGGAGTAGGACCCAAATGCAGGACTCGGACGATGAAAGGTAGTTCGGGAAGAAATGTTTATTATTTCGTGGTGGGGATCGGGCAGGCAGTCAGGTGCAGCAGCGGTAGTTGGGACGTCAGGCGAAGAGAGCAGGTGAGCGGGCAGGCAGGCGTCGGTACACGGGAGAACGATCAAAGCAGGCAGAAGTGTCAAAGGAGTCAGGCTTACGGGGTCGGTGGGAGAACAGGCAAAGGTCGGTACACACGGGTTGTCAATCAGGGATACGGGATTACTCGAACGGGACATGAAGCTCAACGAACTGCCCAGGAACAGTCGTCATCGGGGTCATATAAATACAGAGGATAATCAGCCCGCATGAGGCGCAGGTGTGCGGCTCCCAATCAGCGCAACCGCGCTGGCACCCGCACAGCCCGGGCTGGAGCGGCAGGATCATGACAGTACACCCCCTCAAAGGCACGGCTCCCAGACGTGCCTAAACGAAAGAAACAGACAATAATTAACACAAGCAGGGGTGGGCGGAAGGGGGGTGCAGGGGGGGGCACCCCCCCTCCCGAACCCCAGTCAGGTGGCCATCCAGGCCACCAAACGCAAGGCGTCCGGGTGGACAGGTCAGGAGGACGACCCGGACGTCAAGCACCAGGGTCCCCACGGAGCGATTCGGGCGGACGACCTCTATGAGGAACCAAACGGCGAAGCAGGAACCAGACCGAGGCAGGCCACTGCTCCGGACGAGAACCTCCTACGCCGTGGCTGCGAGACGACCAGGGACTGGTCGCCACCGAGGCTTGGTCAGGAGGCAGCCGTGGATTGGTCACCAATGAGGCCAGGTCATGAAGCGGCTGGGAGCCATCAGGAGCGACGAGGATGATGGAGAGAAGGACCAGAGTCATGACCGCCACCATCACAGCCATCCCGAAGTCTCTCCAGTTCCTGGGTGGCTCCACAGAACTCCCTAGCTCCTGTCGCCGTCGAGACAAAGGTGTAGGACGGCCGCGGACCGGTCGCTGCTGGTACTCCTCCTCCTGGACGGGAACGTGAGAAGGCGGTGGCAGCGGCATCACCACCTCCTCCTGGACGGGAACGTGAGAAGGCGGCGTCAGTGCCCCTCCTCCTGGATAGCAACGTGAGAAGGCGGCGTCAGTGCCACCTCCTCCTGGACGGCAACGTGAGAAGGCGGCGTCAGTGCCACCTCCTCCTGGATGGCAACGTGAAAGGCGGCGTCAGTACCATCTCCTCCTGGACAGGAACGTGAGAAGGCGGCGTCAGTGCCACCTCCTCCTGGACAGGAACGTGAGAAGGCGGCGTCAGTGCCACCTCCTCCTGGACAGGAACGTGAGAAGGCGGCGTCAGTGCCACGTCCTCCTGGACAGGAACGTGAGAAGGCGGCCACCTCCTGGACGGGAACATATGGACGTGCCCGTCGCCGTCGGAACAGGAACAGGGGACGACCGCTGGCCGGTCGCCGACAAAACAGGAACAGGGAGCGACTGCAGGCCAGTCGCCACTGGTACTCCAGGGCACGGACGAGAAGCGGCTGCGGAGACTGGGCTAGAAGCTTCGCCACCAGCTGCGGGTCTGCCAGTTTCGCCGTTGCCGGCGAGGAGTGGGAGGCACCAGGTAGCGCCCGGCCGGGGCATCTCCTCTGGCCGCCACGCGGAGGTCCCGGGTAGATGGCCAAGCGGGTTCCCTCATACGGATTGGTGTACTTGGACCTACCGAGCGAAGACTCTCGGGTGCTGGAAATGCGGGGAGGTGAAACAAACTGACTGGGATGAAAGACCGGGCAAAGAGATTCATAATCAAATCATCGGAGTCGTACTCAGGCAGCCGGTCATACAAATCAAGGTCCTCCTCATATTCCAAAAAGTCAGAGTCTAGAAGAATATGAGGAGCCAGACGGGTCGTGTTCGGGACATATTCATACCTCGCTGGCGGAGCGTAAGACACGGAAGCGGAGGACGTGAAGGAGCCTACCCGGATCGGACAGGCTTGGTCCTCCGGCAGACGGTCTACCTCGCGTCGGTCCCGGCGACGCCGGGTCTTTCCTGCTGGGTCCTGTTTTGGCCAGATCGTTCTGTCATGACCCATCGGAATGGGAGTAGGACCCAAATGCAGGACTCAGACGATGCAAGGTAGTTTGCGGACAAACGTTTATTATTTCGTGGTCGGGGATCGGGCAGGCAGTCAGGTGCAGCAACGGTAGTTGGGACGCCGGGCGAAGAGAGCAAGTGAGCGGGCAGGCAGGCGTCGATATACGGGAGAATGATCAAAGTAGGCAGAAGTGTCAAAGGAGTCAGGCTTACGGGGTCGGTCGGAGAACAGGCGAAGGTCGGTACACACGGGTTGTCGATCAGGGATACGGGAGTACTCGAATGGGACATGAAGCTCAACGAACTGCCCAGGACCAGTCGTCATCGGGGTCATATAAATAAACAGGATAATCAGCCCGCATTAGGCGCAAGTGTGCGCCTCCCAATCAGCGCAACCGCACAGCCCGGGCTGGAGCGGCAGGATCATGACAGTTCCTTTGCAAAAGTACCTTTACGAAGCTTGTTTACCCCATTCTGCACTGCTATTGTGGTTTCTTTACATCTGAGTTGCTATCATCAGAAGCTGGGTGGATTGATTTAATGTTCATGACAGAAATGATGATTCCAAACTATTCCAAATTGGTGTATTTAATTGCTTGTTTGTATTCATTTCTATTGACCGTTTTTCCTTTTTGTCACTGATGGTGTGGTGATGGATGATGGGCTATTTTTGGGGGGAATGTCTAACCCTAACCCTGATCGTCCAAAACTACCTTGGAGAATGATGAGTAGATCGCAATTGACGCATTGGGTACCTGTGCAAACTATTCGCTCACCGCACCACCTATTAATTATCTATTAGCTATAATCTATTTAATTTCTCATATTTATAAGATTGAAGTTTGCTTATTCCAGATGCAGTTAGTTTATTTTCATGTGATGTTTCAAATCTCCCCCTGAAAGCTGTCACTTGAACTTGGTTGAAGGAGTTTGTGTGTCCCAATGATCCCAGGAGCTACGTTTTCATTGGATTTACGCCCCTGCTTGGGTCACCCATGACAAACAGGTCCCAGGTGAAGGACCAGACAAAGCACGTCTGTGAGACTCCTATGATGAAAGACTTAAATGGATGGAGGTTTGCCTTGCCCAGTCGCGGGTCACTGGGGCCCCGTTCTGGAGCCAGGCCTGAATTTGGGGCTCGAAGGCGAGTAGCTCCTGGCCAGGCCTGTACCCATGGGGCCCGCCCTGGCACAGCCTGAAAAGATAACGTGGGTCCCCCTTCCCATGGGCTCACCACCTGTGGTTACAGTGCAAGCTAGGTTGTGGCCAAAGGCAGGGAGCTTGGGGATCCGATCCCCAGCTACAGAAGCTGGCTCTACGAACATGGAACATCATCTCTGTGGCAGGGAAGAAGCCCAGTGTGTGAGGTTGAGAGGTTCTGACTAGAACACCTGCGCCTCATGCGGGCTGATTATCCTCTGTATTTATATGACCCCGATGACGACTGTTCCTGGGCAGTTCAGGAATGCCTCCACACATGGCTTGGGCTTTGGTACCAGTCCTTTTGAGAGGTGTTGAACTCTCTTCCGCTCTGGAATTGCCTACAGTGAGATGCGCTGAGCAGGGTTGGGGACACTTATTGCCCCCGGCTCGAAACCTCTACATTGGGGTTCACGCCAGTGGACGAGAGGGTAGCCTCCCTCTGGTTTAGGGTGGGGGGATGGGCCTTGACTGTAGTTTGTGCCTATGCACCAAACAATAATTCAGATTAGACTACATTTTTTGGAGTCCTTCGAGTGGGTGCTAGAAAGCGCTCCCGCTGGGCACTCCATCGTTTTGCTGGGGGACTTCAGTGCTCACATGGGCAATGGCAGTGACACCTGTAAGGTCAGATCCCAAGCGGTGGTCTGTTATTAGACTTCTGTGCTCATCATGGATTGTCCATAAAGGACACAATGTTCAAGTGTAATGGTGTCCAGGATACCCTAGGTCGCACTTCGATGATCTACTAATAGTTTGTGTAATCGGACTTAGAGCCAAATGTCTTGGACACTCAGGGGTGAGAGAGAGAGGGACGGAGCTGTCAACTGATCACCACCTGGTGGTGAGTTGGCTCCAATAGTGGGGGAAGATGCCGGTCCAACGTGCATACCCAAATGTATTGTGAGGGTCTCCTGAGAAAGGCTGGGAGAATCCTGTCAGAAGTAGTTTCAACTCCCATATCCAACAGAACTTTGCTCATGTTTTGGGGGAGGCACGGTACATCGAGTCTGAGTGGATGATATTCCATGCCCCCATTGCTGAGGCTCCCTGTTGCCGTAAATTGGTCAGTGATTTGCAGCAATCTCTGAACACATTGGCGGACACCAACGATGAGGGATGCTGTCAAGCTGAAAATTGAGTCCTATTGGGCCTTTTTGGCTTGTGGGAGCCCTGACACAGGTGATGGATACCATTTGGCCAAGTAGAATGCATCTTTGGTGGTCGCTGAAGCAAAAATCCGGGCAATGGAGGGGGAGTTCAGTGAGGAAATGCAGAAAGTCTTCCAGATGGCTTTGAGGAAATTTTGTTCCACCAGCTCATGGAAGGGGACGCACTGCACTGTCATCACTGTGTACAGTGAGAATGGGGCACTGCTGACCTCGGGACGTTGTAAATCTGCGGGGAGAATACTTCGAAGAGCTCTTCAATTCCACAGACACGATGTCCCATAAGTAAGCAGAATCTGGATTTTCTAAAGAGGGCTATACAATCTGCGAGATGGTTAAAAAACTCTTTGGTGGAAAGGCCGTGAGGGTGAATGAGATAGGCCCGGAGTTTCTAAAGACTCTCAGTGTTGTGGGGCTGTCTCCGACGGGCACTTATCTATTGAGTCCTAACAAACTTGTCCCCTTGCTGAGCGCTTGGCTCACACATTACAGACAGAAAAATCAGAATATCAGCGAGCCAGAGAATTTAAAAATATTTTGCAAATCAGTTAAGTTTGCCAAATTTTAATTCAGTAACATCTTAATTATATTGATGTGGAAGCCAGAAGAAAAAAAATTATCACAAACATATTTTGCAGTAAAATCATAAATGTAATTATTGCACTGTCGCACTGAGAAAAGTAATGTGTCGTCAAGGAGATTTTAATGCAAGCATTTACACAAACATATTTTAGATTTAGAATTACGAGTGAAGAGTCATTGATGGTGTAGTGGTACACACGCCTGACCGTGGTGCGGGCAGCATGGGATTGATTCCCGCTCAGTGATGGTGTTGATATCTGCCCTGCGACTGACTGGCAACTAGTTCAGGGTGTAGTCTGCCTTTTTCCTGAAGCCAGCTGAGATAGGCTCCAGCTTTCCCGTGGCCCTTGTGAGGATGAGTGGCTTGGATAATGAATGGATGGATGGATGGATGGATTTACATGTGGTTTTGTGAACTATATTGCTCTGCATACGTAGTCTGTGATTTAGAGCCTAAACACCGGCACTGTGGATTTTTCTCAACAGTTTTGCATATTGATTTTTCCCTTTCTTTCGTTTTGCATATGAACGCAGGAATCAGTGTGGCTTTCCAGAATAAATGTTAGTTTTTTTAAGTTTATATTTTTTTGACATTCATATATATCCATACATTTTTCTTCGCCGCTTATCCTCATGAGGGCCGCAGGTAGTGCTGGAGCCTATCCCAGCTGCCAACGGGCAGGAGGCAGGGTACACCCTGAACTGGTTGCCAGCCAATCGCAGGCCACATTGAGACAAAAAGCCGCACTCACAATCACATGCATGTTTTTGGAATGTGGGAGGAAACCTGAGTGCCTGGAGGAAACCCACGCAGGCAAGGGGAGAACATGCAAACTCTACACAAGTAGGGCTTTGATTGAACCCGGGTCCTCAGAACTGTGCGGTCAGTGCGTTCCACTGTTTTGCCCATAAGAACAATAATTGCCCAAATTATTTTTTTATGCTCCAACATCCGACCTTTGCCATCTTAATAATGTTAAATTTATTGACTCCAATATGATTGGGATATTCTCATTTGACATGGTTTTGGACTGCCTCAGTGTCTTGGACTGTGGTCGAGCGGTTTACAATTCATTAAACTGGTTTTTGGTGTTCACAGTAAATAAACAGCCTATTTTGGCACTGCTATTGTCACATGGCAGCGTTATATGTAATGCCTGGATGGATTTATAGGATGCAGCCATCTTTAATATAATGTTGTTAATTGTTCATTTGCAGTCTGACTATTTGGTTGGTCTCGCTGAAGTACCTCTTGACCAAGGCATCATCTTAATACCAAGCCAATCTGTTTCATTCATGTTAATAGTGTATGTATGATGAAGAAAGACATATACTTTTGTGTTTGGTTTGGGCTCAGTGGATAAATCAACTGCAATACATGGATTAGGCATGGTGCAGGATTAATGAATTAGTTGGTGGTATGGACTGGTATGAATTGTGCCATTGGATGTAACAACCAGTCATCCCTCACTCATTGAATCACATTGCAAAATGCCACAAACTGAATAGCTGTATGTTATACTTTCAATTTGCATTGGATTTTTATTTTTTTTTTTTTTTGCACGCAACGCAGAATATCTGCAAAGAGACTGCATCAGCGTTGCACAATTGCGCACGCGCGCAGTTTAGAGGGAACATTGTCTGACATTTTTTTTTTGTTTTTGCGGAACGTAACCTAACTCGAGGTCCTGTAGGTGAATTATGTAAACCACTACACAAGCACCCCCCCCACCCACCCAGAATTCACCTATAGTCAAAATCCCTGTGCCGTGGACGGATGATGGCCTGACCCCAGCTGGTGTGCACTGCAGGGGCCGAGGGGGGTCGGGGCCGCACAGTCCATTGAGTCAATGAGCCAGGACCCTGACGAGGTCGAGGACAGCCCGGCAGGTGCAGGGAGGCGGGCCAAAGGGGGCCACCCCGGTGTGGGGGGAGAGCCAACCCCAAAGGACGGGGACATCTGTCCGTCCTTGGGGGCGCATCTGAGGCCGAGCATGACTCACAGAAACTTGTTCAACCAATTGCCGTCCGTCAAGCTGGTGCGCATGGCTGGTTTCATGGAGCGGTGGAACCTCTCGCAGAGACCGTTCGCCTGGGGGTGATAGGCGTTAGTGCGGTGCAGCTTGACCCCCAAATTCTCAATGCCTGCGTTCCAGAGTTCAGAGGTAAACTGTGGGCCACAGTCGGAGGGGAGGTCGGACGGGGTCCCGAAGCGTGCAACCCACGTGCCGATGAATGCCCGGGCCACATCCGATGACGTCGTCGAGAACAGGGGAACGTCTTCGGCCCAGCAGGTCGTCCTGTCCACCATGGTGAGCAAGTAGGTGAAACCGTGCAAGGGAGGAAGCGGACCGACCAATTCGACGTTGACATGGTCAAACCTCCTCTGGGGGACAGCGAAGGACTTCAAGGGGGCTTTTGCGTGGCGATGCACCTGAGCACGCTGTCAGGCCATGCACGAGTCGACCCAAGAAACCATCACGTGGTCCGAGGCCTGGTCCGCGCTCATACGGGAGTAGTCAAGACCCAGATGCATGGTGCCGACGACTGCCCTGGAGAGGCAGTCCGCGACCACATTGGATTTGCCGGCGATGTGTTGGATGTCCGTTGTGTACTCCGAGATAAATGACAGTTGGCGTTGCTGACGGGCGGACAACGGCTCGGCCACCTTGGACATGCAAAAGTGAGGGTTCATGGTCCACATATGCCGTTAACTCATGGCCTTCCAGTAGGGAACAGAAGTGGCGAATCGCCAGCCAGAGGCCGGGGAGCTCCCTATCGAATGTTCTGTATATGCGTTCTCTGGGCACCAGCTGACGGCTGAAAAAGGCAAGCAGTTGCCAGGCGCCGCCGACCGTCAGGACGCTCCTCTGGGCACCGGTGTTGCAAAGGAATTTGCGCCCGGAAAGGGTGTCCATGACGAAGAGCAACAGTTCTTCACGCCCACGCTCACGGCCACAACGGGGCGCAGGCTTTGGCGTTTCCCGCTGCGTCATAGCTGCAAGGGGCATGGCGCCTCATCGCTTTCGCACCACAACGGGCATGGAAGTACCACAAGCCTGTGCCAGCGCGGCCGTCGGTGGTGATGGGGCCCCTGCTGGATGCCACTACCGCGCCCAGGGGCGAGTAACTACGCGCCAGGGCCAGCACCTCAGGAGAGAAGCGCTGGGTGGTCAGGAAGAAATGGTCCGCCTCCTCAGCCAGGGTAGGGCAGTGATAGTAGTGTTAGCAAGCGCTGTCTGAACATGCGGCGGCATGTGTCTTAGAAAGAGCTCCATGAAAAGGAAGTTGGGCTCCTCCGCGCCCAGCAGGTTTGGCATAATTTCCATGAGTCCGGAATGTTTACTGTCCCTCAGTCCATTAATATCCAAAAGATGTCGGGCACACTCTGGCCGTGAAAGCTCAAAAACCTTGAGGAGGTGAGCCTTGAGCCCAGCATATTTATCTCGGGCTGTGGGAGATGTGATGAAACTCACTGCTCTGGCCATCGTTGAGCTCCCGAGGGCTGAGACAACGTGGTAATAGTACGCGGTATCATCCAAGATCCCGTGAATTGAGCCTCCGTCTCCACGTACCAGGCTGCCACGGAGGTCCCCCAAAACTCCAGCAATTTGAGGATGGCGGTCGCCATGTTCGATTCAGTCGCGGAAAAGCCCGACTGATGTCAGGGTCACCAGTGTCGCTCCAAAGAAAAGGAGTCGGAAGCGGAGTGTCGAACACAGGAGCAAACCTCATTTTTAATGGCAGACATCAACAGACTAACGCATTACGGCGGGAACTCTCTACTACCTCTAACACCGGAAGTGTACCCAACAATAACGTCCGTGCAGAACCTTGTAACCTAACTCGAGGTCCCGTCGGTGAATTATGTAAACCACCACAATACTGTAAATTATACAGTGTTAATAGTTACTCACAGTTCATATATCGTCACAGTCAGGCAGAATCCTTGCACCTCCAAAATGATAACTTCTCGGGAAAAAAAATATCATCTTGCTTGAGTTTCCAAACACCACTTTGTTCAAACCCTCATTACACCTTATACAGTATTGCCATCATGTACTGTTGCACAGTCATATTAACACACACAAAAGATACCCCATAATTATGGTGGATCGCTAATTTAATCTGCTAAAAAGACTCATCAATTTATTACAGTGTCATTGAATAAAATGGTACAAAAACAGCACGAGGAGTCATCTATACTCATCACAAGCTTCACTCACACCAAGCCCCTGACCATATAAAAAGCCTTTAAATTCCCAAAAAAAACACCTATATCGCATCATCTTCACCAACACTTTTTCTAAGATCTTTGAGCCAGGAGTGATTCACTAAATGTAACGATGTGCTGACAATCTCCGTTTATTAG
Organism: Syngnathoides biaculeatus; assembly: GCF_019802595.1. Classification (NCBI taxonomy): domain Eukaryota; kingdom Metazoa; phylum Chordata; class Actinopteri; order Syngnathiformes; family Syngnathidae; genus Syngnathoides; species Syngnathoides biaculeatus. The sequence continues at coordinate 24,994,318 of NC_084651.1, forward strand.
GTGGAAATTAATCTGCAGGCACTTAACTTCATCAGTCTTGCGGCTGAATTCTCAGCAAAGAATTGCAGCCATCGATTTTAACAACAGCAACAACAACAAAATTGATTGAAATGTTATTGCCTTTTTTTTTAATCTTCCAGACTTTTATTAAAGGCAACAATAACGCAATACGACTTCCTTCAGTGGGGCGAGGAAATAGGTAGTTTTACATTTCTCTTCCATTTTGAGTGCTTAAGGCCATTTATATATTAGTTCTCAAGCTAATTTTACCACTTAAAAATTGGTAAATGTACATAAAACGTAAAAATGAGAGACGACGCGGGGACAGACCAATACCAATAGTGTAAATTTTTGAAGCAACCAAGAACATGTACAAGGAAGTGTGATGCCTTGGCTGTTGACTAACACATTGATGGGTGGGAAGGGCCAACAAAGCCCCCGCTATTGTAGTTAATATTGTTGTAGTATTGCAGTTAATTTTCCATATTGGTATTGAAAAGAGCAGTGTTTTGTTTTGTTTTTTTTTTTTGATTCATCAAGATGGGAATAGTCAGGATGGTTGGGTTATATCTGCCCAGAGTAGGTCTCATTGTAACTCATTTTAATGATCCTCAAATCCACTCAAAATCTCGGAAATAATCCACACATCCATCCATTTTCAGAGCCGCTTATCCTCACAAGGGTCACGGGAGTGCTGGAGCCTATCCCAGCTATCTCCAGCCAGGAGGCGGGGTACACCCTGAACTGGTTGCCAGTAAGTCGCAGTGCACATATACACAATCAACAATTCCCTCTCACATTCACACCTAGGTGAAATTCAGTCCCCAATTAACCTACCATTCATATTGTTCGGATGTGGCAGAAAACCGGAGTGCTTAGAGAAAACCCCCACAGGTATAGAGAGAACATGCAAACTCTGTGAACTGTGAGGCACGCACTCGATCCAGTCGTGCTGCCGAGACAGGAACCCTGTGCACTACGTTATAGCAGACTTGGTGCTGTTCTCATTACCACCACCAGTATGTACTGTACAGAATGGTGGTGGTCATGAGATGCTGTCCCCAATGTATTGTAACATGCAGTTAAAGTAAATTCAGTCACAAGTCCCAAAATGTGTTTTAGTAGAGTTCACTGATAATACTCCAACAAAAAAAAAGGATCTTTCGGAGCTTGTCAGATGAAGGATGAAGGATTAAGTTCCTGAAAGTGACATTAAGAAAATCTGAACAAAAACAAGAAAATCAGTATGATACATACTTCTTACATAACACGTGTCATCATCTCAGGTGAGACACTGAAGAGAGATTATGTTTGTTTGTTTTTTTCTTTTCTGTATAATAAATCCCAGCCTGGCACAGGTCACGATCTGATTTCTTGCTGCCATCCTGATTAAATGCCACTATTTCCATGTAACCTTTAGCTGGGAGCTGGCAAATACACACACACACACATAGCCAACAAGTCTTCAGTGTGTAGTTTTCACCATCTGCATCACAATGCAGTTGCCCATGTCACTCATATCCCTCAGATGGACATGCGCAACCCAGTAAAGTAGATTCTCACACGTCTCTTGTGTTCACACACTGGATTGCTCATTTGTATTAAGTCCAGCATGCTTTATTTCTTTGTTGGTGATCCTTCTTCTGCTACTGTTTCCTGAGGTTCTGTGAGTCAGAAATAGACTTCTTCCTTGAGTGTGATTTATCTCTGGTGGGACAACCCCTCTGAGACAACAGCTGGTCTTCTGCAAAGTAGAGAGGGAAAGAGATACTAAGGTTAATTATACTGCCTGTGACTGCCGTGAGCTTGTTATTTTAATGGCATGAGTAATTGATCTGAGATATACTGTAAAGTGCGGACTGGATTGATCCAGTCTACTTCTGTATTGTGTCCTCACTGATGGAGTCAAAGGAAAGATATGAACGTAACAATCAGTGTACAGTGAAGAAAATGAGTATTTGAACACCCTGCTATATTGCAAGTTCTCCCGCTTAGAAATCATGGAGGGGTCTGAAATTTTCATCGTTGGTGCATGTCCATTGTGAGAGAGATAATCTATAAAGAGAAATCCAAACATCAGAATGTATGATTTTTTTAAACGATTTATTTGTGTGATACAGCTGCAAAAAGGTTTTTGAACACCGGTCTATCAGCTAGAATTCTGACCCTCAAAGACCTGTTATTCCGCCTTTAAAAGTCCACCTCCACTCCATGTATTATCCTGAATCAGATGCACCTGTGTGAGATCGTTAGCTGCATAAAGACACCTGTATACCCTATATAATCAGTAAGACTCAAACTTGTAATATGGCCAAGACCAAAGAGCTGTCCAAAGACACCAGAGACAAAATTGTACAACTCCACACAGCTGGAAATCGCTACGGAGAAATTGCCAGGCAGCTTGCTGAAAAAAACTGTTGGAGCAGTCATTAGAAAAATGAAAGAAGCTAAACATGACTGTCAATCTCAATCGGGGTCTCACTGATCCTTAGAAAGGTGAGGAATCAGTCACTACACGACAGGACTTGGTCAATTACCTGAAAAGAGCTGGGCCCAGAAGAAGAGTCATGGGAGAAAGTTTTGTGGTCAGATGAGACCAATATGGAACTTTTTGGTCATAATTCCACTAACCGTGTTTGGAGGAAGACAAATGATGAGTTCCATCCCAAGTACACCATCCCTACTGTGAAGCATGGGGGTGGTAGCATCATGCTTTGGGGGGGGGGGGGGTTCTGCACATGGGGCAGGACGACTGCACTGTATTAAGGAGAGAATGACCGCAGCCATATATTGTGAGATTTTGGGGAAAAACCTCTTTCCCTCAGTCAGAGCATTGAAGCTGGGTCATAGGTGAGTCTTTCAACATGACAATGACCCAAAGCACACAGCCAGGAAAACCAAGGAGCATATCAAGGTTCTGGCATGGCCTAGCCAGTCTCCAGACCTAAACCCCATAGAAAATCTTTGGAAGGAGCTGATCAAGAGAAGATCCGTGTGGAGGAGTGGGCCAAAATCCCTCCTGCAGTGTGTACAAACCTGGTGAACATCTAGAGGAAACTATGACCTCTGTAATTGCATACAAAGGCTACTGTACCAAATATTAACATTGGTTTTCTCAGGTGTTCAAATAAATGGTTAAAAAAAATCATACACTGTGATTTCTGGATTTTTCTTTTTAGATTATCTCTCTCGCAGTGGACATGCACTTATCATGAAAATTTCAGACCCCTCCATGATTTCCAAGTGGGAGAACTTGCAATATAGCCGGGTATTCAAATGCTTATTTTCTTCACTGTACATAACCAATGACAAGTTGAAAGGTTGTGTTTACTTCAAATTGTTTTCTTTTCATTTGTTCGTATCTTTTTTCTTCTTATTTCTTCCACAATTAAACCGTGCATGAATAAAGTGGCATCACTCAATGGATGAAATCATCTTTTATAGGACCCTAGATAAAGTCAGTAAAAAGGAACAATGCAGCTTTGTTTTGGAAATGACTCATGGCATTGGCAGAAATGGTTATCCTAAGTGGTATCCCTTTGGATTCTTAAAATAAATTAAACATCTAACATTTACCAAAATGTGATAGGTGTACTACAAGTACTGATGAGGAGCTAAAAGACACCTAAATACACATTGGTGTTTCTTTGATTGTAGCTCCTTCAAGATCCAAGCTTGTACAGAGTGCCTTTACCCGTTTGCAGTTCCTGTTATAGACCAGTGCAATGACAATTTTGCAAAGGGAGCAGTTTAAAGTGATGAATCGTGTGAAAAAATATATATAAAAAAATATATTACTAATACTAATACTGATTGGACCAGCAGGATGTGAGTGTGTGTCCCAACAATGGCACAAGGCAGAACATAGTAGATTTGCTGATCAAGAATTTAATGACTTAATTGCCAGAGGGAAAAAAAATGTTTAAATGCCTGCTAGTTTTGACTTGCATTGATGTGTAGTCTTTCACGGCGGAAGGAGTTGGAAGAGCTGGTCGCCAGGATGTGGAGGGTCCGAAAGGATCCTGCCCACTCTGGGCCTAGTTCCCGTTGCGTACAAGTCTTCTATAGTGGGTAGAGTGGTGCTGACAATCCATCAGTGGTTTTGATTGTCCGTTGCAGTCAGAGTTTGTTTGATAGAAACCTGTTTACTATTTATTGATGGGGCAAGTAGCATCACCAGAAGGCTGTTGGCAAAAATCATTAGTTATTATATTTATTTATTTATTTATGGGTTTATTTATTTATTTGTTTGTTTATTTATTTATTTATTATTATTTTGCTATTTTAAAGAATGACGGTACCTTGGAAAAACTTGTTAGTCAGTTCTGAGGACTGGGGTTCAAATCCCACCCCCGCCCGTGTGGAGTTTATATGTTCTCCTTGTGCCTGCGTGAGTTTTCTCCAGGCACTCAGGTTTCTTCTCACATCCCAAAAACATGCATTAATTGGACACTCCAAATTGACCCGAGGTGTGATTGTGAGTGCGGCTGTCTGTCTCGCGACCCTTGTGAGACTAGAAAGAAAATGGATGGATGGATTTCAGATCTTACAAACAAAATTCAGCTCTACTTACGAAGTAATTTGTTGTTTACTTTTTTATGAGGATATAGAGCAAAGGCAAGGAGAGCAACAGAGACTGTTATTAAACTTGCACCTATCCACAGTAATCATGCCCTGCAGACACTAACAGGAACTGTTAATAGCCAAATCGAGTGAAGGGCAACATGAACTGTTGAGCTGTTCAAGGTCTTTTGTAATTTTTATCCCTATTTTTCTGTTAAATTGAAGCTTACAAGGGCCATAAATAACAGCAGTGTTCAAAATAATAGCTGTCCCATGTGATTAACCAGATTAATCCATGTTTTACGTATATTTTTTATTGCTACGCCAAACATGTTAGCAGTAGTTGCAGTAGATTCTCAGAAAACTAACAAGAACCAGCATTCATGATATGCACACTCTTAAAGCTATGTAACTGGGCACTTTGTTGAAAGGGGTGTGTTAAAAAAATAGCAGCGTGGCATTCAATCAGTGAGGTTGGGAATTTTGTGAAAAACAGATATGAATCAGGTGGCACCTATTTAAGGATGAAGCCAACACCTGTTGAACATGCATTTCTCCTTGAAAGCCTTGGGAAAATGGGTAGTTTAACACATTGTTCAGAAGAACAGCGTTCTTTCATTAAACGTTTGGTTGGAGAGGGGAAACATTTTAAAGAAGTGCAAAAAATGATGGGTTGTTTAGCTAAAATGATCTCTCATGCCTTTAGATGGAAAGCAAAATCAGAGACATGTGGCAGAAAATGGAAGACCACCATCAAAATGGATCACAAAATAACCAGAATGGCAAAGGCTTAGCCAATGATCAGTTCTAGGATGATCAAAGGCAGTCCGGTGTTACCTGTAATTCAGTGTCAAACTAATCTAATGAATTCCCTGCAAAGGTCCTCTGTGAAAAAAGGCATGTGCAGAAGAGGCTACAATTTGACACCGAACACATCAACTGGCCTTAAAAAGAAATAGAGGAACATTTTGCGGATTGATGAGAGTAAAATTTTGGGTCCAAGGGGCAGAGACACTGAATTCAAACCACAGTACACAATGAAGTCAGTAAAGCAAGGTGGTGCAAGCATCATGATATGGGCTTCTGTCTCCAACTAAGGTGTTGGGCCTATTTATCACATACCAGGGATCATGGATTGGACTGTAATACTTGAAATGTTGTGTTACCTTATGTTGAAGAGGGTATGCCCTTGAAATGGGTGTTTCAACAAGACAATGACCCCAAACACCCTTGTAGACATGCAAAGTCTTGGCTCCAAATCAACAAAGTTCATGCCATGGAGTGCCCAGCCCAATCCCCAGACTCGTGGAGTGGCATCAAAAATGCTGCTTCAGAACCAAAACCAAGAAATGTAAATGGAATGTCGGAGTGAAATGTGCCACAGGTTGCTTAACTGCATGCCGCACACACGTGAAGCAGTTATAAAAAAACTGCAGTCATACAACAAAATGTTAGTTTAGTGATTCAAAGGATTGGTAGATCCATCCATCCATTTTCTGAGCCTCTTATCCTCACAAGGGTTACAGGTGTGCAGGAGCCAATCCCAGCCATCATTCGGCAAGAGGCGGGGTGCATCCTGAAGTGGTTGTGAGCCAATCGCTGGATACATGGAGACAGACAACAGTCGCACTCACACTCACAGCTAGGGGATATTTAGGGTAGTCAATTAATATGTGTTTTTGGGGATGTGGGAGGAAATCAGAGTGTTTGGAGAAAACCCACCAGGGCACGGGGAGAACAAACAAACTCCACACAGGCGGGGCTTGGATTTGAACCCCAGACCTCAGAACTGTGAGGACAAAACTCTCACAAATTGCACCACCGTACCAGCATTGGTAAATCCTAGAAATAAAAATGTTTGTACAAAATAGTTTTGAGATTGTAAAGTCAACAGCAGCCTTTTTTTTTTTTTTTTTTAACAAAACCCTTTCAACAAATGTTCTAATTGCACAGCTTTAAAGGGCTACTGTCAGCCCAATGTACACTTTAAAATAAATTGTTGCAATTTTACCCTATTGTTTTGAGCCATATTTAGATATGTCGATCACTTCTAACTAACAACAGACTCCCTGACAGTATGTATGACAGTATGTAGTGTACTCAAGAGGACTCACGCCGGGCAAAGTAACTACTTCAGGGGTGCCCATACCACGGTGGCCGGTGGGAGGGGTCGGCGCTGAGATAAGCCACCTCGGCGGCAAAAATGAGCCACCCCGGGCGAGGTGCTACGTCCGTCGGTCACGGCTTCAGCGAAGGCTGCCGCGTTGGGTTCGCGGACAGCAGCGGCTATGAACAATGCTGCCAGCAATGGCGCACTCAGCCGCGTGCGACACCAACGCTGTAAAGCGGCCCAGCTCGGCGCCATGGTAAGCCACCTCGGCGGCGAAAATGAGCCACCCGGCCACGATGGCTCATCTCCGCCGCGGAAGTAGATCGGACGGGGAGACGGTTTGGCCGCGATCCCATATCATCTGAATATATCTCAAAACAGGGTAATATTGCCCCAGTAACTTCACTAGGTTGTGTGATGTTCTCTTCTTGTCAGAAGGGGCATGTTCGTCTCCCATAGTAGGGTCCACAGCGTGTTTTCGATGGCAAATGTCTCAGGTGACGTCACGGACAGGAGATGCAGCCAATATGGCGACCACTTGGATGTCGAATGACACTTCCGCAACTTTGCGCATGGATGACCCGCTCACCGCTCATATTTATTTTTTCGTATTGACATTGAAGTGAATAATGTTATATTTTTTTTTCATTACAATATCTATTTTAGAATGCTGATAGGGGTGACACTTGACCTTTAAGTTATTATGACGCGGTTCTTTTGTTACATTCTAAGAGAAGCATTACATCCCCCCCCAACTATTATTTTTTTTTAATAGCTCGAAACACACTAACTTATCATTTAGAACCCCCAAAGCTCTCGTCCTTTGCACCTGTTTAATCAATTTTTCGCGACGAACCGGGTCTTTTGAAAATATATGAAGAATGAATCCATCCTCCAGAGTGTTTGGGCAAAATCCAGCTATACAATGAGCCAGAAAAAACAGCTAATCTCTCGCAGGTACAATAGGTGTAAATACGCGACCCGGCCACAGGAGGCATCTGCAAAAAACGTTACTTCCTGCTTGTTCTTCAACACAAAGTCTGAGAGGCTTTCCCTGCCAGGAGATGAAAAAAAGACTATACGCCAACATTCAGACTTGCCATGAAAAAAAACGGATGGGACCATTCTGGATGATTATTTTCTGTTAAAAACATACTAAATTTTACGTTTTAGGTGTCAGTGGCCCTTTAAGAGTGTGTATATAATGAATGCTGGGTTTTTCTGAGAATCTTCTCCACCTGCTGGTAACTTGTTCAACATGTTGCAATAAAAAATATACTAAAAATGTGGATTAATCTGGTTAGTTGTATTGGATTGGCTATTAATTTGAATAGTACTGTACACAGACATGTTTATTTATGACCTCTAACACTGATGTTCAGTGACCTGATTCACAGGAAGAACTGAAAATTCCAGAAATAGTCCACCCCTTTGTTGTTCCTAGTTGTTTTCTCACAATTCTGTACTTTTTCTTTCCATTCCCGAATGGTTGATTTGTGGGGTAATACCACCCACGTACTTGTAAGTACTTGTAGCTGAAAATAAATGCAACCACATGCCGCCAATTTTGAGTGTGTGTGTGTGTGTGTGTGTGTGGTGTGTGTGTGTGTGTGTGTGTGTGTGTGTGTGTGTGCGTGCGTGTGTGCATGTGTGTGTGTTTTGCAATTACATGCATTCACATGCTTTTAAACTGGTAGACGCTAGCAAAACAACAGTATAACCTTTGAAATCTAAATTCCATTGTCCTTTTCTCTAGGACCTTCTCTCTCTGTCAACCTTTCCATTCTCAGTGTCTCCATTGTAAGGTCTTTGGTTTGGAGAAAAAACATGTATGGTCTAAAGACATATTACTGTACATTGAAAGCTGAACTTCCATGACACTGTCTGCATGGTACTTTGTCATGGGTTAGACAGATATATTTGCCATCTTTAGCATTAGTATGTGGATGCATGCTTGTGCGTGGATGTGTGGTGAAGGTTTTTCCCACATATACTGCATACTTTATGTAGAAAAGAGCATATTCTGTATCAACTGTCCAGTATCTCTGGATTTATATAGTTTATGTGATGCTTTGTTTGTACATGTCCACATAACGGCTTGATGATTTACTGAGACAGGAGCAATCATTCAATGAAGAGTAGTGGCCGTGGTCTTTCGTATTGTGAAATATAATGCAAAAAGCAAGACTGATATAGTTACAGGCTTCAAGGCATGCTGGGTAGAAAATACCACCAAACTCAAGGCGTGACACTTTAATATGGCTGATATTGCACTAATTAAAGACCATTATGTTTGAATAAACCTTCAAATCAAAAATAGTCTACGTGTCAAGGAGACAGCTTTCTTAAAGAACAAAACTGTTGCAGTTTAGCAAGATTCCTGGGATGTCTAATGTGACTAGCTCTCTTGAGGTCATGCCACAGCATCACTATTGGGTTGACCCCAGTCTGTCCAGTGCCCATCAAGCCCACCCAAAGTGAGGAGCTTGGCTGAGCAGTTCAGGTGGTCGGCTAGGATGCCAAGCACCAGGGTCCCTCTGGGGCCATTCAGACGGACTTCCGCGAGGAAGGTCCTAATGGCAAACTGTTAGATATATTATTTTATCATGAATTTGTTTATATCATCCTTGCCCAAACAATTGTCCTTCCGAGCAGCTGTGTGATCTGAAGTGTGACCCAGCGACATCTGGGGGGTGATGACCCCCTTGCTGACTTCAAAGCAGATGCTCCTCAACACCATAAACATGCTGTAAATCAGAAACCTGCTGATCTCTAGCAGTTTTATCAGGACAATGCTGCAGCTTTGAAGAAATGTTTACTTAAGTATTCATCTTTGTGTTAGTATTGCCATTTGTTCCCCCATTTGTTTTGTAATCTTGTGACCCTTTGTTTTGAGAAACTAATAACAAGGGGGACACCGGTAAGGCTGATTCAGAACACGGTTTGGAGTTGCAGCTGGTCAGTTAAACCCGTTTCTAAACATGAGTCAAATTGTAGACCTCTCTTGTCCCTTCATTTGCATAATTCATCCGGTGGTTGGGTTTAAACCGAAGCATAATCCAAACAGGAACATGTGACAGTTGCGGCCAAGTACGACCGAGGAGGGAGTATGAGGCAATGGCTGCTGCTACTGGTCGAGCACCACCGAGGCATGGATGAGAGGCGATGGCGGCTGCCACTGGTTGAGCACCGCCAAGGCATGATCGAGAGGCGGCAGCAGCTGCCGTAGCTGCTGGTCGAGCCCACAGGGTGAGAGGTGGTGTCTGCTGGCCCTCCAACTAGTTGAGCCCATGGCGTGAGAGGTGGCTCGGGGTCAGGCTTCCCTGATACATGGGTGAGAGGCAGCTCGGTGACAGGCTCCACTGAGCCAAGAGCGAAAGGCCGGCTGGGCTCCGGCAAGACATGACTAAGAGGCAGTTTATATATATATATATATATATATATATATATATATATATGTGTGTGTGTGTGTGTGGTCAGTCATGCTCGCAGATAAAGTTGCAGGTGTGATTAGGGATGGAATCTCAAGATCTTAAAATAACTTACTGGATTAATATAACATAACTGTAACTTAAAAAATAAATTAAACAAATACATGATTAAAAAGAAAACAAAAATTTCAAACTCAGAAATGATAAATTATAAAATAAATTGATATTAGTAGAACATGATATAAAATGGTATTTAAAATTATTTGTTGTTATAATCTAGCGTAATTTACGATGGTATCTATGGACCTTTCCGACTGGTGATCTTCAGCTCCGCCCCTCTTAGCTACAGTTGCCGTGCCCCACAATCTTCCAAAATGGCGACTGAACATAAGAGGTTTGAACTGGATTCTCTATCGGGTATTCCAGATAATATTGGGGTATGTTTTTTTTTGCCAAATGCGTCAGACTTGTCCAAGAGAGTTCTACAGAAAGGTCTCAACTATTTCACGCAAGGATATATACACAGAATTAAGATTTTGGACGGAGCAGGACGCAATGTTACAGTTACAGCGAAACGTTGGCAATCAATGCAAAAAAAGTTTGACACCTCACAAACTTCATATTGAAATCAAAAAGGATAAAATACTGGAATCGTACTGCACATATAAAGCAGGGTGAGTACTTTTTACTTGGAAAGATCACGAGTAATATCATTGTCTTTATAAGTGAGCAGGTGTATTCATTTGACTTGGCTCGTAACAGAACCCAGTGCCCTGTCTTGTAAGTCTGATGCGATACAAATGGGCAAATAGACATTTCTCTTCCATGACTTTGTGCATTTACATATCACTAACCCGACTCTTCGGCATAAAACATTCTTCATTCAGCAGGTCGGTAATACACTAATAAAGTGAAAGTTGTTCTCCTGCAATGTACAAAGCACTGATGATAATGAAATCAAACTCAGAGAAGATACTTCTCGCTCCCTTACCTTCGAACGTACAGCCTTGTGTTTGTTGATATTGTCCACACTTAGTTGAACGCTGGCTCTTACGTGAGCCTTAATCCATCAGAGATACTTCCTCAACTGTGTTTTAGGCTTTGGAAAACAAATCAACTGGGGCCCTTGTAAACTAGCAGGATATCTTTCATCAGAATTGCACGTTCCTCAAGCGCATCTGAGGACCATTTTGTTCGTAACATTAACTTTTCCAAGCGCACGCAACCAATAACCAGCATTGCTTGTGGGACATGACAATAGGGGCGGGTCAAGACAGGGGTTAAGACAATGCGGCTATCTTATTGGCTATTGTTGTATGAGTGATTGACAGGTAGAAAGGTCCATTGTCAATTCATTGATGAAAGTTAGCAGTGGATGGTCTATACCTTCCTTAAATATGTAGAGGGGAACAGTTTTCAATTTCAAGATAATGCGTACCACGGGGAAAATGACCGTACGCATTTAGATATATGGACAGACTAGTCTAACATTAGAACTTAGATCAAGCCAAAGTAAATCACAATTTCATACTTATTACAGTTAGATATTAAAACATTACCTGTGTTATTGTCACGTCCCATCAGAAACGAGAGTAGGACCCAAATGCAGGAACTCGGAAGACGCAAGGTAGTTCAAGAAGAGACACGTTTATTGTATGCAGAGGACGGGGATCGAGCGGGCAGTCCGGTGCAGCAGCGGTAGTTGGGGCGTCAGGCGAAGAGAGTAGATGAGCGGACAGGCAGGAGTCGGTACACGGGAGAACAATCAACGCAGGCAGAAGTATCAAGGAGTCAGGCTTACAGGGTTGGTCGGAGAACAGACGAAGGTCGGTACACACAGGTTCAATCAGGGATACGAGAGTGCTAGAACGGGACATAAAGCTCAACGAACTGGGGGAGGACCAGTCGTCACCGGGTCCTATATATACAGGGGATGATCAGCCCGCATGAGGCGCAGGTGTGTGCCTCCCAATTAGCGCAGCCGCACGGGCACCCGCACAGCTCGTGCTGAAGCGGCAGGATCATGACAGTTATATCCCAGAAATGTTTTCAGTTAAACTGAATTTCCTTTCACTAATTATGTTGAGGACTTTCAATGTAAATGCGCTCACTGCACGCGAAGAAGCTTTGAACATGCACTTTTGGCATAACTCAGGGCCCTGGCAAGCCTTTTTTCATCATTAGCCATTTTTTTAACCAAAATAAATTTTCATTAGCCACTTTTCTATAATCATAGCCAATCACATGCTGGTCAAACTGCGGTCTACTAACATGACTAATACTCTTGTTCTTCAGGTTACATGCATACAAATAACTTTCAGACGTAAATGTGATACAAGGAATTATATTTTTAGTGGTAATTGAATCTAATAAACATTAAGAATGACAGAGATGTGTCATAAAAATGAAAAAGTTTCTCAATCCTCTTCTATTCTCCTGACTGCAGAAAATAACATCACTGTTCAACATTAAGTTTTTGCAGGATTCCTGTCATAAAGATTCTCTTCTTTTTACTGCTCACCCATTTACAGAATCTTGTGTCAAAATCAAACAATTCTTCTTCAGTTCCTTCAATTTTAATGATTAACAGTTCATTTACACTTTCTGTTCCGAGACATTTCCTTAAGGACGTCTTTACAATGTTATGCCGGCTGAAGCCACCTTCTACATCACAAGTGTCAAACTCAAGGCCTGGGGCCAGATCTGGCCCGCCGCATCATTTTATGTGGCCCACGAAGGCAAATTATGAGTATGAACTTCCATGATTTTTTTTTTAAATCTCTACCAAAATATCAAATTGTCATATCATAAATGATAATGTTGAGATATTGCAAGCATTATTGTGTACCCGAAAAGCAATACTTTGAAAACATATTAACCTTGATTTCTAATTCCAAAACTAGCACATAAATTTTACGTATAAATATGATGTAACTGTAACTTCCTAACATGCTCCGTACTGTTAACTTGCAATTCCTGTTTCCGGGTGGATAATGATTGGTTAGGAGCAGGCTTGTTTAGTTAACGTTTATGAAATGAACACCTAAGTTAATGTCAAGACTACATAAAATAAGCAACGTCTTTCAATATCTATTTTTTCTACTCCAAACAAATTTTACGTGCATGATTTTTCGTGGTCGACTGTGCAGATTCGAGAGCACGAAGGTACACGAGCGCGGTCGCAAGAGACACAATAAAACTCCCTCTGACAATCTCTGTACTTTTCCACTAGCATCCTCAAGGCAAATAATAGATCTGTGGTACTCTTTCTAGGATTGAAACCATACTGTTCCTCACAAATATTTACTTCTGTCCTGAGTCTAGCCTCCACTACTCTTTCCCATAACTTCATTGTGAGGCTCATCAACTGTATTCCTCTATAGTTCCCACAGCTCTGCAAATCACCTTTGTTATTAAGAATAGGAAGTAGCACACTTTTCAGTGTGTCATCTTTTTCCATCTCTCCTGCATCTTCCTCTCTAACACCAACTGCCCTAATGTCTTCCCTCACAACATCCATCAACCTTCTCTTTGGTCTTCTTCTCACTCCTTTGCCTGGCAGCTCTATCCTAAGCACCCTTCTACCAATATATTCACTCTCTCGCCTCTGGACATCTCGTATTCTGTGAAAAAAAGTTAGTTAAAAACTACACAGCCACCTCTCCAAATTCCCTCTATACCCCCACAGGACCAACTGGCTTTCCATTTTTCATCCTCTTTAGTGCCTTTCAAATTTTTCGCCTTACCATTTCCTGGTCCATCACACTTGCCTCTTGTACTCCTCTTTCTCTCTCATTTTCCTTCCAATCTATATCCCTCTGTCTGGCCAACCTGTAGAGATCCTTTTCTCCTTCTTTTGTGTCCAACCTGTTGTACATGTTGTCATATGCCTTTTGTTGAGCTTTTTCCACCTCTACCTTTACCCAATGTCGCATCAGAATGTATTCCTTTCACCTCACTTCAATCCTCTAAGTGTCCCACTTCTTCTTTGCTAACCTCTTTCCTTCGATGACTTCCTGTATTGTGGGGTTCCACCACCAATCTCTTTCTACCAAACGAGGTGCAGGTGAGGAGGCTGATTTCAGGAGCAGACACACGCGAGGCAGTGGCAAAACCATGCCCCTGACATTTATTTATTTTAATATAAGAAATGTAAATGTTTTGGAGAAACCAGGCCTTCATGAGGGTTGTTAAGTAGAGCCTGTTTATTGTTTACATTATGTGTGTGTGTGCATGCATGAGTATGTGTATTTGTGTCACAACAGTTGCTACAATGTGCTTATTGTAGAAGAAGGAAACACCATCTGGCATCTGCATGACGAGTGTTTTTCCGCACTGTTCTTTAAAGACCGAGATCTCCCGTTACGCTTTTAATGATGTATAGGATTTGTCAGATTCTACTCTCTTTCTGTCTGTGTTTGTATCAGTGCCACACAACTCTTATGTAATGCTTGTGGTATTATGCAAGCGGGTTTGGCTGACTGTTGTTGGTGTCCCTGAAGTGACAAGCCGTCCGTCTCTGCTTGGGTCCATCTATGTTGATCTCACGAAGCTCAGGGATTTGGCAGCTGACTTAACCCCCACATGCCAGATTTATTTGTTTTTTTTTATCACCAGGGCTGCAACTTCCAACTATTTGGACAAATTATTCATTCTTAAAATCCATCCATTCATTTTCTGAGTCACTTATCCTCACAAGGGTCGGAGGGAGTGTCTGTAGCCTATCACAGCTGTCAACGGGCAGGAGGCAGGGTACAGTCTGAACTAGTTGCAAGCCAATCGCAGGGCACATAGAGACAAACAGCCTCACTCATAATCACACCTAGGGGCAATTTAGAGTGTCCAATTAATTAATGTTGCATGTTTTGGGTTTTTTTGGAATGTGGGCGGAAACCGGAGTGCCCGGAGGAAACCCACGCAGGCACGGGGAGAACATACAAACTCCACACAGTCGGGTTCAGGATTGAACCCGAGACCTAAAAACTGACCAACGCTTTACCAGCTGATACACCGTGCCGCCCTTCTTAAAATGATTTATTAAATATTTTGATGATTAAATTCTATCAATTAAGTTATCCTGTCTCTTATTTGATACCTTATGTACGTTTATTGATTTTTTTTTTTATTACATGTGGCTTGTTTAAGATATTTGCTAAACACATTTACTTCTTTAAATTAAGAAACTAAACTTTTGTCTGCAAACAATAGGCGGTGCACCATTACAAAAAATTTCACGCTGTTATTTTTTTGTGTAAAAAAAATAGATCCCAAGTTAGGCACTGTACAAAAAGTGAACTGTGGAGCAAAAGAGGTCTGTCAGCATCAACATCAATTCTTGTTTATTTTTTCCAGTCTTTAAGGCCGGGAGCCGATTTCATTTCATTTTCTTTTTTTAAAAATTTGGAGGTTTCAAGAAATGTGTGGGCCTACACAAAGATACTGAAACACTGTGGTAAAAATTTTACACCAAGTATCACCTAAAAAAATACTTAGCCTCCAAGTGCCATCAAAATGACCGAAGTTAAAATAGCAAAATTTTCGGTGGTAATAGTAATAGCAGGTAGCGTTTAGCAAAAATGAGCCAGAGGTTCTTTTTTCTAAAACATACGTATCCTGAGTAACTTTATCTAAACGAAAATATTTGTTCAACTGTACCATAAAATGCATATCTCGTTCGATGATTTTACCAAAAATATAAGTATTTCTGAATTAAAATCTTTCAAACTTTGACCTACTTTCCTGGACCTGACAAACACCCCCTTTTGTGATGGCTTACCTTTGATGTCACAACGAGGCGACCTGTTATTGTGTAACTAGCTTTTTCGCTTGTAGACCGCTTGTTGACGCTGAAGAAAAACCCATTCATTTCGAGAATTCCTCAGTGATTGTAAGCTAAAACCAATCGGTAACAATGGTGAAGAAGTGTGTGGTTCAGTTTTGTCGTAATTCAAATTATTCTGGTCACAGTTTACATTATTTTCCCAAAGACCCAAGCCTCAGAAGACATTGGGTCAGGTTTGTCCGAACGAGAGCTAATTTTTCCAAACCCAGTCAGAAGCCTGTCATATGCAGTGAACATTTCACCCCAGACTCTTTTACTCATGGACTCATGTCTGAGATGGGTTTTAAATGTTAAAAAAAATATATACCTGGATCAGTGCCTACCATACATCTAGTTCCGACACCTGAAGAGATCAGTGTTGCTAAAGGAAGCAAACGCGAACTTGGATCAGCTGCTGAACCTGGACACGGTCCGACAAACTCAGAAGCGAATGAAGAATTATTCTTCATAATCCCAAATTATCAAGAAGTATTTATAACGCCAAATCGACTCATTTGAGAGGAATGCATATTAAAAAAGTAAAATAAATAATCATCTGTCAGAGAGGTTTACGGATGTAAGCGTGTGGCAGGGATACGGTTCAGTTTACGGAGGAGACTTCTCACTGTACAGTTTTTTCCCCCAATCATAATTAATGAATGCGAGTTTGAGTAAAACCAGGGGTCATTTATTTCAATATTGGTATTTGTATTGAACAAATCTTAGTGGGTCCATCACTATGTGGGATTTATTCCTGAATGATCCAGCAACAAAGTATTTGTATGCGTCCAGACTGTTCTGTGTCAATCTCAATGATTTACTCACCAGATACATGTGTACAGGTATATCCAGTTGTCCAAGACAAGCGGAAGTCCAGTTTCTCATCGGCGAAAACATCGACTTCGGCATTAAATATGGGGCCTCTATGCCAAGTGTCTCTAATTTTTCCACGTACCTTCATTTATTATTAGCTTCTAAATGTTTAACGGTCTCAGACAAACCCTGGATGTCATGTTACTGACATGGTCCTGCCGGTCCCAGCCCTGGCGGTGCAGGTCCCCTGCACACCTGCGCCTCATCAGGGATAATTAACCCCAGTATATATAGGACCTAGCGGACGGTCTGGCTTTGCCATCTTTGCCATCCATGCTTCCTTCCCGCACTTCCTCATTCCTGATCCTGAACCCTTGTGTACCGACCTCAGCCTGTCCTCCGACCAACCCCGTAAGCTTAACGCTCTTGATACTGCTGGGCACTCTGACTGGCTCTCCAATTTATGACCTTGGAACGAATAAAGATTTTCCTTGAACTGCCTCCCTGTCTACCGAGTCGTGCATTTGGGTCCGCCCTAGCGTTCTGGTTATAACAGCATGATATGGCCACGAACCCATCCGCCGCTCTCGACAGATACAGCGCAGACGCCTGGCCGAGCAGGAGACTGTTTTTCAGGTGACCAACCAGAGTCTTCTCAAGATCTGTGCCCAATTAGAGCCATGGCTAGCTTCTCAGGCTAGTGCTGCTAACGTCACGTCGACGGCGCCCGCCTCAGTTCTTACCTCAGTCCAAGGTCACTCCGACTACCCCACCAATCGCGGAGTGTCAGCGGTTCAGGGCCACACCTCTCTCCCGGCCTGAACGCTTTTCTGGTGACACGGGGAACGTCAAACCCTTCCTTTCAAACCCTTTGTCATATCCCACATGACGGGAAGAGCAGAGGCATGGGTCACAGCAGAGTTGAGTCGTTACTCTGAAACGTGCCACTCCTGGACCTCCTTCGTATGTGCCATGATGCAAGTTTTCCAGTATGCATCGCCAGAACGCGAAGCAGCAGCGACATTGAATATGCCACGACAGGGGCAGCGTCGTGTGGTAGATTATGCTATCGTTTTTCGCATCAGAGCAACTGAAAGTAGATGGAATGAGAATGCGCTTCTCGATGGCTTCTTCTAAGGGTTTCACCACAGATCCACAGTTACCTCATTGCAGTGGATCTGCCTACCTCCCTGGATTCGCTCATCACCCTATCTCTCAAGATTGACCAGAGGCTAGTGATCCAGGGACAAGTGGACACGCTACTAGGAGGAGAGCAGGGCGCGTCTGCCCTACCGGTTTCCCTTCTGCCGACACCCGAAACCGCGAGTAGCTGATGCAGGTTGAGGGGCTGGATGGTCTGGCAGAGGAACGACTGTGACGTCGACGAGAGGGCCGATAAGCAGTAAGGTGTGTCTCTGGGCTCCAAAAGAGAGGAATTTACAAATCACGCCAGTCAACTTACAGGATGCCAGAACTATTAGCAGTGCCATCCTGTTATCGGGACCTTAAGGAAGGATTTTCAGAGGCAAAGGCCAAATCCCTTCCGCCGCACCGTGCATACGATTGTGGTATCGAGTTGTTGCCTGGCACCTCACACCCTCGAGGGAGGCTCTTTTCATTAACAGGACCGGAACACCAAGCCATGAAAGAGTACGTGGAGGAGTCCCTGGCGGCACTGGCTGGAGCAGGATTCTTTTTCGTCAAAAATAAGGACACCTCGTTATGGCCCTGTATTGATTACCGGGGACATAATGACATCACCATCAGGAACAGGTACCCCCTTCCCCTAATTGCCACCGCATTTGAGTTGCTACAAGGATCTTCACCAAGTTGGATTTACGAAATGTGTACCATCTGGTACGCATCAGAGAAGGGGACAAGTGGAAGACTGCCTTTAATACACCAACAGGCCACTACGAGTACCTGGTGATGCCGTTTGGCCTGACTAACGCACCAGCGGTGTTTCAGAACTTTGTGCTATGTGCTACGGGAGAGACTGAACAAGAATGTCTTTGTCTACCTCAACGACATTTTGATCTTTTCTCCGGACGAAGCTTCCCACATCGAGCACGTGCTGCAGCAGCTTCTACTATGACAGAACCTCCTTGTCAAGATGGAAAAGTGCGAGTTTCACCGAACTTCTGTCACCTTCCTGGGATTCATCTTGGCCGAGGGACAGATTCGCATGGATCCAAGTGAGGTCGACTCTGTTTTCCAATGGTCTACTCCCACCAATCGCATGGAGGTGCAGAGATTCATCAGATTTGCCAACTTCTACTGCAAGTTCATCAGGAACTTCAGTTCCATAGCTGCCCCCTTGCACATCCTCACTTCACCCCACAATTCATTCGAGTGGGATGTGACCTGCCAGGAGGCCTTTGATAGACCTAGGTCGAGTTTCACCACAGCTCCAGTCCTCATCATGCCAGATCCAGAGAGACAGTTTGTGGTACAAGTGGATGCATCGGACATGGGAATGGGAGCAGTACTCTTCCAGAGGTGTGCAAGGGATGGAAGACTTCACCCGTGCGCCTTCTTGTCTAAGAGACAGTCTCCAGGAGAGTGGAATTATGATGTGGGTGATTATTGAGAATGAGAATATGAGTGAATGAATATGAGAATTATTAGCGGTCAGAACAGTTCTGGAGGAATGGAGGCACTGGCTGGAGGGATCACAAATGCCATTTCTGGTCCTTATGGACCATAAGAACTTGAAGTACCTGAGGGCCGCCAAGAGATTGAATGCTCGCCAAGCCAGGTGGGCACTCTTTTTCACTCACTTCTAGTTTACGCTGTCCTTTCATCCAGGCTCAAAAAATGGCAAACCGGACGCACTATCCCGGATCCATGAAGGGGAGCGAACGGAGTCCATGAGTGTTCCTACACTTGCGGAGGCCTGTTTCGTGTCTGGGTCCACCTGAGAGATTGAGACACGGGTAAAAGAGACTCTAAGGGACTCTCCGGCCCAGCCGAATGTCCTTCCAGCCGTCTGTTCGTGGTACCCTCGCTACGAGGAGACGTCATTGATTGGGCCCACATGAACAAGACCGCCTGTCGCCCCGGCATGGTGAAGACCCACTCAGTAGATGAACAACGGTTTTGGTGGCGAAACCTGGGGAGGGACGTGAGGGAGTATATCAACGTGTGCCCGATCTGCATGGCCAATAAGACCTGTCGCCTGCGACCAATAATGAGCTACAGCCGCTACTAATTCCCTCTCACCCCTAGTCACACATTTCTCTAGACTTTGTTACAGGTCTACCCTGCTCTCAGGGGAACACAGTGGTACTCTAAGTCATCGATCAGTTTTCTAAGATGGCTCCCAAGATTCCGTCCGCCAAGCAGACTGCGCAGCTACTGCTAGACAAAGTCATCCGCTATCATGGCCTGCCAGTGGATGTAGTGTCGGACAGAGGACCGCAATTCGTCTCTCGATTCTGGAAGGAGTTCTGCACCCTCATCGGGGCAAAAGTAAGCCTCACTTCAGGCCATCACCCAGAGTCCAGTGGCCAAACAGAAAAAATAAATCAGGATCTGGAGACTGGTCTACACTGTCTGGCATCGCATGATCACAGCACTTGGAGCCAGCACCTCGGATGGCTGGAATATGCCCACAACTCTCTGCCTTCCACTTCCACAGGTATGGTTCCGTTGCACATTGTTCATGGCTATCCTCCCTCTCTGTTTCCATCTGTGGCCACCGACTCCACGGTGCCATCCACATTGGCAGTGGTGAGACGCTGCAAGTGGACCTGTGAACTAGCCGAAAAGACACTACTACGCATGGGCAGCTCCTACAAGTCTGCGTCAGACCTCAAGAGAAGAAGGGCACCAGCGTTCAATGTGGGACAACGCGTATGGCTGTCCACAAAGGAATCTTCCGCTGCAGACAGAGTCATGCAAGCTAGCTCCCAGGTTCGTGGGTCCCTTTCTTATCACCACCATTGTTAACCCTGTCTCTGTTTGCTTAAAGCTTCCCAGATCGATGAGGGTTCACCCCACGTTCCATGTAAGCCGGCTTCGACCAACTCATCCATCGCCATTAGTCCCCCATTCATGCTTCGTTCCCGCGCTTCCGGGTTCCTGATCCTAAACCCCTGTGAACCGAACGTTCTGGTTATGACAACTATAAGCCATATTTTCGTTGCGTCTCAATGGAATTAACTTGCAACAATGCTTTGTTTGACTGGCAATTTGGCAAGCTACGTGATTTTATGATGTATATGAACAAGCTCTATACCTGGCTATTGACAAGTGCAGGCAAGCTTATGTGTGCAGGGTTTTTAATTTTACTGAAATTCTACGTAGTCTTAAAACAAACAGTATTTTATACTAGTCACTCACAGAATATTTTATAACTGCTAACTAAGGTAAATTCTCTTACTCACAAATTTGATTGCATACTTCCTTGGGAACTTGGTTGTCGAGTAAGCAAAAACTGCAACGGTTACCAGCATTGTCTGGATTTATGTGGGAGAAAACAGTATTTGTAGTACTTTGAATTAGATCAGTGAATTAAGCCTTTTCCTTTGTTATCACATTGTCTTATGGCGATTTTATCAACATGTGTTGCTTTAAAACCTCATCCAAAGTACGAAGAAAGGGCTGTTGAAATGAATTGAGCTCTCCAGGACACCTGTTTTCAAATTATCAATAACAATTTCTGCACCATGAAATTGATTGAAATAAACCTGTACTTTATTTATACATTTTTTCCCATTTTATAAACTTTGAACATTACTTTTCTACATTAACTACAGATGTTGCATGAAGCATCTTCTGCATAAGAGATTGACATTGAACCAGCAGACGCTGAATCTCCATCTTTTATACTTTCCAAAAGTTGCCAGACTGAAGAAGTGACTGTTCATGAGAAACCAACACATACAGTTAAGAAAATAAGTATTTGTACAGCCTCCTATATTGCAAGTTCTCCCACTTAGAAATTATGGAGGGGTCTGTAATTTTCATCGTTGGTGCATGTCCACTGTGAGAGAGATAATCTAAAAAGAAAAATCCAGAAATCACACTATATGATTTTTTTCAACCATTTATTTGTGTGATACAGCTGCAAATGAGTATTTGAACACCTGTCTATCAGATAGAATTCTGCCCCTCAAAGACCTGTTAGTCCGTCTTTAAAAGTCCACCTCCACTACATGTATTATCCTGAATCAGATGCACCTGTGTCAGGTCGTTAGCTGCATAAAGACACCTGTCCACTCCATATAATCAAGAAGACTCAAACCTGTTACATGGCCAAGACCTGTCATGCTCCTGGATTCCAGCCAGGGCTGGGCGTGGCCAGCTAATCTGAAGGTGCACACCTGCGCCTCATGACCTTTGATTAAGACCCAGTACATATAGGACCCGGGGGACGACTATTACTCTGCTAGATCGTTGCCTCTCATGCCTCGTTCCCGCACTACCGTACTCCTGACGTCTACCTCCCGTGTACCGACCAACGCCTGTCTCCCGACCTACCCCGTAAGCCTGCCGTTACTGATCTTGCTGCTTGTTTGGACTGACTCCCTGGTAACCGACATTGGAACGAATAAAGGCTTATTCCGCACTGCTTACCTCTCACCTGAGTCGTGCATTTGGGTCCACCCCCGAGTCTCGTCCGTGACAGAACGATCTAGCCCAGAACATGGACCCAGCCGACTCTGAAGCCATTCGCCGTGCGCTGCAAGTGCAGGGCAAACGCCTGGGTGAGCAAGAGGCTGCACTCCAGGGTATGACTCACCAGATCCAGGAGCTCTGCCAAGCCTCCCAAGCTAGCGCGGCCGCTCTTGTGCCTCCCCGTGCCACCATCACTCCGCTCTCTCGACCAGAGCGGTTCTCAGGCGACTCCGGTAACGTCAAGCCCTTCCTGGCGCAGTGCGATCTCCACTTTGAGCTGCAAACTTCCGCTTTTCCCACGGACCGCTCCCGGATCGCCTTCGTCATTTCCCACATGACAGGGAGGGCGGAGGCATGGGCCACCGCCGAGTGGAGCCGTAACTCAGAGACCTGCCGCTCATGGGCGAGCTTCGTCTGCGCGCTCACCCAGGTGTTCCAGTATGCGGCTCCGGAACGCCAGGCGGCATCGTCACTCATGACAATTCGCCAGGGGCGTCGCCGCGTGTCCGACTACGCCATCGAGTTCCGGATTCGGGCTGCCGAGAGCCGCTGGAATGAGGAAGCCCTCCATGACGCGTTTTACGAGGGACTGTCCCCACCTCGTGGCCATGGATCTTCCGCCTTCGCTTAACTCCCTCATCGCATTGGCCCTCAAGGTGGACCAGCGCCTCACCGTGAGACAGATGGAGGGCCTGAGGGAGGAGGAGAGGGAGAGTCGCAGTCCGGTTGTTTCCGCTTCCCGGCCACCCGTGTTGTCAGCTTCACCAGAAGCCATGCAAGTGGAGGGGCTTGGCAGCTCAGCGGAGGAGCGCTTACGTCGGCGACGAGAGGGACGCTGTTTTTACTGCGGGCGTTTGGGACACTTGATCGCCCGTTGCCCGACTCGACCAGGGCATTCTGACATCAGGATCGCTACTACGGGGAGTGTGCAGTACACCGCGACGGGGTCAGGGAGGTCCCTTCTTCACCTCACCTTGGGAACGGACTCCCGTTCATGCTCTGTGACGGCTTTCATTGATTCTGGGTCGGAAGCAAATCTGATAAATCCCCGCGTGGTCGAGGAGCTGGGGGCAGCAACCTTTCCCACGCAACGTTTTCGTCACGCCTATGCCGCCAACGGCAAGTTCCTTTGTCGGGTTACACATCGCACTCAGACGCTACGTATGAGCTTTCCGGACGCTCACTCGGAGCGTATTAGCTTTCATGTCTTCGACGCACGTAGTAGCGACATCATCTTGGGCAGCCCGTGGCTCAAAGAACATAATCCGCACATAGATTGGGCCACGGGTCAGATCAAGACTTGGGGAGAGGACTGTCTCAGTCGCTGTGTCGCTGTCCGGAGAGACAGGGGTATTCAAGTTGCGCTGGTTCGGCTAACAGAACCTAGTACCGCCCTGGACCTGACCGCAGTGCCCTCCTGCTACCATGACCTACGGGAGGTCTTCTCTGAATCTAAAGCAAAGTCTCTGCTGCCACATCGGTCATACGACTGCGCGATTGAACTCCTGCCAGGCACCTCTCCTCCCAGAGGGAAACTGTTCTCTTTAACCGGACCAGAGCATCAAGCCATGAGGGACTACATCGAGGACTCGCTGGCAGCCGGAATCATTCGCCCCTCATCCTCACCAGCTGGTGCGGGGTTTTTTTTTGTCAAGAAGAAGGACTCCACGCTGTGACCCTGCATCGACTACCGAGGCCTGAACGACATCACAGTCAAGAACAAGTACCGTTTGCCGCTTATCTCTACAGCATTCGAACTCCTCCAGGGAACCCGGATCTTCACCAAGCTCGACCTGCGCAGCGCTTACCACCTGGTGCGGATTCGGGAAGGGGATGAGTGGAAGACGGCATTCAACACCCCCACAGGGCACTATGAGTATCTGGTGATGCCCTTCGGACTGACTAACGCTCCGGCCGTCTTTCAGAACTTCATCAACGACGTGCTTCGGGAGTTCCTGAACAGATCTGTCTTTGTTTAGCTGGATGATATTCTCATCTTTTCAGCAGACCTAACCTCTCACATTCAACAAGTCAGAGAGGTGCTCCGGCGTCTGCAGCAGCACCAATTATACGTGAATATGGAGAAGTGTGAGTTCCATCGGGCATCCGTGTCCTTCCTAGGCTTCGTCCTGGCTGAGGGAGAGATACGGATGGATCCCGGGAAGGTGGACGCGGTGCTGCGGTGGCCTACCCCCACCAACAGGAGGGACGTACAGAGGTTTCTGGGATTTGCCAATTTCTATAGGAAATTCATAAGGAACTTCAGCTCCGTGGCCGCTCCTCTGCATTCGCTCACCTCGCCACATAACCTCTTCGACTGGTCCGGGACCTGCCTTGAGGCCTTCACCAGGCTCAAGGCAAGTTTCACTACTGCGCCCGTTCTCATTATTCCGGACCCAGATAACCAGTTTGTGGTGGAGGTGGATGCATCGAATTCAGGAATCGGAGCAGTCTTGTCGCAGAGGAGTCCCAGGGATGGAAGGATCCACCCATGCGCGTTCCTGTCTAGAAAGTTGACCCCGGCAGAGAGGAACTACGACGTGGGAGATAGGGAACTGCTGGCGGTCAAGAGCGCGTTGGAGGAGTGGCGGCACTGGCTGGAGGGCTCGCAAGTACCGTTCGTTGTCTTCACGGACCATAAGAACCTTGAATACCTGAAGTCTGCGAAGAGGTTGAACGCCCGTCAGGCCAGGTGGGCCCTATTTTTCACCCGCTTCCACTTTAAGGGGTTTTTCCGCCCAGGCTCCAAAAACGGCAAGCCGGATGCACTCTCGCGGGTCCACGAGGGAGGGCGCACGGATTCAGGCGCCGCTACTATCCTGCCAGCGGGGTGCTTCGTGGCCGGTTTCACCTGGGCGATCGAGTCGCGGGTGAAGGAGGCCCTGGGAGAGACACCGTCACCCGCGGATTGTCCGTCGGGCCGCCTGTTCGTCATCCCATCTCTGTGGGGAGACGTCATCAACTGGGCCCATACCAACAAGACGGTCTGCCACCCGGGTATGGCGAAGACACGTTCAGTGGTCGAACAAAGGTTCTGGTGGCCTAACCTCAGCAAGGACGTAAGGGAGTTCGTCAACGCCTGCCCGGTGTGTGCTGCCAATAAGACTTCCCGCCTACGGCCTGTTGGTGAGTTGCAACCCCTGTCCATCCCCTTTCGTCCGTGGTCACACATCGCGCTGGACTTCGTCACCGGCCTGCCGCCTTCTCAAGGGAACACAGTGGTGCTGTCCGTAGTGGACCGTTTTTCCAAGATGGTCCACTTCGTGCCGCTTCCGAAGATCCCGTCGGCCAAGCAGACAGCCCAGTTGGTATTAGACGAGGTCGTCCGTTACCACGGCCTACCCCAGGACATCGTTTCGGACAGGGGTCCGCAATTCAGCGCCCATTTCTGGAAGGAGTTCTGCAACCTCATCGGCGCTTCAGCAAGTCGGACATCGGGTCATCACCCAGAGTCTAACGGCCAGACTGAGAGGATTAACCAGGAATTAGAGACCGGTCTTCGATGTCTGGCATCCAGGGACCAGAGCACGTGGAGCCAGCACATCAAGTGGGTGGAGTATGCCCACAATTCTCTACCCTCCACTTCAACAGGTATGGCTCCATTCCATGTCGTGCATGGCTACCCTCCGTCCCTGTTTCCTCCACTGGTCACAGACTCCGCAGTTCTGTCAGCCCTGGCCGTGGTGCGACGCTGCAAACGGACCTGGGAAGCAGCTCGGAGGACGCTGCTGCGCATGAGCAGCGCCTACAAGGCCGCAGCAGACCGCAAGAGAAGGGCCGCACCAGAGCTCAGAGTGGGACAGCGAGTGTGGCTCTCCACCAAAGATCTACCGCTGCAGACGGAATCCCGCAAACTTGCTCCCAGGTTTGTTGGCCCGTTCCCGGTTTCCAAAGTTATTAACCCGGTCGCCGTCTCGTTGAAACTGCCCAGGTCGATGAGGGTGCACCCTACGTTCCACGTCAGCAGACTTCGCCCGAATCGCACGTCGTCGCTGGCTCCTCCGCTAAAATCCCCCCCGCCCCCCCGCATGGTCGACGGTGGGTTGGTGTATACTGTGCGCCGGTTGCTGTCTTCCCGTCGCAGAGGAAGGGGGTCCAGTACCTGGTGGACTGGGAGGGATATGGCCCGGAGGAGCGCTCTTGGATCCCCTCCCGCTTCGTCGTGGACCGCTCCCTCATCAGGGACTTCCACGCGGCTCACCCTGATGCGCCTGGGCCGTCCAGAGCCGGCCGTTGAGGGGGGGGGTACTGTCATGATCCTGGATTCCAGCCAGGGCTGGGCGTGGCCGTCTAATCGGAAGGGTCACACCTGCGCCTCATGACCTCCGATTAGACCCAGTACATATAGGACCCGGGGGACGACAGAGACTCTGCTAGATCGTTGCCTCTCATGCCTCGTTCCCGCACTACCGTACTCCTGACGTCTACCTCCCGTGTACCGACCCAACGCCTGTCTCCCGACCTACCCCGTAAGCCTGCCGTTACTGATCTTGCTGCTTGTTTGGACTGACTCCCTGGTAACCGACATTGGAACGAATAAAGGCTTATTCCGCACTGCTTACCTCTCACCTGAGTCGTGCATTTGGGTCCACCCCCGAGTCTCGTCCGTGACAAGACCAAATAGCTGTCCAAATACTCCAAAGACAAAATTGTACAACTCCAAATGGCTGGAAAGGGCTACAGAGAACATGCCAAGCAGTTTGGTGAAAAAAGGTCCCTTGTTGGACCAATCATTAGAAAATAGAAGAGCACCTCCAAAGTTTACAAAGTAGCTCTTTTTATCCTCATGGGACCTGAACCATTTAAGGACTCTATTTAGTCCTACCCACATTTCTAACCTGTTTGGCTCTATATTGTGATCTACGATATCAAATGCCACTCTGAGATTCAATAAGACCCACATTGACATCTTTCCTGAGTCAGTATTCAAACTTATGTCATTTAGCAGTTTAATAAGAACAGATTCTGTATTATGATTAATCCTGAAACCTGATTGAAATTTCTCAAAAAGTCAATTTAATTCAAGAAATTTCTAAATTGAATAGAAATAACTTTGGCAACAATCTTGGCTATGAAAGATAGACTAGAGATGGGCCTATATGCTAACATGGAAGTGCCCAGTGTTCTGTCTTTTTTTAACAGCAGCTACTTTAAGAGCTGTAGGAAACTCACCAGATTGAAGTGAGCAATTGATTATTTGTTGCAAATCAGCTAGCACTGATTTCACAATAGTTTTGAAAAAGTCAGATGGTATTGAGTTGCGACAGCCCATTGATGGTTTCAACTGCTGAACACATTTCTCTACAGTTTGTGGGTCAACTGTATCAAATTGTGACATGGTAATAGAGTTTTCCCTGGATGGCTTGAGATGTAGTATCATTGTATCATTTTGCTGATTTGTGCTATTTAACCTGATAGATTTTAGTTTTTCACTAAAATGGGCAAAGTCATTGCATTTATCAGCTGTTTCGAGTTCTGGAGCTTTCTGTTTCAGGGGGGTTGTGAGCTTGTCAACCACAGCAAACAGAGTACAGAGTATTGCTGTGAGTCTTACTGATCATTTCAGAGAAGTCTTGCTGTCTTCCCCCTGACTAAATCTTGGTTGAAATTACAAAGACTGTAGAGGTCAAAGTCAATTTGAAGTTTAGGTTTTCTCCAGTTGCATTCTGCTTTCATAGAATTGTGGTGAATTAGAGCGAAATAAAAAAATTGGGGCAAAATTAGCTAAAAAAATAAAATGAAAAAATAAAAAGTAAAAATTTAAGACTCAGAATCTGCCATACCATGCACCAGAAACCATTTTGATCCAGGTCATTCACTGTCCCTAAAAAAAGGCAGTTTTACATACCTATCACCACCAAAGGGTGCTTACGTTGACATTTTACATTCAAGTCCTCCGTTATTGTGCTGTATACAAAATAAACTGTAGTATGCAACTTTAGATTTTATATTTCTTTTATAATTTGCTAGTTGTATGATTCTTTGCATTTTTTAAAAAATATCTCAGCAGTCTTTCCATATAATTTAATTCCTTTTTTTGTCACTTAAGTTCCACCTCATCTTGTTCTGTCATCTTTGCTGATGACACCTTCTACGAAGTGACAGTCCTGTGATGTGGCCACACAATGCAGATTGCATGTGCCATTGCCTGACTCACGACAACTTGGTTATTCTGAGAGAGAGAATGTCACTGCACATTTGGTTGCTATCATGTTACACAAGCACGTAAACACTCACAGACACCAACATACAGCAAGTTAAGTAGGTACACAGTGAGGCAAATCCCAAATGCACACACAAACATAGACACAGAGAGTTGGTCATGCTTGGCTGGAGCACCTTCTAACTCACCTGCCCGTATGCATGTAATGGGAAATGTGCATGTGGACCATGTGGTGTGTATAAAACATATATAACGATACCAAGAACTCAATATTACGATTGTGAAGATTAAGAAAAATAAGATTAACCTTTGAAAAAAAAACGCTTTGCAATTTTGAAGTGATAGGAAAATGTTTGTTTTTTTGAAAAATCTATTCCCAAATCACGAACTACAGTGTCTCATTCCAAGTAACTGTAATGCTGCCTACTTGAAAATCTTTTGGAGTTTGTATGCTCTAACCCAAATACACAACAAAACATTTTCCAGCTGGTATTTTCAATTTATTTCTGGACCCCTACCTAATAAGCTGCATCTGAATTAGACTGAATCAAACTACAGAAATCCATCCATTCATTTACTTTCCCGCTTATCCTCACGAGGGTTGCGGGGCGTGCAAGAGCCTATCCCAGCTGTCAACAGGCAGTAGGCGGGGTACACCCTAAAGTGTTTGCCAGCCAATCGCAGGGTACTTCGAGACAAACAGCTGCACTCACAATCCCACCAAGGGGCAATTTAGAGTGTCCAACTAATGTTGCATGTTTTTGAGATGTGGGAGGAAACTGGAGGTTCCGGAGGAAACCCAAACAGACACGGGGAGAACATACAAACTAAACACAGGCGGGTCTGGGATCGAACCCAGGACCTCAGAATTGTGAGGTCAATGCTTTTCAGCTGATCCGTGCCGCCTACACAAATCATAAAAAATAAATAAATACATAAATAAAAACGTTTGGTATAATCTGGAAAGAGGTTAACACAAAGAAACTGGAATATTCTCTATAAATCATTGATATACACTTCCAATAAGGCTAGCACGTTTTGTTAAACATTAAAACAGAATACAGTGATTTGTAAATTATGTTCAACTTGGGCGGCACGGTGGATAAGCTGGTAAAGTGTTGGCCTCACAGTTCCGAGGACCCAGATTCGATCCCGCCCCCGCCTGTGTGGAGTTTGCATGTTCTCCCCATGCCTGCATGGGTTTTCTCCGGGCACTCCGGTTTCCTCCCACATCGCAAACACATGCAACATTAAATGGACACTAAATTGCCCCTAGGTGTGATTGTGAGTGCGGCTGTTTGTATCTATGTGCCCTGCAATTGGCTGGCAACCAGTTCAGGGTGTACCCCGCTTCCTGCTCATTAACAGCTGGGATATGCTCCAGCACTTCCCACGACCCTCGTGAGGATAAGCAGCAAAGAAAATGGATGGATGGATGTTCAACTTGGGGTTATGGTTAATTGCAACTGTAATTGTAATTAAATAAAGTCCAAATTGATAAACAAAAATGCAAGGAATTTAGGGATTTCATTTCCAGTCCATTTCCATTCTGGGGCCAAGCTCATTTAAAATGGACTGATGCAAAGTAGAAAAGTGTTTTGTGGTCCGACCAGTCCATATTTCAAATTGTTCTTGGAAATTATGGACTTTGTCTTCATCGGGCCAAAGAGGAAAAGAACCATCCAGACAGTTATGCCGCAAAGTTCAAAAGACAGCATCTATGATGGTGTGGGTCTGTGTTGTTGCCAATGGCATTGGTAAGTTTCACATCTGTGAAAGCACTGTTAATGCTGTATGTACAAATTTTGGAGAAACATATGCTGCCATCCAAGCAACGTCTATTTTTTATGGACCCCCCCCCCTGAACAAGAGACACACTGTCAAAAGGCTGTAACAACCAATTAGAATGCATCAACACATGCAGCACTGTCAATATCATTGCCCCAGTCATTCAGTGTGCCTAGAACCTGAGAAACAGTTGAGCCATATTTTCAGAATCAGTGCTATTTGCTAATACAGGAACTGATTATTCTCAAGGAGGGTTTCAAGGACATCAGAAACATTAGTTTGCAGAACTGAACTTGTTACTCAGGGGAACCTCACATGATTATAATTTTCAATTTTCAATGATAGACCTTTTTTTCTGAACAGGTACTGCTTTTGCAATTTTCCATAAACCAGTAACCTCACTTGTCACAAAAAGGCGTTCACATATAGAAAAGCTAATAAAAATAGGAAAACACATCCTCTAGAATAGAATAGTTTTTTTTTGTTGATTTTGACAATCCTGCCACTTTTTTTCAGTAAAATATCAGTTGTTAAATATCTTGACTTTTTCACAGTTATCCAATATGTCTTGACTCAGAAATTATAACCAGAATGTCAGATTTAGGAGGAAATTGGGAATTTATAAAGTTAAAAAAAATTTTGGGGGACATTCCATGAGGTCATGAGTCATTCCTCAGCCGAATGAACGTCAACATGCTGCAGTTTGTGAGTCTCATGCAACGCTGATTGCTGTGCGTGCTTTGGAGATTTACAGTATTCTTTATAGTTTTGATTGGAATGGAGCATATTTGTAGCATTAGGCCAACTATACTTGCTTTAGCTTATCGTACAAAAAAAAGGCACATACAGTAGAAACAAACATTTGAATGTGCTAATTTAATTTGGACCACGTCAAGTGATTTGGCTGAGAAAAATTCATCATCCCAATCAGTTCTCCCAAATTCATTCCTAATTTAAAATTAATTGCATAATGGGTGAATATGATGTTTTTATAAAATGTTATTTACCTGGACTCATTTGGGAAGCAGTTGTCTGAATTGGAAGGCTGTCGGTGTGTCTACCAATTTCCAACTTTCTCACTTGCCATGTTATAGTATCGAACATGATGAATGTGATATCTAACTATCCAAAAAGTGTTGAGTTAAACTTTGAAAATGTAAAACTTTCTTTCAATTGCATTTTTACCTCTGGTTAGATAGTTCCATAACATCCTCTCAAAAGAGCTTGCAACAGAGATCAACCAGATAGAGCACCAGTCATGCCTTCACAGAAAGATCCTGGGCTCCTTTCATTTTCATTCAAGACTTTGATCAGGGCTTGTTAATTGGTTCTCATTTATTTGTTTTGTGGTTGCTATACTGACGAGATATTTTCTGACAGTAAGGATAACATCTCTCTTTTGATAATAAATGGCTTGTTTCCCTCCATTGATTGATTTCTTTTCTATTTTGTCTACAGCGATTCACGAGTTCCCAAGAGATTACTTCACGAACCAGGAGCGCATTGATGGAGCCGTGGGACTGCATGTCCTCTGTGTAAGTGCCTCGTGAATTGTACAGCCGCTACACACAGTTGTGTCCTACAACCAAGTAGGTTTTTTTCTTTGTATACAGTAGATCATTTACAGAGATATATTAAAACACTTCAAGTTTCAAAGATATTTACAAAACAGCCTGTTCTTTAGAAATCAATTCCAGCATTCCCACTTCCAAGGGTTTTACCTTAATTAATATTTAAGAGATTGTTTTTGAATGGATTCACTCTTCACACATTTCCAAAAGACCTGGTTCGTCATGAAAAATGGATTGCACAGGTGCTAAGGACGATTCCTGCTGTGGTCATGTGACCATGGTCAGGAGACAAAGGGGAGCTGTCTTCTGTATGTGGAGGTCGTCTGCAAGGGGTTCACTCTTCCTTCTCTCGTTGCAGAGCTGAGCTAGGTGGTGGGAACAATAAATCGTGCTTTTTTTTCCCTTCTCACACTCCCATTGTACATGCTTCGGAGTCCCATCTCACTTATCCATCAACTCGCACACACACACACACACTAAGCTTGGATAAACAGAGTGTGAATATCGTGGAAGTTGTTACTGATAATTTCAGAAATGTGTTGCTATCTGGACTTGACTAAAATTTGACCTGAGAAAACTAAAAGTGTTTGACAACTGTCTCCAGCACTTCCTTCGTTGCCAACAAATTAACCCTTCACCAGCGATACCAACTTTGTGCCCTCTCCACTATTCTCCTTCAATGTCACCAGTAGTAGTTTGGTCACACCACCACCTCTGGTGATCTTATCTGGGAAGTCGTGCAACCATCCCCCTTTTCAACCTGGCAAAGGCAAATGAAGACATTGGCAACCACACTCAAGGATGACCATCAGGTTTTAGTGACCCGGAAATTTTTCAGCCTACCCCAATGGAACAGGTTTTGCTGACCAACGGATGTGAAATAGCGCAAATTCATTGTGCATGACTGCATTTGTTCAGAACATCATCAAGGCCAGTTAAAGATACCAGCTTAGCCCGGACTGATGGAATGACACTTCAATAGTCACAACAACAACCCCTTGGTGGTATAAGGGCTGCGATCATCAGGGAGGATGCCAGTCAGGGATGTCAGACCCAAACATATTATGACGGAATGCCTGAAACATCTAGCAGAGTATGGTCACAAGGTTTTCAACTCTCAGCTCTGGTAGAGCTTTGATCATTTCTCTGGGCAAGAAGGGACATTGAGTCCGACTGAGGCCAGGTTACATGCCTCCAATGTTGAAAGGAGCTGCCGGGGGCATTGTCATGCCGCTGCCTCATACCCATCTGCTCCTGGCAGCAGCCTCCTCACCTGCGCCTGGTTGATGTTAATTGTGTCATGCATGTAAACCCCGTCTGTCTTGTCATTGGTTGCCAATTCATTGTGTGTTTACCTCTTTTTTTTTTTGACAAGATTCTTGTATTTAGTGTATTTGCTTTGTTGCCACATCCGATCGTTCCTGTGCCCCATCGTCAAGTCTTGTTTTGTCATGTGCCATGTTTTTGCCTTGAGGTAATCTAACCTCATTTAATTTATTTTAACCTTGCCATTTCACCATGCATTTTTGATATTGTCAGCGTTTCGACTGACTACCTGTGCTTTTACCTCTGCCTGGATTAAATTTCCATTGTAATCCACGGACCTCCCTTGGAGTCCTGCATTTGGGTCCTACTCCTTGTCCCTGCTCGTGACAGGAGCAGTGACCATAAGAAGGTAGGCGTCTCTCAAGGCAGTAATCCCCGAACCAATTGGTGCACACCAGTGGTAAGGAATACCATCAAAGCAAAGCAAATTTATTTCTATAGTCCATTTCATACACAAAGTACCTAAATGTGCATCATATGATTAAAATAATTTGCCTAAAAAGACAAAAAATTATTGAAAAAAATGTTAATTAAAAAAATAAATAAATATCATGAACAAGTGAAAATACTCTTAAAGGCATGAGGAAAAAAAGGGATTTTTCTACTTGGATTTAAGAATTTCACAGTTGGGGCTGACGTCACCTCTGTTGGCAACTTTTCCCATTTGTGTGCAGCATAACAGCAAAATGCTGCTTCACCATGTTTGCTTTGAATTCTGCGTGCCACTTTTTGACCTGAGTCTGTCGATCAATTCTTTCATGTATTCAGGACCTAAACCATTTAGTGATTTATAGACCAGTAGAATAACTTTAAAATCTATTCTTAAGCTGCCCAGTGAAGTGAAGAAGAGCAGGCCTTTTTGGCCAGTGGGACAGTGGAAGCAACTGATGTGTTCTGGCATAGCAAGCAAAATGCGGTATTGGCAGCTACTTAACAAAAGGCCACCGTAGCCATCACCTTTCAGGCCTCCATGAGAAAAATGAGATGGCTGTTACCCAACTTGGGGGACGGGATGTGTAAGTTTGACAGGCTGTGATTGCCATGCACATCAAGCCATATTTTTAAACCGTACTAAAATGGAAGTGTTTCTTATTGGGATAGGCAGCATACCAGGTACATACTGGGCATCTCACAATCCCTTCAAATTCCTTCATATTTGGCATGTTTATGGGCCCATTCTGTTGCAATCTCCTACGGTCTGACTTGCTGCACATAACTTCAGAAGGGCTATATGGAGGGCTTATATGTTCACGCAGCCACAGCAGGCCCATTTGCACAAAACTGAAGTGCACTGTAATATTCCTGTAAATGGTTACACTGGGTTTCAGTTGAAGGAATATTGGATTTTAACCTGATCCTTGAAAACTGATCTAATAGAAACTTCAAAGTAAATATTGCTTGTGAGTGAGGAACACATGTTCCCTTCTACTGTATACCCGCAGCACAGTTAGATGCTGCCTAAAATGCCACATAATGTTGTTAGATTGGTAAAGTAATTGAAAGTCATGACAAGTTCGTAAGTGTGTGTATGTGTGCATTTGCAGGCAGTCTATATGTTCTATGCCTTGGCCATTGTGTGTGATGATTACTTCGTCCCCTCGCTAGACAAGATATGTGAGGTAATCGACACTCATTTATCTCCACTTTAAAGTGCTTTTCAATGTTAATGAAACTTTAACATGGTGATTTGTCCTTCCATATCACCTTTCTTTTTGTCTCACTAGCGTCTTCATCTTAGTGAGGATGTTGCAGGAGCGACCTTCATGGCTGCAGGAAGTTCAGCACCTGAATTGTTCACCTCTGTCATAGGTGACCAATGCACACAAAATAGATGCTTTCATAACAGCAGACACCAAAAACCTTTTTATTGCACCCATAAAAATCAGTAAATCAATCATAGTCGGATCATGGAAGATTATTACACAACACACAGATAGCAATGTAAGACTACAGAAAATGTTTTTCATGGGTACTTCAAATTTTTCAATGCATGCACATGCACATGCAATACTATAGTACAAATTATAAATCATATTGTAATTAGGGCTGAACGGGGGATGACTGTTTACCACATTTGCCTCACAGTTCTGAGGATAGTTCTGAGGACAGAGGTACTAATCCTGGCCGACCAGTATGGAGGGTGCATGCTCTCCCCGTGCCTGTGTGAGTTTTCTCCAGGTACTCAAGTTTCCTCCCACATCCCAAAAACACGAATGGTAAGTTAATTGGAGACTCTAAATTGTCCATAGGTGTGAATGCAAGTGTGAATGTTTGTTTTTATGTGCACTGTGATTGGATGGCAACCAGTTCAGGGTGTATCCCGCCTCTCACCCAAAGTCAGCTGTGATGGGCTCCAGCACGTCCACAACCCTAGGAACTAGTGGTACAGAAAATGGATGGATGTTTGATATAATTTACACAAAAGGATGTCCAGCTCTCCTTCAAGGTAGGAAACCTTTAGTGATACAGTAAATGCATTTCCTGTCCCTATGAACAAGAAGTTCAGTGAATAAGTAATTTTTTTAAAAACTACATGGCAAATTATGAATCCCTGTAATTGAATAAAATGTACTCATGTCCAGTAATCACTGGTTGTGTATATGTTTTGCAGGAGTATTCATTACTAAAGGGGATGTTGGGGTCGGCACAATTGTGGGCTCAGCTGTCTTCAATATCCTCTGCATTATTGGAGTATGTGGGATATTTGCTGTGCAGGTAAAGAGCATTTGTGGTCGCCATAAAAGATTTCTTTTGTTTTACTTACAAATGCGTAATGATTTGATTTGGTTAGGGGTTTAGCGCCATTAAAGTTCAAATCCTATATTCACACTTGATGGCGATCAAATAATATAAAAGCTGGCATTTCTGTCAAATAATATAAAAGCTGGCATTTAGGAATGATGGGACGTACTGTTCCAATGTTTTACCGCCGTTGTCGAGTAATCCTAAAACTGTTTTGTGTAGCCCTTATCAAAGATTTTTTAGAAAGCTTGATATATCGGGTGTAAAATTGGGTGAGGGAAAAACCCCTTTGCAAGAGTGGAGTATGTTTGCAGGAAACAGTGCCTAAAGAAGGGACAGCGGGTAAGTCGCATTGACAGCTACTTTTTGAGAAGCCGGTTGAGTCAGTGGGCAGAAGTTCAGCAGACACACACCACAGTCTGCAGGACTGTCCCAGTGGAGGCACAGGAGACCAACCTGGACCCAAGCCACCACTACAACTACAACTACAACCAACCACAGAGATGAAGATCCAGGGGCGTAGACCATTGATCAAATGGCCAAAGGCCTGTGACAAGGCTTTGTGGAAGAAGGTCAACATGGATCTCTGTAGCATTTTGGAAGGGATTAGATGCACCAGTACAAAGAAGCTGGAAAGGATGGGTGATCTCATTTATACATATGGGGCGGAACAATTTGGAGTGGTGGAAGGCAAACAGGCTGCTCCAGCTTTACCCCAAAAGTCCAGAAGGCAGAAAGAGATAGATCGCCTGATCAAGGAGAGGAGGCAGCTGAAGAAGTTCTGGAGGAAGGGCACAGAGGAGGAGAGGGAGGGCATAAACCTGTTGCAGGAAGACATACAGGATAGGCTAGCAGCACTGAGGAGAGATGAAAACCTTTGGAAAAAAATGTAGAAGGAAAGAGCATGCAACATCACGCTTCTATAAAGATCCCTTCAGATTTTCGAAGAGTCTCTTTGCAAGGACAAAAGCAGAAGTCTCTCAGTGACGAAAGCCGTCCTGGAAGAACACCTGAAACATTCCTGCACAGATGACGGCTGTGATGAAGAGGTTATACTCCTACCAGATATGCCACCAATCGATCCACCAGAGCACGACCTGCACAACAGTCCACCCAGGTGGGGTGAGGTAATCCATATTGTGCGTAGAGCAAGGGCTGCATCAGCTCTTGGTCCCAATGGGGTTCCATACAGGGTCTAGAAAAACACACCAATTGTCCTGCGATTCCTCTGGAAGCTGATGCGGGTTGTGTGACAGAAGAGGGAGATACCAATCGCCTGGCATAGAGCTGGAGAAATTCTTATTCCAAAGGAGAAGGACTCACTAGAGATTGGGCAGTTCCGACAGATCAGCCTTCTAAATGTCAAAGGGAAATTTTCTTCAGTGTGCTTGCTCATAGGCTAGCAGAATACCTTCGAAGTAACAACCTGATTGACACGTCAATCCAGAAAGCAGGAATACCTGGCTTCTCTGGATGCATAGAATACACTAGCATCATCTGGCATCAGATCCAGGTTCCCAAAAAAAGAGGGAAGAGACCTTCATGTGGTGTTCCTGGACCTCGCAAACACAATTGACTCAGTCCCTCATAACCTTCTGTTGATAGGGCTCGATTATTTCAAGGTCCCAGCGGTGTTTACAACCTTGGTTAGAGCCTACTTCAAGGAAATCCACCTCTGTGTTACAACAGCAGGGTACACCACTGTGTGGCAGCACCTGGCAGTGTGAATCATGGCTGGGTGTACCATCTCCTCACTGCTATTCACCCTGGCCATGGAGGTGATCCTCCGGGCCTCTCGCTGGGTGGTTGGTGGGCAGCGAATAATACCTGAGGTGAGACTGCCTCCAGTCAGAGCCAACATGGATGACCTCACCACATTTACCACAACTAAGGTCTGCACTGCACGATTGTTAAAAAAGCTCCAGGAAAACATCAAGCTGGCTCACATGAAAATCAACCCTAGTAAATCTAGAAGCATCTCCATCATCAAGGGAAAACTGTCAAACCACAACTTTCACATTGGTGAAGAACCAATTCCAACTGTCTCCAAGAAGCCAGTGAAGAGCATAGGGTGGTGGGGCAATGCCACTCTTAAGGACAAAGATCGAGTAGAGCAACTCAGAAAGGAGGTGGTCAGTGGCATGGAAAGAATTGACAGAACCCTATTTCCTGGGAAGTTAAAGCTCTGGTGCTTACATTATAGGTTACTTCCTCGACTCCTTTAGCCACTAACACTCAATGAGATCCCGCTCTCAAAGGTAGAAAAGCTCCAGTCAGGTCATTTGTGCAGAAGTGGCTTGGCCTTCCCAGGGGCCTCAGCAGTACTGGGCTCTACGGTAAAGAGATGTTAAACCTATCCATTTCCAGTCGGGCTGAGCAGTACAAGTGCGCCAATTTAAGACTGGAAATGATGCTACTAGATTCCGGCGATCCGTTTGGAGCCCAGACTTCCCCAATCCTGGCCACTGGGAGGAAGTGGACTCCACTGGATGCAACTGAACAAGCAAAGGCAGCATTCAGACACAAGGACATTGTTGGCCGAGTGCAGGAGAGGAGGCGTGGCCTTGGGCTCGGGCCAGTAGAGCAGTATGGAGCAAAGCCACTACTGCTGAGCAGCGCAAGCTGGTGTTCCAGGAGGTATGTCGGGAAGATGAAGCAAAAAGGTGTGCCCGAGCTGTGTTGCAGGCCAAGCAACAGAAGTGGTTGGCCTGGGAAGGGGTTAAGGCAAGGAAGATTACCTGGAAATTGCTGTGGGAGATGGCGGCATTCATAGCAAGCTTTGCCATCAGAGCTATATATGACATCTTGCCTTCTTCCACAAACCTAAACAAGTGGTATGCCAAGTATCCCAAGTGTCTGTTATGCCCAAGTCCTGCAACACTGAAGAATTTCCTGGTTGGTTGCCTTACTCAAAGCCATTACACCTGGGAGCACAACCCAGTGCTGACCTGTCTCGCTGGTGTTCTGGAGATCAAGCGGATGAGGGTGAACGCCCTTCCATCCCTGTCAGCCAACTGGCAACCAAGGCTGTTTGTTCGGGAGGGAGAGAGTCAAACCGGCCACACCAACAAGCCACCAGAGATTAAACAGCTGGGCAGTGCACGAGACTGGAAGCCGCTGCCAGACCTGGACAAGAAGTTCTGCTTTCCATCCGATATTGCCACTACCACCTTATGACCAGATCTAGTGCTTTGATCTGCCTCTCTCAAGCTCGTGTACATCATCGAGCTCATAGTGCCCTGGGAGGGGGCAGTTGAGGAGGAGTATGAGCGAAAGTGGCTGAGGTATGCAGGACTTGCAGCTGAAGTGCAACAGCAAGGCTAGAGAGAGCCTTGTGGAAGTTGGCTGCAGAGAGTTTATAGCTTACTCAAC
This sequence comes from Syngnathoides biaculeatus, assembly GCF_019802595.1. Lineage (NCBI taxonomy): Eukaryota > Metazoa > Chordata > Actinopteri > Syngnathiformes > Syngnathidae > Syngnathoides > Syngnathoides biaculeatus. The sequence continues at coordinate 25,033,640 of NC_084651.1, forward strand.
ATCCAGGCTACTCAGAGAGATGGGAGTCCGAGGGAAGGCCCATTGGCAGCCAGTCAGAGATCTCTCCAAGGTGGCAGCCAGTGGTTGTAGATAAAGGGAAAAGACCCCAACTAGGCCTTCAAGAGAATTGATGGAACCTAGGGGGTAAAACTGGGATGCTGGGATTGACTGCTGAACCCTCTTGAGAGTGTCGTGGGTCTATCGGCGAAACACTTGATGACGGAAGGAAGCTCACTTGATAACCTATAGGGTACCATCACTAAATTGAACATCCCACAGAGCCTCATCGGCGCCAAAATATGCGTGAACAGAGGGATATTAACATCTAGTCCTACATAATACATCCATTAGGTTTTTTTAAGAAAATCTTCTCTTTAAAATTCCAAAGAAGTGTAATTCATTTCAATGTAAACCAACCAAATTAGTCGGAAAATATTTTTCCAATTTACCTAAGGATCATTTTCACAAGAAAAATTGTCTCAGAGAAAGGACCATTTACCTTATTGTAGACTAAAAACCACACATTGGTTTTTTTTTGTGTGTGTTTTGTTTTGACAAAGATCTTTACTAAGGTGAACAAGCCATCACTTTGCAAAACCAACGCTTAGGCGAATTGTCTTTTTGAGATTAAATTATATGGATAGATACAATTGTATGTTACAGCATCGTCAAACACAAATATGTGGACCACAGAGCAATACAACAGCAGATGCACATTTATAAACGTCATTCAACACTTGAAAATTTGAAAAAATCACGATCAACACAAAGTCAAGGCGAAAACCATGTAGCGTACTTAAATAAGAACAGTGGACAGGAAGCCACAGGAGGAAAACACAAAAAGTAACTGGGTGAACAAACTCTAACATACTCAATGAAGAGGAAGAAGAACAGAAAAACACTGTAGCACTTACTAGAAAAACAGCTGATGAAAATAGCTACTGGCAGGACAGAATGAAAGTTGTTGGAATTTAACAAAGCCAGCAATGCAATGTAGAATTTCTTTGCATTTTCCTCGTGGCTCTCCCGCGCTTAAATACACAGCTGATGACAACTCACCCGTGGCAGCATTGCGGGAGACACCCACTTGTACCCGGCGACTGCAACACAAGAAAAATTCCACACAGGAAACAAGCAAACGAAACAGGATATGACAGCGTATGCAAAAACAACAGGGAACGCCAAGGCATAAACATTCATATTCTCCCCAATAGCTGTCATTTTCGATCTCTCATTTACTGCAGCTGGTATTTGGTACATTTTGCACCAAACAGGGATGTTTCATCCACATCATTAAATTTTTTTTAGTTTTGAGGATTTAAGGACAACAACGACTGCCGATTGCGGGCAATAATTTACAACAAAATTGATAAATTGAACATGAGGCTAAAAAGGATCTTTGAGGACAAAAATGATAAAGACGTGATTTAAAAAGCTATGAAATACTGTAACTTTCATGATGAACCTTCATTAGAAAAGGCAATCAAGTCTGCTTTGAAACATCCCATTTATCTCACTGATGACACTTCAAGAGCAGGCCGGGGAGTGTTAAAAAGATGACAAAGAGAATAGAAAGGTCACTCCCAAATTTCAGAAGTAAGTAAAAAAAGCTTTCTTCTGTGACCATCACGATAATTGAGCTCAAAAATGTCAAGGAGAAATGGTCTGGAGAAAGAAAACTTCATAGACTGGAATCTATTCTGCAAATGAATGTCATTTGTTTTTTCATACCGCAGCCAACTTTGAAAATATTTTTTTCTGTAATTTATGCCCATCAGCAGCTCACACGGATTGTGGAAAAGTCCTTTCAACCCCCTTTCCGTGTTACAAGTCAGAAAATCCTGCCTGTCCCTCTCTGCCCCATTAATCCCACGAGCAATGGAGAAACATACTTGAAAGAATGCTTTTCGTGTTTAGATTGCATATTACGCAAGAGCAACGCAGAGTCGGCTTTATCTCATTAGAAATGTAATGTCAGTGCCTAAAAAGCACATTACTTAACTGGACGATTCTGGAATATTTCAATATATTTTAGTTGTACCAATATTCGTAATCATACAATCCTGAATCATTGTTTACAAATACAGATGTGTGTAATCAGAAAACATTCCAGGATTCAGAATCAACACTATAATGTGAGTGTAAATTTTAATATTCTGACACTTTTCTGTTTTGTTTTGTTTTGTTTTGTTTTGTTTTGTTTTGTTTTGTTTTGTTTTGTTTTTCCCCAGACCATTCATCTGTCCTGCTGGCCTCTGCTGAGAGATTCCACCTACTACACCCTTTCTATCTCTGCTCTTATTGTGGTAATTCTACCATATATCACACAACATACTAATAATAGCATTCACTTATACTGTAAATTCTCTTCACATTTGGCTTTGGGGTTTTGGGGGTCTTTACATTTCAACTCACAGAGCATAGCATAATTTACAGTGAAGAAAATAAGTATTTGAACAGCCTGCTGAATTGCAGATTCTCCCACTGAGAAATCATGGAGGGGTCTGAAATTTTCATCGTAGATGCATGTCCACTGTGTGAGAGATCATCTAAAAAGAAAAAGCCAGAAATCACAATTTATGATTTTTGATTCAGGATAATACCTGGAGTGGAGGTGGACTTTTAAAGGCGGACTAACAGGTCTTTGAGGGTCAGAATTCTAACTGATAGACAGGTGTTCAAATACTTATTTGCAGCTGTATCACACAAATAAATCATTAAAAATCATACATTGTGATTTCTGGATTTTTCTTGTTAGATTACCTCTCTCACAGTGGACATGCACCTAAAGCACGGTGTTCAAATACTTATTTTCTTCACTGTACAACTGCAAATAGTTTCCTCTGCTTTGTGCTACATGTTTAGGTCCGATTCATTAGTCCAACATCATATTAAAAACGGTTTTCTTACTTTAGCTGGGATTTAGCTGCAGTTCAGTGCAGGGGTGTAGCTGTTCTCGGTGGATACACAGTCTTGAAAAATCCGAAACTATTTACCACATGGAGACATGGTGAAGCAACTGGTTTGAGCGTCTTCCTCACAGTTCTGAGGTTCAAAGTTCAAATCCTGCCCCCGCATGTGTGGAGTTTGCATGTTCTCACGTGGCTGTGTGGGTTTTCTCTGGGTAGTGCGGTTTACTCCCACATCCCCAAAACATGTATCGTAGGTTAATTGAAGACTCTAATTTGCCCGTGGGTGTGAATGTGAGTGTGATTGGTTGCTTGTTTCTATGTGCCCCATGATTGGCTGGGAACCAGTTCAAGTTGTTCCCCGGCAACTGCGCGAAGATAGCTAGGAAAGGCTCCATCACTCCCGCGACCCCTGTGAAGATAAGGGGCTCAGAAAATGGATGGATGGATATTTACCCAATTGCTTTTAACCGAAAACTGTGATGTAGCAATTTTTCATACTAACTATAATTTACTAACGATATAGAAATGATTGACTGATTCTGTTTAGTATGTTTAATAAATTCAAATGGAAGAATGTCATAGTGGCCTTTGCATCGTTGATGTTTTAGTCTTTGGGACTCTGAGGAAAACGTTTGGACATAGATGAATCACTTCATAAACGGAACGATACAACAATGCAACCTAGTCCTTATGTTGAACCTCATTAACTCAAGAGAACCAAGACATCCAAATCCTCTTTTAAATATGTGAACCCATGAGTTCTCTACGGTTAAATAGTGTAAGTGTACCTAATGCTGTAACTAGGGATTGTATTGCATTCTCATTTTTATATGGAATATACAATTAAGAAGTTTCAATGACCTAACAGTATATCACCTTCTTTCCTTATTGTAGTTCATATATGATGAAAAGGTGGTTTGGTAAGTGGCATTCATGTAATTGGTCAATAAAACTCAGTACTAGACTTTCATTTAATAGGTCCAGAAAAAAAATAAAGTTGTACAATGAATTTGATCTTTACTATGATTTTCAGGTGGGAAGCACTGACATTGATTCTCATGTATTTCGTCTATATTTTGATAATGAAGTAAGTTAAACAACGAATGCCATATAAAGTTGTACAGCTCTCAGGTTCTGGTCCAGTTTTAAGTGATGGGTTGGTTTGCACCAGACTCAACTCCCATGTGGTCCGTTTTCTGGAGAGGAGCAAGAAGAACTCATCCGGTTTGAGAAATGGAGCTGCGAATAACAGAGAGCTGGATGATGGCTCCGATGCGACTACAGTCCTCTTGAAAAAAGGTAGAATATGATGGCAAGTCATCACAGTGGATCAGTGGTATTTGTCTTATCCCTGTCCAATGCTGTCTCTGTGCAGAACACATTCCTTACTTCATGTGTTAACACATTGACCTTACAGTAGTCCAAGTGCTCACTGCAAACAAACTTGTATGTGACTCAACACAACTTCCATTGTCTCTTTCAGTTAACACTGCCAAGTTGACAGTACCAACCAACTAAGATTTATCGTTGTATACTCAGTGAATAGGGACAGAGAAATACTGCGAATTGTGATAATGGTGCCTATATTGATTGTCCTGTAATCACATGCATTTACCGTGTGAGTGCGTGTGTGCACGTGTGTTTCATAAAGCAAACCACCACAGGAAGACATCAGTGCTGATGGTTGACGAGCTGCTTTCAGTGTACCCCCACCAGCTGTCCTTCTCAGAGGCCGGCATGCGAATCATGATCACAAGCCACTTCTCCCCGAGAACCCGGCTCACCATGGCCTCCCGAATGCTCATTACTGAGGTATGGCCACGCATACTCTTCCTTTCAATTAAGGAATTAATTCAAGATTGCTGCTCGTTCCACATACGTATAGTACACTGGAACACACTGCTGTAGCTACAGTGCCATAAAAAAGTATTTGGCCCGTCTTGTTTCGTTTTTTTTTTTCATATCTATCACACATACGTGACACTAATTTTACTATGACTCAGGGACAATCCAAGGAAATACAAAAAGCAATTTTCATATGAAAATTCAATTTACTGTATGAAGGTACAAAAAAATCCAAAGCTTTCTGACTCTCTTTGTCAAAGTCAAAGTTTACTCCTGAACCTCCTAACAGGTTGTTCCACCCTTGGCAGCAATAACTGAAATCAAGCATTTGTGATCATTGGCGATGACTCTTTCACATCACCCTGGAAGAGTTTTGTCACACTCTTCCTTGCAGCATTGTTTTAACTCCATCATATTGAAAGATTTAACGTCGCACCACACCATCTCAAGTAGATTTAAAAGCGGACTTCGTCTTGGCTACTCCATTTTTTTTTTTTCAGCCGTTCACTTCCTGGTGTGTTTTGGATCATTGTCCTACTGCATTTTTCAAGACTCCTTGAGATTGAGGGCATGAACTAATGGCCGGATGTTGTGCTTCCGGATTTTCTGGTACACAGCAGAATTCATTGTTCCATCAATCACAGCATGTTGTCCTGGTTCTGAGGTAGCGAAGCAGCCGCAGACCATCACACTGCCACCAACATGCTTCACTGTTGACATAATGTTCTTTTTATTAAATGCTGTTCCCTTATTATGCCAGATGTAACGGCCAACAACCTTCCAAAAAGTAGAATTGACTCATCAGTTCACAGATTATTTCTCCAAAAGTCTTGAGGATCATAAAGATATTTTTGGGCAAATGTTAGATGAGTTTTTGTATTCTTTGCTGACAGCAGGGATTTTAACCTAGGAACTCTCGCATGGAAACCATTTTTGGCCAGTGTCTTTCTTATGGTAGAGGCACGAACTCTGACCATAACTAAGGCCAGTGAGGCCTGCATGTCTTTAGATGTTGTTCGAGGTTCTTTTATGACCTCCTGGATGAGTCGTCGCCACACTCTTGGAGTAATTTTAGCTGGTCGTCCACTCCTGGGAATGTTTGCCACTGTTCCCAGTTTTCTCCATTTGTGAATAATTTTAGGAATGGTAGTGTCCAACCCCTGCTCAATCATTTGTTCCAGTCGCGTATGCGGAAGCACGGGAATGTTATGTGCGGAGTTGTTACTAAATACAAGGACTACTGAGCATTCAAAGCTGCCTCGCGTCGTTATTGTTGACACACACACAAACATGGTGTCAGAAGTGGCTAGAACGAGGGACAATAACGTGGATTAACACAGTGTTTAAAAAAAAAGAAAGAAAGAAAGGTAACGACTGATCAGCAGAAGAGATTAGCAACAGTCTAAGCTAACAACGTCAACATGGCAGTGAACATTGTATCTCCGGAGGAGATGAAGATGGGTGGCGATTTAGCGAGTAACTGGGACAACTTCAGAGCAGAATTCGAGGATTATGTCCTAGCAACAGGATCACAAGACAAAGCAAAAAAGGGTACAGGCACCGACTTTGTGAAGAGTGATGGGCAGTGAATGCCTTCACATATACAAACACAACCTGGGACTTTCTGCAGAACAAGGAAATGACCCCAAAGTTATTCTGGATGCATTGGAGGAATGGTTCATGCCAGCCAGGAACGTCATATTCGAGAGATATATGTTTGGCATTTGCAAATAAGATGAAGGAGAGCCCATTGACTCCTTTGTGACAAAATTGAGGGAGAAGGTTGCTTCATGAGAGTATGGACAACTCGGAGAGGATCTGATAGGACACAGATTGGCACTTTGCGTAAGCGATAAGAATGTGCGCCGTTGCTTGCTTAGAGAGAAAAATCTTACAATGGCTGCAGCCATAGAAATTTGCAGAACTGCTGAAATGACAGACATGAGGATTAAATCAGTCACTCAAGACTGGTCGTTAGAGACACTGCATGCAACGGATGGACTCCGTTCTCGGGTTTCACCCAAGCAGGAACACTCTGAAAATGATCAATTTAAGACTGTGGCCACAAGTGAGAACATGCCATGCAAATTCTGAGGCAATAAGCACAAACGTGGGCATTTTGAAAGAACTTTCGCCACTGTGAGACTGCAAATCATTTTGCCAAAGTCTGTATGAAAAGGGACCGGGATATGCTACAGCTACACACCGCAGACACTGAGGTGGAGGATACGGGCAGATTTGTCACAAAGGCGCACATATACACTGCAGAGAGCATAGAGGTGGTTCAGGGATGAGGAAAAATTGTGGTTTGTTCACATTAAAATGACAGGAGGTGCCAGCTGGATTCAGGGGCAACATGTGATGTAATGAGTAAAAAAGATGTGAGGAGACTCGCTCCTGGAGTTAAGTTGCTGCCAAGCCAGACTCGGTTGCTTTTATAGTCAGGTCAATCAATGTATTCGATAGCCATATTCAGAACAGAGTGTGTGGTGAGAGGACACAAGTTAAAATTTGAGAATGTAGAAAGCGAGCGGAGACCTCTGTTGTCTGGTGAAACTAATGAACATTTAGGTCTAATGCAGTTTACCATCCCAGAGGAGCTGATGATGATCGGACAGGATAGCTCAGAAACACTGTCTAGACAACGCCTAGTGCAGACCAACCACCATGTTTTCAATGACCCAGTCGAGTCTCTTCCAGGGGATGTTCATTTCGAGCTGAATAAAAATGTAGCCCCGGTACAGGCCTCCCCCGCAATGTTCCAGTGGCTTTAAGGGACGCCGTTAAGGCTCAATTAGATAAATATGAAAAAGATGGCCACCTATCCTCTGTGTCAGAGCCTATTAAGTGGATTAGTAACATGGTCATTGTGCGACAACCGGACAAATTAAGAACGTGCTTTGACCCCAAGTCATTAAATCAAGCTTTGAAAAGGTCTCACTACATTATGCCTACATTTGAGGATGTGCTTTACAAGCTTCCTCAGGCTCGCATTTTCACACTGGCAGATGCGCAAGACGCATTCTTACAGTGCAAGTTAGACGAGAAAAGCAGTCACACAATAACATTCTGGACAATATGGGACAGAAAACGGTGGTTTAAACTGTCGTTTGGGGTGTCAGTTGCACCGGAAATCTATCAGCAAGAGCAAAATGAGCGACTGGCGGGTTTAAGAGGGGTAGCAGATGACACTGGATCACGATAAAAAAAAAAAACCTCTTAGCACTCATGAAGTGGTGGAGGGAGGTCAAATTGAGGCTGAGTTTGAAGAAACTGCAATTCAGAGTCAGAGAGCTTAAGTTCCATGGCCACATTTTGTCAGCAGAGGGTTCTCAGGGCAGACCCTGAAAAGATTAGGGCGGTCCAGGAGATGCCACACCTTGAGGATGCCAAGACGTTCAACGATTCATTGGGTTTGTTACGTTTCTGTCAAGATTCATGCCACAGCTCTCTGAGGTGTGCGAGCCACTGCGTAGACTACTGGACAAGGACATCCCATGCCACTGGCAGCCCAAAAATGATGTTGTAGTAAAAGAGATCAAGTGGCTTGTGACAGCTGTCCCGGATCTGAGATATTACGATGTGGCTAAACCAGTGGTAAAACAGAGCGACGCAAGTCAGAAGAAGCTTGGCTGCTGTTTGCTGCAGGAGGGTCAGCCTGTGTGCTACACGTCACGGGCGCTGACCACTACTGAGCAAAGCTATGCTCAAATAGAGAAGGAATGTTTGAGCATCGTGTTTGGATATCAGCTACTACTTGTACGGGCGTGCAGAGGTCACTGCAGAAACAGATCACAGACCACTGATTTCCATATTCACAAAGCCTCTCCTGACAGCCCCCAAGCGACTCCAGAATATGCTGCTCACGCTCCAGGCATATCATCTCAAGGTGGTTTACAGGCTAGGTCCTGATATTGATATCAGCGACACCCAGAGCAAAGCCACCGTTCTGTCACAAGGGGCTGACACAACATATATGACACAGATCATCTGCAGCTTACAGGGTGCACAAGAGGCTACTGAAGTGATAAATCAAGCTGATTATCTTAATGTCACAAGACAAAGTCTGGTCTAGATAAGAACGCATCTAAAGAGGCTGATGACAGCCTTCAAGTCTTGAAGGAGGTGGTTCTGCAGGGTTGGCCAGATTGCAGGGAAGACACACCCCTGGTGGTCAGGAAATACTGGTCAATCAGGGATGAGATCAGTGCGCAGGATGGAGTTTTCTTTAAAAGCCAGAGGGCATGGGAGATTGAGCTCCTTCCAGACCTATCAGCGGCAACTACAGTGCTGAGGTGCAAAGCGCAGTTGGCCCGCCGTGGACAACCAGATCGAGTAATAACAGACTGCGGTGGTCAGTTCGACAGTGAGACGTTTAGGCAATTTGCAAGGGAGTGGGACTCCAACCATGTGAAGTCCTCCCCTAGACATCCAAAATCAAATGGCAAGCCTGAGTCTGCTGTGAAAATAGTGAAAAACATCCGCAAGAAGGCAGCCAGTGCGGGTGACGACCCATGGCTGGCCATGTTACAGTGGCAGAACACACCTACCGAAGGGATGGACAGTAGCCCTGCACAGAGGTTGATGTCGCAAAGGCTGAGGACACCACTCCCAGTCACTGACATGCTCCTGGAGCCAAGAATGGTCAGTGGGGTCCAAGACAGGCTAAGAGTTAAACACCAATCAGCCAAGCTGTGGTATGGCAAGTCTGCCAGAGACCTACCTGAACTGTGTACTGGACAGGGCATCAGGATGAATCCTCTGCCTGGGGACCGGACAGGCAGGTGGCAAAGAGGGATCTGTCTAAGGCAGGTGGGCTCCAGATCATATTTGGTGGATGTCGAAGGGGCACTGTACTGCTGCAACCGGGTGGATCTGCGTCTGGCAGAGGGGGATGTTATCGGGCGTGACCCAGAACAACACAACCTATCGGGGTGCAACAGCCCAATCGAGGAGCACTCCGCTGGTCCAATAGGTGACGTGAGGGACAGCAGAAGTGATGTAGATATGAGGGGCTCAGAGACTGACGCATAGCGGTGAAGAAGCCCATATGGGCCTAGGCCGGGCTCATTACTGACGTCACTCCCATCACTAATTGTCGAGCGCATGACAACCAGTGGTTGGCAGGTTAGAACGCCTAAGAGACTGGACCTTTAAGCATAAGTTTGTTTTGTCACTTGTTTATTTGGTTCCAGTTCTTTCCCTCACTGGAAGTGTCATGGAGTGTTTGGTTCGGGTTGTTGACGTTTAAAAAAAAAAAAAGAAAGAAAGAAAATTGGAATGATTGTTGACCGATGTGAAAGAGGTTTTGAATTACTGAAACAATGCTAATTTTGCACTAATGGTTGGTAATACCTGCATCTACACTTTTCAATAAGGGCTTCAGCAATGTTTATGTTTTCATTTATAAAAGGGGAGATGTTAGGAATGGTAGTGTCCACCCCCTGCTCAGTGGTTTGATTGAGTAGTATATGCGGAAGCGCGGGAATGTTATGTGCGGAGTTGTTATTAAGTACAAGGACTACTGAGCATTCAAAGCTGCCTCGCATCGTTATTGTTGACACACACACAGACAAATACTGGCTCTGACAGTCGTTCGCTGGTGCCCCAAAGCCTTGGAAATGACTTTGTAACCTTTCGCAGACTCGCCTTTCCCAAATGTGTGGTTATTCACTGTGACTTTGTGATTTAACAAAGGGGGGAATTACTTTCTCGCACAGGGTCGGAAAGGTTTGGATTTTTTGGGGCCTTAATAAATCATCATTTGAAAACTGCATTTTGTATTTCCTTGAGGTGTCTCTGAGTGATATTAAAATGGTTTGATGATTGGAAGCCCTAGTGTGTGATAAATATGCAAAAAAAAAATTTAATCAGAAGGGGGCAAATACTTTTGACAACACTGTACATCTCAGAGGGAAAGTAAAATTTTTTACAAGGTAATAAGGCACTGTAGGCATGCTCTGACTCATATTTTCCCTGCTTGATTGTTCCATGAATTACTTGGGTTTTTTTTTTAAACTTAATTAGCAAATGGAGATGTGACATTGAATCATGGTGTTACATTTATGTTGTTGTGCTGATTCCATACAAATAGTGTTCATTGTAAACGCACCGCAAAAGCAAACATCCTTCAGTTTGTTTCCATAATCTTACCAGATGAACAACAGCATACTTTCTATATATACAGTGATTTTGGTTTCACAACATTTGGAGGTAACAAAACACACAGGTAACAGCCTGCAATGACTGCAACTATAGGTCGCACAGCAGCGAAAATAATTGCATAATGGTGTGTTTCATTTGGTGGTGTTATAGCCTTGAAGTATTTTTCACACAAGTGTTCATTAAAAGTATGCCTTTTATATTGAGTTAGGATAGGTTAATGACCGACTCATGCACAGTCCGTTTCCAATGTAACGTTATTGACAAAACATAGTTCGGAAATGATTTATACAAAGTTACGAAGTCCCTTTTTTGCACAGGATAGTGCAGCGTGCCATTCTAATTTGTAACACGACAATGTTGTGTGGTACAGAGGCAACGTCTCATCAACACAAGGAATTTGACCAATGGTGACTCTGATGCGCCAGTGAAAGGAGTGAGCAAACGAGCCTTAGAAAATGGGCTGTCTGCAGCAGAAAGAAGCGTCAACACACGGCGAGAGGACCACGAGGCCGGAAACGAGACAGAGAATGAAGACAACGAGAATAATGAAAATGATGAGGAGGAAGAAGAAGAGCATGGGGAGGGACCTTTTGTTCCCTTCCAGTGTCCAGGTAGTAGAAAGAATTCCCGTTTGTGTTATTCAAACTAAAGGTGCCAGCCCAACTTAATCAGTTCAACTAAAATAAGTAGATTTATATTTATTTATCAAACGGGGGGAAGAGAACCTGTGGCTGAGACGAATTGGTGGAATCCTGCAGTTTGAGGATCTGAAACCTGTTTTCTTTGAGGATTGATTTCATTTCTTTATTCAAATGAAATTGTTGTCCATTTTGCTGGGTATATTATTGTGGTTGATAAAAAGTGGAAGTTATTCAAATTCTTACTTTGCGCCGGTTCATAATGTAACCCATTGACTGCAACCGGATATGTAAGATATCTAATAAAGTATGTAGGAGTAAAGTATATATTCATAAAAAAAATATATATATAGTAGTGGCGGCACGATGATGCAGCTGTAGAGCGTTGGCCTCACAATTCTGAGGACCGGGGTTCAAATCCTGGCTTCATCTGTCTGGAGTTTGTTCTCCACGGGCCTGCGTGGGTTTTCTCCGGGCACTCCGGTTTCCTCCCACATCCCCAAAACATGCAACATTCATTGGACACTCTAAATTGCCCCTTGCTGTGATTGTGAGTGTGGCTGTCTGTCTCCATGTGCCCTGCGATTGGCTGGCAACCAGTTTAGGGTGTACCCAGCCTCCTGTCCAGTGACAACTGGGATTGGTTCCACCACTCCTGCGAACCTCGTGAGGATAAGCGGCTCAGAAAATCAAAGGATGCATGCATTGATGGATATAGTAGTTAATTATGCTTTGATGTTCCATTTGAATTTATAACGGCACCAGACAGTAAATTATTGTCCTTCATTTTTCACTTGTGTATGTGTATCTATCACAGCTGGTGTATGCAACAAAGTGAAATGGCTGATGGCTTGGCCACTGTGCCTGCTGCTCTACTTCACTGTGCCCAACTGCGCCACACCTCGCTGGGAGAACTGGTTCATGCTGTCCTTTGTCTCCTCAACCCTGTGGATTGCTGCCTTCTCCTACATAATGGTTTGGATGGTGAGAGCTTTCAAAGTCATACCCAGCCAGAGGTAGATATTGGTTTGCAGTTAGTGCAAAGAGAATCTTTTACAAATGGTATTCATTTTAAAATCAAAGTTAGTATAGATTAATTTTTAAAAGGAATGGGCCAGTTATTGATATAAGAAAGGTCTCGTTTCAAAGTACCACGTACTTGGAAAGGCAGCAGAATCCAGCCATCAATACAAAAATCTGACACTGAGTAAATCCTCCTCATCAGTAGTTGGTGCTACAGTGAAGAGGTTTGACACGTCGGCAAATCATCATGTGTGTCAGAAAGAAAGATCTTTGTTCCCAGTTTTTTGTCATTATCTCCATGTAAAAATTGGAAGCCACAAATGTACTACTACTAATGGTACTCTGTATCGGTAAGTATTCAGGAATGAATACTGATATCAGTCAGATAAAAGTGGTATAAAACAGTGTTTAGCACGTCTCATTTACAGGTCTTAAGTTCGGGGTTTGATCTCATTTCTGGTCTTCCCCTGTGGAGTTAGGAAGTTCTCCACGTTTGTGGGTTTTTTAGGGGTCCTAATGGACGTTAAGATTACTGCAACTATAAATTGTCCACAAGTGTGAATAGGAGCGTGAATGACGAGTTGTCGATATGTGCCCTGCAGCTGGTTGATGACCAGTCCAGGGTGTACCCACCCTTTGTTCCAAAGTCAGCTGAGCTCCAACTCATGCGAGACTCTAATGAAGAAAGCATTCATCCCATAAGTGTTTAATCATATCAGTAATGTATAAAAATTATAAATATCGTGCACATATTTTTTAGACTCTACCATTTAAAATTAACCTAAAGTAAAACACATAGAGTTGGTCTAGCAGTGGTATAAACAATAATAATTTGTCTCTCAGGTTACAGTGATTGGCTTCACCCTGGGTATCCCTGACGTCATCATGGGCATCACCTTCCTGGCAGCTGGGACCAGCGTCCCTGATTGTATGGCCAGCCTCATAGTGGCAAGACAAGGTAGTCAGTCTCACCACACAAACACAATGAAAGTGATTTTCCACTACATGTTTGTGAAAACTGGGTAGTTTGAGAGGGGAGACTGCTCAACAGGTATCTTTTGATCTGTGCTTTGCAAGCTCCTGGCGTCAAATATTTAAAGAGTTGTTTTTTCCTGGGCTTGTGAAGAGGTGCGCCCTCGCCATCACTGTGTTTCACTTTTTGATCTCGTCAAGTCAAAATTTTTTGGGGGACATCAGTTACACATGATGACACCGATCTAACCCTGCGTCATTTCCATTTCCTGCTTTGTGGTTTTTTGTTGCCTGAAATCGTTCTCCCGCTCCTTCTGTCCAGGAATGGGAGACATGGCGGTCTCCAACTCCATCGGTAGTAATGTGTTTGACATCTTGGTGGGCCTTGGGCTGCCCTGGGCCTTGAAGACACTGGCCATTAACTACGGGTCTGATGTAAGCAGCAGACGATAGGTTGCAATAATAACATAGAAAAAAGACAAACCAAACAAGCAACTTATTTTTGGTGCAACTGCAGTCCGTACATGGTGTTTAATCAGTTTGTTTCTTTTAGGGCTCTAACACTCCTCTTTTTAAACAGACCCCACTCTCCCATTTACAATCATTTCTACAGTTATCTGGTGAACACACCGAAATTGGCAGAACAAGCAGTTAGATTCACAGAAATCTATGTATTATGATGTTCTATGTGTTATAACTGGAGAATATTACAAAAGTGTTTTTTCCATCATACGTTATCATCATCAGCGTCCCCTTTTTTGTCATATCACAGAGATATAAGGATTAAAAACATCCCTATGTGACATTAACAGCATTATGATAAACTTTGCCTTAACAGTCAGGGGTCTATTTTCATAAACTGCGCCAGAGCACAAACCCTGGTGCATCGTCATTTTCTTTCAAGCCCAAGGCTAGCTGTGTATGTTTGCCAATTTGGAAAACCGGTCTCCATCAAGTTGGGTGTTCCGGCACAATTTTGGTGTGTCTGCGACATGCTTCCAGCACAATGAGAATTTAGTAACTGAAAGTTGGTCTAAAAGTATGCCTGCTTGGACCATGTCTCCGGTGCAATCGGTAGAGAGCTGACACGCCATGATCAAATGCCCACTTCCCAGTGCAGGTCTGTGATCTCCTCCAAACCAAACTTTAGATCATCCGCCCAGAGAGGAATGCTTTCATTTCGTAAACTTTCCTTGTGTCAACCTCTCAGACTCCAAAGAAATTAGTTTCTTCTTCCGCCACATAAAAGATTGTCAGTCATAGGACAGGATTGAATTCGTATGTGATCACACCCACAGCAGTGCAGATATCAGCGCATCAGATGCACCAGAGTGTACCGGTCGAAGAAATTTCCAACATGTTAACAACCTGGCTCTGCAGCAGCATTACGTACACTACACACCATGGTAGATTCATGCCAGTCATGAAAATAAAAAAATGAGTTAATTTCATGATGTGGTTCTTAATGCAAGTATCATCTGCACTGCTATAAATTTGCAGTGTCAGAGAGTGAGAGAGGTTGTCTAAAATGATTGTCACGTGGCTACATGCAAAATAAGTTAAAAAAAAAAATCAAATATTAGAAACAGCCCTCAGTATAATGTGAAACTACAACAACAATATGGAATACAGTATAATGTTTAACATCTAGTCGGGGCAATCAAACTTGATAATTACCATCTTTCTAAGGGTAGATTCAGACCTTGTTTTGGTCCTCAAGTGATTGTGCAAGTAATCACAATGTTGTGGCTCTTCAGTGTGTTGTTAAATAATGTAACTGTTTATTCAAATTTTTACATTCCCTTAGTAATGTTTAATTTTTAGTTATGTACAGCAATGAATTCTAAATTTAGCCACTGCTGAGAATTGTCTGAGAGGTGTCATATTGTCATGTGGTTTTTTTGGTGCCAATAGTAATTCAAATGCTTTACTTTCTTGCAGATCAAATTATACAGCAAAGGACTGATTTTTTCTGTGGGGCTTCTGTTGGGGTCTGTGTTTCTGACGGTGAGTGTGCATTTGAATATCTCATCACTTCCACAAAAGGCAGCATGTTTTCTAAACAAGCTACAAAGTTATTTCATGCTGATGTTATCAGCAGTGGGAAAAACATCCCCTCCTTGAGCTTCCACCTTATCGTGGTGGAGGGGTTTGTGTATCCTACTAATCTAGGCTCTAAGTTTTCTGGGGCTTCACACTCCTTGTAGGGTCACCCACGGCAAAAAGATCTTAGGTGAGGGACCAGGCAAACTATGACTCCATAAACCCCAATGACAAATACAAGTATTGTATCTAAGTTTCCCTTGCCCGAACGCAGGTCACCGTGGCCCTTCTCTGGAGCGAGGTCTGGAGATGGGGCTCGAAGGCAAGCACCTGGTGGCTAAGCTTGCACCCATGGGGTTCGGCTAGGTACAGCCTGAAAGAGTAACGTGAGTCCGCCTTCCCATGGTCTCACCACCTGTGGGAGTGGCCGTAGGGGTCGGGTGGAGTGTGAGCTGGGCAGTGGCCAGACAAGTGGCCAAGACAGGGACCTTGGCAATGCAATCCCCAGCTACAGAAGCTGGCTCTGGGGACATGGAATGTCACATCTCTGCCAGGGAAGGAGCCTGAGCTGGTGTGTGAGGTTAAGAAGTTCCAACTAGATATAATCAGGCTGGTCTCCACACACAGCTTGGGCTCTAGTAACGGTCCTCTTGAGAGAGGTTGCACTCTCTTTCAATCTGGAGTTGCACACGGTGAGAGGTGCCGAGCAGGTGTGGGTATACTTTATTGCCTCCCCAGCTTGGCGCCTGTATGTTGGGGTTCACCCGGTGGACAAGAGGGTAGCCCCCCTCAACCTTCAGTGGGGGGATGGGTCCTGACTATGCCTATGCACACATTTGTGCCTATGCACCAAATAACATTTCAGAGTATCCACACTTTTTGAAGTCCATAGAAGGAGTGGTGGAGAGCGCTTCCGCTGGGGACTCCATCATCCTGTTGGAGGACTTCAACGCTCACTTGGGCAAAGACAGTGAGACTTGTAAGGGCGTGATTGGGAAGAACGGCCCTCCCCGATCAGAACCCGAGTCGTGTTCTGTCACCAGACTTCTGTGCTCATTCTCGATTCTCCGTAACAAACACCACGTTGAAGCACAAGGGTGTGCACAGGTGCACTTGTTGGTGTCTTCCAACTACAGGGCTTCACACTCCTCAGCCTCACTAGAAAGGTCTATTTCAGGGTGCTGTGGAGGAGGGTCTGTCGAAAAATTGAATCTCAGTTTCAGGAGGAGCTGTGTGTTTTTGTTCTTGGCTGGCTCCTCAAGGGTGCATGGGAGTTCACGCAGCCAGTCTACATGTGTTTTGTGGACTTGGAGGTGTTCGACCGTGTCCCTCAGGGTGTCTTATGGGAATATGGGGGTAGCAAGCCTCCTGATATGGGCTGTTCGGTAGCTGTAGCAGCAGTGACAGAGTTTGATCCACATTGCCGGCATCAAGTCGGACACGTTTCTAGTGATAGTTGACTGCCCTTTATCACTGATTTGATTCATAACTTTAATGGACAGAATTTCTGGGTGCAGCGGAGCTGTAGAGGGGCTCTGGTTTGGTGACCTCAGTATTGCATCTCTGCTCTTTGCAGATGATGAGGTTCTATTGGCTTCATCAAGCCGTGATCTCCAACTATCACTGCAGCGGTTCGCAGCCAAGTGTGATGCGGCTGGGATGAGAATTACCACCTCCAAATCTGAGACCATGGTCCTCAGTCAGAAAAGAATGGCGTACCATCTCCAAGTTGGGATGGCATCCTGCTCCAAGTGCAGAAATTCAAGTATCTTGGGGTCATGAGTGAGCGAAGAGTGGAGTGGGAGACAGTGATGCGGGCTTTTTATCGGTCTATTGTGGTATAGAAGGAGTTAAGTCAAAAGGCAAAGCTCTCAATTTAGCGGTTGATCTATGTTCCTACCTTCACCTATGGTCACGAGCTGTGGGTTATGACCAAAAGAACAAGATCCCAGATCACAGATACAAGCGACCAAAATAATTTTCCTCCGCAGAGTGTCTGGTCTCTCCCTTCAAGATAGGGTGACAAGCTCGGTCATCCGGGAGGGGCTCAAAGTAGAGCCACTGCTCCTCTGTATTGTGAGGAGCCTGCTGTGGTGACTGGGACATCAGATTCAGAAGGCTCCCAGACACCTCTTTGGTGAGGTGTTCCGGGCACATCCTAATGGGAGGAGACCCCGGGGACAATCCAGGACACACTGGAGAACACCTCGGGATCCCACGGGAATAACTGGATGAAGTGGGTGGGGAGAGGGAATTCTGGGCATCCATGCTAAAGCTACTGCCCCTGTGAGCTGATCCAGATAAGCAGGAGAAGATGGATGGATGGATGGATGGATGGATGGATGGATGGATGATGGATGGATGGTAAAGACATATGTTACTGAATTTCATTTTGAAAGTCAATTAACAATTAACAACTCCTCAAGAGGGGCTGCGTCAGGAAGGGCATCCAGCGTAAAAACTGTGCCAAACAAATATGACCGTTCATCTGAGATGTTACGCTGTGGCGACCCCTAACGGGAAGAGCCGAAAAAAACTTACTTTCTAGTATTTTAATTACTGGTTGTTTTTCTTTTTGTTTCAAAGGAGAAAAGAAAAAAACACACTTTGAATGCCAACCTGTTTTACAGTACCATATTAAATTTGAACATTTTCAGCATGGGTGGCACGGTGCAGCAGCAGGTTAGTGTTCACCTCACATTTCAGAGGACCGAGATTCAAATCTCGGCCCTGCCTGTGTGGAGTTTGCATATTCTCCCCAATACCTGCGTGGATTTTCTCCAGGGACTGGTTTCCTCCCACATCCCAAAAACATGCATTCATTTGAGACTTTAAATTACCTGTATGTGTGATTGTAAATGCGACTGTTGTCTGTCTCCATATGCCCTGCAATTGGCTGGTGTACCCCACCTCCTGTGACCCTTGTGTGGATAAGGGGCTAAGAAATAGATGGATGGATGGATGGATGGATGGATGGATGGATGGATGGATGGATGGAATTTTCAGCATGTTTTGTGGAGATACTAATTCACATTTGTTTTGTTTATACTGTAAGTGTTTCTTCTGTTACTCAAGCTATCACTCAACCCCTAACCCTATTTTAGTGGGTCACCCCTGTTTCCTCTACCAGTGAGTTCTTTGAACAAAGCAAAGCAAAGGAAAGGAATGACCATGGAAACAAAGCCTAACATCAAAAAAAGATTGAGGAAAGGTGTAACACCAATGAACATCGGTAAAGACTTGGGCTTCAGTCAGTCGACCATGGTGAATATTATTAATGACAAATCTCGTATTTTAGCAGGCATGAAGGGTTTCACTCGGGAAGAAAAAAAAAAAGAAGCAATGTTCTTTGATCGTTGCTGGGATGAAAAGATTACTTACGTTATGGATCGAGGATCAGAATCAATGTAGGCTTAATAACAGCCTCATGTTCATTATGGGAAAAGGCACGGCATATATTCCTAACTTCGAATGAACAGAAAGGCAAGGATACTGAGGAGGAATTTACTGCACTTGCTTCCTTAGCAATAGCTAAGCACATTCTCCCTTCATTCTTTGCCATCCAACTCTCGCAGTAATAGTAAGTACAGCATCTTGTTTTTTTTTTAATTTTAATGTATTTTAGTTTTTTACACGAAGTATCAATACCCACCCATTTTCTGAGCCGCTTATCCTCATGAGGGTTGTGCGAGTGCTGGATTTTGACATTAACGGTGAAATATGACTTACGCAGAAATTTGTCAGCATAGGAACAGATCATGTTCGTAGACCGAGGACTCCCTTTATTTATGTAATAGCCTAGAATTTTAAATCATCGAGGACTTTTACTAACTAGGACTTGCAGCAGGTCTATTTCAGCATGGAGATATATAACCATATAAAATCAAGGTTGCATAAAAAACTGCTGAATTAAAAAATAACTGAAAATAATAACAGACTTTACCATTATTAATTGAATTACATGAAAATGACCAAACAATAACACCCAAACATCTTAACAGTTTTTGTAAAAATGACATTTGGCATAACAATGTCTGGCCACAGTTTTTGACAACTTTAGTACAATATTTCTTCCATGGTTTATCGATACATGTGCGCACCTGTGTGTGTTCAGGTCATTGGAGTACACCTCAACAAGTGGACGCTGGACAAACGCCTCGGTCTCATGTGTCTCCTCCTCTACGCTGTCTTCCTGTGTTTCTCTTGCCTCATCGAGTACAACATTTTCACCTTTGTCAATCTGCCCACCTGCAGAGATGACTGAGACGGACACACACACACACACACACACACACACACGCACTAGAATGCAGTGTGGCATTTGAGTTTGAAATCGATGGCAGTGCGCGACACCAGAATGAGAACCAAAATTGCAAATCATATGAAGACCGACATTTACGTCCAAACCACTTCCACACTCCTGGATCATTGTGTGGAATCACACTTTCATTTATTATTTATTTTGTACATATTATAAAGGTGGGAAGGTGCAATTGAGGGACTGTCGGTGTCCCACACGGGAAGACATAAAGGACAGCAACAACCATGAGTTTCTGATGCCATTCTCTTGTGACAAAATCACCACGTTGATGGTAAAGAATGGTTTATGTTTTATGATTACAGGTCCAGAAGTTCTAAGTATTGAGCAACGGGGCTTATTATACACATATTCCACGTCAAACATACCAGGGCATTATTATCCAGTCAATTTTGTAATGTGTCACCGCTGATGTTTTGTATTTTAAATTAATTGAATAGCTTTATGGAGAGCTTTTGGTTCCCTTTTGTAAATAGTTTTGTGTAAATAGCCCCGCAATTACTCACATATTATTTATTGGTGTCATGCGCACATTTCTCCTCTGGAGATCACAGAACCCTCATCAGGTTTATTTATGGTGCCAGGGTCGCTGCAATCCACTGTTAGGAGAGAAACACTTCTTTCCAGATGTGTACTGATAAGCACAATTTTTTTTTAATGACTTGATTTAGATGCGATGTGTGTTGATGCTAGAAAGGGAAAAAAAACAACAACAACAAATTGAACTTTGCACTGTAGAGCCTAAACTAGCTTAAGAGGATGACCTCCTGGTCTCCGAGGCTCTTTGTTGTCCTCCAAATGCTCCATGCTGATTTCGAGGATGCATTTCCTTGTACGATGACGCCGTTTTAATTATGTGTTGCAAGTGTCCGTGTAGAGCACTGCCAGCATGTTTATTAGGAGTGATATGGTAGTAAGTACTACATACTGTAGAAGCAAAGTACAGAAAATAACTTACTGCTGCTTTTTCCTCATTTAAGATGCTGACTAAATGGATTTAAAAAACACTGATGGCATTATTTGACTTGCCACTTTTTTAGATTTATGTCCACTTTAATGATGTAATACAATACATCTGGACATTTATCCTAGTTTGACTACTTTATTTCATTCACCAAGAATCATCGTATTTTGTATTGCCTAATGTTTGGATTTGTCCAGATTTGGTAGCTTTGTTGTATAGGAATATTTTTGCTAGTTTTTAGAGCATGTACAATGTACGTCGGTAAACAATCCTGAGGACTTCAGCAAAAAAAAAAAAATTTGCACGTAATCCTCAAAGACTTCCACAACTGTTAAAACCCGTTGACTCGTGCATAGTATCGTAAAAAAAAAATTGTTCTGCTTCTCAGTTTAAAAGACATTTTATTTTTTTCCTCACTCTATTTTATTTTCATTTAAACCTATTTAAAACAATGATTTTTAAATTGTAATTATATTTAAATTTCTTCTTGTTTTTGTTTTGTTTGTTAATTGTTATTCTGGTGGGTAATGTGCATTTCTTTCTGGCAGAGGCTACGTGCTATGACAGGAAAACGGGGTTTCAATTTGTTTAAGGGCATACCCAATGGAAAAATTAAGATCATGGAAATGTTAATATCCTGCTTTAAATATAAAAGACATTATAAGAGTTGTAAAAAAAAGAAAAAGAAAAATCCACCTGGTGTTTTATGTTTGACACTTTACCAGTTGAGCGTTCAATATATATATATATATATATATATATATATATATTATATATATATATATATATATATAATTTTATATTTTTTTTTTTTCTCCCAAACAGGTCTGTTATTGAAATACAGAACTTTTTTTTAACATAACACTCGAGTCCCTTCCTTTTTACTAGACATTTGATGTTGTTGCTCACAAAGTTAAATGATTCAGATTATTGTATTGAGGAACATGTCTGAGAATCGCCCCAATAATTTCCCTGATGATATGACAACATAACGCTAAAATGAGGATGCTTGATCTCCACTCTCCTCATATACAATTTATATACACCTAATATGTTCTAATATATACGTCAGTTGTACTCGTCTAGATGATCTCATAGAACAGAATAAATAATACAATGCACTTTACCATCCAGTCCATTTTTAGAGGTTTGTCTCTGCTGCTATTTAAAATCCATACTTAACACCAAAACAGTATACTACAACACTATGTGTTTTAAGCGAACCAAACCACCACAATGCTTGTGTTTTTCACACAAAACTCTTGTCATGGAGAATCAGAAATGTGTAATACCCATAAAGATGATATATTCCAGATGTATTATATGTATATAATAGGTGTAAATGTATATATATTTTTGTCTCAATCTGTATATTTGTTGAATATATTTTGATAGAATGTAGGTCACCCTTGTACTCCCATGTTTTGATGTGTCTGAGACCTCTGAAGCTATTTGTTTCCGCGCATGTTCAATACAATAAATTATTTATAGTACATCTTCATGTATTTTGGGATGGGATGCCGTTGACTTCTTGGCACTGGATTTATTTCAAACTGGTTGGTGATGTTGAAGAGTGAGGAGGAGAAGCGACAGTATTTGCGGAATACGTTTTTTGTACATTTGCAAAATATTAACTCTTCGGAAAATGGGAAATGGGTTACTTTATGTTTCAGTGTTTTAAAGGTAACTTTAGAGATCATGTTGTAACAAGAGCATTCATAAATACTCATATGTATTTACTAAAAGCAATAAAATGTGAAGCATTACCATCTGTCATGGTTCTGCCGGTCCAGCCCGGGCTGTGCGGGTTCCCGCAAAGTCGCGCTGATTAGGAGACGCACATCTGTGCCTCATGCTGACTGATTGAATCCAGTAGATATAGGACTCAGGGGAAGACTGGTCTTGGCCAGATCGTCACAACTCATGGCCCGTTCCTGCTCTCCCGTATCTCTGATCATGAACCCATGTGTACCAACCTCCGCCTGTTCTCCGACCGACCTCCTCTGGCCGCCACCCAGAGGACCCGGGTAAATGGCCATGCGGGTTCCCCAAAAAGGACCGTAGGACGAGGACTTGGACCTACCGGGCGAAGACACTCAGGAGCAGGAAACGCGGGGAGGTGAAACAAACTGACTGGGCTTAAAGATCAGGAGAGGAAATTCATAGTCAAAATCCGAATCGTAGTCAGGCAGACGGTCATATAAATCAAGATCCTCCTTATAGTCCGAAAAATCAGGAGTCCAAAAGAATATGAGGTGCCGAGCGGGTCGTGGTCGGGACGTATTCATGGCACGCAGGCGGTGCGAGTGACAAGGAAGAAGGGGACAACATCGTGGAGATTTCCTGGATAGGACAGGCTTGGTCCTTTGGCAGTGGATTTACTTTGCGTCGGTCCCGGCGACGCCAGATCTTTCCTGCTGGGTCCTGGTTTGACCAGATCGTTCTGTCGAGTATTTATTCATTCCAAGGTCGGGTAGACAGTCAAGTGCAGCAGCGGTAGTCAGGACGTCAGGCGTAGAGAGGAGGGCCACGGCCAGGCAGGAGTCAGTACACAGGAGATCGATTAAAGAAGGCAGGAGTGTCAAAGGAGTCCAGGCTTATGGGGTCGGTCGGAGAACAGGCGGAGGTCGGTACACACAGGTTTACGATCAGAGACACGAGAATGGAGGAACAGGGCATGAGTTGCAACGATCTGGCGAAAACCAGTCGTCCCCTGGGTCTTATATATACCAGAGTCAATCAGCCAGCATGAGGCGCAAGTGTGCGCCTCCTAATCAGTGCGACTGTGCAGGAACCCGCAGAGCCCAGACTGGATGGGCAAAACCATGACAGCTACTGTGGCAGGCTTACTCGGTTTTGAGATGTGCTAAGGGCAACTAACATGGACTAGAAGGGCTTGAATGTGGCCCTCTCACAAGACCTCGGGCCCCACCCAGTCCCCCTTCCCTCTGTAAAATTGCTGGACAACTCTCCACTGACTCTGTAGCCTCAGGCCAAAGTAGTCTGTAGTCTTTAGTATTCATCCTTAATCGAAAACCATACTTTTCCCTTCAGTTTTGTAGCCAGGTAGACAAAACACTATCGTGCTTTTTAGCCATGTATTTCTATCACTGTCAGCAGTGATTTGAAAAACATTTGTGAGAAAGGTGTGATTATTAGTAAATCACCTCCCGTCAACAATTTCCTCAAACACTTTAAACCTCAAGGTACGTAGGTAAAAAATTTTGTCCGATTAGTATTGCAGTCAGCTTTGACAAGTTCCCCATCAACTTGTTTGTTCGATGCAAATTCCACACCACTTGTCTATTTAAGGATGCACAACTACTGCCGTTTATCAGGTTTATGTCTATATTGACAGCCTATGCGCAGCAGTCATTTGAAGTAAGTTTTAACAAACCTCAGACAAAGGCCTCTTCTCCATACCTGTAGCATCACCTTCCACATACTTGACCAGAGGCTTGCAGGTGTCAAACTCATAGTCTCATAGTCAGAAGCCATATTTTAGTTACAGATTCCCTCAGGAAGCCGTTATGAGAAAAAAAGAATGATTAGACCACCCTTTATTTCTTTAGTTTCTTGTTCATTTTTAATGGCTGCCTATAAACTGAATGACAAAATATCGTCATGTGTCAAACTCCGTGCAAAATAATCTTTAATTATTATACTGAATGGCCACAAATTCTTTCTAGGGTGCAATCAAACACTGACGCCATCAAGATTATTACAGAAGGGGGGGACATAAAAGCAATCTGAAAACAATCCCTGCACAGATAAACATATTTACTTTGATTGATATTAGTCAATTCAGATGAACAAACACATAGCAATGCAATTTAAAGATGCGAACACTTGGTTCCCAGAGATATGCATGACGTGCTACAAGTTACTTACTTCCACTTACATCTTACTTTACAATACAGACTGTTAGAATTGTTTTTTATTTTTACAAATATTCCAGTATTGCGAAAACACAAAAACCTTTTCAAGTAGTTTTTAGACGCACACCACCAATGTTGTAACACTTCCTCTCCTGCTGTTCTCCCCATACTTGTTAGCTTCCAAAATGTCTCCAATTATCTCCACCATCAGTCACTGCACGCATGGCTTCTCATCAGTTCAAAGTCCAAATGATTTTTTATAAAACTGGCCTTTCAAAAAAAGAAACTTTTCTAAAACAAGATTCTTCAGTAGCTAACTGCAATAATGCCTCCACTACAGCCAAGTCTGATTGCAACATGTTAGTTAATCTGTAGGTTACTGCCAGAATTGCATGGATTAACATTACAATCTACACGCTGTTAAAATATTTATTAAATGTCACTCACTGATTTTCATATCAAAAGTACAACACTTGTATTAATCACTATTCCTATTCAAACTAATTAGGATGCAGACATCAAGTTTATGCACAGCATATTCATTTATACCTTGACTAAAAACAGAAATCTTTATAAAGGAAGGTTGCCATGAAAATGTCTCAGACTACCCCCCCTTCCCCATCACTCTTCTTTGTCTAAAACTTCCCTGCACAAATATTTCAGACTTGGGAGAACACCTCAGCCACCACAAGGTGGCACTAAAGCAAACAAAACACACAGGATCAAAAACAGTTTACCAGCAACTGCAAGAAATCATTTGATCCTATCGACAGTTCATTTTATTTACATCGGCGATATAATATCGGTGTCATATTTAAGTTCAGATTCCCCTCCATGTAAACTAAACATAACCTCAACAAACAGTTGGACCTTGAATCTGCACCTCGTGGTTAGGTCAAACATAACACTGACTAATGTATTTTTTTTCTTGTTTTAAATTTAAATGTACCAATAAATCACATTAGACTAAGGACTTGGACTCTATGAGCCCAAATAAGTGTTGCCTGTCATGGTTGGTTCACAGGAACCAAGTATAAAATGAAAAAAAAAACTTTCACTTCTGTCATTGCTCTTCCTTCCATCTTTTCTGTCTGATAAAACTTTCCACACAGGATATTGAGTGTGACATCCAAAAGGAGAAGTTGGACACGCAGAAGCAGACACGCTGTGTCTTAGTGAAGCATGTTGGTCAGGAACGCCGTTGTCCTGATAAGGAGTCTCCATTAACGTGAAACTCTGAGTCCTGAATCGAGGGAGGGGGCGGATGTCTCGAGACTGAGGTTGTTTAGGTTGGCCTGCTGTTCAGAGGTCAAAATGTGGTTTTCAGGGCCAAGCGAAGAGTCCAGAGGGGTTGAGGGTGAGGTGCTGAGATTGACCAAGCGGCGGTAAACAAAATGGAAGGGGGGAGCTTGCGGGCGGCTGTGGAGCTCCGCCTTGATCTTCTGGGGGTGGGTGTCCGGGGCGAGCTGCTGACTGCTGCCCTCCATCAGCAGGAACAAACCGTAGCTCTCGGGGTTTGACACTTTGAACTTTAGTGCGCACAGCTGACACACCTCCTCCACGGTGGCAAAGGGGTGCACAGGGAGGATCTTCGCTGTGCAGCCACTATCGAGTTCCTGCAGCGCCACCCGCAGGTAATTCTAGGAAAGAACACATTTTTAAAATATATTCAAATCAATCCTGTTTTGTATTGGCTTCATCAACTAAAAAAAATAACTTAAAAATTAAAAAAATATATATATGATCATTTAAATTGTTACCCAACTTGATGGATATCACAGACTCATTTTCATGGGCTACTTTGTTGGTCTATTACACAGGTGTCAAATGAATTAGCGCACTACATCACTTTATAAGACCCAGAAGTGCAAATAAAGTGTTTATATTTCCTGTTTCTTGCTAGATGCATCTGCTGTTAAGTTCAACGTTTGAGCGATACGGATGGGCTAATAGTGGCCTTTTTTAAGGTATCACATACTCATTAAGGCTGCCGATACCAGCCACCGATACCTCGAGCAAAAAAATCAAGACAAGTCCTCCTGGCCACTAGTTAGTGGTACACTACTGCAGCTTGACACACTGGCAAATCAACGCGCCTCAGTAAGAAACGTCTTTGCCCCCAATTATGCGTGTGTCTATTTTTAGACTCCCATCTTTGACTTCCGCATAGAGCGCCCGTTGTCCCGATCAAACGGGATCACTTTTGTCATTTGACTCCAATTCACCAATCAGACGACATGAAGCATTACGACATTACGCGCTTGCACGCACACATGGTGCTTAAAAATTTAAATGGTGACATTTATTTTATTTGTTGTGCACTCTCCGATGAAAAGTATATATTTGACTTGGATTTCCACTTTCTGTGACGTTTTTGTTTGTGGCGTGCAGTGAGTTTTCCATCCATCCATTTCCTTCGCCGCTTATCCTCACAAGGGTCACGGGGAGTGCTGGAGCCTATACAATACAATATTATCCTACTATACAATATTATCCTGTTTTTCTCGAGAATGGTCAAACAATTTGCTGTAATAAAACATTTTTTTAATATTTTTCTTTGCCAAGAACGACATATGCTGCTTTCATTCAACCATGTCAACTTTTTTCAGGAAATAAAAGATGATCAACATACCTCTGCAACTTCCATCCATCCATTTTCTTCACTGCTTATCCTCACGAGGGTCACGGGGAGTGCTGGAGCCTATCCCAGCTGTCAACGGGCAGGAGGCGGGGTACACCCTGAACTGGTTGTCAGCCAATCACAGGGCACACCGAGACAAACAGCCACACTCACAATCACACGAAGGGGCAATTCAGAGTGTCCAATTAATGTTGCATGTTTTTGGATGCCTGGAGAAAAACCATGCAGGCACGGGGAGAACATGCAAACTCCACACACAGGTATAGGATCGAACCCGGGACCTCAGAACTGTGAGGCCAATGCTTTCCAGCTGAGCCACCATGCCGCCCTCAGCGATTTTTAAACTCTAAAATAAATACTGTACGACATGGATAATTTAATCCGAATACAGTGTTCCCTCATTTAAGGTGGGTGTTACATTCCAAAAAATACCCACATGAAGTGAAATCCATGTAGTAGGTATGTATTTTTTTCCTGTTTTATTTTCTTTCATTATATTTTTTAATTTTACTTTTTACTTTTATTATTTACAGGATGTTTTTTTTATTTAAAGTGTTTGTATTAATTTGTTTGTTTCCTTTACAGGATGTTTTTTTCATTTCCAGTACAGTGTCATGAAAAAGCATTTGCTGCCTTCCTGATTTATTTTATTATTTTTTTTGTATATCACACACAAAGGATGCCAATCATCCAGGTGGAAACCAGAGTATCCCAAGAAAACCCATGCAGGCACGGGAAGAACATGCTGGACCTCAGAACTGTGCACCCAAAACTTTACAGCTGTGGTACCGTGCTGCCACAGAATATTTACATTCAGTGGACTTTGGGGGCTGCGAATAGCAGCGCCGATTATTGCCTTTCGTGAGAGATTTTCGTATGTAGAGGTACAACTGTACTCCATTATTTGATAACATTTGCAAATTAATTTTCTGGGTACAAAGCAATAACCGTACATTTATATATTGTATTTTAGGGGTGGGACGGTGGATCAGCTGGTCAAAGTGTTGGCCTCATAGTTCTGAGGACCAAGGTTCGATCCCAGCCCCGCCTGTGTGAAGTGTGTATGTTCTCCCTGTGCCTGTGTGGGTTTTCTCCAGGCACTCCGGTTTCCTCCCACATCCCAAAAACATGCAACATTAATTGGACCTAGTTGCAACTGTGAGTGTGGCTGTTGTCTCTATGTACCCTGCGACTGACTGGCAACAAATTCAGGGTGTACCCCGCCTCCTGCCCGTTGACAGCTGGGATACAGCACTCTGCGTGACCATCGTGAGGATAGGCAGCAAAGAAAATGTGTGAATGGATTGAATTTTAGTAAGTAAAGCAAAGCTAATTTTATTTATATTGTGCATTTCATATACAAGTTTGTAATGTTCATTAATTGATTTGATATGACTGTTGAAAGTCAGGTTAAAATCAATCAACTTTTCAGACTTGGTCTTTGGTTTAGTGAGTCCAAGAATTATTTACTAACAGCAATACTCTTCTTTATCGGCAAAAACAAGTGTGTCAGTTTTGTTGTGGCTTAACTAAAGAAAATATTGGCTCATCCAGTTATTTATCTACTTAAGATAGTGACACAGCGCCTCAATTGAACTTTAGTAATTGGAGGCAATGCTAAATATATCTATGTGACATCTGCATAGCTATGATAGTCAAAATTAAGGTTTTGAAAAAAATGCCACAAGGGTAGCACATACAAGCTAAACAGGAGGGGTCCAAGAAGTGACCCTTGAGAGACCCCATAGATCATTGTCATTTGTTGAGATTGAGCACTTCCAATAGTTCCAAGAAAGCTCCTTTCCTCCAGGAAGGCCCTGGACCATTTAAGGACTGGCAAGTGACCACCACATACCGATATTCATGCTAGCCTGCTATTTATTTATTTTTATACCATTAACTTCAGATGACCAACTTAATTTGTCTCTCATTTTCATTTCACTTAATATTGTAAACACAGAGTCATGTGCAAAAGTTATCAAAACTTTATGAAGCTAGTAAAGCTAACATTAATTTATCTAAACCCTGCTTAAGGCATAGACATGACGATACTGCATCTGCAAAGTTTAAAAGCTCAGACTCGTTTAAAGAGGATTGTGTATGAAAATGGACTAGCATTAAAATAAAGTGCAATAATTGCAGGAGTAATAATGCATCCATATTCAGTTTTGGACTATGATTATAAATAGCAGAATCGGTTTGTTTTGCATGCACATAATTTCCAATATAGGATGAACAATTTTAAAATATTATTATTATT
Source organism: Syngnathoides biaculeatus (assembly GCF_019802595.1). Lineage (NCBI taxonomy): Eukaryota > Metazoa > Chordata > Actinopteri > Syngnathiformes > Syngnathidae > Syngnathoides > Syngnathoides biaculeatus. Next base: position 25,063,299 of record NC_084651.1, read on the forward strand.
CCAGCAAAATTGACAGCCCATCGGCATTTGCCACGCCGGCAGTGCTGCCTGTGCTGACCCCCCATTGCTCGTCGATACGTTTCACCGAACACAGAACATCCACGATCTGACATTTTGTGGCAGATTGTTGTGAACAATTTTAAAATATTATTATTATTCCAGCAAAATTGACAGCCCATCGGCATTTGCCACGCCGGCAGTGCTGCCTGTGCTGACCCCCCATTGCTCGTCGATACGTTTCACCGAACACAGAACATCCACGATCTGACATTTTGTGGCAGATTGTTGTGAAGGATAATTACAAACAAACAAGACAAAAATAGCATAATGTCCAATGAGAATACAGACAAACCTGTACCTCCTAAAAAACGGTGTGACCAACTCAAAAAGTTGGTTGCACCAGCGCTTACTAGTGCAAAAGTTAGTGTCGTGTTTCATATATACCTGTTCTCTAAAAAGCTAAGCAGAATAGTGCTATCATTTTCTTTCTAAGTATGAAAATACACTCACCATGGGAATCCATTATTGACAATCAGGCCAATGCTTTTGTGATTCAATAAAAAGTGTGCGTTGCCTCAAAATGTTTACTAAGAACACTGCCGGTCGCAGTTTTTTCATTGCACCAACTTGTTATGTCCACTGTGGTTCAATCAGCAGGTGTGATTTAGCGATTGCAATTTGTTTGTTTGTTTGGTTCAGTTCAGTTGCATTCGGCCGCGTCGCTGGGCCATAGTTGTCCTATATCTAGCATAGTACAGATCATTTGACTTACTTGGAAGTCATCAAAGGATGGTGCCGAGTGCAGGGTAGTGCGCCGTTGGTGCCACTGGTGGAGTGTATTCCTGGTCTCAGAGCTCAGCACCCTGGCTGCCTGCTCCTCCTGGAAGTTTCGGATCAGAGACATTGCTCCATATGCACTGGTCAGATAATAGCCACCTGGACATCAACAGAAAAGGAAAGAAAACATTGTATATACACTATACAACAGGCTTGCTAAGGAATATGGAAGAGTTTGCTGAGAAGCTGCTTCAGTTTAAATAAACACACTTTCTCCGTGAAGCAGCGAGGGGTCCAGTAGCTCCATCATGTAAAGTATCTCATTGTGCAGCTGTGGCATGTCACATTGGGCCAACACGTACGTCAGCATTGGCAAGAAGTCATCTGCACCATACAGACGACCTGAGACACACACGCACACATACATGAGGATGGGACCCATTTTCAACTATTATTTCTTTACTTGTGCTACGTTGATATGGCGAACTTCATCACATTGCTCAAAATCAGATCGTAAATCATTTTAATTTGTCCCCTCAAATATTTGTGTTCTTTTTTTTTGAGTCGCCTTGGCTCTGAATTGTATAGACAAATATAGTGCCATAAGAAAGTATTCGGCCCCCTTCAACCTTTCTCCACATTTTAGGCTTCAAACATAAAGACATCAAATTTAATTATTTGTCAAGAATCAACAACAAGTGAGACACAATTGTGAAGTGGAATGAAATTTATTGGATATTTTAAACTTTTTTTAACAAATAAAAAACTGAAAAGTGGGCCGTGCAATATTATTCAGCCCCTTTGCATTAAAACTTTGTAGCACCACCTTTTGCTGCAATTACAGCTGCAAGTAGCTTAGGGTATGTATCAGTTTTGCACATGGAGAAACTCAAATTCTTGTTCATTCTTCCTTACAAAAAAGCTCGAGCTCAGTGAAGTTGGATGGAGAGCGTTTGTAAACAGCATTCTTCAGCTCTCCCAGAGGAGTCAGGTCAGGACTTTGACTCAGCCATTCTAACACCTGGATACGTTTATTTGTGAATCATTCCATTGTAGATTTGGCTTTATGTTTTGGATCATTGTCCTGTTGGAAGATAAATCTCCATCCCACTCTCAGGTCTTTTGCAGACTCCAGCAGGTTTTCTTACAGAATGATCCAGTATTTTGCTCCATTCATCTTCCCATCAATTTTAACCATCTTTGCTGTCCTTGCTGAAGAAAAGCAGGCCCAAACCATGAGGCTGCCACCACCATGTTTGACAGTGGGGATTGTGTGTTCAGGGTGATGAGCTGTGTTGCTTTTACGCCAAACATATCGTTTTGCATTGCGGCCAAAAAGTTCGATTTTGGTTTCATCTGACCAGAGCACCTTCTTCCAAATGTTTGGTGTGTCTCCCAAGTGGCTTGTGGCAAACTTTAAATGAGACTTTTTATGGATATCTTTGAGAAATGGCTTTCTTCTTGCCACTTTTCCATAAAGGCCAGATTTGTGCAGTGTACGACTGACTGTTGTCCCATGGACAGACTCTCCCACCTCAGCTGCAGATCTCTGCAGTTCATCCAGAGTGATCATGGGCCTCTTGGCTGCATCTCTCATCAGTCTTCTCCTTGTTAGAGGTGAAAGTTTAGAGGGATAGCCGGGTAGATTGATAGATTTGCAGTGGTCTGAGACTCCTTCCATTTCAACATTTCAACATTTCAACACAGTGCTCCTTGAGATGTTTAAAGCTTGGGAAATCTTTTTGTATCCACATCTGGTTTTAAACTTCTCCCTCAAAAGTATCTCGGACCTGCCTGGTGTGTTCCTTGGTCTTCATGAACCTCTCTCCACTTTAAACAGAACCCTGAGACTATCACAGAGCAGGTGCATTTATATGGAGACTTGATTACACACAGGTGAATTCTATTTATCATCATCAGTCAACATTGGATCATTCAAAGATCCTCACTGAACTTCTTGAGTGAGTTTGCTGCACTGAAAGTAAAGGGGCTGAATAATATTGCATACCCCACTTTTCAGGTTTTTATTTATTAAAAAAGTATCAAATATCCAATAAATTTCATTCCACTTCACGATTGTGTCCCACTTGTTGATCCATCTTGTCCATCCATCCATTTTCTTCACTGCTTATCCTCATCAGGGTCACGGGGAGTGCTGGAGCCTATTCCAGCTGTCAACGGGCAGGAGGCGGGGTATACACTGAACTGGTTGCCAGCCAATCGCAGGGCACATTGAGACAAAGAGCTGCACTCTTAAACACACCTCGGGGCAATTTAGAGTGTGCCATTAATGTTGCATGTTTTTGGAATATGGGAGGAAACCCACGCAGGCACGGCGAGAACATGCAAACTCCACACAGGTGGGTCTGGGATTGAACCCGGGACCTCAGAACTGTGAGGCCAACGCTTTACAAGCTGTACCACCGTGCATATATATATATACACATATATATATTATACACTATATACTTATTAATTGCACCTATGTTCATGAAACTACGGTGTTTGTGTGTGCATGTGTGTGTGTGCGTCTCTTTCCCTCTCTCTCTCTATCTATGATGTGTGTGTGTGTGTGTGTGTGTGTGTGTGTGTGTGTGTGTGTGGTGTGTGTGTGTGTGTGTGTGTGTGTGTGTGTGAACAGTGAAGAAAATCAGTATTTGAACACCCTGCTATATTGCAAGTTATCCCACTTAGAAATCATGGAGGGGTCTGAAATTTTCATCGTAGGTGCATGTCCACTGTGAGAGAGATAATCTAAAAAGAAAAATCCAGAAATCACAATGTATGCTTTTTAAACAATTTATTGGTGTGATACAGCTGCAAATTAAGTATTTGAACACCTGAGAAAACCAATGTTAATAGTTGGCACAGTAGCCTTTGTTTGCAATTACAGAAGTCAAACATTTCCTGTAATTGTTCACCAGGTTTGCACACACTGCAGGAGGGATTTTGGCCCACTCCTCCACACAGATCTTTTCTAGATCAGACAGGTTTCTGTGCTGTTGCTGAGGTTTAGCTCCCTCCAAAGACTTTCTATTAGGTTTTAAGTCTGGAGACGGGCTTGGCCACGCCAGAACCTCGATATGCTTCTTCCAGAGTCACTCCTTGGTTGTCCTGGCTGTGTGCTTCGGGTCATTGTCATGTTGAAAGACCCAGCCATGACCCATCTTCAATGCTGTGACTGAGGGAAAGAGGTTGTTCCCCAAAATCTCAAAATACATGATAGCGGTCATCCTCTCCATAATACAGTGCAGTCGTCCTGTCCCATGTGCAGAAAAACACCCCCAAAGCATGATGCTACTACCTCTATGCTTCACAGTAGGGACGGTGTTGTTGGGATGGAACTCATCATTCGTCTTCCTCCAAACACGGTTAGTGGAATTATGACCAAAAAGTTCCATTTTGGTCTCATCTGACCACCAAACATTCTCCCATGACTCCTCTGCATAATCCAAATGGTCATTGGCAAATTTAAGACGGCCCTTGACAAGTGCTTGTTTAAGCAGGTTAACCTTCTGTCTCATGCATGATTTCAAACCACGACGTCTTTGTGTATTACCAACAGTCACCTTGGAAACGGTGGTTCCAGCTCTTTTCAGGTCATTGACTAAGTCTTATCGTGTAGTCCTGGGCTGATTCCTCACCTTTCTAAGGATTATTGAGACCCCACGAGGTGATATCTTGAATGGGGCTCCACTCCGTTTGAGATTGACCGTCATGTTTAGCTTCTTCCATTTTCTAATGATCGCTCAAACAGTGGACCTTTTTTCACCAAGCTGCTTGGCAATTTCTCTGTAGCCCTTTCCAGGCACGTGGAGTTGTACAATTTTGTCTCTGGTGTCTTTGGAAAGCTCTTTGGTCTTGACCATGTTACAAGTTTCAGTGTTACTGATTGTATGAGGTAGACAGGTGTCTTGATGCAGCTAACAACCTCACACAGGTACAGCATTCAGGAAGCTTTGAAGGACAGAGGGTGGTGGACTTTGCAAACATGAGGTGATCTACAAGAGCAGACATAGAAACATGCAGGTGGATTACATTTTGTGCAGACGATGTCATTTGAAGGAGCTTACTGACTGTAAGGTAGTGGTCAGAAGAGTGTAGCTTGACAGCATAGGATGGTAGTGTGTTGGATGACTCTGGTGGTGGGGAGGAAGATTAAGAAGACAAAGGTAGAGCAGAGTAAATGTAGATGAGGCAAGTGTGATGGAACACGAAATGGCAATGATTAGTCAGGGGGAATTTTGAAAGAAGGAAAACCAGTTGGTCCTTTGGAGGTAGGGAAGCATGAGGTGGCTGTGGAGTTTTTGACCACCTTATTCAACAGAATACTGGTGAGCGAGAAGATGCCTGAAGAATGGAGGGAAAGAGTCATAGTTCCCATTTTTAAGAACAAAGGCGATTTCAGAGCTGTGGGAACTATATCAGAAGAAAGTTGATTAGCCACACAATGAAGTTATGCGAGAGAATCATGGAGGCTAGACTCAGGACAGAAGTCAGTATCTGCGAGCAACAGTACAGTTTCATGCCAAGAAAAAGTACCACAGATTCATTATTTGCCTTGAGGATGTTAGTTGAAAAGTACAGAGAAGATCAGAAGGAGCTACGTTGTGTCTTTTTGAAACTAAAGAATCCCTATGATAGAATACCAAGAGAAGAACTGCCGTACTGCATGTCTGGTGTGACAAAGAAATGTATCAGAATAGAACAGGGCATGTATAAGGGCAGCAGAACAGTAGTGAGGTGTGCTGTAGGTGTGACAGAAGAAATTAAGGTGGAGGTGGCACTGCATCAGGGATCAGCTCTGAGCCCTTTCCTGTGCTCTGTGGTAATGGATAGGCTGACAGATGAGGTTAGACTGGATTCGCCTTGGGCCATGATATTCGCAGATGACATGGTGATCTGCAGTGAAAGCAGGGAGTAGGTGGATTATGGGTGGGGGGTGGAGGTGAATGATGCTCCCAAACTGTTTTAAGGTCAATGTTATGTTGCCTCCTGTATTTAAACTAAATAATTAGCTTTTTGTGCACTGTCTTGTCTGTGCTTTCATCCTCGATCAGGCTGTGCCAAGGTGTAATTTTAACATTACCCACGATCTCATCCTGCACTTTCTACTTTGGCTTCAGACCAGACTTCCTCACTCGAAAAAGAGAAAATCTCGAGTTTCACCACTTTTTCTTCAATTATTCACATACTCCAACAGTCATTGCATCTGAAAACAACATTATTTATTTTTTTTTACTTTCGCCAGTATTATCAAAAGTAAACATAAGCAGCATGTCTAGCTCGTCTTTGCACTACGTTGCCCAGACTGTGTTGCTCGGAGCATCAGGACACTGTCATTTTAAACCACATTGATGGGCTGCGTAAGTACCGTAATTTCTGGACTATAAACCGCGACTTTTGTCACACGCTTTCAAACTTGTGGCTTATGCAACGATGCATTTTTTCTAACGCTAGCAGAAAAGGTAAACGTGAGACAGGTTGAATACATATGTCGAGGAAGATCCAAATCGAATGTAACGTCGCGCTTTGTGCATGATTAAAGTTAGCATGAACAGACCCTCATTATGGAAATTGCAAGAAGAAATGCACATGAAGCAGCTTCCAAGTTCAAAGCAATCGAGCTGGCCGATGAAGGAAACAGAGCTGCTGCACGTAAACTTGGAATGATTCGATGGTGAGACGCTTGAAACGGGAGCAGGAAGAACTGGAGCAATGTAAAAAGATGAAAACAGCTTTCAGAGGTAAGAAAAGCAGGTGGCCTGAACCGTGTTGCTGCTCAGTTACTGCCACGAACTTTTACCGGTATGTTTTTTTACCCAGCCCTGTTAGTGATGTATTACTACCGTATTGCTGCTGTGTTACTGCTGCGTCACAAGCACTGTTTGGAATGAAAAGCTAAGGTTTATTATTAAAATTTTGAAAACTCTTTCTGTGTACCATCTTTCTTTGTGAATATCTCGTGTTTCAATATGGGCACATGCGGCTTATAGACAGGTACGGCTTATGTATGGACAAAATGTTTTTTCCTTCAAAAACATAGTGGGTGAGGCTTATAATCAAGTGCGGCTTATAGTCCAGAAATTACGGTATTGTTACATTTGTAATTATGAGTATACCCCTTTAAGAGTGGAGGGGGGTGGTGTAAGGTAAAGTAGGAAATAGCAGCAGGTCATTGTTAGAGAAAGTTCTGTGTGCTGCCTAAAAGAAACCAGTGGCTTCTCTTTTCATTTTTTACAGTGTGTATGTGAATTGTCCCATTGGATGAAGCAACCAGTCATCCCCCACTCGTTAAATCACATTGCAAAATGCCACAAACCGAATAGCTGTAAGTTGTACTTTCAATTTGTATTGGTGATGCAAATTAGAGGTAACATTGGCTGACGTTTTTTTTTTTTTTTTTGGCACACCATCCCACAATCGACTGAAGGCCCCGTAGCTCAGTGGTTAGAGCATTGGTTTGGTAAACCATGGGTCGTGAGTTCGTATCTCACTGGGGTCTTCACTCCCCCTGAGGCATTGCGTCAGGAAGGGCATCCAGCGTAAAAACTGTGGCAAACAAATTTGACCGTTTCATCTGAGATGACACACTATGGCAACCCCTACCGGGATAAGCCGAAGGAAACTATCCCGCAATCGACCAAAACTTCCTGATCGATGCATTGAGCACCCCTAATCTAGAGCAATGGTGAGTGTGGTAAGGAAGTGAAGAAACGTGTCCATGCAGGTTGGAACCGCTGGCGGAAGGTGTCTGGTGTGTTATGTGACAGCAGAGTCTCTGCTCAGATGAAGGGCAAAGTTTATGAAAGAGTCGTGAGGCCAGCCATGATATACGGAAGACACAACAAGAAGCACAGCCGGAGGTGGCAGAAATGAAGATAAGTGAGTAGTTTGGAAATTAGAAATAACCTCATTAGAGGAACAGCCAAAGTTAGATGTTTTGGAGAGAAGGTTCGAGAGAGCAGACTCTGATGGTTTGGACATGTCCACAAGCGAGAGAGTGAGTACATTGGTATAAGGGTGCTTAGGATAAAGCTGCGAGGGAAAAGAGCTTAGGGAAGACCAAAGAAAAGGTTGATGGATGTTGTGAGGGAGGACATGAGGACAGTGGGTGTTAGAGAAGAAGATGAACGAGATAGGCTTGGTTGGAAAAAGATGACACGCTGTGGCGACCCCTAACGGGACAAGCCGAACGGAAAAGAAGACGCTCCAGCAGAGGATGAACGTCCTTCAGAGTTTGTGCGAGTAACGACTGAGATTGGAACACAGTCAACTTCAGTGTGAGATGAATGGAGCGCAGGGCACATGGAAAAAGACGACGCGCTGTGGTGACCCCTAACAAGACAAGTTGAAAGGTAAAAAAGAAAGAGGATATGTGTGTGAAAATACATACACACAAACTATATAGTACATAGTACTGTACATAAACAAAAAGTAATGAACATAGGGGCTGGTAATTGAATAGTTTTTTTCCCCATTAATAAATGAAATCACCATTGAAAAACTCCATTTAAAGTTCACTTGGGTTATATTTGTTTGATGGATGATCTTAAACATTAAAGTGAAGAAACTAACTAAAAATACAAGAATCTGAGAAGGAGACAAAAAATTTTCGTGGCCATATGTCAGTTTGAAAACGAAGTATTGTGTCCTTGTATTTTATTTAACTAAAAACTGGCTGAAAGGGCAAAGAATCCCATTCTGTTTTTATTTAGTTTTAGACAATGTCCGAACTTCTCTGAAATTGGAGTTTGCATGTTTTTTGCATAAAGATTGCGAAATCTTGATCTAGTTATGGTTATTCAAAGTAATGCCTCAGGGGGGATTATAACTTCTATCTAAGCATTTGTCTTGTAAAATCATGTCAAAAAATGTATTACAGAGCGCCAATTCCACAAAAGGTATCTCAAGGCGCTTCACAGATTGAGCAAGAACCAACCTGCAACTACCTTAACCCCACATAAGATAGCACTTGCCAATGGAGGCATAGAAAAATCTACTGATCACTGTACACACTAGATCAGGGATAAACAAACTATGGCCCGCGGGCCACAACCAGCACGCTGACCATTTCGTTCCGACCCGCCATCAATAGATACAGAATTGCCAAAATTATAGCAAAATCCTGATTGGACTTTGTCGGAAATGCCAACTGGTCCCACCAGGTTGTGCTAATATGCCCACTGGTTCCACCAGCCGGTATGTTCAGTGATTCATCGAGTTGAGTTGAGCTGTTCTGTTTCTATTCTGTTTCAGCTCTGAACTCTTCAATCACTAGGAGTGGAACAAAGATAATACAGTGAAGAAAATGAGTATTTGAATACCCTGCTATATTGCAAGTTCTCCCACTTAGAAATCATGGAGCAGTCTATTAAAAATGTAAACATCAATTTGGCCCCTTAGCCAAAATGTTTGCCCACCCCTGCACTAGACCATTCTGTATCACAAATGTTTCACTGAAATGAATTGAAATCTGCAGGAGTGTGAACTAATATAGTGCCTGTGAGCAACTGGTTGGCCACAGAAGGCCAGCGAGTCACCTGTGGAGGAATTCCCCCTTCACAAACACACATACACACACATGCATCAAATGTGGATTTCTTGCTTAGTTAAGTTTTTTGTGACCGTTTACTGATGATTGTTAAATATGGAAACATTTTCCAAGTGAGATTTTTTTCTGTTACAAAAATTATACCTCTCAGGCCCATATTTAGAATGAAAGCTGTAATAATTGTACTGTTGTCATGGGCAGGGCCAGGCCACTGCCCTTGGCAGTGCTACCTCTGACAACTGTCACAGCTGTGTTGCATTTTGGACACTAATGGACCAAGTACTGAAGCGGTAAATGTCTCATCGCCATTTGCCAGTTTGTTGTGCATGCTTCACTGCATTCTGAGATTCTCCGCTACTGTGCGTAAGTTAGAGTAGAGCAATCCTTTGTCACAGCAAGTTTGTGCCCTTTTAGTTTGACCATGTCTTGTCATGTTTCTTGATTTGCCTCATAGTCATCGGGTTTCACGTTTTTTGGATCGCGCCTAGCCTTGCGTTTATGTGCCTCTGCCTTCTTGGACTGTTTAAACTGTGTATGACCTTAGTTGGGAATAAAACCACTCTGAACATTATGCCTTTGCCTGGGAATCCTGCATTTGGGTACGCCCCCGTGCCGCTGGTTCATGACAGCTGTAGCCTCAGACCATTCTCATTATGTTTTCTGTTTTTGGCATTCCATATTTGAATGATTAGTAATCAAAAACTCACCCAAGCAAAAAATTGCCATTTTCTTCTTCTTCTTTTTCTTTCAGCTTGTCCCGTTAGGGGTCACCACAGCGTGTCATCTTTTTCTATTTAAGCCTATCTCGTGCATCCTCCTCTCTAACACCCACCGTCCTCATGTCCTCCCTCTCAACATCCATCAACCTTTTCTTTGGTCTTCCTCTCGCTCTTTTGCCTGGCAGCTCCATCCTCAGCACCCTTTACCAATATACTCACTCTCTCGCCTCTGAACATGTCCAAACCATCAAAGTCTGCTCTCTCTCACCTTATCTCCAAAACATCCAACTTTGGCTGTCACTCTAATGTGCTCATTTAACAGCTGAAATAGGCACAGGCTGTAGCATTTTTTAACTTTATTACACCCACGTGCCAGTTTCATACAACTTGATCAATAACAGTAAAGACATACACCATTGAATTTAAAATAGAAAAGGATGAAAAAAATGCTGTACTGACATAAGTATTTAGATTAATGGCAGTATTTATCATTCAAAATATACCAAATGAGGTTTCATGATTTGCAATGTTTTCTGAAGATGCAGCTTTAAAAAATAATAGAAAAGAATGTTTTGTGTCCTTAAAATTATCAATGAAATTATATTTAAAAAAGATACATGCAACATGTTATACATACATAACTTGTAATTACTGAGTCAATAAGTCAATGTCAAATGTCAAAAAATAGCCCTGCAAATGACTCATTATGCTACTACATTACTGTTCCCGACACCCAGCTCAGCTGAGTAACAAGAGAAGGAAGATTTCACCCCAAGTAGGACGACCTCGAGACGGACAATACGTCTCCCCTGCATCTCCCAATGATGGTCACATGACCGCTGCGTGAAAGGTTAGTATGGTATTTTCGCAAAATTGGCTTTCACATCGAATGAAAATAGCCCAAAGTTTCCCAGTCAATGCTGATCCGTTGAGAAATGCAACCATCCAGAGATGAATGCTTGCATCATATGGCTTGGAACATTGCAAAGACCAAAAACCCATCCATCCATCCATCCATCCATCCATTTTCTTTTGCCTCTTATCCTCATGAGGGTCGCGGGGAATGCTGGATCTTATCTCAGCTGTCAACGGGGAGGAGGCAGGGTACACGCTGAACTTGGCAGCCAATTGCAGAGCACATGGAGACAAACAGCAGCACTCACAATCACACCTAGGGGCAATTTAGAGTTTCCAATTAATGTTACATGTTTTGGGGATGTGGGAGGAAACCGGAGTGCCCGCAGAAAACCCACACAGGCACGAGGAGAACATGCAAACTCTACACAGGCGGGGCCAGGATCGAAGCCGGGTCCTCAGAACTGTGAGGCCAACGCTTTATCAGCTGATCCACTGTGCCGCCAAAAGCCATACATTGGTTAAAAATGCCTCAGTGATGTCACTGAAATCTTGTGTCCTGAAAACAAAAATCTTAAACAAATGGTATCAGACCTTCAACTGTCTTGCTGCACTGTTGAACAGAGAATGTTGGAAATAAGTATGGCTACTGATTCACAGCTGCACTCAGACCTCCAATCATGTGAGTATTTTAGTGTTTCATTGGATGGGAATTGTGCCATCCAAGACAAGACTTAGGTGAACTGGTATTTTGTCTGTGTGAGAGAGCACACAATTTTTTTTTTTAAATTACTGGCCTGTGGTCATGGTACTCTGTAGGATTCTGTTTTTCTCATTATGTTGGTGTTTGATATTTACAATAAATGTGGCTGAACAAAGGTATGTGTGTGAGGAGGGAATGATATCCATGAGTATGCTATGGCTTTGATGTGTATGATGTGACTCTTTGCCGTAATGCAATAAAAATGTGGCTCTTCACATGTGACTGGTTGGCCACCCTTCTGCTAGAACAACAATAATTAGTATGAGTGTATATGTGTATGATTTCAACAATGTTACACTACCTGAATTGTCCTCCATAATTGTATAGATGAGTTTGCAAACCCTCAACAGCATGGTGACCTTCTTTTCCGGAGAGTATAGCTTGCACATGGTGTGAAACTTGTACTTGATCTTCTCGATAGCTACGGGATCTGGTGGCACCATGTCATCCACACCCATTTCCTGCGGCTGCCGGGCTTTTGCCAAAGACATGTTCTCCCTCAGCTCCTGCCATTCCCCGCTCCGCACCTGGAACTCCTGCAACGCGGCACTAACCATCGGTTTGAGAGGCTTCAGGTAACACTTGTGCATGGCCTTCTCTAAGACGTGGTCTGCAAAGAGAAGGAAACAAGTGAGCCAGGGGTACACTGATTTCAAAGAACTATCATTGTTGGTAAATTGGCAGCAACACTTAGGATGCTATTGTTGACCGAAATATGGATAGTTTTTACAACAGTATTTTACTTTTAGTAGTATGATTGTGTGATTTGTATAAAGGGGACAACAATTACTCCATAAATACATTTTCTTGTTTAGTGATGATATTTCAGAATGAACTGTAAAAGCAATACAACTAGGTCTGATCACTAAGGTACTATATGATAATGTGTGATCTCAGAACACAGCACTTACTTTGGCTTTTTTGTGGTACTTTTCCCTGAAAGGAACACCTCTCTCAACATAGAATTGAGAGGAAGGTGTGAATACAACAGTAAACCTATACACTAGAAGTTACTGTGAATTAATCGAACTGGCCAGTCCATGACAGAGAAGTTTTAGTTTAGCAGTGATGATTAGTAATACTCTTGATTTTATGAGTGTAACTTGTCTCGCAGAGTTTTAATGAATTATTTGTGCTCTGCGAATGACTGATTGATGACCACTTCAGGGTCTAGTCCGCCTTTCGCTGAAGTTAGCTATGGATAGGCTCCAGCATGCCCGTGACCCTTGTGAGGATCAGGATAATTTAACATGCATGTTCTATGATTGGTGCATTTAAGTCTATCTGCTTGTGCTATTTCACAAGAAGCTGCAGTGAGTGAGGATGTACACTGCTATATTAGCTATGAAGGCTAGTCAGCAACCAACTGACAAAATGCTCCACAGTTTTAGTGATTTCTTTCATTTAACATGAAAGCTAATGAATTAGGCATATCTTAAATGTTCATATCAGCATCCCACTTTATAATTACATTTAAGTGTCTTTAAAGTACTGGGTTCAATCCCAGACCCTCCTGTGTGGAGTTTGCATGTTCTCCCCGTGCCTGTGTGTTTTTTTTACGGGCACTCCAGTTTCCTCCCACATCCCAAAAACATGCAACATTAATTGGACACTCAATGTTATGTGAGTGCGGCTGTTTCCATGTGCCCTGCGATTGGCTGGCAACCAGTTCAGTTTATTGACAGCTGGGATAGGCTCCAGCACTCCCCACGACCCTTGTGAGGATAATCGGCAAAGAAAATATCCTTGAACGTATCGTTTCAATGCATGAGAGAGCTTATTTTTTGTAAATATGCATACTATGCAAATATGATTTGGGGTCAAAATATTTTTTAAAACGTTATGAAATCCCCCCAAAAAATCATGCGTGATTTTGTGTCCTGTTTATTATCAAAAGAAATATATCTAAGAAGTTGGAACACAGTCTATTTGAGTATTCCAATGTTTACGTCACTCTCCTTATCAGGCTTGTGCACACAAGAAGGCAGAATAACAGAAGTCAAAAGAGCCAAGTATACTGTAGGTTCTTTATAGTATGTCTTTGCTGCTTGTGTTGTCATGCACGCAAACCAATCTCCACAAACTTGCGGCTAAATCAAAGAAAGTACATTGACTGCTTTGTGATGAGAAGAACTCAAGAGAAGAGAAAAGTGCACACGAGAACCGGTAACGTGCCAGCACAACTATTTTTCTGCTTCTCAGCTCGTGCAGTCTGACTAATACATGCCATGATATCATCCAGACAGGATGGAAAGCAAACCGCAGCATTGCTGAATAAGGAGGAACATGGCTGTCTGTGCGCAAGTGTATTGCTGACTATTCTCTAGAATAGGGTCAAGTCAGATGTTTTATTTTCTATCCAAGCATGTGCAAAAACAAATTCTTACTCAGCACTCTTCATCATCACATAAATCCTGCTTGTCCATTCTTGTCGCTATGATTCATTCATTTCCACCTCGATCAGCTTCCATTTTTAATTCCCTCTGTTGTTGCCTCAGCTCAACTGGAACTAAATTGTTTTGAGATAGATGTGCACACATACTGAGACAACAGCACTTTCTAATTCATCTACAAACTGAATAAGAGCTGCCAGTATGAAGGGGTTTTATCTTGACCTTCATTACCACAATGGTTGTTTACTTCCAAATGAAGTTTTCTGAGATACTCAAGACGACCCTAATCCATAGAAAACAAATGTAACAACGGTTTGTATGAGACAAAGGAGTCACAGTCAGCCAAAGATCCATTTATCAGTTGCACCCAAGCCCATACTGGTGTAAAACAGGTGGCTCAAAATAGGGCCTTTTCCTCCTTGAAATAAACACTCTCTGTTCTCTAGTGGGACTTCACCTTTATTTTTGGTTGGTTTGTTATGATATACAATCATTGTGTCTGTGGTGTATTGTGTTCTACTTTGTCAAGGCATTTTCTGAAATATGTGTTGTTAAATAGGTCACACTGTTATTACTATTATCCTCTATGAGCCTGAAACTGAAGAGCTTCAATAGGACATCTGTAAGACAGATGTGACAGTGATATTTATTTGGAGGCCAAGTGTCATCCTATAAACATTCTAAAATAGATATTGTAATGAAAAATACATATAACATTATTCAATTCAATGTCTATACGAACAAATAAATGTGAGCGGAGAGCGCGTCATCCATGCGCAAAGCAAAGTGCGTAAAGTGTCATTCTACCATATTCAAGTGGTCCCCATATTGGCTGCATCCTCTGTACGTGACGTCACCCGGACATTCGCCAATGAAATCACGAGGTGCACCCTAACTATGGGAGACGAACACGCCCCTTCTGACACGGAAGCTCTTTTAGAAAAGGAGAACACCACACAACCGAGTGAAGTTACCGAGGCAATATTACACTATTGTTTCGAGTCATATTCAGATGATATGCAATCACGGGCAAACCGCCTCCCATCCACTTCCGCGGCGGAGATGAGCCATCGCAGCTCATCGCAGCCGGCCGGTGTGGCTCATTTTCGGCGTTGAGGTGGCTAATCACGGAGCCGAGCAGTGCTGCTTTAGGGGGTTGTTCACAGCCGCCGCAGTACGCGATGGACAACACCGTCGAGCCGGCGCACTTTACTGCGTTTTTGTTGCACGCAGGTGAGTGAGGCAGAGACGAGCCGTGCTGCTTTTGGGGGTTGTTCTTAGACGTCGGAGTACGCGATGAACAACACCGTCGAGCAGGGGTGCTTTACTGAGTTGTGGTCGGACGCGGTTGAGTTGCATTGTGGCGGCGTTTAGAGCCGCCGCCGTCAGGGAGCCCGTGCGCTTCGCTGGCGAAGAGACGCAGCAGCCCGACGCCTTCCGACGTGCACATCGACACATTTTGTACGCGGTTCTTTTGTTACATTATGAGAAAGGGTCTACGTGGTCCGCCCCAAACAATTATTTTTTTTAATAGCTGTATACACACCTACCTGTCATTTGGAACCCACGAAGCTCTCGTCCTCTGCACCCATGCAATCCATTTTCCACAACAAACAGCGTCTCTTGCAAATTTATGAAGTGTAAATCCATCCTCCTGAGTGTTCAAGCAATGTCCAGCAATGCAACGAGTCGGCATTTTTGGCTAACACGAAGGAACAACGAGCTACCTTCCCGGAGGTAAAACTAATAGGAACAAACGAGTCCACTTGAGGGCAGGTCTGTTCTTTATGTCACTTCCTGCTTCTTCGCGAAAACATATCCCCCGAGAGGATTTTCATGGCAGGAGTTACAAAAACCTGTATATGTCAAAAACATGTTTTGTGGTGAAAAAACGCATGGGTCCATGTCGGCTGCCATTTTTTCATTATTAACATACTAAAAATCATGCATTTCATGACAGTCCGTTAGTACGTGTAGGGATGGTGACACGGTGGATCAGCTGTAAAGTGTTTGCTTCGCAGTTCTGAAGTCCAGGGTTCTATCCAGGCCCGGCCTGTGTGGAGTTTGCATGCTCTCCCCATGCCTGCATGGGTTTTCTCCGAGCATTCCGGTTTCCTTCAACATCCCAAAAACACGCAATATTAATTGGACACTCTAAATTGCCCCTAGATGTGATTGTGAGTGCGGCTGTTTGTCTCTATGTGCCGTGAGATTGGCTGGCAACCAGTTCAGGGTGTACCCTACCACCTGCCCGTTAACAGCTAGGATAGGCTCCACCGGTCCCGTGACCCTCGTGAGGACAAGCGGCTAAGAAAATGGATGGATGGATGGATGGATGGATGGATGGATATGGGTGAGCATCGAGAATTGAGAATTGATCGGAAACGAGATTAACATTCTGGTTTTCCCAGAATTGTTCAAATTTACAACTTTTGGCTACCAGTTTTGATGCTAACAATCCTACGATGAAAAAGCAGCAGATTAAGACTTCCCTAATAAATATATTTTTTAAGGTGTATACTTAAGACTAGCGAAAGAGCCTGGAATAAATTATAATTTATTTTACAAAACATTACATTGATATTGGAAATTGTAAGTGAACAAGCATTACAGAGCTGTCTAACTGTCCACATTCCAAGGAAGACAAGAGGTCACCACTTAGGAGTTAAAAATAGCCTAGTGTAATGAGGAGAAGAGGCGTGTCTTGGATCTGTCACTGCTCTCCTGATAAATATTGCCTACTTCCTGCTGAAGTGATACCACCTCCTACCTTGTACCTTTCTTCCCACGTGCCTTTGGGTCAAACAAAACAATTCAGGTTGAAGGGTATGAACCATTTGTGTCTCAAGTTGATTAACAAATATGTATGTAAGGATGTTTCCCCACACATTTTTGGATTAGACTAGCCAAGGAAGAGCACAGATGACTCTGTTACTTGACTTAAACCTTTTTCAAATCGGTTGATTTTTTTTTGTTGTTTTCTTTTTTAAACAAAAACATTACAACATGAGACAATGACAATAATATTCGAACAAATGTAAAAAAAAAAAAAAAGCCTGCAAAAATTACAGATATATATGCTCGTTTGTTGCAATGTGCCCTGTGATTGGCTGGCAACCAGTTCAGGGTGTACCACAACACCTGCCCGAAGATAGCTGGGATAGGCTAAAGCACTCCCGCAATCCTTGTTAAGGATAAGCAGCTCACAAAATGAATGGATGTCAATTTTTTACATTTTTCTTTGGCCTGTAAAAAATATTGTAAAACATGTTCTGCCTGTAATTCATATCTTGGTTATTGTAAGCCTTCAAAAACAAAAAAGAAAAGTTTTAATCATTAAAGGGCTACTGACACATAAAGCATGATTTTTATTATGTTTTTAATGAAAAAAAAAGGCAGCCGGAATGGACCCATCCGTTTTTTCACCAAACGTCATGATGTTGTCGTATACGGATTTTTGTATCTCCTGCCATGAAAATCCTCTCCAGGCATTGGTTTTGGAAAAGCAGGAAGTGATGTTTTTTTTTTCAAGAAGCCCAAAATGGCGGTTTCATTTGTTTATACCTTTTTTACCGGCGCGATAGTAGTTTTTTCCCATGTTAGCCAAAATATGCCATCTTAGGGTAGGGTTGTAATTGCTGGATATTGCTCAAACACTCAGGAGGATGGAGTCACTCTTCACACCTGGTTCGTCGTGAAAAATGGACTTCACAGGTGCAAAGGACAAGAGCTTCATGGGTTCCAAATGACAGGTAGGTGTGTACAGAGCTATTAAAAAAAATGTTTGGGGTGGACGACGTAATCCTTCTTTCAGCGAGCGCCGACAACGCTCGTGGCCGGGGCACGGCGGTGGCTCATTGTGGCCGGGCTGCGGCGTTGTCGTTGCTTGCGGCTGAGTACGCTACATACTGTCATACATACTGTCAGAGAGTCTGTTGTTAGTTAGAAGTGATCCGCATATCATCTAAATATGGCTGGAAACAATGGGGTAATATCCCTCCCTGTCACTTCACTCGATTGTGAGATGTTGTCTTCTTCGAAAACAGCTTCCATGTCAGAAGGGATGTCGGGAAAACCTGAAAATCTCTGTTGTTCCTCTCCCATAGCAGGTGGCACAGTATTTTCTCAATGGCGACTGTCCCAGTGAGACAGCTGTAAATAAGGTAGCAGGCATTGTGGCTACCACTTGGATATTGAGTGAGACTTCCGCAACTTTGCGCGTGAATGAAACGTTCTCTGCTCGTTTATTCTTTTCATATAGACAACAAGTGAACAATCTTATATGTAATTTTCATTACAATATCTTTTTTAAAATGTTTATAGGGATGTCAGTGGCACTTTAAATATGCTTAAAATTAATTGGCTGAGTAATTCACTCTGGGAATTTTCTCTGCCAAATATTGGAAACAGCATCGACCTAAAGATAAAAAAAAAATCCCTATCAGTCGGGCCCTTAAAAAGAGGGACGTATGCGGGTAAAAAATGGAATAGCCTAAAACATTCAGCATGTCCAATAAGTTATATTGATTGCTTACCGCTCAATCTTGCTGAGAGATAGCAATGTATTTTTCCTTTGTCAGTGTTCTTCATTCACAGCATGAAAAAGCCAAGGTAGATACATCCGTAGCTTTCAAGTGTTTATTAGGGATACTACAGTGAACGTATTTGTACTCTTACTTCGCTCCAGAACATTTTATGTTATAAAGCCATGTGGGTAGCAATCGGAATATATTAGGTAATGAGAAAGGAAGTGGAACTGCCCAATGGCTTAAATACACACGTCATCTGTACAGTGCAGAAAATATAGTCAAGCAGAGACACTGGTTAGTGAATGCCAGTCAAAATGCTAAACCTGGAACAGCAACGGTTGAAAAATCTGCACAAATGGCGTTTCATAAACTGAAGCTCATCAGTCTTTGTGGACAACTACGACTATACCCACCAGCCCCACCCCTTAGATTACAGCACACTACTAAACCTCATACCAAAGTTATTTCTGGTATTCATGCAAAACCAAACCTCTTCAATGTGTAACAATGCTATTTTAATCTTTAAGTGAAATGTTCATTCCCTGGTTTTGTTCCATTCCATGGATTTTACTATTGTTATAATGTTACACATGATGTTCAACAGATAAATGAAGAGTTTGGGTGCAGAATCAGATACATCCATTTTTATCGTTTCTGTAGATTCTTTGATTTATATATCATATAACTCTTCAAATATACCAAATAAAGGGGATGGGGACAAATACAGCAATATCACTGTTAAAGGTGTATATATATGGTGTGTAAAACTAGGGCATGATGTAGAAAAAAAAGTTGGGAAAGGAGTCACTAACATAAAATGCAAATTGAGATTCAGAGAACTCCAGACTGGAAAAGAGATAGGAGGGGCCTCGCTTCAAATGCTCTGTCTGATTGGGCCATCTGTATAAAAGGAATGAAGGTTGAGTACGATTACATCTTGGCAGACTGAATCTTGATCTCATCTGGGCCAGCTAGGCTTGGAGTGAAGCCTCATCACAACAAAATATTGCACAACATTTCCACGAACTACAACTGCAAAACTTCCAAGTGTGTAATCGATACGAAAATAAGCATGTACATCTAACATCAGGCACTCTGATCTGTTTAGTAGCTTTCCTTATAGATTCAGGTAAGAATTTAGGGATGGAATATTTACATATATAGAACATCGGACAACATTCAAAGTATACACATTTATAGACATACACATGTGGACGCGCACACACACACACACACACACACACACACACAAAGTCCCCTCGAAAATTGCTGGAAGAGCAAAGTCAATTCCTTTGTTTTTGTTGTATAATGAAGACTTGAGTTTCAGATCAAAAGATGAATGAGACAAAAGTTGAGAATTCCAGCATTAATTCATGGTATTTACATCTGGATGTGTAAAATAACTCGGTACAGAGTACCTTTCATTTGAAGCCACGCACCTTTCAAATCAGCTAAAGTATTGGAATATGACTGATGGGTGTTTCTATTTGCTCTTGTGTTGCCGTTTAGAATGCATCAACATTGAATAGGGCTTGTTTATTTGTTTGTTGTTTTTTTTTTTTTGCTTTGGCTTTCACCTGTGAAAACTGTATTTACTGTTATGCAAACATGAAGACGAGTAAGCTCTTGATGGGGAGATGAGCAAACCGTTTTCAACCTCAAAGAAGAGGGAAAACTGATCAGCGCTATTGCAAAAACATTGCAACACAACACCAATAAAACTATTTCAATTGTCCTGAAAAAGAAAACTACTGGGTGACTGAGCAACAGACATCGAACAGGTCGGCCAAGGGTATCAACAGTTGTTGATGACGCACTGTGATAGCTGTCAAGAAAAAGCAAAAGACAACAGTCTGTGACATCACTGCCAACCTCCACAGGGCTGGGGTTAAGATATCACAATTCACTGTTCGAAAAAGACTTCAAGAGACGAAATACACAGGCCATACCACAAGACCACTGATCAGAAAAAAGAATCAGAAGGCCAAATTGGATTTTGCAAAGAAGTCCAGAGATGAGCCAGAATAGTTTTGGAATAAAATGGACTGATGAGACCAAAATTAACCTCTGCCAAAGTGATGGAAAGCCCAAAGTATGGAGAAAAATGATCTGCTTGTGATCCAGAACACACAAGCTCGTCTGTGAAGCACGGTGGAGGTAATGTCATGGCTTGAGCTTGCATGGCTGCTTCGTCAATGGAGTCACTAGTCTTGATGAATAATATAACTCATGATGGTAGCAGTAGAATAAATTCAGAAGTTGACAAAACCATTTTGTCTGGCAAGTTACAGAAAAATGGATCCAAACAAAACAGAAAAAGCTTCACCGTAGAAGATAATGACTAAACAAAGGACTTCATTTGTGGAAAAAGTGGAAGGTCAGAGTGGAAAAGTCAATTGTCGGACCTTAAGCTAATATAGCATGTACTTTACCTCCTGACAAAGGAGACTGATGGGAGAAATTCTCCAAAACAAATAAGGCCTGGAAAAGCATTTCAAATAAAACACAAGGAACCTGGTACGACATTTGAGTATGACATGTTGAGTATTGAGAAGAAGAACAAAGAACAATATGGTTGAAAATGGTTGAAAACTCACATGTACTAAATGCAAAATAAAATGTGAGGACAGCTGCACAGACATGCTGCCGAACTGCAGAAATGGAACGACCGAGTGAACCGTGAAAAGCTGAGTGGAACCTGTGCATTTTAGTATTTAAATGATTGCGGCGCCATCAACTGACAGTTGTTCGTACGTCAGCTCCTGGGTCGCAAAACGAAGCAAAAAATGGTCCCGATGCGGCTGTATCTCAGAAAAATTGTATGTAAAGTTACTCGTATGTCAAGGTACCACTGTACTTACAGTACAATGGCACAACTTCTCCACAAGACACTAGGTGTGGAAACAGGATCTCAAAACATTTAGTGCTCATAGGTGATCGAGAAAATGCACTTGAAAACCTATTTCTAGTAGAAATTAAACGGTCAAAAATCAAGATCAAGTCCCACACTCACCAATTTGGTCTTCAGGTATGAGGCTTTCGAGGGGCAAACCCAGTTCTGAGCTTTGTCGCAGGTAACTCTTCATCTGAGTGATAAACTGACGGAGAGTCTGAAGTAGTTCGAGTCCAGAGGCATAGTTTTGCCAAGTCGGGGTGCCTGCACCATCACCCATGTAGCTCAGGTAGTCTTGCACCAAGGAGCCAAAGTAGGAGCCTTTATCCCTGGATAATTCAACCACCCTGCGAATGGCTCTCTTTTCAGGTGTCAATAGTGAGTTAAAAACACCACTCATCTTGCGCAGATGCCCTCGCAGTGCTTTCTGAAAGACCAAAGCACTGGCACTTGGCCGGCGTCTCATCCTGTGCCCAGGCGGTATCATTGTCAGATCCTGGTCTTGGTCCTGGTCACTCTCCAGGCCAACACCATAATCTGGCTCCTCTTCATCTTCATCCTCCTCCTCGTCATCGTCGTCCTCCATGCTGCAGTAAAGAAGATGGGACGATGGTAGTGAAAGGGGAAGGTGGGCGTTAAAATCAGCCACTGTAGGTAGAGTTGGTTCATGTAGAGGAGGAAGGAAGAAAGCTGAGGACTGAGAAAAATCTAAGGAGTCTGAAGAATCTGTAGAAATGCTCATGTCACTCAGACGCTGGCTAACCCCATTGCCTTCCTCTCCTGTTTCTCCTCCACCTCCTCCTTGCACTGTTTGTTTGCTTATAGTCATTGGGGAGGAATCTGGAAGACTACTGCTGGGCTGGATGCAAGCGTTGCCACCATTCTGCTGGGATAATTTGGCCTTAAGAAGGGCCTTTTCAATAGTCTTTTCCTCTAGTGCCAGGTGACATTGGGCATCCTCAAGGGAGGAAGATGTTGAGCATTTGACCCTTCGAGGTGAGGAGGATAGGGATGATAAAGATATGGGCAGAGAAGGCCTGGGGATGGAAATAGGGGAGCTAATACCAAATCTCTTTGGAGGGGATGATGAGGGGCTGATACTAAGTGATGAGCCGAGACGGGATAAGAGGCTACTACTACGCTCCTTCTCTTCACCCTTCTCCTTGGGGACACTGATCCAGGAAATTTTCTCTGGCATACTTTGCTGCCTGACAGGAAAGTCTGATTGCTGAGGTGCAAACCGAGGAGGGGGTGGACGGGTTGGTGGAGACTGTGACAGGGAGTATTCCACAGTATGCTTCTTTTGAGTTTGTAGGTCTGAGTTGATGCCAAGGCTAAGAGATTTGTTTTCATTTGATAGTCCGCTGTCACTGATATGAGAGTTACAACCTTCAGGCTTGTCACCACTAAAGTGCGGTACGTTTGTTTCTGTGCTATGGTTTAGCGGTTTGTTATTACAACTAGAAGAATTTGATTTGGGGCTGTGGTTGCTGTCTAGTTGATGAACCTTAATGAACAGAGGATTGATGAAGCACAGTGCTCCATTGACCTGGCAACACTCAAGCTCTGAAGGGGTGCGAGTTTGAAGTCGAGGGTGGCATGGGCCGGGTGCAACTGAGAGTGGTAGCTGGCCAGGTGGAAGTGATTTGTCTGAAGATGTGGCACCCAATAAAAAGGCAGAACCCTCTCTCTTATGGCACAAGTCAGTGTCCCAGAATCCTGTAAAACAACAAATTACATGAATTACTTATTATAAGCATGTGACGCTGATTTGAAATCTGCTAAAAATATATATAATATATATATTTGAAAATATATGGCAATTATATGGAAGTAAATATGTGCCACCAGGATTTGAATTAAAAATGCATCCATCCAGCTATTTTCTTATCCACTTATCCTCATGAGGGTCGCGGGAATGCTGGACCTATCCGAGCTGTCAATGGGCAGGAGGCATGGTACACCCAAACTGGTTACCAACCAATCGCAGGGAACATGGAGACAGACAACACTCCCACTCACAATCACACCTAGGGGCAATTTAGAGTGTAGGAGGAAACCGGAGTGCCCTGAGAAAACCCACGTAGGCACAGGGAGAACATGCAAACTCCACACAGGCAGGGCCGGGATTGAACCCGGGACCTAAAAACTGTGAGGCCAACGCTTTCCAGCTGACCCACCATGCTGCCTGAATTAAAAATGCTACTGAAAATTTTATGCTGTAAAATTCACATTGATATTTCAAAGTAATCACATTTTCAATAGCTACATTTTAGTTTAACGTTTCAATGTTAACAAATTTGCCATATAAAAAAAATTCAAATGCTTTTCAGTCTCCTGAAATTCAACTGGATACAATCCGCTAAATTCTAAAGTCTAAATTTAGTGTTAAAAAGGCAGTTACTTCAAGTCAGGACCCAACACCCACCCAATCCAGATACGCTTTCTTAGTCACGTGACGTCACATGCTACATTCTTTAATCGATTTGTCCTGTCTGTGATACACCAGTCGTGCCTCCCTGTGGGCAGCGGGTGGTGTAAATGTCAGTCAGAGATGGTCGCAGGAAGCCAATTATTTTTTTAGGTTGACTCTATTTACTACTCTTTGAAGCCCCTCTCTGTCAGCCATGGTGCAATTCCCATACTAAACTGTAACGCAGTATGCAAGAAGACTCAAGCAATAACGATAGAAGGTCAACAGCAGGGCGTAGTTAAGGTTGTGCTTCCTGAGGACTCTCAGGAAGTGTAACCAAACTGTGAGGCCAACACTCTAACCAGCTGTGTCACTGTGCCACCATACAAATACAATTTAGGTTAAACAAAAAACAAAACAAACAAAATGTTATCTACTATTCACCATAGTGTTTGGCTGCTGAGGCCCATGTCTAAAAATCTCCTATCCACCACTGAACTTCATTGATTTGTCAAGGATACATTTATAATACAGGACTAAGGCAGTTTTAATTTTATCTATAGACCGATTCTACATGACGTTGCTTTGAAAGTGATTTTCTAGCAAAGCTTAGTTAGATGGAAATTATTAGCTTTTTCTTATTTTTTTCATGTGCACGTTAGACAGCGCTACTCATTTGTCCATTTTAGTCTGAGATCCCGCCATGAAGTAGGCGAGTGTTTGTTGGTGTTTCCCTCCGCCCTTGTGCTGACCAATCAGCTCCCTCCAGCCACTCATGTCCTGTCCATGTATTTCTCTTTGTCTCATTAGTCTTTGTGTATTTAACTCCCTGTTTTCTTTTAATTCATGTTGTCTGTTGTCCTTGTTATGATTGCTTGTTGCTTTGTTGCTCATTGCGTTTTTGAAAGTCAGGCCAAGTTTCTAGTTTAGATTCAAGTCATAATTTGTTACTTTGAGTATTTTTGGTTGTTACTTTTAATTTGTTTTTAAGAATTAAACATTTTTGAGCTTCCTCTACTCCTGCCTTGCCACACTGCTTCCCTGCATTTGGGTCCACCACACCTTGCCGTCCTTGTACTTCACAAGCCCCACCTGTGACACTACTGTATAATTTGAACTTGCCTTGTAGTGAACAGGGGTCACGTCATGCACGCCAGGATTGTCAGGATCGCAACACATCTATGATCCACTAGAAGGAAGACCTCTTTCATCTATAACCACTTCATACTGTAAAACAATGTATGAACTGATGTTATTGTGGGTTTTTTATTTGTTTGTCTTGTTTTCTGACAGTGTCCTTTGTTTTTCTGTCACTGGCCTCTTGAAAAGTAATTTTGGTCCTCTGTACGTTTCATATATATTGAGGACTGATAACAAAAAGGTATCATATCTTGGAAGAAAGTCAGAAAACCCTGAAAGGCAATGCAGGCTATTAATCAGTTAATGGACTAAGAAAAAGACTGTTTATTGACCTGAGCTTCTTTGACAAGCAGAATTCTTACAACAGAGGTACCTCTGAAACATCACTAAGCTTGGACAATTCATAATTCAATCATTTAGCCATCACCACCTTGATGATCCATAACATTACCAGAGACCTCAGTTCAGCAAGCACTAAAGGATAAACTTGGTTCGTGATGATTGCTAAGTTAAGATTTTTTTGCAAATTGTTAAGTGAAATGTTTCTAGGAAAAGGTACTTTGATGTAAAAACTGACACAGCAGAGTCACAGCAGCTTCTTTGTTTACAGATGCAAAAATCAAGCACACAAAGAACACCTGGTGGACATTCAACTACAATGACATCTCAAGGCTATTGGAGGCTTTCTGGGGAAAAATCCACTGCTTTCTTGTTTTGTAAAATAGTTTTATTGGGACAAAATGTGAATTGGTTAATTTTCTTTACATTTTTGTTTATTACTTGTCAAACTCCTGTAATTCAATGACCATTCTGTCAATAATGGTGATGTGTAAGTGAAAGTTAAAATTAATAGAATTACACACAAATTACCAAAACATTACCCTTAATAGCGCCATAAACTACAGGAGTTGATGGTCTATGTGTAAATAAACTCACATAATCATTCTGATCTTTTCCACATGCACGAGCCAGATGAAGCCCATTAAGCATACCTTTGGGACGTATATAAAGACCAAAAAGAGCACCAGCTTTCTGCTGAAAAACCCAAGATACAAGTAAGATGATGCAATTCGTCAGATGTACAGTGAAACAACAAAGGACATCTGTTCCAGTAGTATTTTAAGCCTCAGGGAGCAGAAAAACATTATACCTCAGCTATAACATACTTATTATCCTCCCCCAAATTTGAGAATCTTACAAAACAAAAAAACATTGTTGGTATTAGTGTGAATTTTGGTTTCTATGTAATCTCAGTTTCTACCAAGTGCAGTATGATATGCTGATGAGAATCGACTCAGTGTTGTATCACTTACTCCTGGTAAATCAACACAAGCACTTAAACCTATCTTAAAAAACACTTGAAACGCAGCCCAGAACCACAGCTGCTCATTTTTGCAATCTTAAAGGCATAACCTTCAGGGAATCGCACACAGATAACCTTCTAAAAGTACCAGTGTGCCAGCCAGTAAAATGAGAAATATAAACCCTGGCATAAACAATACAGCATGAGTACCAGACACAGTGCCGCTCCTTCCAACAAGAGAAAATAGATGACAATAATACTCACTGTGATCCCCAAGCTTGATGACAAGCAGATTAGATGTTTGTATGGGACTACGTCCAAGTAACGAGACTATGTCCAAATCCTCAAGACGATTTGACTCGTTAGTGTGGTAACTACACTGTTACATTGTCACAAACTGAAGCTCAACTGTTTTCAGCCAAAGTCCTCCTCAATATTTTGTTGATTCCCTAATGGTAATGTGAGTTTGGGAGGGCTGTTAGCGGAGTCTCCGCCTTTTTCCCTCCCTTTCAACTGTAGGCAGTCTTTCACTGTAGTTCTTTCATGCCCCAACCCCCGTTTGCTCAGACACTCTTGAACTTGTTTAGAATCCCAGTCGTCTTTCTTCTTTGTAACATCCTTTTATTTGTTCCTGTTCCTTTGTTCTTTCTTTTTTTTTTGCAATGGTTTTAGTTTGAAAAACATCTTGAGCAGTATCTCAGTACAGATTTGTATTTCGAGCAAGGGTTTCCACTACCAAAAGGGGATTTGTATAAAATACTAAAGAATGGATTTGCCCCTCATATATTTGCACATTGCCTTTCTTTAGTTGCTGTGAGCATCTTTCACTGTTTTGAAGCCGAAAGAAACTTGCTATGCTTCCTTAAAATCACCGCCAGTCTTTCCACATTTTAACATAGATATTTGACTTCCAGAGCAAGTCAATCGCAGTGAATGTGTATTAAAATGTTATGTGGGGCCAAAGTTAGTACCTTATTCAGAGCATACACAAATACTCAATCATTGTACTTTGAGATATTATATACTCAATCATTGTAGTTTGAAATATTATATATTATATTTTGAGAGCAGCAAAATGTTCAGTTTTTCCATAGTCTAATCGCATTCAGGCAAAAAGTGACACACCAGATGCATCAGACGTAACTGCTGCGAAACTGTCTTTGTTACAACCAACTGCAAAATGGGAAAGGAAAAGTACCAGTATGGTTCACCATATCCTCTTTTATAAAAATAAACAAGATGGAATGGCACTGTCCGTAATGGAAGGACATTTTAAACAGCATAACAAAGTTGGCTACTGCTGCACTTAGATGAAACTTAATGCCCCTGTCCTGCTGTCCTAACAGTCACCGTTTACACAGGTGTTGCTACGGCTTTGATAGTACCTTCAAAAGGTGGAATATTGTCCGTATTTGATCTAGTCCCGTTCAGTGTCCCTGCTGCTTAAACAGATGAAAGGAACTGGAAAAACAGCAGACTATGTCTTTTGTGCCTTAATAAATTGAATTGTCATTTGAAAACTGCATTTTCTACTTCCTTGGTTTGTCTGAGACATATTAAAATTGGTTTGATGACTTTAAACTTTTGTGTGTGACGTGCAAAAAAAAAATGAAATCTGGACTTTTTCATGGCACTTTGCAAACTGAGCGAAAGTGTGACATCCAAACATCACTTATTCTTTACCTACTTTGAAAAGAAATTGCCTGCAGAGGTCTGTCTACTGTACACCCTCAGTCCTCATTAGAGTAAGGGGTGAGCTGGAGACGATCTCAGTTGACTTTGGGTGTGAGGCAGGGTACACCGTGCTGCTGTCACCAGTCAATTGCACGCCACAAACAAATCGATTGACCTCACATTTATGTTTTTGGAATGTGGAAGAAAGTCAAGAGTACAAAGAGAAAACTCAAGCAGAGGGAGATTGTGCAAACTCCACACAGGATAAAGCATGAGGCCGACATGATCCACTGCAACATTGGTGCTGTCTATGCAATTAATTATTTTCAGGAAAGATTACTAAGTGTAGCAGCCAATGTTTGTCTTCAGAATGCATACTGTCTATTACAACAGTCTGCCATCAAAAGACCTCTGTTGTCTGAGGTAATAAAGATGAAATACAACACAAAGGACAATGAATTAGTTCTCTAAGGGAGTAGTTCCCAAACTTTTTTTGCCCCCCCTCCCTTTTTTAAGAAGTAATTTTTTCAGGCCCCCCCCCTCCCCATCACACACACCGTTTTTCAATAAATATGCATAAGCTTATCTTACAAACATTATTCCTTGGGAATCAACAAGATAAACAACAAACATAGCTCCAGCAATCACTGTAATGGTTACTTTTTCTGATGAAAAACTACATTAGTGAGTTTGCCAAGCCACCAAGAATAAGTAAAAACGTAAAAAAAAAAATTTCTGGTAAAATTCAACATCTTGAATTCCTGCATTCATTTCAGTGGCTGCTTTGGCTTGTGTGCACAGCAGTAAAATTATATCCTTCTCCTGGATGTAACTTAATTATGAAAAGTGTTCATGGTACTGCGCCCCGACTGTCATGATGCTGGACCCCCTAGTGGGCGCTCTCCCCGGTTCGAATACTACCGAGTAAATTAAAAACTACCGGTGTAGGTGAAGGGAAGTGGTAAAAAAGGCAGCCGCCACCAGGATTTTAGGCAAATTTTTGGAACGAGAGTGAGAAATTATTCCACCACATACAAGTACAAAGGTGTCCAATTTTTTTTTTTTTTTTTGCAAACAAAATTCCCCATTTAGAACCAGACCAGAACAACACCAGGTTGTGCAAACTGGCTGTCCCAGTGCCAATCATGAGAGCTTGAGGATTTTTTTTTCTTTCTGGAAATACCATCACACCACAGTGTGTGAGCCTACGTCGATGCACTTGTATTGTAATGTATGCGGGGAGGCAGAAGAGTATGAGCTGTCCATTGTTGGTATATAGAGTAGCTTATTGCAAAGCATGCCATCTTCCTATGACTTTCTAATTCATAATATTGTCCTGAAAACAAAATTGACAACTTTCATCACAAGTCAACAAAAAAGGTGTGACCCCATACTGTGAACAGACCCACCCAAACAAATTGCAGTTTTAGCAATATCTATTATATACATTTGGATTTACATACATAAGATCGACAGCTCTTTACTTTTGGGATGACAAACCATGCGGATATTCTATTTCACTCAACTGTGGTTACTTGATAATGGCAAGAAATCACACAGAGGCACACAAGTTCATAGGGAACACTTAAGCAGCTTTTTGCATACACTGAGACAAACCTTAACATTGTTTCACCTTTTTTGAAACAAGACATGTTTTTACTTCGGGTAAATATGGGGGAAATCTGCCTTTGAATACTCGGAAACCACAATGACATAAAGGTGTGATGACATGTCGCACTGGACACCTTAATAGGCTGCTACAGAAAGGAAGTCTGGCACACTTAATTCTGAGCTGAGTCATAGCATGAGAGCCTGAATGGACAGAAAGAATACTCTTGGGTGCCATGTTCCACACAGCAGTTTCTGCGTCACACAGTTATGTTGGTCAGTGGTAGTGCAAACTACAATAACATATTTGACCTTTTGAAATGTGTAAGGTGTTTTTTGTTGTTGTAGTCTCCTAATAAATACATTATTTTAAGAAAAAAAAAACAATATAACATGAATTGTTGGTACAGAGGTTCCTTCTGCAATCCAGAAGGGCCCAGTTCTGAGTCAATGTCCAATTGAGCAACACTGAACCAAGCCGGCAAGACTTTTCCACCCTCAGGCTCAGTGCTGGAATGCTAGTAAAATTTCTGTGTGGGGAGGGGGCTGAAAATTTGGGCTATATCCTCTGAGGAATTGAGGAAATAAATAAATTCTACTCACAGCAGCAAAGCGTAATCCTGCATATACTAAGAAGACAGTAGTTCATATGGTTGTAACAATTCATATACATATTTCTTTATAGCTCGCCAACTGTATCCCTGACATACAGAAAATGCTAAACAGGTCTATCCCAGTTTTAACACCGTAATGCTCATTTGCACGACTTATTCCATTCTTGATATACAGTGTAACAGCAAAGGCAAACAAACCTGCTCCAAGTTTCGCAACCTCTGCAAGGTCAGCAGACGTTTTGGCTGAAGCGATGGCCTCTGGCAGCTTCAAGGTGAAGGGAAGAACATCCCTGAGAAAATGGAACAAAAGTAAAATAAATTGAAGCAAAACTTGTGTGAGAAAGCAATAAATATGTTG
Organism: Syngnathoides biaculeatus; assembly: GCF_019802595.1. NCBI lineage: Eukaryota > Metazoa > Chordata > Actinopteri > Syngnathiformes > Syngnathidae > Syngnathoides > Syngnathoides biaculeatus. The sequence goes on from NC_084651.1 coordinate 25,093,892, forward strand.
AAAATATGCGTGCCTGAACTGTGTGAGTCACTCTGCTGAGTATTACTTGTTTTTGGCAGAAACATGGATACACACACTATTATTTAGAGGGGGAAAATGTCCATCGTAAAATCAAATCAAAGTAAAAACTTCACAATAATTCAAAATAAAAACAGATGTGAAACTCATGTCAATATCAAAACCATGAGTTTTCAATGTATAGGCAAAAATCATCAGAATTGGCCTGTTCCAATATTTTTGGTTGGGAGTGTACATGCTACAATGACAGTGTTTCCAATTTTTGGAGACAGTCTGAGCACCATAAACTTAAATGTTACCTGTACTTGACATTTGAGCAAACAAAAGTAAAAAAAAAAACACATGGAACTAGTATTTGACATTACAAAGGGATCAATGATGAGAGACACAAAAAACTGTTCAGCAAGAGCAACTTAAGTAATTCTGAAGAATGGACACACCTGCTGATACAGCAGAAAGCTACAAGACGAAACAGGTCTGCAAAGCTCAGGCCAGACCCTTCCAACGAGAAAGCTGGAGGAAAACAGCAGCACAGCTTGCTCAAAATTATTTTAATTACAGGACATGCTGAAAAGAAATCAGTCTTTCATCTTTTAATACAATCTAAAGTAGTTAAAGCATTACACAATACTGTGGTATCTTGTGTTTTTCTTGGTTATTTGTGACATACAACACTTTCAGGAGGCATCTCTCAGAACAAGAAAGGTAAGGACGGGTTTTATTTAAATTTCAATTTTCAATTAGTCGGAAGGCAAAAACCTTGACTTGACTGCACAGTGGTTTAAGTTCAATGAGCCTTTTAGCCGCATTGCAAAGGAAACACTTGTCTAATAGGTACAGAGACTATAATCAGTCAAGATTGTAGACTGTCAGTGACTGACTCACAACTCAACATGTTTTATTCTGCTAATGTCACATTTAGAAAGAGAAAGTCCTGCTTCAAGAGTTTCTTCAAGCTTACTGTACTGGCTCTCTTTGACAACAAAGTCTTTCACAGGAATTGGGGAGTTCTTGTCCATGCGCAACGATATGACCTTTTTCTGCAGGGTTGATGACTTCCTCACCACAAATGTCTACAGGACAGGGGGAAGAAACATCCAATCAGAAGACCTTCAAATAAAACTTTGACACTTTATCTTTTTATAATGTTTTTTAATAAGGGCCTTGAAAAAGATCTAGCAATGCCAGGGAGGTATTCTTTTATCAGTGTTTATTATTGCACTGCAACTGTGGTTATGAGTGGTATAACGGGGTTCTTACTGAACTTTGTTCTTAATGTTAATGATCTAAGTGCCGAAATCTGATTTCCATTATGAGTAAGGGACATGTGCAAAATGACAGTGTTAACAATTACTCAACACTTTAAGAAATCTGCCTGCACTGATTGATGCCTAAAATTCACATTAAAAGGTACACCGTCCACACGAAAATTAACAGTAAGACAGATATGATTATTAAATAATAAATGGTATAATTTGTCCTGTAATCTTTGATTTAGTGATGTAACTGATTTTACAGATATTATATCTGATTTTCTCCACATCAAAATACAGCAATGAGGTCCTGAAGCAACAGGGAGGCTTTGAGGACCAACAGTGATTTCGATTACAACAAAATCGTCCTTCATGCTAATAGAGTGTGATATTATCTTTAAACTTCTTCCAAATTGCTTAGGAGTTAAATAATACCCCAAAAAGGGCCAATTCTGCACAAGGTGTCAACTTAAAACTTCATGATTCTGCCAGATTTTGTAAATATCTGACCAGTTTACCTGCAGATTGGGAGAGGATCAAGACATAGTCTTGTTTGCTGGAGTCAAGTGACATATATTAAATGTATCTGCAATACTGGGGTAAATTTAACATAATTTGGAATTGGTGAGGTAGAAACTGTGAACAACTTTAAATTGTTTCAAATAAAGATTGGAGCAATATGTGCGCTCAATGATCGTGTTAATACATCGCAGTCACTCTCACCATAAATCTACTATATCTATACCTATTATCTACTATAATCTATAAGTTCTTCTTTCCAATCTTTTCTGATTTTACTGAGTGATGTCTTACAAAATCAAAGTATAAATTTGGGATCTAAGACCATCCATTTGTCGATTTTTAACACCGCTTATCCTGGATATCCTCACGGGGTGGAAGAGCCTATCCGAGCTGACTTTGGTAAAAAGCAGGCGACACCCAAAACTGGTTGCCATCCAGTCAAAGCGTACATACAGACACCATCACTAAGTGAGAACTTAACCCATGCTGCCTGCACCAAAGTCAGGAAACTGTTCGACTACACCATCAGTGACACGACCCTTCTGATTCATAGGAATGTCCAAAATTGAGCCAATTACTGTACAGGGCAAATGAAGCATTTGCTTTTGACATTTTATCTTTCACTATGCTTCACTTCCCTTTTTACTTAATTTTAAAACACTATCAATACTGCTAATTTGTATGTAGTAATTTTATGTTCTTCTATCCATCTTGCTTGTGGTAAAAAAAGGAAGGTTAAACTGTATATTCCTTCTCACTTGACTGATTTCTAATATGTATGACAGTAAAGGGTTTTTCTTGGAGGCGAGGCTGTCTATTTCTCATTATTTTATTTTTTACTTCGCAATTGAATAATCACCTATCCATACATCCATTCTTTTAGCCGCTTATCCTCACAAGGGTCACGGGGAGTGCTGGAGCCTATCCCAGCTGTCAACGGATAGGAGGCAGGGTGCACCATGAACTGGTTGCCAGTCAATCGCAGGGTACATGGAGACAAACATCAGTTGCATTCACAATCACACCTAGGGGCAATTTAGTGTGTACAATTAATGTTGCATGTTTTTGGGATTTGGGGGGAAACTGGAGTGCCCGGAGAAAACCCACGCAGGCACCGGGAGAAACTGCAAACTCCATCCAGGGAGGGTCCTCAGAACTGGAAGGCCCTCCATACATCCATCCATCCATCCATCCATTACTTTACAGGGTTTTTCAGCCAATGGCAGGATATACTATCAACTGATTCCTTACTCCAGTTGTTTGGTTCTGTAGTAGCTTTATAGCATTTTGATGGCTTAGGTCAAGTTGGAGCCACACAGAATGTGTACTGATCAATCTGTCCAAAACACTGAGTCGCCGATGGAGAGAGTCATAGCCTGAATCTCTCACTCCAGCCAGTCCCGTCCCCATGTCAGCACAGGAGGTTGCTCGAAGGAAGAGACCTCCCACTCCCTCACCCACCCTGAAAAATGAACAAAATTATGAAATACATAAGTACAGTATATCAACCATGGAATATGCAACTTGTGTACAGGTGCATAAGATTAAAGAGTGGCAGGATGGGGCCGGACAGGCGACCAATGCAGAATTGGTGTACAGCAATTATTCACCTTATTCACTTGGGTATTTAAAGTCTAGCTGTACCATTACTTTTACTACTTAATACTAACAATAATCATTCACATAGAATAGAATAGAATAGAATAGAATAGAATAGAATAACCTTTTCAAGTCAATACAATCAGTGTCCGAGTTAAGACATAGATCGGTTCCAACAAACATGTTGTAAATCAGGTTATAAATCGGAGTTCAAATTCTTCAACAAATGCTTTGGCCACAGGCGCATCACTGCTGGCAGCTTTACCTTTCAATAACTCGTGGTGAACTTGGTAACACTCTCGAAAGTGACAAAATCACCCCCCACTCACAATGGACCCCCTATATCCCCCCAACAAAAAATACATTTTAAAAATTATATGTACTGTATGTATAGTAGAAACTCTGCACAGAATTTGAGATTACATTTGCTAAAAGGTTATCATTCTCTATTAGCATGAGGAATCACTTATCCTCACAAGAATACCGGGAGTGCTGGAGCCTATCCCAGCTATCATAGGGCAGGGGGCGGGGTACACCCTGAACTGGTGGCCAGCCAATTGCAGGACACATAGAGACAAACAACAGTTGCACTCACAATCACACCTAAGGGAAATTTTGAGTCTCCAATTAATGCATGTTTTTGGGATGTGGAACTGTAAGGCAGATGCTCTAACCCAGGGGTCACCAACGTGGGTAAATCACGGGTATGGACGCCAACCCAATTGTTAAATCATCAAAAATTTCCGGGTGCAAAAAATAACCCAAAAGTGCATTTTCAGTTGCGGACTGAATTAATATTATCAGGGGCTTTAAAAAAATCTCCTTGGGTTTCTCACTGTTCAGAGCTAGACTCTTTTTCAAACACCAGGTTGACTGCTTCAGGATCTCCTCATTAATGACGTTATGTTCTTGTCGTGAGCTGACTGCAATCGTGGCTGTAGAAACAGTAAAGGAGTGGGCTCAGCACACAGTCGTGTGGGGAACTGGTACTTCGTGTGCAGATAAATGGGAAGTGGGACCCAAGTCTCCCTGCCTGAGGCCTGTTAGCAAGAATGTCGTTCAATCAGGGAAGTGAGAGGAGGGAATCTTAATGTCCAGTTTGGTGATTCGAATCAGTGATGATTCTATTAAAACCTGAGCTGTAATCCACAAAGATAATCCTGGTGTAGTTCTAGATAGTCCTTAATGTGCTTGAGAACCAGTCGTTCAAAGCACTTGATGATTACCCAAAATAAGGCCTCTGGTTGGTCATCAGTTAGGCTGGTGATGGGAGACTCATCCAACAATGGGAGGATGTTGGCTGATTTTAAACAGAGCTAAATGACTACCTTGCCAAGAAAGCTTGAAGATTCTGGTGAGGACAACAGCAAGCTGATGGCCACATGTCCTGATGTACTTGCCAGGTACTTTATCTGGCCCAGAAGCCTTCTTGGGTTTCACAACTAGGAAACAGTGAGTGGTGTGGTGCATGAACCCATGTTGTTGAGATGGGGGCAGAGTTGGGGCAAACGAGTACTGCTGTTCTTTTGTTTCAAAACAAGGAAATAAGTAATTTGGCTCCTCTGCTAACACACTCAGGTCTGTTGTTGTTGTTGCTACCCCGATAATTTTTTATGTCATGTATGCCCTGGCACATCTGCCACACCTGCAGTGCTTGTGGCTGGACAAGTGAGATGTGTTGGTCTTTTTATTGTGCATGTTGGCTTTTTTTAATTCCCCTTCTCAGATCAGCTCGGGCAGCCCTGTACAGCGCTCTGTCTCCAGGGTTTCTGCTTTGGGAAAACACCAATGTTTTCATCCACAGTCCCAATACAGAATTTCACTTAGTCCAGAGCTAATCCTGTAAACATTTACAGCTCCGGTGTTCAAATGTATCCCAGTATGTGTGTTCAAAGCAGTCTATTTTTAGTTTACTAATAGTTTACTATTTTCAAACGTGAGCTTGAGTAGAAAAACCGTAGCGAAACATGTAGACCAGCTTTACACCAATCTAAAAGAACATCTTGTGGGGAAAGATTTCATTGGATATGAAAACATCGACACATCTGACATTGCTGGCTGTCAATATTCTGGCTGTCAATATTCATTCGTGGACTGGACTCCAGCCTGAGTATAACAAGAGTTTTTGGCATTATATCCTCTGCATGGAACAACTACAGGACAAAATCTGTATGAAGAGGTAACCAAATGGAAAGGGAGAGACACAACAGATCCCCGAGATGAAACAATGGCATTCTGTGAGACGTCATGAGTCATCTGAATGTGATGAACCTGGAGCTGCAAGGTTGGGGTCGTGTCATCTCTGATATGTACAGTACAGTGAAGACATTTAAAACCAAGACGAGTGCAGAAGATGCAGATGCAGAAAGAAAATTTGAGCCAGTTTCCAGGTTGCCAGACAATGAAAGAACCTCTCTACGCTGTTACCCAGCGTTTTGCAGATAAACTAAACTGCCATACTTGACTTCCAAAGCCGATTTGCTGACCTTGAAGCCCAGAAAAAGCAGGTTTCAACTGCTCGGCAATCCTTTTGCAGTTGACGTAGAAAGCAAATCACCAAACCTACAAATGGAGTTGATTGAGCTTCAGTGCAATGACATAGTGGAGGAAAAATATGAGAGTGGTTGCTTCTGAGTTTGCACGTTTCATTCGCAACACAATACCCCATCTGCGCATCCAAGCTGCTCAGAAACTCTCAATATATTGCAGGACATACAGTTCCTTTTGAAAGTATTTGGCCCCCTTGAACTTTTCAATATTTCGCCACATTTCAGGCTTCAAACATTAACGTATAAAATTTTCATTTTTTGTCAAGAAGCAACAACAAATGGGACACAAATGTGAAGTGGAATGAAATTTATTGGATATTTTATACTTTTTTAACAAATAAAAAACTGAAAAGTGGGGCATGCAATATTAATTGGGCCCTTTACTTTTGGTGCAGCAAACTCACTCCAGAAGTTTAGTGAGGATCTCTGAATGTTAACTGATGATGATAAATAGAATCCACCTGTGTGTAATTAAGTCTCCGTATAAAAGTGCCTGTTCTGTGATAGTCTCAGGGTTCTGTTTAGAGCAGAGAGCATCATGAAGACCAAGGAACACAGCATGCAGGTCCGAGATACTGTTGGCTAAGAGGTTTAAAGCCGGATTTGGAAACAAAAACATTTCCAAAGCTTTAAACATATCAAGGACCACTGTGCAAGCATCATATTGAAATGGAAGGAGTATCAGACCACTGCTAATCTACCAATCTACCCCCTACCCCTGTCCCTCTAAACTTTGATCTCGAACAAGGAGAAGACTGATCAGAGATGCAGCAAAGAGGCCCATGATTACTCTGGATGAACTCCAGAGATCTACAGCTAAGGTGGGAGAGTCTGTCCATAGGACAACAATCAGCCATACACTGCACAAATTTAGCTTTTATGTAAGAGTGGCAAGAAGAAAGCCATTTCTTAAAGATATACATAAAAAGTCTCCTTTAAAATTTGCAGGAAACACACCAAACGTGGAAGAAGGTGTTCTGGTCAGATGAAACCAAAATTGAACTTTTTGGCCACAATGCAAAACGAAATGTTTGGCGTAAAAGCAACACACCTCATCCCCCTGAACACACCATCCCCACTGTCAAACATGGTGGTGGCAGCCTCATGGTTTGGGTCAGCTTTTCTTCAATAGGGACAGCGGAGATGGTTAAAATTGATGGGAAGATAAATGGAGCCAAATACAGGACCATTCTGTAAGAAAACCTGTTGGAGTCTGCAAAAGACCTGAGACTGGGATGGAAATTTATCTTCCAACAGGACAATGATCTAAAACATAAAGCCAAATCTACAATGGAATGGTTCACAAATAAACGTATCCAGGTGTTAGAATGGCCAAGTTAAAGTCCACACCTGAATCCTATCGAGAATCTGTGGGCAGAGCTGAAGACTGGTGTTCACAAACGCTCTCCATTCAATCTCACTGAGCTCGAGCTGTTTTGCAAGGCAGAATGGGCAAGAATTTCAGTCTCTTGATGTGCAAAACTGATAATTACCCAAGCGACTTGCAGATGTAATTGCAGCAAAAAGTGGCGATACAAAGTATTGATGCAAAGGGGCCGAATAATATTGCACAGCCCACTTTTCACGTTTTTATTTGTTAAAAAAGTTAAAAATATACAATAAATTTCATTCCACTTCACGTTTGTGTCCCGCTTGTTGATTCTTGACAAAATATTTTAACTTTATAGCTTTATGTTTGAAGCCTGAAATTTGGCAAAAGGTTGAATAGTTCAAGGGGGCTGAATGCTTTCACAAGGCACTGTACCTGTGTGAACAACTGTTCTCTTTGATGAAGCTAAACAAATCATTACACAGGAGCCATATTATTGGTCAACACTTTCACTCAATCCTGAGGAGTTCCAAAGCTCAGAGCCTTACCCCAAACATTGATGAACTTGTATAAAAGATGAGACTCCACCAAGTATCAGGCTCATCCTCAGACAAGCGAGCATCACAAAGTAAGAACATATTTTTAGTTTTTACTTCAGAGAAATTTTTACCTTTGTTTCTAAATCATGTGATTTTTCTTTGAAAGAAGTATTTTTTCTCAGAGCCCAATATTTTAGCATTTTATTTTATTGTATTTTTTCTTTACTTATATTTATTTTTCAGTTAATTGACTTGGGGGAATTTGCAGAGAAGAGCCATGAGAAAGATTACAACAGATTTATGTTTTATTTTCTCATTTTACAATTGAAAACAGTAATTAGTAGGATAAGAGAACAGCATAACATTTCATTTTCAGTTAATAATACACACAATTTCATTTATGCATTTGTCTCTAAGGAATATATTTTGTTTTGTTTCCCTTCAAATTACTGAGAGTTATTACAAAATATTACTTTATTAATTTAATCTACTGGAAATGTGATTTTTCTCTGAAGGCAGTTGTCTGTGTGGATGCTGAAAAATGTTTTCACTTGAAATTACTCACAAATCCATCAAAATTATTCACTTATCATCAAATACACTGTTTTAGGTCTTGGTTCAGTCAGATATGTGCAATGACTTCAATATGTTTTAATAAACATTGAACCAGTTCGTTTATCGTGAATTAGTTTTTTTGGCCCTCTGTACATTTGACTTTTGACATCTCTGCACTCCTGTTTTGTCCCTCCCTCTTTGGTTCAAACTATTGCAGCAAACATGCAGGGTGTCTTCAAGCTGTGCAGGGTAAACCTGAATCTGAAGACTATCCAGGCATTCTGGAGCAAAATCTGCTGCACTGTGTAAGAAGGCTTGGTATCATCTACAGGTCGTGGAACTTCAACCCGAATAAAATGTTCTTTACATTAAGAGAAGGGTCACAATTGAGCCAAATGAGTATTTGATGATTCAGATATTTGATTATGCATAGCAATGCACAATAAAAACTCAATTGTGCTCTCTGCTGTCTGATTTGTGTTAGTGCACTGTATTTGACAAATTACAATACTACACAACATCGACAACCTCAGACGTTTTAAAAATCAAAGCTTACCCTTGCATTAAATCTTTCTTTAGTTCTTCTCTTGTATCTGGCTTTTTCCACATCTCCTTTTTCAATGTGCCAATTTCCAAGGCAAACGACTCAATTAACTACAAAGAAACAACAATAACAAAAAAAAAACCTTCATGGAAGGAAGTGCAAACTCTACAAGAATCGTTTAACAAATGGATGGATATACATCATGTAGAGATGTTGAAGCAGTGTTACAAAGAGAAGGTGGAAAGGACACAATGAAGCATCAGAAAGAATCATTTTTCCCCCTTATGATTTCATGGTTTAATTCCAAGAGTAACACAAAATTGTGAATTAATGTACATTTTTAAAATCGTAATTAAAAATTCTAAAGTGGTAAGAAATAAGGGAGTGGGGGTTAATCTTCATGATTGCCAAAAGACAAACATTGACGAATAGTTAAGATACGATTAAACTACTTGTTCCAATTATTTTCTGGCATGTTTAACCCTCTCTGGACCAAATAAAATTTTGCAGAGAGAAAAATCTGATACTTTCAGAAAATGATACTCTGGACTTAAAATTTTCAATTATATTAAACCTGTTGCAAATTTGCAACCCCTGCCCGGAAAGGGTTGAAGCTCCACTGACATGAATGCATGATTTTTAGTGTTTTTAATAAAAGAAAAAAAAGGCAGCCGGAATGCACCATCCATTTTTCATTACAAAACATGATTTTGAAATACATGGTTTTTTGTAACTCCCGCCATGAAAATCCTCTCGAGTGATTTGTTTTGGAGAAGAAGCAGGAAGTGACGTTATCTGCAGGAGCGCACTCAGGCGGTCTCTGTGTGTTTATACTAGTTTTACCTGCTGAAAGGTAGCTCTTTTTTCCTTCGTGTTAGCCAAAATGCCGACTCGTTGTATTGTTGGATATTGTTTGAACACTCGGGAGGATGTATTTACTCTTCATATACAGTATTTCCCAAAGACCTGGTTTTTCATGAAAAATGGATTGCATAGGTGCAAAAGACAAGAGCTTCGTGTGTTCCAAATGACAGGTAGGTGTGTATAGAGAAACTAAAAAAAAAATAATAATAGTTTGGGGGTGGGGTGGGGGTGATCGGCTCGTCGCGGCTGGGCTGCAGTGGCTCGTCGCACCCAGGCCGCGGAGTTTATGCTACATACTGTCATACTGTCGGGGAGTTTATTGTTTATTAGAAGTGATCCGCATAGCATCTAAATATGACTCGAAATGATGGGGTAATATTGACCCGGTCATTTCACTCAATTGTGAGATGTTCTCTTCTTCGAAAAGAGCTTCCGTGTCATAAGGGGCATCGAAAAACCTGAAAATCTCTGTTGTTCCTCAACCATTGCAGGTGCCACTACATGTTTTCAACGGAGAATGTCCCAGTGTGACATCTGCTGATGACGTTGCAGGCAATATGGCTACCACCATGATGTCGAGTGAGACTTCCACAACTTTGTGCATGGATGACACACTCTCCCCTCATATTTATTTTTTCATGTAGACATAAAAGTGAATAATGTTAAATGTATTTTTCATTACAATATCTATTTTAGAATGTTTATAGGCATGTCACTTGGGCTTTAAAGACTCCCACGGATGACATTGGAGAAGGCGTTGAATTGTCATGTAGTTTCTTTCATCAATAAATGGGCAAGCTTGCTAAGTAGTGTGTACCCCAGGAACATATATAAAATTTGAAGCTGAATGAAACGAAACAAAAACATAGAAATGAAAGATGCCTATAACCTCACATAAGTTCTTAATAAGCAGTATCTGGTCATTGAAATTCCTACAAGCAACCCTGACAATAACTTTAACAGAGAAGTAAATCCATTGTTAGCATCCTAGGAAAAAAAATGTAAGGATAGATGGCTAAAAGGAAGGCATATTCATATTATAAACACAGAAAGCAGTTTATAGACACAGGAAGTAGTTGTAAAGACAAGAAGGAGTGGTAAAGTGCATACAAAACACATCCAGTAGAATAATGTAAATTGGAAGAAAAAGTATGACTATTAATGAAGAGGAAGGTGCCTCATTCGCGAAAATGGCAAATTTATTTCATCCTGCCAATCAGAAAGTATTTAAATTGAACTGTACTGAATTCGGTGGCACAGTGGTGCAGCTATAAAGCGTTGGCGTCACAAGTCTGAGGTCCTGGGGTCAATCTCAGCCTTGCCTGTAAGGACTTTGCATGTTCTCCCCATGTCTGCGTGGGTTTTCTCCAGGCACTCCGGTTTAAACCCACATCCCAAAAACAATTATTTGGCCCTGATAAATTGCCCCAAGGTGTGATTGTTAGTGCGACTGTTGTCTGTCTCCATGTGTCCTGCGATTTGCAAGCAATCACTTCAGGGTGTACCCCACCTCCTGCCCAATGACAGCTGGGATTGGCTCCAGCACTCCCAGAACCCTTGTGAGGATAAGTGGCAAAGAAAATGGATGGATGGATGGATGGATGGATGGATGGATGGATGGATGGATGGATGGATGGATGGATTGGATGGATGGATGGATGGATGGATGGATGGATGGATGGATGGCCTTCCAGTTCTGAGGACCCTGCCTGGATGGAGTTTGCATGTTCTCCTGGTGCCTGCGTGGGTTTTCTCCGGGCACTCCAGTTTCCCCCCACATCCCAAAAACATGCAACATTAATTGTACACTCTAAATTGCCCCTAGGTGGGAATGTGAATGCAAATGTTGACTGTTTCCATGTGCTCTGGGATTGTCTGGCAACCAGATCAAGGTGTACCCTGCCTCCTGCAAGTTGATAGCCGGGATAGACTCCAGCACTGTCGCGACCCTTGTGAGGATAAGCAGCAAAGAAAATGGATGGATAGATGTACTGAATTCTATGTCCTCACAAGTAGACAAAAAAGGTTTGACATTAAATACAGTCTAATAATCTCATGAAGTACTTAAAAGTAATGGTCTTTCAATACCTGCAATTTGAGAGCCATTTGTGTTTGCTTCCATTCCTGAAAAAAACCCGGTGGTGACCTGATCTCACAGCTGATTGAAGTTTAGGAAACGGTCCTGGCTTTTGCTGGACTTTCTTGGGTACCCTGAACTGTTCTTCACATCAATTCAACCTCTCTCTTTGAAGTTCTTCATGATCTGAAAAATGGTTGATTTAGGTGCAATCTTACTAGCAGCAATATCTTTACCTGTAGAGCCATTTTTCGGCATCGGAATCATGACTGCATGTGTTTCCCTGTCGGTAACCATGGTTAACAAGGGAAGAACAATGATTTCAAGCACCACCTTCTTTTAAAGTTGTTACCCGAACTCAATTAGCATGAAAAAGTGATCATATGCCTTGTGCTCATCAACACTCTCACCTGTGTTAACAAGAGACTCGCTGGCATTATGTCAGCTGATTCTTCTGTGTCAGGGCTGAATTGCAGTGGAAATGTAGGGAGGGGGATGAAGTTCATTTTCATGGTGAATAGGGACTTTGCAGTTTGTTTCAATCCATCTGATCATTTTTCATAATATATTGGAGTGCATTCAAATTCCCATAATAAAAATGAGGCAGTAGATTTTGTGAAAATTAATATTTGTCATTCTCAAAACTTTTGGCCACAGCTGTACATACATGAATTCCAAAGAAGCAAATCAGTGCTCCTGAAACAAAAGGAAAGTGCAATGACAAAAATTATATGGCATGTATAAATTGATGGCAATGCAGAGAAGCTGTGCAGATTTAAAACTATTATCGCCAACCTCTCTATCTCGTTTTACTGTATATGAATACCAGCATTGTATTTCCTTAAACTGCGACAGACAATGAAGATTTTCAGAATGGTTGATGTCATTTGTTTCATTTCCCTGTAATCTTTTGAGTTTTGCAATCTTTCCATGGGGTACCACTCATCAGTAACAACACAATCACCTCAGCAGAGGACATCGAAAAAGCCTTCAGTTTCATCCATTTTCTTAGCGGGTTATCCTCACAGCTGTCATTGGGCAGGAGGCAGGGTACACCCTGAACTGGTTGCCAGACAATCGCAGGGCACATGGAGACATACAACAGTCGCACTCACAATTATACCTAGGGGCAATTTAGAGTGTCCAATTAATGCATCTTTTTGGGATGTGGGAGGAAACCAGAGTGCCCGGAGAAAACCCACACAGCCACAGGGAGAACATGCAAACTTTACACAGGCGCGGCCGGGATTGAACCCAGATCCTTAGAACTGTGAGGTCAACGCTTTACAGTTGCCTCACTGTGTAGCCTAGACGTTCCAATTTTTTCATTCACTTCTGGTTTTCCCAAATAGTCTGAAGAAACAGCGATGACATTGAAAATCCAGCCGCACTGAGAATAAGATTAAACTGTCCGTTTCATTCAGGTTTTTTTTTTAAACACAATTGGGTTAGATACAAAGTTTGTACCCTCCTTTTTACTGGATGTAATTTGACCACATTGCCAATCAATTAGTGTTTCCATATAAGAGGAATCTGTTTTCTAATTGAGTACTCCATCTTTGTTAATCCAATTTTAATTTTAAAATAAACACTGAGATTAAGGCCTTTGCTTACATGGTATTAAAAACTTTGGTTTAAATGTATTTAATGTTATAGTTTGTAAATATAGTCTATGTTAAACTTTATCATGTAGCAACACGCTAATGAGTTACAGGCTTGGTGTTAACCAAGGGTAACAGAGGCCAGATTAGCATCTGCTGGAAAATATACCATCCATCCATTTTCTTTGCCACTTATCCTCACGAGGGTCGCGGGGAGTGCTCGAGACTATCCCAGCTGTCAACTGGCAGGAGGCGGGGTACACCCTGAACTGGTTGCCAGGCAATCGCAGGGCACATTGAGACAAACAGCCGCACTCACAATCACACCTAGGGGCAATTTAGAGTGTCCAGGCCTCAACGAAAACCGCGAACGATCGTGTAGGTTACGCATCGGTTACGCAATAGCAAAAAAAAACGCAAACGAATTACCGTTCGCAATGAAAATTTGTGTAGACTGTAGACATACAAAAACGAATACGAATAATTTATAGATCTACATAGAAATTTAATGCTGGCTTTAGCCAGACGACTCACAAATTGTTATTAACAGGTGAACGTCGTGTTGTTCCTTGACACGCGAGATCACGCGATATCGCGCGGCCCATATCACGAGACTTCTCGATTATCAAACAAACATGGCAGCTCCCAGTAAGAACGCGCGGTTTCAAAATGTTGTATGTGGGGAAACTGTTACTGTTAAAACGTTTCAATCATGGGACTTTCACGAAGATTTTGTGTATGAGACTGATAATGAAGGGGGTCGATTACAACTACTTCAGTGTAAAATATGTTCCAATCATGTTACGGAAATACGAAAAGAAGTCAAAATGAGAGGATTGTCTGGTCAGGTATGTGAATCTGATTCTGAGCATGACATCGACATGTTTCGTTTTTCGTTTTAAAGTATAAGTGCGACAGCTAAAATGTTTAATTTTATCAACTGTCAAATAAAATATGAAATTAAAAGGGCCAGTTGTTATATCGTTTTTAATTACATTGATTTTAAGTAGATATAATTTATTCAAGAATCAATAATAATTTCTGTCTGACTGAAAGCCCAATGTATGTTCACTGAATATTTCTGAGTATAAGTGTATTGATTGAAGGATATAATTAAAATTTAAAATTAAATTTCTTTTTACTGCATTGACATTTGAGGGATTATTTATATAACATAAATGATATTTGTGAGATCTAATTTCAGTTTAATGAAAATGGATGTCATAATTCATTGAGTACATATAATTTGTTAAAAATAAACGGGAAATTTTCTTTTCATTTGTAGGTTCTGAAGGGAATTTTGGCCTATGTAGATGGTGTCAAGTATATTCACAAGAGCAATGTAACAAGATATGTAGTCAGGTTCCATCCATGATTTGGCAAAAAAAAAGGTTGCACAACCCTCTCCTGAAAATGGTCATCAAGGGTCCTCATCAAGTGACGAACCTAGAAACGGAGATTCCAACTGTACTGTGACAGCAAGCACTGGCCCCACACAACCACATGGTTTTCGCAAACAGAACTCCATTCAACAGATGTTCAATAAAGCAAGCAAGAACCACTATAGGAATCATATGACTACAGCTTTAGCTGTGGTCAAGCGTGAGAATTCAATGTCCGATTACAAATACCTGATTGAATTGCAGAAAAAGAATGGAGTCAATTTCGTATCAGGAAAAGATAGTGATGTTAGATGTAGAGAGTTTATATCATATAGAGCTACTGCGATGAGAGATGACATGAAGAATATTTTGAATCGGGCAAACTTCTTCTACTTCGAACAGGATGACACAGAAGCTAGAAAAACAAAAGAAGAAAAGGAATTGATATATGCCAAAGTAGTAGTGAGATGAAAACCTGTTGAATTGTTCCTGAAGTGTCAACGTATGCCTGACTTGTTCACTGTAGTGCGCATCGTATAGAATTGGCCGTCAAAGATGCATTCATGGAAATGAGTTATTTTCAGAAGGGAGATGACATGTTGCTAAACCTCCACACCCTATTCAGAAATAGTGGAAAAGTTGAAGGGTACTAATATTACTCACGGAACAGCTGGGTGTACTTTTGTGTAAGATTCCCAAATCTGCTGGAACAAGATTCCAGGTCCACAAATACAGAGCAATCAAGGGTATGATAATAGATTTCTTGCCAATTTGCCTTTTTGCAGAAAACATGATCCAAGCCAATAACAAGACCTGTAAGCCTGACCAAAAAGCAAAGCTAAGGGGTTACCTTAAGCGGTGGCTAGACTATGGCTTTCTAGCCAGCCTACATCTTTACCGCATCACTCTAAGGGAAACTGCTCATCTTTCCTACATAGCTCAGCGTGCATCACCACTGGTTTTGGATCTGATGAATGGTTTGAAAACTACACTAGACGAGTTGAGGGCCATTGAAAATGAAGACAATGGCCTTCCATTCCCCTCAGTAGTCAGTGAAGGTGGAAAAGAAGTCACAATCACTGCAGAGGATACTAATCTCCCTGCAACTGCAAGATTTAAAGAACAGAATCAACTGAATGAAAAGCAGAGAACGAGAGCTGAAAAATGTATAAGTGTCACAAGAGAAACCTTTCAGCTTAAAAATGTTGCTAGAGGAAAAGAAACTGTAACACGCATTAAGTCTCAACTTATTCCAGCCATTGCCAGTCACCTGGAGACACGACTACAATCATTTAGTGACCCAGTGTTTGATGCCTTTACCATTGCTGATCATACACAGTGGGATGCAAGTGATCCTGATTATGGAAAACAGCAAATCAAGAAAATAACTCAACATTTTCATCAATCTCTGGGCCTACATAAATTCTCTCATGATTTGGCACTCTGAGTGGTGTGGTCTCCGCAAACTTGTGGCTTTGAAATTTCACCACTTCAAGAGCAGTATTTCTATGTGGGAGCCCACACCCACCATCATGAAGAATTTCCACACATCTTACTTGTGACTGAGTTGATCTTGGTGCTTGCTTTTGCTAGTGCTACTGTGGAAAGGGGCATCAGTACACTAAATCGTCAGCTCACCAGTGCTAGAACCAGTTTTAAAAATTCCACACTGGATGATATACTCCTTCTCCGTATAAACTTGCCATTATTGGTATCATGCGACCCGAGATATGAAGAAAAGCTAATCGAGAAAGCTGTGGACATATATCTCGCTGATAAAAACAGAAGAAAATCTCGGTCTACTGAAGTTGTTAAAATGCAGTCTCTCCCTGGCTGTCCATCTGGGTGTCCAGATATGTTCCTGCCTACAGCAGCATCACAGTCATCAGAGATGAGGCTAGTCTAAATCCATTGATCAGAACAAATGAAGATTTCCTTCTGAATGATGAAACTTTAAGTGATAGTGACCCAGAACAGAACATGGAAACTCCAACTGAATCTGAATCTGAAAAAGAATCTGATGATCACAACGGAGAGTGACATGATATGCCAGCAGTGAAAAGTCTGAATTAGCTACTTAAGTCATCATTACTAGGCAACCGGCAACAAATATTTGAAACAATAAATCTGAATTCATTAGTGCTATTTGTTGTGTGTTTATTTTGTCAATAGAACTTGAAACTAAGCTTAGTCACTGTGATAGCACCTGGTTCACAGATGATAGCTGAAATTGATCAAAATTATTATATTAAAATTTAAAATTATATTGACTCAACTCATGTATAATTATTCATAATCAAATCCCCAGGATCATACTATGATTTGTTTAGAAGATCTGCAACTTAAAAAAAGGTAATTTTTCACAGGATCACTGATCATGCTGATACTCACATACAGACATTTGTTCAGACTATCGTTTCAATTTTGTAAGAAATGGTCCCATTTCGCAATATTAAACATTAAAAAAGTTTCACTATTATTGATATCAACATAGAATCATCTAAACTTTAGATATTTATAAGAACTCGAACCATCAAAGAAATTGAGAAAAAAAAATTCAATATTTTTGTTCATCTGTGAACAAGTCATTGGAAGATTTCAGTTTACATGTATAATATTTGCAAGTCAAGATATAACATGATTAACAAAAAAGCAAAAACTCATATTAATTTATGAGCCAAATAAATGAAAGTAAAACTTTATTTCAGATATTAGGCATCAAATAAAGATAATAGGTAAAATAACATATGAAAGATATTTAAAATTGTTTAACAGTCAAGAAATTATAATATTGAATTTTAGAGAACATTGTTCCGTAAGCTACAGGTTACGATCACAAATTTAGATGGAACCCACAAACAGGTTACCAGCAGCGGGCCTTACATTGAGGCCTGAGTGTCTTATTAACGTTGCATGTTTTTGGAATGTGGGAGGAAACCGGAGTACCCGGAGGAAACCCACTCAGGCACGGGGAGAACATGCAAACTCCACATAGGCGGGTCCGGGAATGAACCCGCGACCTCAGAACTGTGAGGCTTTATCAGTTGAGCCACTGTGCCACCTGGAAAATATACATTTTTTGTAAATCCAGAAAAACATTAGTGGATTCTTCCACTGAAAGAAATATGCGGCCTACTAGAAAAGCAGGCAACAAATAAAGTTAGACTCCAGCTTTGGAAAAGTTGTGAATGATGTGTCATATACCTTTAAGAAACTGCTTTTGCTCTCGTGTTTGTGCGTCTGGTGGATGTTATAGGTGGACATCTTGTTGAACGTCCTGGTTAGCGAGCTACCTGGAAAGAAAAATTAAAACTTTTTCCTCAAAAACAATTCTAAATGTACAGTAAAAGCTACAGTAACTATTTGTATTTTCCAGACACATTTGTAACATATACCAACAAGTATTCTATTTAATTCATTGTTTTTGAGGAAAGAAGATACTCCCTGAAATATTTGATATATAAAAATATCTTACATTATACAGTGCATTTACAATAAGGCGGCATGCTGTCAGAGCTGTAAAGCGTTGGCCTCACAGTTCTGACAACCTGGGTTCGAATCCCTGGGGGGCCTGTGTGGAGTTTGCAGGTTCTCTCCGTGTCTGGGTGGGTTTTCTTCGGGCAATCCAGTTTCCTCCCACATCCCAAAAACATGCAACATTAATTGGAGACTCTAAATTGCCCCTAGGTGAGATTGTGAATGCGACTGTTGGCTGGCAACCAGTTCAGGGTGAAGCCCGCCTCCTGACCGATGACTCCTGCAACCCTTGGGAGGATAAGCGGCTCCTCACCACCTGGGTGGTGCCGCTGCCTTGAAGGGTCCAAAATATTTTGACAGTGAAAAATTTCAAAGCACTAACACAAACCTGAGCAAAAACATATCTTGATTGACAAGAGACCAAAATCTCCAGGCCCACAATTAACACTCAAGACAAAGGACTGTAGCGAATATCTAAGCATTCACACCGCATAAAGTATTACAGCTCCAGCAACACCCTACTTTTTTAGCCAAAGCCCCAGTCAAACATCTTGTGGTCAGGCATACCAACTCCTCAATGAAAGTGGACTTGCTGGTAAAAACTACCATTTGCATTCACTTCACAGAAAAGGAAACTGATAAATGAAGAGTTTGTTTTCAAAACGAGACATAGGCATTTTTTTCAGATTTACGAAACTCGCGCCAAAATTATCCATTCGGAGCTGGCTAACCCTAACCCTAAATGCCTATGTCTCGTTTTGAAAACAAACTCTTCAAATGTAGCTTGCAAAGCTGTGACCCACACTGTACTCGATTCAAGCCATTGACAGGACTAGCTCTTTCACGTTACTCTATAGATCTGTTTTGAATATTCTGACGTTTCTCTGAAGTGCAAATTTTAGTCATTCATTTTATCCCAGTAAAACAATTATCTGTTTGAACATGCTCAGCAAAAGTTAATAAAGACTGCACATAAAAAATTGGATGGCACAGTCTATTTTAAATGTTGGCTTTTCTCTTGTTTTAGATAGGCACTTGACACATGCTTTTTACAATAATATATATATATATATATATACACACACACACACATACATACATTTTCTTTGCCACTTATCCTCACAAGGGTCGCTGGGAGTGCTGGAGCCTATCCCAGCTGTCAACGGGCAGGAGGCAGGGTACACCCTGAACTGGTTGCTGGCCAATCGCAGGGCACATCGAGACAAACAGCTGCACTCACAATCACACCTAGGGGAAATTTAGAGTGTCCAATTAACGTTGTATGTTTTTGGAATGCCGGAGTAAACCGGAGTACCCGGAGGAAACCCACGCAGCCACGGGGAGAACATGCATTCCGAAAATTTAGCTCAAGTATAATTATGAACTGAGAAGCGTAATTTCAGCAAATAAAAAATTGATACTTGAAGCTAGGGCTGCACAATATTGGAAAAAAATGACATCTTTTTTTTTAAACCTGCAAACTAATACAGGATTATCCATCTATCCATCTTCTGAGCCACCTATCCCCACAAGTGTCGTGGGAGTGATGGAGATTATCCCAGAAAACCGGAGTGGCAGGAGAAAACACATGCAGGCAAGGGGAGAACATGCGAATTTGACATAGGTGGGGCAGTGCAGCTGGAAAGCGTTGACCTCACAGTTCTGAGGAGCCGGGTTCAATTCCAGCCATCCTTGTGTGGAGTTTGCAGGTCACATATAGACAGACAACAGTTCATGCATGATTTGGGAATAAACAAAAGTGCCGGGGAAAGTAAGTAAATATGTGCCACTAGGATTTGAATTTAAAATGGCACTGAAAATTTTATGTTGCAGTTTTGTATCCATATTTCGACTACATTTTAAAATTCACATTGTTATTTCAAAGTGATCCCATTTTCAATAGCTGTATTTCAGTTTGACCTTTCAATGTTCACAAATTCTGCATAAAAAAATATCATCTATACAAAATTCAAACTCACTATTTTCAGTCTCCTGAGATTCAAATGGCTAAAATTTGCTGTCTGAAATTCAACTGGCTAAAATTCGCTGTCTGAAATTCAACATCTAAATTCAGTGTAAAACAGGCAGGGTTATTTGGGTCCACAGACATTAGCAAAGCATATCAGAACCTAACACCCACCCAATCCAGTTGCGTGTCAGCTCAATCTCAGGAGACTGAAAATACTGTTTAAATTTTGAAAGGTTGATTTTTTTTTTTTACATGCCGAATCTGATAACATTGAAATGTTAAACTGAAATAGAGCTATTGAAAATGTAATTGCTTTGAAATAACAGCATGAATTTTAAAATGTAATAAAAATATACTGTATATTAAAAAATACAATGTAAGATTTTCTGTGGCATTTTTAATTCAAATCCTAGTGGCACATATTTACTTCCATAGAGAAAACCCATGCAGGAACAGGGAAAACATGCAAACACCACACAGGCAATGCCAGGATTTGAATCCTGGTCCTCAGAACTGTGAGGCAAACGCTCTTCAGTCATTCCACCATTCCGCCCTAATACAGGATAAGTGCTGGGAAAGTTCATTTTTAACCCTTCTGTGTGTCATTCCAAAAATGAATTACAGTAGTTTAGTTCCTGTTTCAAAATTCATCCACCCATCTATCCATCCATCCATCTTCTACCGCTTATCCAAGGTCGGGTTATGTCGCATTTGAGTTGACAAGACAAAAGCCTATTGATCGTAAAGAATGGGCTGCAATGAAATCTTGTATTCCAATATCACTTGCAGTAGTCTGACAGCGTAATCGTGAAAGAAAAAATTTGTCTTGTAGTCTGACATAAGCATTATGTGTCATCTTGTCTCAGCAGTCTTATGTCTGCCTTTGCACTGACACTTTTTTTTTTAAATAGAACTTGACTGGCTATCAGATATTCATGGTATTACGTCAAAAGACATGAAAAAATGTATAAATACTGCTAAATGAAAATAAACTAGATTTTGTATTTCGATATACTGTGCACAATGGCGACACAGAGTAAATGTCTTTCTCGGGGCCGATCAATGATCGGCGAATGATAACATCAACACTGATTGGCCAATTAGCAAAAAATGCTTATTATCGACCAATTAGATCAGGCCAATAAAATCAATGTCAACTATGTGGCCTGCGAAGCCCTTTGAGACTCTTGAGAAAAAGAGGTATACAAATAAACTTGTGTGTAAGATACATTTGGAGTGATGACACTTTGCTCAAATATTCGTGAACCATCATGGCTGTAAATCCGAAATGGTAATTGCCAAATTTCAGTCAAAATCAAAAACACTCACGATCATTGTCCAGAGAAACTGCAAGGCCTAAATATTTGGATATGCAAGAAAAAAAAGTACTGCCTTGGTGAAGGACACTAGCAAGCAAAAAAGATTATCCACCTACGGTTTAGGTAAAGCTAGTCTAGATCCAAGTGGTTTGGCCATTCACACTGAATATACCGATACCAAAAATAAATATGCAGTCCATAAGCCTTTATTAAGTTAGAGACTTTATCTGCTACATGAGTCAATTGAAGATTGCATTTAAGTGGCATTTTTATGATAAATTACTTCCCTTCATGGGGGAATTCAACTCAAACAGAAAACACATCATGCAGGAAGTATTCCTCCAAAAACTAGTTGCTATCTTTACATATGTCCGCAAAGAGAAATGAACCATAACCCTCAGGCTCCAAAGCCCAAGATATTGAAGCTCCTCTGGCACCACAATTTGAATATTCTTGAAATGAAAATTAAATATGGCATTGCCACAAGTGTCAATTTCTGAGTAATCTTGTACACATATTAAGCAAGTAGGCTATTGCATTCCATTACTGTTGAATACTTGATCAATATCTTGTATGCGTCACTAGCGGTCCTTGGTCCTCAACAATAGGAAGTAAGCATATTAGCAGATTTGAGACTTTCTGAGCAGATCAAAAATGTGTTTGAGAAATACCAGCTTGTGGATGGAAATATGAAAAATAACAAAACAGCCTAAAAATCACAAATGCTTATAGCAACACTTTTTGTATAGCAGTGTAATCAGCTTGTAAAGAATACATAACACACTTCTCTGTGACTTGGAACCATTCAAGACCCATTACCACCAACAACAAAAACTTCAAGACGGATTTGAGTTTTTCGGCTGAGATGAAATATCACACTATTGTATTCTCTTGGGAAATACTTGAGACTTGAAAGGGTCTAAGGGCAGCTGCCAGTTATTTCCACGACAAGAAGTGATTGATAATATTAACGAACAATAAACCAGTTAAAAAATACTAGACATCAATTTTAGACGAATTCAATGAAGTGACTGAATGTTGATTGTTGGTAAAAGACAAATGTTTATTATACTGTTCGTACGAAAGTTCATGTGGGGAACTATCAGGATCGGTTTCTCCCGTCTTCCCCATCTTTCCACACAGTTTAAGACTTGTAAAAGCACTTTTACATAAAAGCGTGTGAATGATCGATTTATGCCATGGCGCAGTTTATCGAGGGCAATCGTAGTCAGGCGTTGAAACTGGTGGGAAGTCAAAGTGCAAGTCCCACAGAACGAACGTAATGTAATGAATGCGCCGTACACAATAGCTACTACATACATGTATTCCCTCAATAGACACCGGATGAAGGGGGGGGGGCGGAACTACATGCAATGATAGACAATACACTTACAACTTCCAAATTTAAAGCAATACTTACTTTGTGACGTGAACATTTGTCAGAAGAAAGCCACTCGATTGTGACAAGCGGCTGGATATCTCATTATATATGGGTCTACGTCGTTGTCGCTTTTCTAATTCCATTAACGAATCGATTCTCAATTTAATCTCGAAGGAAGGAATGTAAACAAGTTCAAGAAGCACGACCGACTGCTTCTTTCCATAAGCATGTTGTAACTGGACTTGGTTCCTATCCCGAGTCGGCGGCTTATTCCTCTTTGCGGAACTTTTTTTTTTAAGCATAAAACCCAAGAGTGAAGATTCCGCTTGTCCCCTTTCACAATAAAATGCCATTGACTGGAATTTCTTCAAGCAAGCCCCAACCATTTTTATCAGGAATGATCGTTTGAAACTCGACAAAATACGAGATGATCATTAGTTATCTTCATTTTATTGAAAAGCTGATCCTTCCTCACGGATGACTGGAAATAAAAGTCATGAGAACAGAGAGCAACAATTATCTGGCCAGATGAATCCAGTTAAAAACACTCCATATTTAATCATTTTAAGTCGAAAACAAGAGAAGCGAGGTATATTCTGTACTTTGAATATCATAACAATGAGTTCTTATGTTGACGTGTTTTAATTTTTTGCATTTTTTTATACTTACAGCATCCCCCTTGTATAATGCCACAAATTAAAGCAATGTATCAAAAAAATATTATATTTTTAAATATTATATATTTAAATATTTTTAAATCTAGTACCGAAACACTGAAGTTCAATTAAACTAAAATCCTTTATTTGGAAAAAAAAATTACATTATTTTTATGAACCTCATGAATGCAACTCATGCCACAGCTATTTTATTTAAATTGCACGCACAGTATTTCTATACGACTCGTCTTCATTACAGGGATTTTAGGTAGCAAGTGGGGTACACCCTGGATTGGTCAAATGAAATCCTGTAGATCAGGGGGTCTCAAACTCTATTTACCTCGGGGCCACTAGAGGCAGTCTGGCTGAGGCTGGGCAGCAGCTTTGGCGCACACGCATCTTCTTCTTCTTCTTTTCCTTTCGGCTTGTCCCGTTAGGGGTCGCCACAGCGTGTCATCTTTTGCCATCTTAGCCTATCTCCTGCATCTTCCTCTCTAACCCCAACTGCCCTCATGTCTTCCCTCACCACATCCATAAACCTTCTCTTTGGTCTTCCTCTCGCTCTTTTGCCTGGGAGCTCCATCCTCAGCATCCTTCTACCAATATACTCACTCTCTCGCCTCTGAACATGTCCAAACCATCGAAGTCTGCTCTCTCGAATCTTGTCTCCAAAACATCCAGCTTTGGCTGTCCCTCTAATGAGCTCATTTCTAATCCTATCCAACCTGGTCACTCCGAGCGAGAACCTCAACATCTTCATTTATGCCACCTCCAGTTCAGATTCCTGTTGTTTCTTCAGTGCCACTGTCTCTAATCCGTACATCATGGCCGGCCTCACCACTGTTTTGTAAACTTTGCCCTTCATCCTAGCAGACACTCTTCTGTCACATAACACACCAGACACCTTTCGCCAGCTGTTCCAACCTGCTTGGACCCGTTTCTTCACTTCCTTACCACACTCACCATTGCTCTGGATTGTTGACCCCAAGTATTTGAAGTCATCCACCCTCGCTATCTCTTCTCCCTGTAGCCTCACTCTTCCCCCTCCACTTTTCTCATTCACGCACATATATTCTGTTTTACTTCGGCTAATCTTCATTCCTCTCCTTTCCAGTGCATGTCTCCATCTTTCCAATTGTTCCTCTGCATGCTCCCTGCTTTCACTGCATATGACAATATCATCTGCGAACATCATGGTCCAAGGGGATTCCAGTCTAACCTCATCTGTCAGCCTATCCATTACCACTGCAAATAGGAAGGGGCTCAGAGCTGATCCCTGATGCAGTCCCACCTCCACCTTAAATTCCTCTGTCACACCTAAGGCACACCTCACCATTGTTCTGCTGCCATCATACATGTCCTGTACTATTTTAACATACTTCTCTGCCACACCAGACTTACGCATGCAGTACCACAGTTCCTCTCTTGGTACTCTGTCATAGGCTTTCTCTAGATCCACAAAGACGCAATGTAGCTCCTTCTGACCTTCTCTGTACTTTTCCACGAGCATCCTCAAGGCAAATAATGCATCTGTGGTACTCTTCTAGGCATGAAACCATACTGTTGCTCGCAGATACTTACTTCTGTCCTGAGTCTAGCCTCCACTACTCTTTCCCATAACTTCATTGTGTGGCTCATCAACTTTATTCCTCTATAGTTCCCACAGCTCTGAACATCCCCTTTGTTCTTAAAAATGGGAACTAGAACACTTTTCCTCCATTCTTCAGGCATCTTTTCGCCTGCTAGTATTCTGTTGAATAAGTTGGTCAAAAACTCCACAGCCATCTCTCCAAATTGCTTCCATACCTCTACCGGTATGTCATCAGGACCAACTGCCTTTCCAGTTTTCATCCTTTGTAGTGCCTTTCTGACTTCCCCCTTAGTAATCATTTCCACTTCCTGGTCCTTCACTCTTGCCTCTTCAACTCTTCCTTCTCTCTCATTTTCTTCATTCATCAACTTCTCAAAGTATTCTTTCCATCTATTTAGTACACTACCGGCACCAGTCAACACATTTCCATCTCTATCCTTAATCACCCTGACCTGCTGCACATCCTTCCCATCTCTATCCCTCTGTCTGGCCAACCTGTAGAGATCCTTTTCTCCTTCTTTCGTGTCCAACCTGGTGTACATGTCTTCATATGCCTCTTGTTTAGCCTTTGCCACCTCTACCTTTGCCCTACGTCGCATCTGGATGTACTCCTTTCGCCTCTCCTCAGTCCTCTCAGTATCCCACTTCTTCTTCGCTAATCTCTTTCCTTGTATTACTCCCTGTATTTTCGGGTTCCACCACCAAGTCTCCTTCTCCCCTTTCCTACCAGATGACACACCAAGTACTCTCCTGCCTGTCTCTCTGATCACCTTGGCTGTCGTCGTCCAGTCTTCCGGGAGCTTCGGTTGTCCATCGAGAGCCTGTCTCACCTCTTTCCGGAAGGCCGCACAACATTCTTCCTTTCTCAGCTTCCACCACATGGTTCTCTGCTCTACCTTTGTCTTCTTAATCTTCCTACCCACCACCAGAGTCATCCTACACACTACCATCCTATGCTGTCGAGCTACACTCTCCCCTATCACTACTTTACAGTCAGTAACCTCCTTCAGATTACATCGTCTGCACAAAATATAATCTACCTGCGTGGTTCTACCTCCGCTCTTGTAGGTCACTATGTGTTCCTCCCTCTTCTGGAAATAAGTGTTCACTACAGCCATCTCCATCCTTTTTGCAAAGTCCACCACCATCTGCCCTTCAAAGTTCCTTTCCTGGATGCCGTACTTACCCATCACTTCTTCATCGCCCCTGTTTCCTTTACCAATATGTCCATTACAATCTGCACCAATCACAACTCTCTCGCTGTCTGGGATGCTCAGAACTACTTCATCTAGTTCCTTCCAGAATTTCTCTTTCAACTCTAGGTCACATCCTACCTGTGGTGCATAGCCGCTAACCACATTATACATAACACCCTCAATTTCAAATTTTAGTCTCATCACTCGATCTGATACTCTTTTCACCTCCAAGACATTCTTAGCCAGCTCTTCCTTTAAAATAACCCCTACTCCATTTCTCTTCCCATCTACTCCGTGGTAGAATAATTTAAACCCTGCTCCCAAACTTCTAGCCTTACTACCTTTCCACCTGCTCTCTTGGATGCACAGAATATCAACCTTTCTCCTAATCATCATGTCAACCAACTCCTGTGCTTTTCCTGTCATAGTCCCAACATTCAAAGTCCCTACACTCAGTTGTAGGCTCTGTGCATTCCTCTTTTTCTTCTGACGCTGGATCCGGTTTCCTCCTCTTCTTTGTCTTCGACCCACAGTAGCTGAATTTCCACCGACGCCCTGCAGGTTAGCAGTGCCGGGGGCGGGCGTTGTTAACCCGGGCCACGACCGATCCGGTATGGGATTCTTTAGATGAACGCTCATATTTGTTTGGCACAGTTTTTACGCCGGATGCCCTTCCTGACGCAACCCTCTGCATTTATCCGGGCTTGGGACCGGCCTACAGATTGCACTGGTTTGTGCCCCCATAGGGCTGCATTCTTTGGCGCACACGCATGTGCGTGCAATTTAAATTCTTTTGAAAAATACAATCTTTTCAAACATTTTATTTTTTTTTACACAAAACGAGATAAACAAGGGATTTGGTGTAAACAAATTGTGTGCAAAACTACTATTAAAACTCTCCATGGCGACACTGCAGCAACTTTCACTCAATGAAAAATGTTCTTTTCTTGCATCAAGCCTGATTGTCAATGCCCCGAAGAGCCAAACACCCCACTGTGATCAGTAGGTTCTTCAGCTCCACTCACAACACAGTGAACGTGCACTTTGCATAAAACTTAAAGGCCGCACTAATATCAAACTTTAGTTGTAACATAGGGGCCACAAAATATCATCTTTGGGGTACCTGCTGTTGATAATCATTGACTCAAACCCACAATTACAATTCAAAGTCCAAAATTATCCTGAAATGTTTTTGGAATGTGGGAAAAAGTCAGAAAAGCCCAATAAAATGCACACAAGTACATGAAGAAATGCAAATTTAACAATCAAGCAGATTCAACCCCATAATTTAAGGATAAAGAGGCAGACATCCTACCATTACTACATATTTTTTCAATCAGATGGTCAGACAAGCAGTGGAATGAGACAGTTTTGCTTTTGATAATTTTATTGCTCAGTCACACATTCATGCAGTCCGGTCCTCATTTGGAAGCTCACAATGGAAGAGCAACTCAATTTGACCCATTTCTAATAAATTATATTTACTGTTACTCATGAGCAAAATGAAGTCTGACCATAAAACTTAACTTTACAAGAAGGCATATGTAACAAAACCATTTTTATGAACCCTTTGTGGAATACGTAGCATTTGCATATTACCCTCATGGTGCTCTTGATGGCCAGCAGTGACGGGTTGTAATTCAAATGTCATCTGATGAGCAAATTGGTTTCCTTACAGTTATAAATCCTCATTGTGAAGGAACAAAAAATACTGTACACTTCATATGTAAATTTTCACGTGTAGGTTTATGTACTTAAGTATACAAAGATTTACTGTTCACAGTTCGATCAAACATGCTGAATACAGGAGAATCCTAAGGCCTTCATGACTTCTTTAACCAATTGCAGACTGAGCTGTAATGTTCCAAACTATCTTCAACTAGTGTAGTGGCGGCTTTGATTAAATCCAGCTTGGTTATAACTATGGCCGCCATGTTGAAAAAACTGTTCAAATTGTCCTCTTTGGTTAAAATTCTGGCCTCCTCTCCCTCCCCAGCCTCCTCCTTGTCCTCCTCGGCTTCCTCTTCCCCTGCCTCCTCTAATGCCGCCTCTCTCTTGATGCCAGTTTCCATTCTGGTGGTAATTGTCAACATAGCCTGAATGGTGGCTGGACTCCTGGGGGCCTCCTTGGCTGTTCCCACCTCCTCTATAAGCACCTCTAGTTCCCCCTCCCCCCTGATGGACTCCAGAATCTTGATACTGGCCCTTATTGTAACTGCCTCTCCCTCCTCCAACGCCTTCCCCCCAGCCTCCTTGCACTCTTCCACCCCTGCTGCCACCTCCCCCTCTGCCTCCCCTTTCTCCTCCGCCCCTCTCATAGCCCCCACGACTGCCTTGACAATAATGATCATAACCCCCCCTGCTACCACCCTGTCCACCTCCGCCATAGTGTCCACTACTTTGGGGGGCATCCTGCCGCTTTTGCCATGAAGGCATTTCTGGAGGGGGAGGCTCAATCTCACAAGGGCGGCCTCCTCTGTCTGGCACTCGACCCATTAAAACCTGTGGAGAAGAAAAGAAATATGTATGAAATACATGTTCAACACTGACCGAAAGGTTTTTCTTCTGGTATGGCAGAAGATGGAAAAATTCCACCCCTGATCATGTTTCTCATTTGACCAGTGAAAGCCATGCAGACTGCCTCACAGTACTTTTTCATCAAATCCGCACACGTTGCGTTGCGATGAAGTCATAATTGCATTTGAGCATGACCAACAGCAGACAGTTCTGACACACGAAGTTATATGCCAAATGAAATATAGTGGTACCTCTACTCGCGAACATCTCTCGTAACGAAAAATGCAGGTTCCGAAATGAATGCTCAGAAAAAATAGTCTGTAGTTACAAAAGAAAATTCAGAATATGAAAGGAAAAAAAAACAGCCGCTGGATTCGCAGCCCCCAAATTCCACTGAACGTAAACATCCTGTATCTTTGTTTGTGTGGTGCGATAGAGCTGCTTTCCCACTGGCTACGGGCATAGCATCTTCCTGTCATCAGATTGGCTAGGATGGATGTCAATCTTTACCAATGATGCATATCCTGCATCGTGAGTTCGTGTGGTGCAATAGAGCTCCTCTCCCATTGGCTATCTGCGTAGCATCTTCCTGGCATCCCATGAACTACGAGGGACGTCAATCTTTACCCAAGATGCTTTTCCTTTCCCTTGGACACTCGACTTTCACTGAAACAGGCTCGGGTTGTCAAAACCTAACGGACAACTTTTTTGTGTTATTTTCAAGTTTATTAATCTTTCTTCCCCACGGTACCCAAGAAATGGAATTGTGTTCGTGCATACGTTCGTATGTATGTTTTCTCGTGGCTGTCAAACATTTGCCTCCTCCATCCTGCACGATCTCTTTTGCTTTTCACTCAGCCTCCTCTTCGCATAGTCGTCCAACGCCAAAGGTAAATGAATATAATTATTATTCTTTCCATTATGTAGTTTGGATGCTTATTTTTGGCAGTGGGGGTGTGGGGTCGGAAGGTGCTTGGAACAAATTATGCTATTTACATGTAAAGTGGGTTTCTACTTGTGAAAAATTCATGTTATGAAATGACTTCCGTAATGGATTAATTTCATAAGTAGAGGAACCACTGTACAAAAACCTACTGTAAACTACAAATTGGCATAACTGGAATGCACAGCAATAATTCAAATCATATAGCATGTCGTGGATGGATGCAATTGCTTCTTCAGTGGAATTCAAACTTTAACTGAATTATTGGGGAGGGAAAACATTTTATAAAAGCAGTGGTTCTCAGCCAAACTACACCAATACTACATCAAGGAATATTAAACTCTCCATCATAATGGAAAACAATAAAATACAGTAACATTGTAGGCTCAAGTGTTAACCAAAAACTATGCAGGTTTTACTCCTGACCAATCGCAATAACGCATATTGATGGCGTCATCATACCTGCCCGAGAATAGAAATGCACCAGCAAACTATGAGCTGTAGCCATATATAGGAATAAAACAGATATACGGCATGCTTCTGTGAACGTCGTGCCTATGGTGGGGGCATAGGTAAGAGAACAGGAAGAGAAAAGTAGGGATTGTCATGAAGGAAGGGCAAGAGTGGTGAAAGAAGAAAAAAAGATGCTGGGGGACTGGCAGTTCACACTTGTGTAGTCCCCAATTTTCACTTAGACTCCAGTAAATAAGCAACAATATCACAAGGATGAGAACTGCCAAATGCTAAAATAAAACGATGTGTTTAATGGTACAGCAGGCATTTTACCTCAAACTGACTCCGACCATGTTACCATGGAGACTAAATCGTGAAAATGAGCGAGGCTGAGGTCTTGTTACCAAGGCCGCAAAGCTTTACAACTTCCGCTGTGTAGTCACAAACAGATTAGCTCTGTCTGCTAGTAACATACTACCTTCTTAAGTCAACACAATGTCAGAGTAAAAATAGCAGGTACAGTGATTTAAACAATGTATAAAGACAAAATAGCTCCACAGTAAACACCCCACATGTGAAGAACAACCATGTATGTTATCTCAGGGGTCAGCCAGCGGAAGCCTAAGGTCTAAAATACATTATTTGAAATATGATACAATGATAAAAAAAATATTCCTAATATCCGATATGCTAAAAGTGTTTCTTTTCACCATAGAGTGCTGAATTTGAGTTTTGAGACCAACACATTTTAAAAATTACACAGCTTTGTTTTTTTTTTCGTGTAAATATTTTTTTTTAATCAAATTAACCTTGCTTAAGATCAATATAACCCATTCAAAAAATTTTTACAAATGTTTTTCAGAATCAGAATCACAATTTATATCGCAATATATACCATTTACCGTGGAGGGATTCAATTGATACCAAGACATAGATTTTGCATCTCCCAGCCCTATTGTCATCTCACTCTTAACAGTATGCATAGTTGGAACATGAACACGACACATGGATTTGGGAAAATTTAGGGGGGTGGGGATGGGGTCCAGGATTACATAAAAAATATGCACATGAAAAATAATTCCTATTTTACCAAAAAAAAAAAAAGTAAAATCTATTTTTAGCTAGATCAATGATTCTTTTGTGAACTACTACAGAATTTCCATGTACCACACTGAGAACCGCTGGTACAGAGCAAAATCTAATCGGGTCTGATAACATCCATCCATCCATCTATCAATTTTCTCAGCCGCTTATCCTCATGAGGGTCACGGCAGTACTGGACCCGATCCCAGCTGTTATTGGGCAGGAGGCATGGAACACCCTGAACTGGTTGCCAGCCAATCACAGGGCACATGGAGACAGACAACAGCCAAACTCACAATCACAACAAGGGGCAATTTAGTCTCAAATTCATGCCTGTTTTTGGGATGCGGGAGGAAAACAGAGCCAAGCGAAAACCCAGCAAGCACAGGGAGAACATGCAAACTCCACACAGGCGGGGCCAGGATTGAACCCCATATCTCTGAACTGTGAGGCCAATGTTCTACAGCTGCGCCACATGGCCACCTTCTGATAACATTACATGGCTTAAAAAAAGAAAAGAAAAAAAAAGCAACTGACTTCCTCGGAACTGCAGAGTTGTGTACATCTCACAAAATTAACACTTTTAATTCAACAAAGTACTTCACCTTATTAATGGCACAAGCAGTCTTTTCTCTCAACCTGCCACTGCTTGTGCGAAGGATTTTTGAGAAGTCCAGTCGGGCTGCAAGAAGATGTGCCACAGAGATTTTGCTTTTTGTACTAAGGGAGGAACGTAACGGCTGATAAACTTTAGCCAAATTCCCAGCATGCGTCTGTGGTGGAACAACAACAACAACAAATGTTTGAAATCATATGAGGATAATTTGACCAATCACAGCATGTTTTTTTTATCTTCTGAAGTTGAGCAAAACCACAAGGTGGTGCATACCTTCGCTCTTTCTGACCAACCAAAAGATTGCACTGTCACGTCAAGACGTTTTAACAACATCTTCCTTCTCACATCATACTCATTTACAAGCGCTTGATTGATGGCTTCAATTTTTTCCTGTCAAAGAAAAAAAAAGGCAACAGCATTGACATTTTACTGTAGTATAGGATATTACCCCCCCCCCCCAACGATCTTTTAGAATTTTCATGTAGTTACCATGTGCACGGGTCCAAAGGCTTTCTTCAGCAAAGGCTCTCCTATATGATTTGGTGGTACTCTACTCAAAGCTTCTTTCAGCTACCATATACAGACATACACGGGACAGAAAACAACATGGAGTTTAAGAAAATACAGCAAAAACCTATTGTAGAATATTAAATTGTACTCCCAGGGGAAAATTTTATAGATTTACATTAATCTGACCAAAAGAAAGATAGGGACCAATGTTTTAATTTTTAGGCGAAGTAAAACAAAATGCATTTCTTAATTCATAGACGATGTAACACAAAAACACAATAAACAGTGCAACAAATATAACACTGGCTGATCTGATGAGACGTAACAATAAAAATAAAGGATGTCTGCTTTAGATGGCAGTAGAGTAGCCAAAACATTGCACTGAAGTTGTGACTGAAGTAATAGTAAAAAGAAATCCTCCCAAAAACTTTGAGGAAGAGTAAGATACAATAGTGAAATAATTACTCAAACTACGAGGTAAATAGTAACTTCAGATTGTTTTAACAACACCATAAACCAATAAAAGAAATTACATAAAATGTTAATGCATAAATTTAGATATTTGTGTGTCTGTGGGTGCGTGCGTGCGCAAGCATAGTCAAAACTACAACAAAATATCTGCAATTTACTGCAGTGTTTTATCAAGAAGCGGCACAACTGGTTGGAGTGATGCCCTCAGACAGTTTTGAGGACCGGGGTTCAAATCCAAGCACCGCCTGTGTGGAACTAGCAAGTTCTCCCCATGCCTGCATGAGTTTTCTCCAGGCACACAAGGAGGTTACTGACTGTAAAGTAGTGGTAGGGGAGAGTGTAGCTCGACAGCATAGGATGGTAGTGTGTAGGATGACTCTGGTGGTGGGTAGGAAAATTAAGAAGACAAAGGTAGAGCAGAGAACCTGGTGGTGGAAGCTGAGAAAGGAAGAATGTCGTGCGGCCTTTCGGAAAGAGGAAAGACAGGCTCTCTATGGAAAGCAGAAGCTCCCGGAAGACTGGACAACGACAGCCAAGGTAATCAGAGAGACAGGCAGGAGAGTACTTGGTGTGTCTTTTGGTAGGAAAGGGGAGAAGGAGACTTGGTGGTGGAACCCCATAATACAGGGAGTCATACAAGGAAAGAGATTAGCGAAGAAGAAGTGGGATACTGAGAGGACTGAGGAGAGGCGAAAGGAGTACATCGAGATGCGACATAGGGCAAAGGTAGAGGTGGCCAAGGCAAAATACGAGGCATATGATGACATGTACACCAGGTTGGACACAAAGCAGGAGAAAAGGATCTCTACAGGTTGGCCAGACAGAGGGATAGAGATGGGAAGGATGTGCAGCAGGTAAGGGTGATTAAGGATAGAGATGGAAATGTGTTGACTGGTGGCGGGAGTGTGCTAAATAGATGGAAAGAATACTTTGAGAAGTTGATGAATGAAGAAAATGAGAGAGAAGGAAGAGTTGAAGAGGCAAGTGTGAAAGACCAGGAAGTGGCAATGATTACCAAGGGGGAAGTCAGAAAGGCACTCCAAAGGATGAAAAATGGAAAGGCAGTTGGTCCTGATGACATACCGGTAGAGGTATGGAAGCAATTTGGAGAGATGGCTGTGGAGTTTTTGACCAACTTATTCAACAGAATACTAGCGGGCGAAAAGATGCCTGAAGAATGGAGGAAAAGTGTTCTAGTTCTCATTTTTAAGAACAAAGGGGATGTTCAGAGCTGTGGGAACTATAGAGGAATAAAGTTGATGAGCCACACAATGAAGTTATAGGAAAGAGTAGTGGAGGCTAGACTCAGGACAGAATTAAGTATCTGCGAGCAACAGTATGGTTTCATGCCTAGAAAGAGTACCACAGATGCATTATTTGCCTTGAGGATGCTAGTGGAAAAGTACAGAGAAGGTCAGAAGGAGCTACATTGTGTCTTTGTGGAGTACCAAGAGAGGAACTGTGGTACTGCATGCGTAAGTCTGGTGTGGCAGAGAAGTATGTTAAAATAGTACAGGACATGTATGATGCCAGAAGAACAATGGTGAGGTGTGCCTTAGGTGTGACAGAGGAATTTAAGGTGGAGGCGGGACTGCATCAGGGATCAGCTCTGAGCCCCTTCCTGTTTGCAGTAGTAATGGATAGGCTGACAGATGAGGTTAGACTGGAATCCCCTTGGACCATGATGTTCGCAGATGATATTGTGATATGCAGTGAAAGCAGGGAGCATGCAGAGGAACAATTAGAAAGATGGAGACATGCACTGGAAAGGAGAGGAATGAAGATTAGCCGAAGTAAAACAGAATATCTGAGCGTGAATGACAAAAGTGGAGGGGGAAGAATGAGGCAACAGGGAGAAGAGATAGTGAGGGTGGACGACTTCAAATATTTAGGGTCAACAATCCAGAGCAATGGTGAGTGTGGTAAGGAAGTGAAGAAACGGGTCCAAGCAGGTTGGAACAGCTGGCGAAAGGTGTCTGGTGTGTTATATGACAGAGTCTCTGCTAGGATGAAGGGCAAAGTTTACAAAACAGTGGTGAGGGCGGCCATGATGTACGGATTAGAGACCGTGGCACTGAAGAAACAACAGGAAGCAGAACTGGAGGTGGCAGAAATGAAGATGCTGAGGTTCTCGCTCGGAGTGACCAGGTCGGATAGGATTAGAAATGAGCTCATTAGAGGGACAGCCAAAGTTGGATGTTTTGGAGACAAGATTCGAGAGAGCAGACTTCGATGGTTTGGACATGTTCAGAGGCGAGAGAGTGAGTATATTGGTAGAAGGATGCTGAGGATGGAGCTCCCAGGCAAAAGAGCGAGAGGAAGACCAAAGAGGTTTGTGGATGTGGTGAGGGAAGACATGAGGGCAGTTGGGGTTAGAGAGGAAGATGCAGGAGATGGGCTAAGATGGCAAAAGATGACACGCTGTGGCGACCCCTAACGGGACAAGCCGAAAGGAAAAGAAGAAGAATTGGAGACTCTAAATTGCTCCAAGTTCTGATTGTGAGTGCGCCTGTTGTCTGTATCTATGTGCATTGTGATTGGCTGGCAACGAGTTCAGGGTGTACCCCCCCCTTCTGCCGATGATAGCTGGGATAGGCTCCAGCACTCCTGCGACCCTTGTGTGGATAAGAGTCTCAAAAAATGGATGGATATTTTCTCAAGTTAGAAGTGAGCCGAAATAGCCACGTTTGGGCAAGCAGTACATAAAAACGTATGTATTTGTCTAAATGTAAATAACAGTAGTGTTCTGTTGAATTTACCAACAGGGCTACCACATATGCACAACAAATCAGCCAAACTGGATTATCTAGTTTTACTACCGTATTGTCCGCACGATAAGGCGCACTGCCTTATAAGGTCCATCTTCAATGACTGGCCTATTTTAAAGCTTTTTTCATATACATTGAAGAAAAGGAGTGTTTGAATACCCTGCTATATTGCAAGTTCTGCCACTTAGAAATCATGGAGGGGTCTGAAATTTTCATCGTAGGTGCATGTCCACTGTGAGAGAGATAATCTAAAAAGAAAAATCCAGAAATCACAATCTATGTTTTAAAATTAAACTTAAAAATTTAAAAATTTAAGGGCTTTTTAGGGGCATTCTTAGGGGCTGACACGAAAAATTTAGGGCTGACACGGAAAAAATTTAGGGCCGGCACGAAAAATTTAGGGCCATCGTGGGAAATCAAGAGTAAGGAAAAAAGACTCACCCAATGGTGCCATCAACCGTTCTTGGTTCATCAAATGTTCCAGTACCTCAGTATCTGTGACAGTGATCACCTGTCGCCCCTTGTGGTAGTTCTCATTGATATGACCATTGTAAACGTCTTCACATAACAGTATATAGAAAAACAAATTCTAACTACAATTGCAACAATATACACAAATGTCTTCTACTGATGTCTGTTTCAGCACCCCTACTCTTGCTCCTTAAGCCTACCCAGTGCCTCCTCTATTTGTTGCTGCAGAGGTGCCAAAGTGGCTCTCTTGTTCTTTGATCTGCCTCTGAGTGCATTGGCCTCGGTGATAAACCTCAGATTCCTCTTTTCTTCTGCCTCCTCTCACTGCGTGTCAGCCTTCTCAATAAGTGTTGATATGTCAGTCTCTATTCTGGCTTTTTTGGCTTTGAGGCAGTAGAGATGAAAAGTGGGCAGCGATGCCAAATGTAGCCAGGTACGAAGTCTTCCTTTCCCCACAGTGGTAGTTTTTAGCAATGTCACTGTCTGGGAACATGATTGCAAACACTTTCAAATTATTTTCACAAGATTTGTAACTGTAATGGCTGCAGATCACTTTTAAAGTCCACGCGATCTCTGCCTTTAACGAGTCCGTCTTCGTGTATTGAACTACGTTCATAAAGCCTGACTTCTGGCTGGACATCTGTAGGTGCGCATTAGGGATCGCAACCGGTTACAAATAACCGGTTTCCGTTTTTTTAAAACCGAAACCGGTAATCGGACTTTCGAAATCGGTTAAAATTTCCAATCATTTCTTCCGGTTCCTACTCCACATTGCGCTATTTTTTTCAACATTATTTCCACTTTTTTCAAGTTTCGCTGTTAGAGTAAAGTTGGACTCAAAAGAACATTCAGTTAAATCAAAGAAACATCAAACATGGCATCGAGGAAACGCTCCAAAGTATGGGAGTAAACTTGTTTTTTGGCAGACATCCAAACACTACTCACATAACGGGGGGAACTCTGTGAACTCGTCACTCCGGAAGAGCAACAACAAAAACAGTCCGTGCGGAACCCCGCACCCCAACTCGAGGTCACGTGAGTGAATTATGTAAACACCACTATGGTACCCGTTTTTTGCTACAGCTGTTCGGTGAAAACCGGTTAGGAAAATAAGCGTTTTTTTGCGATCCCTAGTGCGCATGCACTGCTAGTAACACTGCCTGAAGTTGATGCTTCACTATCTTATATTTTAGAAACAGATTCATACCAACGGAAGATGAGAGAGTCTTTGCCAAATCAGCGTGTCTCCTGTTTTTCCGGTGCAACTCCAGCGCTTTGACGCCCATCTTTTCAAGCTGGTAACTCTGCTTGCACAGATGACAGTAAAACATGTGCCGATCTTTTGGATCTCGACGAACCCAGCTCCCAAACTCCTTACTTTCAACCCAAGCTTCTTGAAAAATGCACTTCCCCGTGATACAAGTTGGACCGATGAAAGAACTACGCTATGTCGTGACGATGACGAAGTGAAATGCCTACTCACGGAAACAAACAATGGAATATCGACAAGATGGCGACTAGTTGTCAACACGGTGACTTCCGTTGACAATTTCCGGCTGATTTGGACGCCAGACGGATCGCTATTTTTTTTTTTAAATAAAAGATTAATTCATTTTTTTAGGGAGAATGTTGGCGGTAGAGGTCCTCCCTTTGATTTTTTTTAAATTTAAAGGCCTTTTTAGGGGCCGGTTTTTGCGGATTTTAAGGACTTAGGACCGCGTGCGAACACTGCTAGAATTCTGACCCTCAAGGACCTGTTAGTCTGCCTTAAAAAGTCCACCTCCACTCCATGTATTATGTGAGATCAGAAGCACATGTGTAAGGTCATTAGCTGCATAAAGACACCTGTCTACCCCATACAATTTGTAAGACTCGAACTTGTAACATGGCCAAGACCAAAGAGCTCTCCAAAGACACCAGAGACAAAATTGGACAACTCCACATGGCTGGAAAGGGCTACGGAGAAATTGCCAAGCAGCTTGGTGAAAAAAGGTCCACTGTTGGAGCAATCATTAGAAAATGGAAGAAGCTAAACATGACTGTCAATCTCAATTGGAGTGGAGCCCCATTCAAGATATCACCTTGTGGGGTCTCAATGATCCTTAGAAAGGTGAGGAATCAGCCCGGGACTACACGACAGGACTTGGTCAATGACCTGGAAAGACCTGGGACCACCGTTTCCAAGGTGACTGTTGGTAGTACACTAAGACGTCATGGTTTGAAATCATGCATGGCACGGAAGGTTCCCCTGCTTAAACCAGCACATGTCAAGGCCTGTCTTAAATTTGCCAATGGCCATTTGGATGATACAGAGGAGTTATGGGAGAAGGGTTTGTGGTGAGATGAGACCAAAATTGAACTTTTTGGTCATAATTCCACTAAAAGTTTTGGAGGAAGACGAATAATGAGTTCCATCCCAAGAACACCATCCCTACTGTGAAGAATGGGGGTGGTACCATCATACTTTGGGGGTGTTTTTCTGCACATGGGACAGGACGACTGCACTGTATTAAGGAGAGGATGACCGCAGCTACGTATTGTGAGATTTTGGGGCGCAACCTCTTTCCCTCAGTCAAAGCATTGAAGATGGGTCGTGGCTGGGTCTTTCAATATGACATTGACCCGAATCACACAGCCTGGGAAACCAAGGAATGTCTCTGTAAGAAGCCTATTAAGGTTCTGCCGTGGCCTAGCCAGTCTCCAGACCTAAACCACATGGAAAATCTTTGGAGGGAACTGAAACTCTGTGTTTCTCAGCGACAGAGCAGAAATCTGTCCAATCTAGAGAAGATCTGTGTGGAGGAGTGGGCGCATAGAATAGATTCTACAGTAGCGGTTGGGGTTACATTATGCATCCATTAGATGGGCTGCGCTAAAAGGTCAATATTGATCCATATGTAAGGTCCACCTGATAAGGCACACTGTCAGCTTTTGAGAAAATTAAAGGCTATTGGGTGCACCTTATCGTGAGGAAAAAAAGGAACGTAAAACGGGGAAGCCCAATGAAAGCCACTGTGTGGGGTCAAGTGACTGTTTTTAGATTCCTGAACAAGACTGCAGCAGTCAATATAGAAATCAAAGTCTCAGACACAAAATAAGCATTAATTGATACAAATAGCGAGCGACATTTACGTCATTCTCAAAATAAGTTACTTGAATGAATGAATGCCATTGTCATCATACAAATTGTACAGTTTGTATGAAATTGCAGAGCCTCTCTTGCTTCAGTGCATAGATAAAAGCAAAAAAAAAAAACAAGTGTAAAAAAAAAATACAAAAAGTATTGATATTGAAATCTGTGTGCCTTTGCATCAATAACAGAAGAGAAAACATGAGAGTTTAGGGTGGTGATGGCGCTTTGGGGAAAAAAATGGTTCCTTAGTCTGTTGATCTTTGCTTTTGCGCATATGTAGCGCCTTCCAGATGGCAGGAGCTCAATCAGTTAAGTATCAGTTGTGGAGTTGTGTTGAACTTTTGCGCTCTGCTAAGGCACAGAAAGGAATGTCTGCCTGCCATAGAGGGGAGGGTAGCCAACGATCTTCTGTGCTGCTTTGATTGTTCTCTGAAGCCTCAGTGCTTCTTCACAGTAGAAGCCACAGAACTACACAGCACCATATACTGACAGAAAAAAATTGAAAGTTTTGCGGATTTAAAAAAAATATATATATATCACAGATCCATAATTACTCGGACACTTTTCCGTGACCCTCTTAACGTTGGTGATGTGCATTTCTTCAGATAATCCTTGAGGTGGTTTTACACCTTCATTGGAGTTCAGCTGTGTTTGATTATCCTGACTTGTTTAGGCCTCATACCTGTCTAAAATAAGACCTTACAGATCATTGTGCATGTCAGACCAAATGAGAATCATAAGGTAAAAAGAACTGCTTGAAGAACTCAGAGACAGAATTGTGGCAAGGCTCTGGACAAGGTAACAAAAAAAAAAATCTTCTGCATTCAAGATTTCGAAGATCACAGTGGCATCAATAATCCTTAAGTGGAAGACTTGACTAGAACACTTCCTGGAGCTCGCCTTTGTGCCAAACTGAGCAATCATGGAAGAAGAGCCTAGGTGAGCGAAATAAAGAAGAACCTAATGATAGATCACTGTGGCTGAGTTTCGGGAGATGGGAGAACGTTCTAGAAAGCAAACCATCACAGCAGCCCTTTACCAGTCAGGGCTTTATGGCAGAGTGGCCAGAGGGAAGCCTTTCCTCAGTCCAAGACGGACGGACGGATATTCCAATAAATAAATAAGAAAATAAAGGACTCCAAGATGGTACAAAAAAAAAAAAAAAAAAGATTATCTGGTATGATGAGACCAGTATATCACTTTCTGGACTTAATACTAAGTAGCGCCTGTGGAAAAAAACAGGTACTACTCATCATCCATCCAATAAAGACAGAAATAAAATGAAGAAATTAACATTGCAAAGAGGGACTATGCAGCTAAACTGGAAAAACATCTTTGCTCCAGATTTGAAAAACTTCTACATCATGCACCCACCAAGCTGCACCACTTTTCACTCCACTGTTAAACATCCACGAAAGGGACGTTAAGCAGATCTTCAAACAACAAAGCATCGGGCCCAGACCTTGTGTACCCATTCTTCCTCAAAGTCTGCACAGACCAACTTGCTCCTGTCTACACAAAGATCTTCAACAGGTCTCTAGAACTGTGTGAAGTACCAACCTGCTTCAAATGCCGGACCCCATACCGGTCCCAAAAAAGCAGCAGTCTCAGGTCTTAATGACTACAGGCCTGTGTCTGTGGTCATGAAGTCCTTTGAACGCCTTGTGCTGGACCACCTCAAGAGAGTCACAGGTCCCCAGCTGGACACACTGTAGTTTGCCTATCGAGCTAACAGGTCTGCGGATGTCGTCGTCAACATGGGTCTGCACTTCCTCCTTGAACATCTAGACACTGAAGGAACCTATGCGAGGATCCTGTTAGTGGCTTTCAGCTCTGCTTTTAACGCCATCATACCTGAACTCCTCTCCTCCAAACTTTGCATCAATCCATCTTGGAGGAGCTCAGGCCCAGAAAAGCCAGCGACCTTTCTGGGAGTTCTTGATATATCTCTTTTGCATTGTATCATTTAGGTTGCACTTACAGATGTGGCACTGAACTTTTTTTAAAACAAAGTTTATCAGTGTGAAGTTTCAAAATCTTTTCTTAGTAATGTATTCAATTCACAGATTGAACATGATTTCCAAATGATTAAGGTTTTGGAAAAGCCCAGTCAAAGTCCAGACCTGAATCTGATTGAACATCTGTTGGGATATCTGAGGGCTGTGCACAAGAGTACCACTACAGAGGTACTTTAAAACAGTAGGAGTTTTAGGAATTGCATACAACATTATTGTCCTTTATCTGGTATACTGGAGAGGTGTTCACGTCACGGATGAATACCGTTTTTCACTGATCAGGGAGGCTGGCAGACAGCGTGTGTGGCATTGTGTGGCTGAGCAGTTTGCTGATGTCAACTTTGTGGATTAAGCAGCCCATGGTAAGGGCGAGGTTATGGGATGGGCAGGCCTATGTTTAAGGGAACAAACTGGTGTATTTTGAGGATGGCATTTAGAACGGGCAGAGATCCTGAGGCCCATTCCTGTGCCATTCATTCACAACCATCTTTTTGTGTTTCAGCATGTTAATGCAGGCCCCCATCTTGCAAGGATCTGTACACAATTCCTGGAAGCTGAAAACATGCCAGTTCTTGCATGGCCAGCATACTCAATGGCCATGACACACAATGAGCATGTTTGGGATGATTTGGATCAGTGTATATGACAGCATATTCCAGTTCCTGTCAATATCCAGCAACTTCACAAAGTCATTGAAGAGTGGAGCAACATTCCAAAGACCACAATCAATAACTTGATCAATATTTTTTTTCCTCCTCGGCACACCGTCGCGATCAACCAAAACTGCCGCGCGATAGACTCATTGAGCACCCCTGCTGTAGACTGTCGCACGACTCGTCACTTCGAACTGATCTCTTGCATAATTATCATTGCATTTGTCTGTAACAGAGAACCACAAAGTGCATGCTTTATAAGCTTAACATAATGTGGGGCGTTGATGCACTCTCCAGTCATCCATTCTCTACCGCTTTTCCAGATCGGGTCGCGGGGAAGTCTCTTCAGCGGGGATACCCAGACTTCCCTTTCCCCAGCCACTTATTCCAGCTCTTCCAGAGGGATCCTGAGACATTCCCAAGCCAGCAGAGAGACAGTCTCTCCAGCATGTCCTGGGTCGTCCTCGAGGTGTCTTTCCAGTGGGACATGACCAGGAACACCTCACCAGGGAGGCGTCCAGGAGGCATCCGAATCAAATGCCCCAGCCACCTCATCTGGCTCCTCTCAATACAGAGGAGTCGCAGCTCGACACTGAGCCCCCCCCCCCCCCCCCCCCCCCCGGATGACCGAGCTTCTCAACCTATCTCTAAGGGAGAGCCCGGACACTCTGCCGCTTGTAGCCAGGATGTTGTTCTTTCAGTCATCACCCACAGGTTAGGGTAGGAATGTAGATTGACTGGTAAATTGAGAGCTTTGCCTTAGCTCCCTCTTTACCACAACGGACCGATACAAAGTCCACATCACTGCAGACACTGCACCAATCCGTCTGTCGATCTCCCACTCCATTCTTCCCTCACTCGTGAACAAGACCAAGATATTTGAACTCCTCCACTTGGGGAAGGATCTCATCCCCAGACCTGAGATGAGGTCTGGAGAGGGCGCGCCACCCTTTTCCGACTGAGGACCATAGTCTCGGATTTGGTGGTGCTGAGTCTCATCCCAGCCGCTTCACACTCTGCTGCGAATCGCTCCAGTGAGAGCTGGAGATCACGGCTTGATGAAGCCAACCACATCATCTGCCAAGAGCAGAGATGCGATGCTGAGGCCACCAAACCAGACACTCTCTACGCCTCGGCTCCGCCTAGAAATTCTGTCCATAAAAGTTATGAACAAAATCAGTGACAAAGGGCAGCTTTGCCAGAGTCCAACTCTCACCGGAAATGAGTCTGACTTATTGCCGGCAATGCGGACCAAACAGTGGTCGTACAGGGACCGAACAGCTTGTATCAGGGGATTCGGTACCCGATACTCCCGAAGAAGCCCCCACAGGACTCCCCGAGGGACATGGTCAAATACCTTCTCCAAGTCCACAAAACACACGTTGACTGGTTGGGCAAACTCACATGAACCCTCGAGGATCCTGCCAAGACTGTAGCGCGAAAACCACATTGCTCCTCCTGAATCCGAGACTCAACTTCCCGACGGACCCTCCTCTCCAGTACCCCTGAGTAGACTTTACAGGGGAGGCTGAGAAGTGTGATCCCTTTATAGTTGGAACACACCCTCCAGTCACCCTTCTTGTAAAGGGGGACCACCACCCCAGTCTGCCTATCCAGAGACACTCCCCGATGCCACCAAGGAGCTTTTTAACCACCTCGGTGACCTCAACCCCAGAGATAGAAGATCCCACCTCACAGCACCCAGACTCAGGTTCTTCGTGGGAAGGCGTGTTGGTGGAATTTAGGTCTTCTAAGTATTCTCCCCACTAACTCGCAACATCCCGAGATGAGTTCAGCAGCACCCCGTCCCCACCATACACAGTGTTGACGGTGCAATGCTTCCCCCTCCTAAGACGCCGGACAATGGACCAGGATTTCCTGGAA
This sequence comes from Syngnathoides biaculeatus, assembly GCF_019802595.1. NCBI lineage: Eukaryota > Metazoa > Chordata > Actinopteri > Syngnathiformes > Syngnathidae > Syngnathoides > Syngnathoides biaculeatus. Next base: position 25,137,831 of record NC_084651.1, read on the forward strand.
GCCGTCCTGACGTCTTTCTCCATGGCTTCACTGAACTCATCCCACGCCTGGGTTTTTGCCTCTAGATCACCAAAGCCGCATTCCGGTTGGCCAGCTGATACCCATCAGCTGCCTTGGGAGTCCCACACTCTTAACAGCTCTAAATGAAGACTGCATCTTAGACAACAGTGACTCTTATAAGGAATAGTTCCTATTAACAATCTATTGTTCTTTGTTTGTTAGTTTGTTCTGAATGTCGTACCAGGGTGGCACCGACTGCCAGAGACAAATTCCTCGTGTGTTGTTACATACTTGGCCATTAAACCAGATTCTGAACTTTGGTTTTGTCATCTAGTCAATATCATGTTTTTTATCCATTTGGTTTACCTTTATTACTTCTTATTAGTGCTTTAACAGTACAACTGTGTGTATATTGTATTTCACCAAACTGACCTTCTTCTCAATGCCACTAAAGAACTGGAACATGCCAATGTTGGCTGGAGGTTTGGACATGCCAAGTGCCATGCAGATGCTCTTTAGTTCCTGGAAGGCAGGGCTACCAGACTCCTGGGCCTTCATCTGGGGTCTGTTTACGAGGATCATCTTTGAAGCCTCAAGCTCAGACACCAGAAAAGCTGAGATGAAAATGACACTTGGTTATTATTTCAGGCATATTCAAATGTGTGTACCTTGCTTGTTCCAATTGAGCCATCGACTGTGGGAGAAATTATTTGTCAAACATAACATAAAAGCTGGCTTTCAAATTGACAAAGCTACTCTATGTGGCACCGGAGCAACAATACAGAGCGGCTCTATTCCAAAAATATAAAAGAGTAATGTCTAGAAAAATGCTTACAAAATTTAAAAAAAAAAAAAAGTTCCCTCTATCTTCAGTGTATGGAATAACGGTGTACTAGTTTCTCAAAACTATCAGTCACCTGGATTTACACTGCATGTCCAAATGCCCACTTCTTATTTAATGCCGCAAGACAGGTGTGGCAACAGAAAAATCAATCCACGAGTGTGGCACAAAAGACTGGAAAAATGCACCAGAATTAATAGTTACTTTGAGGAGGGAACAACTTAGTTTGGATTTGAAATGCTTCTTTGAGTGACACCAGCCCTGGAACTCCCCAAAATTAAATGTATATTTCAGGTAACACATAACCCCATATCACAGTTTACATTCAGGGAACATTTGAACCACCCCTTTTATGCAGATGCCCAAATTCCATTTAAATGGGAACTATGCTTTTGCTTTAGTTTAAACAGCTGCGTTTTTATTCTGCTTCTGTTGTTTGGACAGAAAAGTCTGTATACATCACAGAGCATGTATTTTGATGTCCAAATAGCATTGACACATACATCTGTTTGCTTCATTTATGCTGCAGTGTCACTGGCAAATATTAATCAAATTTTGATCCATAGTCAGAATACACTAGATTATCATCTGAATATCACACTCCAGGCAGGGTTTTATTTCTTTATGCTGCCATGACACAAACCCAAATTGTGCCACTTAGTTTGAAAAAAAAAAAAAAAAAAATCAAAACTTTGGCACTTGAACTATGCAGTGTAAATTGAGCCGAAGAGACGATTTATGCGACAACAAAATTACCAATACTGATAGCATACAGAGCAGCAGCAGACAGTCATTCTTGTTGAGAAGCCTTTGGGTAACATCTCCACTTGTGAGAACGGAGTAAGGACATGAGACCTCTGACAAGAGTCCGCTCATCTCCAGCTGGAAGCCCTCTGACTCACTTGGACCTGTAATGGGTAAAAGAGCAACTATCTTGCATTTTTCTACATGTGAAATTAAAAACAAATATTACAAAACAAAAATGTTCTACATATCTACAGGATCTTGCAAGGTGTTTAAACAGAATTGCAACCATGTGACCATTGTTTGGTTGCATTTTCATTACTCTTTATTCAATTTCAAATGCATTTTTAGGGTATCTAAAATATAAAAAAGGCACCACGGTGGAATAGCTGTAGAGCATTGGCCTCACATTTCTGAAGACTGGGGTTCAAATCCCGGCCCTGCCTGTGTGGAGTTTGCATATTCTCCCCGTGCCTGTGTGGGTTTTTCTCCGGGCACTCCGGTTTCATACTACATCCCAAAAACATGCAAAAATAATTGGGCACTCTAAATTGCGCCTCGGTGTGATTGTGAGTGAGACTGTTGTTTGTCTCCATGAGCTCTGCAACTGGCTGGCAACCAGTTCAGAGTGAACTCTGACTCCTGCCCGATGACAGCTTGGATAGGGACCGGCACTTCCATTACCCTCATGAGGGTAAGCAGGTCAGAGAATGGATTAAATATAAAAATGACATACATACAAAACATATCTAAGAAACTTATGGAACATCCTAAACATATACACTACCACTCTGTCTCTCTCTCTCTTACACATCACACACAGACACGCGCGGAGTGCTAAGAATTGAATCCCCACCTTCAGACTACACATGACAACATCCGAACAATTCACACTCACGCCTCCGGCCAATTTAGAGTCTTCAATCAACCTATCACGCACATTTTGGGGATATGGGAGGAAACCCACAAAGGCACAGGGAGAGCATGTAAACTCCACACAGGTGATGCTGGGATTTGAACCTTGGTCCTCAAAACTGAGGCAGATGATCCTCATCAACCATGACCACCATCGTATGACAATGTAATCTAATTTCAAGTCATTGACAATTTCCTCCAGGAATTGGAATGAGTTGAACAAAACTTTTACTCCATTTATTTATTTATTATGTGCTACTATTTTGGAAGAAGCACATGAAATCTTACTGTTTGTGGCATGGACATTCTCTTCCAGTTTGCAGTGAAGTCTGAGCTCTGACACAATCCAAGCACAAAGCTTTGTAAACTCCGGCGAAGCAGCCCCACCATTTACAGCTGACTCCAGAACCCCGTCTTCCAACAGTGGGCCTTGATACCTAATGACAACAACACCCATTAAATTTTGGCTGGAGACGGACAGTCTATTTTATCCTCATCAGCGCAGCTAATTAGTTAAGACTAACGTTATTTTTAAATTGAGAGCGCGTAAACTAAAACCTGCTGCCAAATTTGACTTAAATGAGTTAAAAAGGATATGTGCCATCGTGACATAAGGGAGCTGCCCTAAATCGCAGCAACAATCAACAGCAGTTTCGTTTCAAAATTGACAAGGATTATAGTTTGTATATACACAAGATCTAGTCCCTCTGTTGTTACGATGATAGAAAGGGCATAAATCTAGCTCTTAATTAAATGACGTTAGCTTCAACACCGGGTTTGTTGTGAGCTAAAGCAGACACGTCACTCCATTGCTAAATTCATGCAGCCACTTGAAATCCCGACTCTTTATTTGTTGAGTAACATAGTGCTTACCCTAAATCTTCAAGAGAGACGATAATATCATTCTCCATACTGATAACGTTTGTGTCTGCTCTAAAATTAGAAAATGTCAACCACACTTATGTCTACGTGGGGGCTGACTGCGGTCGACTTCTTCGCTGGTTGTATTGCTGTTCAGCAACCGGTCGATTGGGCAGAACACCACCAACTCGTAGTCTTCTTCTTCTTCTACTTCTTCTTCTTCTTCTTCTTCTTCTTCAACTTCTACTCCTCGTCCTCCTCTTCCACCTCTTTTCGGTTTGTCCCGTCAGGGGTCGCCATAGCGCATCATCTTTTTCCATGTTCCTGCATCTTCTTCTATTACCAACAGCTCTCGTCTTCCATTTCAGGATCCATCGACGTTCTCTTTGGTCTTGTTATTAAATTACAGAATTAAAATAAACGGGGAAAGAAGGAAACAAAACAAAATTTAAAAAACTATGTAGAAAAATAAGGTTACTTTAAATCCATCCATCCATTTTCTTTGCCGCTTATCCTCACGAGGGTCACGGGTAGTGCTGGAGCCTATCCCAGCTGTCAACGGGCAGGAGGTGGATACACCCTGAACAAGTTGCCAGCCAATCGCAGGGCAGATTGAGACAAACAGCTGCACTCACAATCACAGCTAAGGGCAATTTAGAGTGTCCATTTAATGTCATATGTTTTTGGAATGTGGGAGGAAACCAGAGTGCCCGGAGGAAACCCAAGCAGGCACGGGGAGAACATGCAAACTCCACACTGGCGGGTCCGGGATTGAACCCAGGACCTCAGAACTGTGAGGCCAACGCTTTACCAGCTGACCCACCGTGCTGCCAGGTTACTTTAAATAACAGTAAAATGGGCATTTAATTTTACATATAATGGAAGATTAGAGTAGAAGGTTCTTGTGATTATAATCTCTTGTTCCATAATACCTGAAGAATAGTGTACAATGTACGTTGACAAAATATTGGTGATTTCATAATGATATTTTGTCCTTTTTGACAGACATGCCTAATCTAAATTGTCTTGCCAGTCATCTTTGTCACGACCAAGAAATCCATGGAAAATGACTTAGATGTCAGAAATTAGTGAACCCTAAAAGAAGTCAAAAGACAACATTTTGTATGCTACATAATTACATTATGAAATTTTGCTTTCTAATAAGGCAAACACACCTTACTAAAGTTACATATTGTTACATTGTGGTACATAGTAGTTGAAATATAGGAGAGTCCTCGGTTCCATCTGCGTTGGCGGTCGTGAGATGCTGCAAGCGGACCTGGGAGCTAGCCAAAAGGATGCTGTTGTGAATGGGTAGCACCTACAAGACTGCGGCAGATCGCAAGAGGAGGAGGGCACCGACATACAAGGTGGGACAACGCGTCTGGTTGTCCACAAGGAGCCTTCCACTTCGGACGGAGTCCCGCAAGCTAACTCCCAGGTTTGTGGGTCTATTCCCCATCACCAAAGTAATTAATCCGGTCGCTGTCTCCTTGAAGCTCCCCAGGTCTATGAGAGTCCATCCCACGTTCCACGTGAGCCTGCTCAGGCCAGCTTGCCCTTCTCCGTTAGTCCCTCCGGCCAAATCCCCCTCCGCCCCCCTGGGGAAGGTTGATGGAGACCCGGTGCACTCAGTGGGTCAGCTCCTGTCATCCTGCCGGAGGGGGATCGGGGTCCAGTACTTGGTGGACTGGGAGGGATACGGCCCAGAAGAGCATTCCTGGTAGATCCCAAGCTCATTATGGACTTCCACGTATCCCACCCTGGGGTGCCTGTGCCATCTGGGGCTGGCCGTTAAAGGGGGGGGGTGGTACTGTCATGATCCTACCAGACCGAACCCTGTCTGTGGAGGTCCCAGGACACACCGGCAGTCATCAGGAGGCCCACACCTGCGCCTCATCCCCAGTAATTATCTCCAGTCCTTATAGGAACCAGCGGATGGTCTGGCTTTGCCAGATCATTGCCATTGATGCCTCATTCACGCACTTCTTTGAGTCTGATATCGACTCCCGGCGTACCGACCCCTGCCTGTCTCCCAAACTGCCCTGTAAGCCTGACGTCATGATCACTGCGGCTCTCATGGACTGCCTGCCTGGTTACCGACTCTGGACTGAATTAAGATATTTCCCGAACTGCCTTCATGTTTCCCGAGTTGTGCATGTGGGTCCAACGCCACGTTCTGGTCATGACAGCAACATGTAACACGAATTATCAAGAAAACTAGTTGTTGGTTGAGCTAGTCAAAGCAACTTAGTTGTGCATGAGTGTTCGTGCCTCTTTTTTTTTAAAACAACAATTTAAAAAAAAACTATCTACGGAGACCTACGGTGGCATGGGAGAGGGCAGGAGGCGTTCTGTCGCAAAAACTTTGGGCTATCTCAAAAAAAAAAAATTCTTCTGTCACAATAACCTATGACTTTTGACTCTTTCTAATGGCGTTAATGTAGATATGTTTATATGTGGGAACACGGTGGAGCAGCTGTAAAGCGTTGGCCTCACACTTCTGAGGTTCACTCCCACCCTTGCCTGTGGAATTTGCATGTTCTCCCCATGCCTGCGTGGGGTTTCTCCGGGCACTCCGGTTTCCTCCCACATCCCAAAAATATGCAGCATTAATTGGAGACTCTAAATTCCCCGTAGGCGTTACTGTTGTCTGTCTCCATGCCCCCTGCGATTGGCTCGCAACCGGTTCAGGGTGTACCCCGCCTCCCTCCCGATGATAGCTGGGATAGGCACCAGCACTCCGGTGACCCTTGTGAGGATGAGTGGCTCAGAAAATGGATGGATGGATGGATGGATGGATGTTGATTATATGTATGTATGTGTAAATCCTGACCATTAAAAATGCAGTTCTTATTGCACTTCAGTATTGATTGGGGATTGTACCAGTTTTGAGAACTCATAGCACTCATATTTAACCCAAGTCCATGTCCATCTTCCAACATCATCCTACCATGCTATCATCGTGCAGGAGGCGGGGTACACCCTGAACTGGTTGGCAGCCAATCGCAGAGCACACAGATACAGACAACAGTTGCACTCACCAAGGGGAAATTTAGAGTCTCCATTTAATGCATGTTTTCGGGATGTGGGAGGAAACCGGAGTGCCCAGAGAAAACCCACGCAGACACGGGGAGAACACGCAAAGTCCACACAGGAGGGCAGGATTTGAACCATGGTCCTCAGACCTGTGAGGCCAACGCTCTCCAACTGTTCCACTGTGCCGCCTTTATAAAACATATTTTTTATATATGAATAATAATGCATTGATGAAAAATACAAATGGATCTAGGTTTCCCTTCCTCGGTGTGATGGTCTGCGCTGCTGAAAAGTCTTCTTGTGATTAATGCGCATGCGTGTATATTTTGTAAACCTCCGGCCAGTCTCAAACCTCCGCATCCATGCTTCAACATGTGTCATTCGACAACTTGTCGCCGAGTGTTCACGTTTGCTATGGACATCTCAGAAAGACGAACACAGTGAACGTAGATATATGTGTATACTTTTGTTTTTAAGTTAGGTTAGAGTTACGGTTAGGATATAACGTATGTTAACTCGCTCTATGTAGAAGAAGGAGAACTCTGAGAGCAGGGAATTTCCCAGTAACCGTCTACTCTGTACCCATAGTTCCCCTGTTAGTCAAGCCTGTGCATTAATCACAAGGGGACTTTTCAGCATGGGGGAGCCCTCAGACCGTCACACCGGTCAATGGGGTCCCCCTCTGGAGCCCGGCCTGGAGGTGAGGCTCGAAGGCAAGCACCTGGTAGCCACTCCTATACAACCTGAAAGGCAAATGTCGGTCCCCCGTTCCATTGGTTCACCACCAGTGGGAGGGGCCATATCAGTTGGGTGCAGTGCGAGCTGGGTGGTGGGCGAAGGCAGGCACCTTGCCAATCCCTTCCCTGGCTACAAAAGCTGGCTATAGGGATGTGGAAGATCACCTCTCTGGCAGGAAAAGAGCCCAACCAAGTCTGTGAGGTTGAGAAGTTGTGACTAGATATAGTCTGACTCGCCTCCACACACAACTTGAGCTCTGGTACCAGCCCTCTCTTCCACTCTGGACTTGCCCAAGGTGAGAGGCACCAAGGAGGTGTGGGTATACTGATTGCCCTGAGGATCTGTGCCTGAACATTGGAGTTCACCTCAGTTAATGAGAGGGTAGTCTCACCCCACCTTCGGATGGAGGGACAGGTCATTTTTGTGTCTTTGCACCAAACAGCAGTTGAGATTACTCACAATTCTTTGAGTTCTTATAAAGCACTTCTGCTGGAGACTCCTGGGGATGCTGTCAACCTGAAGAAGGAGTCCTATCAGGCCTTTTCAGCTTGTGGGACACCTGAGGCACCTGATGGGTACCAGCTGCCCAAGCAGAACGCAGCTTTGGAAGGTCACTGAACCAAAAACTCAAAGGTCATGGGAAAAAAAAATCCAGACGGTTTTGAGGAAATTCTGGTCTACCACCTGGTGTCTCAAGTCTGGGATGCAGTGCAGTATCAACACTGTGTATGGTGAGGGTAGGATGCAGGTGACTTCGACTCGGGATGTTGTGAATCGGTGGGGATGCTTCGAAGACCTCGTCAATTTCATCGACATGACTTTCCATGAGGAAGTAGAGTCTGGGGTCTCTGAGCCAAGCTCTCTTAACTCTCAGATTGAGGTCACCGGGGCTCCTTGGTGGTAAGTCCCTGGGGGTGGATGAGGTTTTCCCAGTGTTCCTAAAGGTTATTGATGTTGTGGGGCTGGTTGACACGCCTCTGTTGCATCCCGTGGAGATCGGGGAAAGTGCCTCTGAATTGGCAGATTGGGGTGGTGGTTCCCCATGTTAAGAAGGGGGACCGGAGGGTGTGTTTCAACTATAAAGGGTTCATACTCCTCATTCTCCCCAGTAAGATCTATTTAGGGGTACTGGAGAGGGGGGGTCCATCAGAAAGTTAAATCCCAGATTGTTGTTTTCGTGCTGACTGTGGAACTGTGGACCAGCTCTACACCCTCAGCAGGGTCCTCAAGGGTGCATGGGAATTCGCCCAATCAGTCTATGTGTTTGTGGGCCTGGAGAAGGTGTTTGACCGTGTCCCTCAGGGAGTCCTGTGGGGGTTTTTTGGGAGTATGGGATACCGAATTCTCTGATGTAGACTGTTTGCTCCCTGTATGACTGCTGTCACAGTATGGTCCGCATGGCGGGCAGTAAGTCTGATTCATCTCCGGTGAGATTTGGTGTCAGATTTAAATAGCCTAACTCTCTATTTAAAAAAAGGCTGGACTCTGCCAAGGCTGCCATTTTTCACCGATTCTATTCATAACTTTTATGGAAAGAATTTCTAGGCACGGCTGAGACATCTTTGCTTTTTGCAGATGATGTGGTTTTGTTGACTTCATCAAGCCATGATTTCCAACACTCACTGGAGCAGTTTGCAGCAGAGTGTGAAGCAGCTGGGATGAACAAGACCTCCAAATGTGACGCATGTTCTTTATCGGAAAAGGCTGGCACGCCCTCTCCAGGTCAGGATGAGTTCCTCCCCCAAGTGGTGAACTTCAATTTTTTTGGGGGGTTTTGTTCACGAGTGAGCGAAGAATGGAACACGAGATCGACAGGCAGATTGGTGCAGCATTTGCAGTGATGCAGACTTTGTATCAGTCTGCTATGGTAAAGAAAGAGCTAAGTCGAAAGGTGAAACTCTCAATTTACCGGTCAATCTAGGTTCTGTTATTGAATAATGTCGAAGTGAGTCCAACTGTACTTTTTAACATCGGTGATATTTATTTCACTTTTTAACCGCCAACTTGTCTGCCACTAGCTCCCTTCCTTAGCGTCCTCCCTCGTCGCTCACCACATCTCCCCTTTCTAGAATCATTGGGTATACTGACAATGATTCAGACTTTGAGGGTTATTCTGCCTCGTGGTTGGAAGGTCTGTTTCTGTCTGTACCTGTCCCAAACAATCAAGCACACACACAACATTTTGGTCTTAGCTTGAACAATTCACTTCAACAAATCAATAACTCAACCAACAATCCTACATTGCAAAAACATAGCATGAATCACATCGCATTTCAACATTTCTTTTTTTTTCTTTTTTTTAGTTCCTGCATTCTCTTTCTCTGTACAAAATCGTAAATCTGACCTAGCTGGCATCCTTACAGCCCTACCGGACCTGGTTCTGAGAGTAGGAGTAGATGGTGGGTCTGGAAGGTTCTGCGTCGGAGGTTCTTCTGTCAGTTGATCTGAAACCCCCCTCTGGGAAGGCTCCACCGGAATTGGACATCTCTGCTCTGGCAAGACTCTCATGGACGTGAGATGACGACGGTTCCATTTCATGATTCCGTGGGGTCCATCCACTAGATACGAATATGGGGTGGTGTGACTACTGATGATGGCACCGACTGTTCCTTGATCCTTGATCCAGACCTCCTGTCCTGGTTCCAGTGCCTCAAGGTTCTGTGCACAATGCTGCAGGTTAAAGCATTGCGCTTCTTTCACCCGCTTCTCACTTTCCTCCAACCAAACAGCTTCATGATCTGGAATAGCTGGACTTAGCAAGGCGGGAAGGATGGGCACTGTCATCCAAAGCCTCCTTGCCATGAGAAGCTGAGCTGAACTACACCCATTCTCTAAAGGGGTATTCCTGTGAGCGAGTAAGGCCAGATAGGGGTCGTCTGCTTTCTTCAAGAGACATTTCACAGTCTGAACCATACATTCACCCTCCGCATTGCCTTGTGGGTATCTTGGACTGCTGGTGACATGACGGAACCCATAGGACTTTGCAAACTCTGAGAAAACCGCTCCTGAAAACTGTGGCCCCCCATCCAAAACGAGAAGGTCTGGTATCCCGTGACATAGGTTGACTTAAGGTGATGGATCATATCATTTGACCTTCTGGATGGCAGTAGAACCATCTTCACATACCTTGACAGGTAGGTGTTACTCCCGAGCACAAACAAATTTGATCCCAGCTTCACCCATGGTAGTCCTGGGTATGTTGATGGCATCATTGGCGCTCTGTGGTTCTCCATCTTCTTGCAGCATATTCATATTCATTCAGCTGCTGGCTTAGCCGGGGCAACCACATGACTGTTGTGTCCTCTGTCTGGATTTCACCACACTTTGGTGACTTTCATGTAATGGCAAGGACATAATTTGTCATCACTGAGGGAATGACAAGTCTTTGTCCTTTTAGCAAGATGCCATTCTGCACTGTTAGGAACACCTGCTCTTCCCAATACAGCTTGAGTCCTGGCTCTTTGGGCCAGCCTTCCATGCACAGCTGCATCACACGAGCACACACACTGTCCCTTTTCAGCTGCTCCCTCAGCTCTTTCAGGTAGTCGACGCTTGCAGGGAGGTTCTCCATCACCATGTCCACGTAGATGTTGGTATCTTCAAACAGCTCCTTGTCTAAAGGCATCTCGTCCCTCTGAACAGGAGCTCATGACGTTGTGTCAGCTGTCCACAGGCACTTCCCTGGCACGAGAGCGATTGAGTAAGAATAGCTCATAAGTCACATCCTGAAGCGTTGGATCCAAGGAGGTACATTATCCATTGACTGCGTCCCCAGGAGACTCAGGAGGGTTAGTCTCTATCTGGAAATGTTTCCCTATGAGGAAGTTTTGGAACCTTTCGCAAGCCCACGTCAATCCCAGAGCTTCCTTCTCCACTTGTACTCTGCTCTGTAGGTGTAAGAGCCCAAGACATGTAAGCTACAGGCCTCCACCCCTCATCTCGTTTATTGAACAGTACTTCTCCCAGTCCGTACGACAATGTGTCTGCTGAGACCTTGCACTCTCTGTTGGGATCATACATGGCCAGCACTGGTGTAGACGTCAGTGGCTCCTTCAAGTCCTTCAAAGGCACGCCCCTGGTTGATGCCCCAAACCCAGCAGTTCTCTTTTGAAAGGTCCCGGAGAGGCTTGACCCTCTCAGCCAGTCCCGGCATGAAACTCCAAAGTTGGTTCAGCATTCCGAGAAAACAACTCAGCTCTGTTGCAGTCGTCGCCTCCTTCATTTTTATGATAGCTTAATTCAGTATTGCATGGATTAGGAGTTACGCCGCTGGCGAAGACCACATGGCCCAGAAAGGTCACCTCCATCTTCAACAGGTCACAGTTGTCGATATTCAGAGTGATACCCGCCCGTTGAATCTTCTCCAGTGTTGCATGTAGGCAGGCGTCTTGATCTTCCTGAGTCCAGCCCCACACTAGAACATTGTCCATGTGGCAGACAACGCCTTTAAGCCCATCAGTGACCTCCGTCAACATGCGGTTTTGAAAGTGTTCTAGGGCGGAGGCATTCACAAAAGGCGGCCTCTTAAAGTAATAGTACCAAAAGGGCGTAATGAAAATTTCGCTGAGTTTGGGGTCAGGGGAATTTTCCAAAACCCCATATTGGCATCCAGCTTACTGAAAATCCTGGCTCCTACCAGCATTCCCAGCATTTCCTCCAAGGCAGGTTATACTTCTCCCTGCACACAGAGTCATTTAGGTTGGTGAGATCTACAAATATGTGCACAGCACCCTTCGTTTTAGGCACCACCACGATGCCGGCACACCAGTCTGTAGGCCCCTCAATTCTGCAAATAACTCATCCGGGACAGTTCTTGCTTGACTTTGTCCATTAGCGGCAATGGAATCCTCCTGGGTGTTTTTAAAGAGAGTGGTACAGTTCCCAGTTTCAGCTTGATAGCCTAAGGCTGACATACTTCTCCAAGCATGGTGCATAATTTTGGACAATTCTCCTTTCATGGCTCCAAAGTGACATTGTCTAAGCGTGCCACCAGCCCCAGCCTACAGCTCACAGACCTCCCCAGCAATGCAAGGCAAGCAATGTAAATGTTCTCCTTCTCTTTGCTCTTACCTTTCCCCAGCAGCAGCCTGGCGAGGCCCACCACCTCAAGCGGACTTATTCCTGGTCCAAGCAGTGACTTTGTTGCTTTCTTGAGTGTGGGTGACTTGTCACTGTATATGGTTTGGAACACAGTGTTCAGCAAGACTGTGACATCGGTGCCCATGTTGATTTTGAACTTCACACTGCGTTTATTAATATCAATTTTGACCATTCAAAGTTCTCCATCTGTCGTGGTGCTGCTGAGAAAGACTTCCTCCTCAACCTGTTCCTCTTCAACCTCCTGCACAGATTTGGACTTGCATACACGTTTGTAATGTCCCTCCTCCCACATGCATGACACTTCACATCATTAGCTGGACAGTCATGATTTGGGGTGTTTGGCTGTTTGCATAGTAAGATTTGTGTTTAGCTGACCTGAAGGTGCTCTTGAACACTCTGTCAACATATCTTATATCAGAGCTGGTTTCCCCACACAGACAAGACTGCTGTTTCTTCACCTCCTTGCTCTGCTGTGCCATTCTTATAGCTTTATCAAAAGTTAGATCCGTAACCAACTGGATGCATTCAGACAACCTTTGTCCAGCATGCCGACCACAATTCTGTCTCAGATCAGTTCTTGGTGCAACACACTGTAGTTACAATGCTCTGCCAGGACATAAAGTGAGGTGACTAACAAATCCACGCTTTCTCCCTCTCTCTGATAGTGGATGTTGAACTTGGTGCACCCAAGCTGTATCGCAGGCCAAGTAACGGCAGTGTTTGGTCTTGGAAGGAGTGAAGGCAAGGAAGATCACCTGGAAAAAGCTGTGTGAGATGGATGCATTCAGGGCAAGCTTTACCATCAGAGCTGTGTATGATGTCTTGCCTTCTCCCACAAACCTAAACCAGTGGTATGCCAAAGATCCCAAGTCCCTGTTATGCACAAGTCTTGCAACACTGAAGCACAAGACCAGCCTTACTCAAAGACGTTACACCTGGCGGCACAACCAAGTGCTGAAGTGTCTCGCTGTTGTTCTGGAGACACAGAGGATGAGGCTGAACGCCCTTCCCACCCTTGTCAGCCAACAGGTAACCAAGGCTGTTTGTTCAGAAGGGGGAGAGTCAAACCGACCAAACCAAAAAGCCATCAGACAACGGACACCTGGGGAGTGCATGAGACTGGAAGCTGGTGGCAGACCTGGACAAGAAGCTCTGTTTTTCATCTGAGATTCCAACTACCACTCTACGACCAGATCTAGTGCTTTGGTCCACCTCTCTCAAGCTCGTCTACATTATTGAGTTCACATTACCCCAGGAGGGGGCAGTCGAGGAGGCGTGTGAGCAGAAGCGGCTCAGGTATGCAGTACTTGCATCCGAAGTGCAAAAGTAAGGTACAGCCGGTTTAAGTTGGCTGGAGGGGGTTTATAGCCTCCTCAACATCCAGGCTCCTCAGAGAGTTGGGAGTCCGAGGGAAGGCCCATCGACTGGCAATCAGAGATCTCCCCAAGGTGGTGAAAAAGGTCAGCCAGTGGCTGTGGACAGAGGAAAGACCCCAACTAGGCCTTCAGGAGAATTGATGGCACCTAGGGGATTAACCTGGGACGCTGGGATTCACTGCTGAATCCTCTCGAAAGTATCGTGGGCCGATCAGCGAAACACCTGATGATGGAAGGAAGCCCACTTGATAACCCGCAGGGTGCCATCACTTATTTGAACATCCCACAGAGCCTCATCGGAGCAAAATTATGCATGAACAGAGGGATAGTAACATCTAGTCCCACATAATAAAAGGGTTTTTGTTGTGCCTTAATATATTGAATTGTCATTTGGTAATTGCATTTTCTATTTACTTGGGTTGTCTCTGAGTGAAATTGGTTTGATGATTTTAAACCTTTGGATGTCATAGACATGCAAAAAAAAACCCACACAAATCTCGGTGAAGGAAACAGGGTCGATGAAGAAGTGATGGATAAGTACGGCATCCAGGAAAGAAATTTTGAGGGACAGATGGTGGTGGACTTTGCAAAAAGGATGGAAATGGCAGTAGTGAATACTTTTTTTCCAGAAAAGGCAGGAACATAGAGTGACCTACAAGAGTGCAGGTAGAAGCACGCAGGTTGAGTGTAGTTCGACAGCACAGGATGGTGTTGTGTAGGATAACTCTGGTGGTGGGTAGGAAGATTAAGAAGGCAAAGGTAGAGCAGAAACACATGTGGTGGAACCTGATAAAGGAAGAATGCTGTGCAGCCTTTAGGAAAGAGGTGAGACAGGCTCTCGGTGGACAAGAGGAGCTCCCAAAAGACTGGACTCCTCAGCCAAGGTGATCAGAGAGACAGGCAGGAGAGTACTTGATGTGTCTTCTGGTAGGAAAGAGAGAAGGAGACTCGGTGGTGGAACCCCAAAATACAGGACGTCATACAAGGAAAGAGGTTCGCGAAGAAGAAGTGGGACACTGAGAGGACTGAGGGGAGGTGAAACGAATACATTGAGATGTGACGTAGAGCAAAGGTAGATGTGGCCAAGGCAAAATATGAGGCATATGATGACATGTACACCAGGGTGGACACGAAAGAAGGAGAAAAGGCTCTCTACAGGTTGGCCAGACAGAGGGATAGATATTTGAAGGATGTGCAACAGGTAAGAGTGATTAAGGATAGAGATGGAAATATGTTGACTGGTGCCAGTAGTGTGTAAAATAGATGGACAGAATTTTATGAGAGGTTGATGAATGAAGAAAATGAGAGCGAAGGAAGAGTAGAAGAGGCAAGTGTGATGGACTAGGAACTGGCAATGATTAGTAAGTGGGAAGTTAGAAAGGCACACAAAGGATTAAACATGGAAAGATGACATACCTGTGGAGGTATGGAAGCAATTTGAAGAGGTGGCTGTGGAGTTTTTGACATACTTATTCAACAGAATACTAGCGGGCGAGAAGATGCCTCATGAATGGAGGAAAAGTGTGCTAGTTCCCATTTTAAGAACAAAGGCCATGTTCAGAGCTGTGGGAACTATGGAGGAATAAAGTTGATGAGCCACACAAGGAAATTATCGGAAAGAGTAGTGGAGGGTAGACTCGGGACTGAAGTCAGTATCTGCGAGCAACGGTATGGTTTCATTCCTAGAAAGAGTAACACAGATGCATTATTTGGCTTGAGGATGTTAATTGGAAAGTACACAGAAGGTCAGAAGGAGCTACATTGTGTGTTTGTGGAGCTAGAGAAAGTCTATGACAGAATACCAAGAGAGGAACTGTTGTCCTGTATGCGTAAGTCAAGTGTGGCGGAAAAATATGTCAGTATAGTCCAGGACATGTATGAGGGCAGCAGAACAGTGGTGAGGTTTGCCGTAGGTGTGACAGAAGAATTTAAGGTCCACCTCCACCTTAAATTCATTCACTGCATTCAGGATAAGATCTGAACCTCTTCCTGTTTGCCTTGGTAATGGTTCAGCTGACAAATGAGGTTCGAATGGAATCCCCTTGGACCATGATGTTCGCAGATGATATCGTGATATGCACGAAAGCAGGGATCAGGTGTAGGAACAATTAGAAAGATGGAGACATGCACTGGAATGGAGAGGAATGAAGATTTGTCGAAGTAAATCAGAATATATGTGTGAATGAGAAAGGTGGAGGGGAAGAGTGAGGCTACAGGGAGAAGAGATAGCAAGGGTGGCCGACTTCAAATACTTGGGGTCAACAATCTAGAGCAATGGTGAGTGTGGTAAGGAAGTGAAGAAACGGGTCCAAGCAGGTTAGAACAGCTGGCGGAAGGTGTCTGGTATGTTATGTGACAGAAGAGTCTGCTCAGATGAAGGGCAAAGTTTATAAAACAGTGGTGAGACCAGCCATGATGTAAGGATTAGAGACGGTGGGACTGAACAAACAATAGGAAGCAGAACTGGAGGTGGCAGAAATGAAGATGTTGAGGTTCTTGTTCCGAGTGAGCAGGTTGGATAGGATTAGAAATTAGCTCATTAGAGGACAGCCAAAATTGGATGTTTTAGAGGCAAGTTTCGAGAGAGCAGACTTCGATGGTTTGGACATGTCCAGAGGCGAGAGAGTCAATATATTGGTAGAAGGGTGCTAAGGATGGAGCTGCCAGGCAAAAGAGTGAGAGGAAGACCAAGGAGAAGGTTGATGGATGTTGTGAGGGAAGACATGAGGACAAGGGTGTTAGAGAGGAAGTAGCACAAGATAGTCTTAGATGGAAAAAGATGTCACGGTGTGGCGACCCCTAATGAGACGAGCCAAAAGGAAAAGAAGAAGACCTTGACTAACGAGTACCACTCGAGTTTTTCAAGAAAATAGCCATTTCTTGGTCAAAATGTTTGCTTTTTGTGTTGCGAGCAAATATTTTATTTGCAAATGAGCTTCGGCCACTAGAAAGCAGCACCATACTTCACAACATGTGGGATGTGTCAGTTACGAAAGTACAGGTAACTTGTGTTTTATGCTTAAATTTTAGATTTATAATGGGGTCTCTTTTCTAACAATTGGGCCAAAGAGAATGCTGGGAAGACAAATGATGTCCACTGAATCAAAGGTTGAATTCATAGTTTGCAATTTTAATTAATTAATTTTAAAAACATGAGGAAAGCATGCCCCTCCTGGAAGCTGTCACCTTAACGTGGTGGAGGGGTTTCAATGATCTCCAGAACTGTTGTCAGTAGCTTCATGCCCCTGCTAAGGGTCACTCGTGAAAAACAGGATCGAAGTGAGAGATCAGACAAAGCAAGGCTGTGAGACTCCTATGATGCAAGACCTAAATGGATCAAGAATTCCCTTCCCCAGAGCCAGATCAGTGAGCCAAAACTCTGGAGCCAGGCCTGGAGGGAGGGGCACGAGATAGGCTAAGATGGAAAAAGACGAGTGTCATTCTACGACATCCAAGTGGTCGCCATATTGGCTCCATTTCCTGCCCGTGACGTCACCCGAGACATTCGCCAATGAAAATACAAGGTGCACCCTAACTATGGGACATGACCTTTCTGACACGGAAGCTCTTTTAGAAAAGGAGAACACCACACAACCGAGTGAAGTTACCGGGGCAATATTACACTATTGTTTCGAGCCATATTCAGATGATATGCAATCACGGGCAAACCGCCTCGCGTCCAATCCACTTCCGCGCCGGAGATGAGCCATTGCGGCTCATGGCAGCCGGCCGGTGTGGCTCATTTTCGGCGCAGAGGTTGCTTATCACGGGGCCGAGCGTGCTGCTTTAGGGGGTTGTTCACAGGTGCCGCAGTAGGGGATGAACAACACCGTCGAGCTGGGGCGTTTTACTGCGTTGTCGTCGCACGTGGCGCAGTGAGGCAGAGCCGAGCCGTGCTGCTTTAGGGGGTTGTTCATAGCCGCCAGAGTACACGATGAACAACACCATCGAGCCGGGGCGCTTTACTGCGTTGTCGCCGAACACGGCTGAATGCTGCATTGTGGCAGCATTCTTCAGAGCCGCTGCCGTCCGGGAGCCCGTGCGCTTCATTGGCGAAGCGACGCAGCAGCCCGACGCCGTCTGACGTGTATGTCGACACATTTCTGATCTTTTGTTATGTTATGAGAGATGGATTACATGGTCCGCCCCAAACTATTGTTTTGGGGTTTTTTTTAGTAGCTACCACACCTACCTGTCATTTGGAACCCACGAAGCTCTCATCCTCTGCACCCGTCAATCCATTTTTCCCGACGAACTGGGTCTCTTGCAAACATATGAATGGTAAATCCATCCTCCCGAGTGTTCAAGCAATGTCCAGCCATGCAATGAGCCGGCATTTTGGCTAACACGAAGGAACAACGATCTACCTTCCCGGAGGTAAAACTAATGATAACAAAGGAGCCCACTTGAGGGCGGGTCTGTCCTTTACGTCACTTCCTGCTTCTTCTCGAAAGCAAATCGCACGAGAGGATTTTCATGGCGGGAGTTACAAAAAGCTGTATACGTCAAAAACATGTTTTATGGTGAAAAAATGCATGGGTCCAATCATGCATTTCATGACAGTGGCACTTTAAAGACTTTCAGTTGAATTACTGACTGGATGAGTGTGAGGGAAAAAACTGTTCCCTGCTAATGTTTTCTGTTCCTGTTATAGGTATAGTATATGCTAAAGGGATGAGGGGTGTAGTAATGACAAAAGGACACTCGGATGTCAGTCAAGGCTAGTTACAATTATATGAGTGTACCGGGAAGACAATGTTGTTGTGCGCAAAGTTCGTTGAGCAACCAGTTAAGTAAATTCGGTATGGTAAAACCTCTCGACTCCGTGCGGATTAATACATGTGCATTAAAACTAGATTCGCCCCTATTCAGTAGGGGGCGGTGTTGTTATTTGCGACCGAATGTACATCGAAGAACAGTCTGTTTGCCTCTTACGAATTCTTCTGCTCATCGCATTTCAGGTTGCAAACATCTCATATTCTCCAGTTGAGTTTGTTTGTATTACCTCATGAAAAGACGAGAATGTATCGGCCTGCTCAGCATTTGCGCGGTCCGCCGTCCTTCGATGTTGGGCCGTCTCATGCCCCACTGTTCAAGGTCCGTGAAGCTTCATGTCTGCCTCCCTCTGCTCCAACTCCTCGGGCGTCCAGGACTTTTTGGTCTCCGGTGTCGCCAGAAAAACAATTTCTATCCAGACCTCCAGGACCCAACTTTGTGAACGTACGTACACAATATGTTCATGTTCATTCCAAGTCGGGGGCGCGGGAGTTACAAAAAATAGTCAAGGGCATAGGGAAAACAGTGTTTACATACAGTTGCATACTGTTTACATACATACAGTTAATAGAAAGTGTCAGTGTTTGTTCTGTATGAAAATTATTATTCTGATGACCCAACATATTGCCGTCCTTATTTTTTTATGTTCATGGTTAATCTTGGCAGTTGACTACCAGCGTAACAAGTTGTTGGGCTTTTGTAATTATACATACATAGTCTGCAAACATCTTTTAAGGAGTTGCAACGAAGCTCTCAAGTAGGAAAGGTGTCAAAGTTTCTCAATACAGCAAAATGTGCCGCTCACTGTGAGGGGAAATAATTAATTCCATCCTGAAGAATTTGGGATTTTTCATATTTTTCATTTCACCAAAAGATGGCAGTAGCCCTGTGGCCGCACTCTGGCCGCCGTGACCCTTGACCTTGCGTGATCGTTTCAGCCCAGCCCATTTCTAACATGGCGTCTGTAAACAAAAAAAGGAAAGTTGACCGCGAGGGCCGCCGCTTCCAGGACAAGTGGAAATTTGAGTATTTTTTCACTGAAATACGAAACAACTGTGTCTGCCTAATTTGCCAAGAGACTGTGGCTGTTTTCAAGGAATTCAACATCAAGAGGCACTACCAGACGAAACATGCTAGCTACGACAAGCTAACTGGGAACAAACGCGGTGAAAAAGTGAAGCAACTGGAAGCTGTTTTAACGGCACAGCAAAGCTTTTTCACAAGAGTCCGTGAGTCAAATGAAAATGCCACAAAGGCAAGCTACGAAGTGGCAACGCTGATTGCAAAGCACTGCAAACCTTTCACTGAGGGTGAATTTATTAAAGACTGTGTAATGAAAATGGTTGAGAAAATTTGTCCCTCGAAGAAGCAAGAGTTTGCCAATATTTGCCTGGCTCGTAATACTGTGGTACGGAGAATTGAAGACGTTTCATTAGATATTAAGAGACAGTTAGAGGCAAAAGGAACTGAGTTTGACTTTTTCTCGTTAGCGTGCGATGAAAGCACGGATGCGTCTGACACCGCTCAGTTACTGATCTTTTTAAGAGGAGTGGACAATGACATGAACGTGAGTGAAGAGCTTCTGGACCTCCAGAGTCTGAAGGGCCAAACAAGAGGAACGGATTTATTTGTTTCTGTTTGTTCCACCGTAGATGACATGAAACTACAGTGGAATAAAGTCACCGGGATTATTACGGACGGCGCACCTGCCATGGCTGGCGAGCGGAGTGGATTATCAAGCCTTGTCTGTAACAAAGTCAGCGAAGAAGGAGGCAGCGCTATTAAACTCCACTGTATTATTCATCAAGAAGTTCTCTGTGCCAAATATATGAAATATGATAATGTTATGAAACCGGTGATAAAGACTATTAATTATATTCGCTCCAAAGCGCTGTGTCACCGCCAGTTTCAACAGTTTCTTCTCGACATCCAGGCTGAATACGGAGATGTTTTGTATCACACCGACGTAAGGTGGCTCAGTCGGGGGTCTGCGCTGCAGCGCTTCTTCTCTCTCAGGGAGGAAATTGGACAATTCTTGACTAAAAAGGGACAACCCATGCCACAATTAAATGATCCTGTTTGGCTGGCTGATTTGGGATTTTTAGTTGACATAACGCGACATCTGAATGCGCTGAACACAAGCCTTCAAGGGCAAAATGCAGTGGTAAGCCAACTGTATTCACACATCAAAGCCTTTCGGACCAAGCTGCTACTTTTCCAAAGACACCTGTCACAGGCGCAGCCCAATACCGCACATTTCCCGTCGCTGCAGGAAATTGTGACCAGTTTCCCACAGATCAATATCAGTGCGCAAATGACAAAGTATGAAGCAGACATCTCATCTCTGGTTGAGGAGTTTCAGCAGCGCTTTCGGGACTTTGCAGCTATTGAAAAGGAGATCACGCTTTTTTCCTCTCCTTTCTCCGTGGACCCTGATGACGCTCCAGACCACCTGCAACTGGAGCTCATTGAGCTGCAGTGTGACGCCGAGCATCGCAGTCGGCACCAACAGCTCCCTCTTGTCAACTTCTACCGCCAGCTGGATGAAGGCAGGTTCCAAGCAATTCGGACATTTGCTAAGAAAATGCTGAGCTTGTTTGGCTCCACATACATGTGCGAGAAGACATTCTCCGTTATGAACATTAACAAGAGCCGCATGAGGACGAGACTGAGTGACTCTCACCGGCGTGACGTCTTGCGCATCAAAACCACTGCTCTTGAGCCAGACATGGACTACATTACTGCAGTCAATATCCCAGTATCACCCTTCACATTAGTGCAGGCAAGACCTTTGTTAAGTCCTCTGAGTTGAATAAATTCTTAAATCTCAGTTAATTAATTTTTTTGTGATGGTCAAAATCACAGTTTGAATATGCAGTGATCATTGTTTTGTTTTCAGCACTTTTCCTACAGTGAGCATATAATAGTGAATAATATGTAATGTTTCACATGAACTTAGATATCCTTTATAGTTTTCTTAATTTTTTGTGGTTTGTGATTTCGGTAAAAACCTAAATGTAAAAAAAAAAATGTAAAAGTAAAAGTATGCCATTTGTAATTAAATTTAAAAAAAATCCCAAAAAGTTAATTTGTATTTAATGTTAATGGTTCAAAGAATGTCAGGCTAAATAGTCGGCCCCCACACATTTTCACCTTACCAAATCTGGCCCTCTTTGCAAAAAGTTTGGACACCCCTGCTCTAGATGACATCACGGTAGCATAGTTGCGGTCATCCTGCAGCTCTCTCAAACAGCGCGCCGTACAGGATGTGTTTGGGGATGCAGCCATCTTGCATTCGGTGAACCATCAGAGTCTGCGCTGTCAGAGCAGATGTATATGTTGGATAGACCACTGTGAGATTAGAGCTTAGCGTTGATCACTTTGTCCTGCCAGGAGATTCCCAGGATATGGCAGAAGCTGTGGATGTCAAACGTGTGCAGTTTCCTCTCTTCACTGGCGTACGTGGTCTTTACAGCAGTGTGCTGACGAAACAGGCATGGTACACTGCCATCTTGGTGCCTTGTCCCAGGATGTTGGTTTACTTCGGGCTGATTGTTAGTCCGAACTTCTTGCAGCCCTGCGAGAATCGATCCATCCAAGTGTGGGTTACTACAGCTACATCATCGGCGAACACCATGTCTGTGATGAGCATTTTGCGTTCCTTGGTCTTTGCTCTGAAACGGGCAAGATTGAAAAGCCTACCATATGACCGACTATGCAGGCAGATGCCTGGTTTTGAGGTGCAGAAGGCATGCCTCAGTATCAGTGCAAAGAAGATCCTGAAGAGAGTGGGGGCGAGAACGCAGCCTTGCTTGACTCCGCAATGATGCTGAAGGGCTCAGAGATGCTGCCGTTGAATTGTACGACACTTTTCATGTCGATGTGGAAGGCTATATTCATGCTCTGCAGTCTAGGTGAGCAGCTGATCTTTGGCAGGATTCTGAATTGGCCTCTTCTGACAAGTATGAATGCAATGGTAAGATCTATGAAAGCGACATACAAGGGCATCTGCAGTTCTCAGCATTTCTCCTTGAGTTGATGTGTGGAGAAAACCATGTCTACCGTTGAGCATTCGACTCAAAAACCACACTGTGACTCAAGGTAGTCATGAATGGTGAGACTCTGTAGGCAGGCGAAAATAACCCAAGCAAAGGCTTGGGCTACAACACTGAGTAGGGAGATGCCTCTGTAGTTGTTACAGTCGCTGCTCTCCCCTTTGTTCTTGTAGAGTATAATGATCTTGGCGTCCCTCATGTCTCTCGGTACAACTCATTACTGCCAGCACTGACAAAGAGCATTCTCAAGTGGGAGCAGTAGGGTGATCTTGTAGTGCTTGACCAGGTCAAGGGGGAATCCCGTCACTGCCTGGGGCTTTCCTAGAAGCCAGGCTGTCAATTGCCTTGCTCAGCTCCTCTACGATAGGCTCTGCGTCGCGTTCATCTGACGGGAAGTCATTCAATGGCATGGGGGGTGCAGGTGCGGCAGTGTTCTGGTTGCTGTTCTACATCCCTCGGATGTTCGCTGTTAAAGTGTATGGAATGTCAATTTTCGAGCGCAAGTTATGTTGTCTATACGAAAATATATGTGCAGCTGTACCATATAATACTCATCTTGTTCAATGTTTTTTTTCTGAAAAATATAAGTACGCATTTATGAATAACAATACCTGAAGTTTGACAGAGTTTCCCGGACATGGCAAACTCCACCTTCCATGTTGTTTTACCTCTGACGTAATTTCTGGGCAACTTGTGTTTGTGGATTCAATATCGCTCGCAGCATTGCTTGTTGACGCTGAAGAAAAACCCAATTGTTTTGAGAATGCCTCTGTGATTGTAAGCTAAAATCAATCTGTAACAATGGTGAAGAAGTGTGTGGTTCGGTTTTGTAGTAATTCGAATTATTCCGTTCAGATTTGTGCAAATTTTCACAACATATCATTTCAAGAGCTTTGATTTGAATATCTTGAAAAATGATCCCGAATAGCCAAGTCTTTGCTTGGTTTTGTGTACTGGCTGCTGAGAGGTGGTGGTGCTACTGCTTGTGCGTCAGAGAAAGTCGAGTCCGCATCCACATATAGGGTCCGGAGCTCTTCTAACAGGCGTTTCACATATCCTGAAACATGGGAATTACATGACTTCATACATATACAGATACTGCTATCCTGGTTTAGTCCTTCATCCTGTAGGTATAGTGTTTTTTTTAATATGAATTTGTAAACCATACCACACCAACAATCATATGAGGCATTTAAATTAATTCATATTCAGATTTATAAAATGTATCTCACCCCCCTATTCACAGATCTGGAGACTACATGTACAAGAAAACTGTAACATGATGGATTATTAAACTTACTCTTAGTCTTTCTTGTTTTTCACAAGATCATCTTTTACGTTTGGGGTTACAACTCTCTTTGATGAAAGGCATGAGTGGAAAGTTGGACAGGCACGAGTTAGTAACTTTGGCCTTCTGGAAGATAAAACAAAAAACATTTCATTCATATTTTCAATTTGGAATATTTTGTCAGATCAGAGTAATGTCCATTGTTTATAGTGCATTCTTCACATTATTTACATGCATTCAGCCCGTATTTTAAATAATCCACCGAAGATTTGAGAGCACACACTGCTGTTGTCGAATTTGTGGAAGCCCTCAGCGTCAACAGTACACTAACTTTATGCAGTGTACAAATTCCGCCACCTCTTAAACATCATAAGGACACGGATTAGCTGACACATATATATATATATAGATATATATATCTATATATATGTGTGTATCGGTATTGTACTTGCATTTAAAACGAGGTAGATACTTGTCAAGACTAAAAAATTGAACACGCATGTACTTACTTGCTAGCGAAGCCAAGTGAACGCTGCACTGGATTTTCAAAGCAGTCCTCTGTGAAATGCTTGGAACATATTACTGTCCACTTTGATTTGTAAGTCCAATGCGCCCCCTTGATCTTCACAAACCTGGTCCATAACCTGCCTAGCTGTTCCTCTTTCGGTCATTCATGTTAGCTGACTCCATCGGCGTTTGATGCAGAACAGCCATATACAACCCACTTCCTCATTATTGTTGCGAGCCTTTTGACTCTCTGGCTAATTGTTGACGTGACATCACATTCTGGAGAGAAACAGAACTTCACGAATCGACGCAGCATTCCAAACAAAATCTTGAGACTGACTTTGACGCGAATTCATTTAATTTCTGTTGTGATGAGAATTTTTAAAATATTTTTTAAATGAAATTTTAGCTACAGTGAGGAAAATAGTTATTTGAACACCCTGCTATATTGGAAGTTCTCCCACTTAAAAATCATGGAATTTTCATCGTAGGTGCATGTCCACTGTGAGAGAGATAATCTAAAAAGAAAAATCCACAAATCACAATGTATGATTTTTATAACTATTTATTTGTGTGATACAGCTGCAAATAAGTATTTCAACACCTGTCTTATCAGCTAGAATTCCCTCAAAGACCTGTTCGTCCCCCTTTTAAATGTCCACCTTCACTCCATGTATTATCTTGAATCAGTTGCACCTGTGTGAGGTTGTTAGCTGCATAAAGACACCTTTTCACCCTATACAATCTGTAACACTAAAACATGTAACACGGCCAAGACCAAAGAGCTGTCCAAAGACACCAGAGACAAAATTGTACAACTCCACATGGCAACGGAGAAATTTCACCAAGCTGCTTAGCTTGGTGAAAAAAGATCCACTGTTGGAGCCATCATTAGAAAATAGAAGAAGCTAAACATGACCGTCAATCTCAATCGGGGTGGAGCCTCATGCAAGATATCACCTCGTGGGGTCTCACTGATCCAAAGAAAGGTGAGGAATCAGCCCAGGACTACATTACAGGTCTTGGTCAATGATCTGAAAAGAGCTGGGACCACCGTTTCCAAGGTGACTGTTGGTAATACACTAAGACGTCATGGTTTGAAATCATGCATGGCACAGAAGGTTCTCCCGCCTAAACCAGCCCGTCTTAAGTTAGCCAATGACCATTTGGATGATACAGAGGAGTCATGGGAGAAGATTTTGTGGTCAGATGATCCATTTTGGTCATAATTCCACGAACTGTGTTTAGAGGAAGACGAATGATGAGTTCCATCCTAAGAACACCATCCCTACTGTGAAGCATGGGGATGGTAGCATCATGCTTTGGGGGTGTTTTTCTGCACATGGGACAGGACAACTGCACTGTATTTAGGAGAGGATGACCGCGGCCACGTATTGTGAGATTTTGGGGAACAACCTCTTTCCCTCAGTCAGAGCATTGAACCTGGGTAGGGTGGGTCAAGGTATCACAGTATAAAGTCAAAAAAGAAAAAAAAAAAAAAAATATATATATATATATATATATATATATATATATATATATATATATATATATCTTGGAAAGTAATAAACGCATGTACATGCCATAAATGTTGCCATTCTGTCATACAAAGTTCTACTAACAGTAATTTTGAATACTCTCAGCCCCACTGTAGTTCATTCTCCATCGACCATAGTACAGTGATTACTCTGGGAAGCAACCAGCAGCTCGCCTGTCCGGTACAACCATCACACAGTCCGGTCTCTCAATGGAATACCACATCTGACAAATGCCAAAAACCAGAAAAAAGGTATGTGGTTGTACATGTAAATGAAAGTCAAAATGGAACGTTTTCATTTCTTCATTCAAACTGCTGATTGATTACATTTTTTAGTGACAGTGCTGGAGAGGAGTTCCTGAGATGTATAGCTGCAAACAAACCTTTTCCAGACTATCTCCGAGGGAACATGGCATTAAACCTGGCTGATGCATTAAAGTCAGCCAAGATCCTGAGAGAAGCTGTCAAATCAGACCATGTTTTCCAGAAACATTTGACCATTAGCAAAAGCCACAGCAGGAGTCCTCCAAGATCTCGAGGCAAAAGCCGTGTGCGAAGCAGAAGCAGGAGCAGAAGTCGAGTTTGTGAAAAAAGTCATGCAAGAAGCAAAAGCAGGGCTCGCAGCCGAAGCAGAAGCAGGGCTCGCAGCCGAAGCAGAAGCAGGGCTCGCAGCCGAAGCAAAAGCAGGCAAAGGCGGTCATTGTCACAAAGCTGCACCCCCAGCCGAATCGACAACTACAACAATACTAGTTATAGGAGTGATCTCAGGGACAGTAGTTTGTTAGAGAGTCTTAAGATGCTCATGAAAAACAAAGAAATGGACGACCAGCTGCCTTCTCTCAGAAATGCCATCTTTACTATTCAGGTAGATAATCTAATTCATGTCTTTTAAGGCATACCTTTGTAATGTTAAGGTCACAGGTTGTGTGTGTGTGTGTGTGTGTGTGTGTGTGTGTGTGTGTGCACGTATATTGTGTTTCCGCACAGATGTGTGTTTGCATAAAGTTTACACAGAGAGTGCAAAAACATTACATTTTTTGTATCATTATCTGAGGTAAAATCCGAGTAAATCTCTCCCGCTTTAGGCTAGTCAGGATCACCAAAATTATTTAAGTTTTTTAAAATGCCACAATAATGAGAGATAATTTCTTTGCGGATTTGAAATTATTTTGACGTCAAAAATTTATATACACAAAAAGTACGATGTATTCAAAGATGAGGAAGCCCAGGTGCTGAGGACATAGCTTTAAAACTCCTGATATTTTAACTGACTTGATTTAATTAAGTGCACACCTGGGGATGTATTGAAGGCCACAGTTCAAACACTGCTTCCTTGTTTGAAATTATGGGAAAATCAAAAGAAATCAGCCAGCAACTTAAGAGAAGGAATCGTGGAAATCCCCAAGTCTGCCTCATCCTTGGGTGCAATTTCCAGATGCTTGAAGGTGTCACTTTAATCTGTTCTAACAATTATATGCAAGTATAAACATCATGGGAATGTACAGCCATCACACCCTCTCAGGAAGGGGACAGGCTCTGTGTCCCAGTGATGAACATATTTTGGTCCGAAATGTACGAATGAACCCCAGAATAAAAACTAGACTTGTGATGATGCTGGATGAAGCTGTTAAGAAAGTGGAATTATCTACAGTTATTTCCTGCACTGACATGATCTGAAAAGCCACTCACCGAGAATGAAGCCATTATTCCTAAAGAAACATAAGAAAAGCCAGATTACATTTTGCAAAAATACACCAATACAAAGATCTTAACTTCTGGAGACATGTCCTTTGCTCTGATGAAACTGAATTAGAGCTGTTGGGCCATAACGACCAACGTTACATCGGGAGGAAAAAGGCAGAAGCCAGTTGATCTGATAACATGATACCAACTCTGAAGCATGGAGGTGGCAGCATCATGTTATTGGGCTGTTTTGTTCCAGGAGGAACTGGAGCTCTTCATAAAATAAAGAGCACCATGAAGGAAGAACGTTAATTACATGTAGGCATTACGGCGAAATCTCAAGAAGCTAAAACTTTGGCACAAATGGATCTTCCAAATGGATAATAACCCTAAGCATACTGCCAAAATGGTTTAAAATGACTTGATAATAACACGGTCAATGTCTTGGAGTGCCCATCACAAAGCTCTGATCGGAATCCCATCGAAAATTTGTGGGCAGATCTGAAAAGGCATGTGCGAGCAAGGCAACTGACAAACCTGAGTCAGTTACACCAGTTCTGTCAGGAGGAATAGGCCATTGATCCAGCCTAGTACTGTCAGAAACCTGTAAACGGTTACCCAAATGCTACTCAATACTAAGGAAATGTACTGTATTTAAACTTTTGACTTTGAAGAAAATATAAAATTCCCAAAGAAATTCTCTCTCTGTTTGTAGTATTTAACAAAATTTGTTTTGTTCATCATGTCTGACCTGAAACAGGAGAGGTTTAGTCTCATTTGACTTGAGACAGTGAGACAAAAAAGGAAAGTTTTTTTTGCATAGTGTATGTAAACCTCTGCCTTCAACTGTGTGTGCGTGGATGTGTATGTACACACACAGTAAATGCTGAAAAAAAAAAAAAATCTTACTGCAGCTTTGTTTGCGATCGTCTTTGTGTTTCATCATAAATTTGTAATATCTGTGTTATACGGTGAAGAAAATATGTATTTAAACAAACTGCTGTATTGCAAGATCTCTCTTAGAAATCATTGAGCGGTCTGCAATTTTCATCGTTGATGCATGTCCACAATGAGAGAGATAATCTCATTATAATTAGAGGTCAAACGTTTCCTGTAGTTACCAGATTTGCACACACTGCAGGAGGGATTTTGGCCCACTCCTCCTCACAGATCTTCTCTAGATGAGACGGGTTTCTGGGCTGTCGCTGAGAAACATGGAGTTTCAGCTCCCTCCAAAGATTTTCTATTGGGTTAGGTCTGGATACTGGCTAGGCCACACCAGAACCTTGATATGCTTCTTAAGGGGCCACTCCTTGGTTTTCCTGGCTGTGTGCTTCGGGTTATTGTCATGTTGAAAGATCCAGCCACGACCCATCTTCAGTGCTCCGACTGAGGGAAAGAGGTTGTTTCCCAAAATCTCAATACATGGCTGCGATCATCGTCTCCTTAATACAGTGCAGTCGTCCTGTCCCATGTGCAGAAAAACACCTCCAAAGCATGATGGTACCACCCCCATGCTTCACAGTAGGGATGGAGTTCTTGGGATGGAACTGATCATTCGTCTTCCTCCAAACACGGTTAGTGGAATTATGACCAAAAAGTTCAATTTTGGTCTCATCTTACCACAAAACCTTCTCCCATGACTCCTCTATCATCTAAATGTTCATTGGGAAACTTAAGACGGACCTTGACATGTGCTGGTTTAAGCAGGGGAACCTTCAGAGCCATGCCTGATTTAAAACCATGACATCTTAGTGTATTACCAACAGTTACCCTGGAAATGGTGGTCCCAGCTCTTTTCAGGTCATTGACCAAGTCCTGTCCTGTGCTCCTGGGCTGATTCCTTGCCTTTCTAAGAATCATTAAGACTCCACGAGGTGATATCTTGCATGGGGCTCCACTCCGATTGAGATGACCATCATGTTTAGTTTCTTCCATTTTCTAATGATTGCTCACCAAGCTGCTTGGCAATTTCTCTGTAGCCCTTTCCAGCCATGTGGAGTTGTAGAATTTTGTCTCTGGTGTCTTTGGACAGCTCTTTGATCTTGGCCATGTTCCACATTTGAGTCTTACTGAATGTATGGGGTGGACAGATGTCTTTATGCAGCTAAAGACCTCACACAGGTGTGTCTGATTTCAGGATAATACATGGTGTTGAGGTGGACTTTTAAAGGCGGACTAACAGGTCTTTGAGTGTCTGATTATCTCACACACTGGACATGCACCTATGATGAAAATTTCAGACCCCTCCATGATTTCTAAGTCAGAGAACTTGCAATATAGCTGGGTGTTCAAATACTTGCTTTCTTCACTGTATTACTTCCTGATAACTAAAGCGTGCACAACAAAGGAGGAGCACATGGTCCATTGAACTGAAGCGTGACGGGGCAAAAACATAAATTCTTTACTTTCTGTTGATTTAGTTCATTTTTATTTAGGATTTTGTTTTTTAACCATACGTTAGAGTGCTATTTTTCTTGTTTAAAGGATTCTGTGGACTCGAACGAAATTAATCATTACATTAAGTATTTTCAATGTTGAAAGTATTTAACATGCCGTGAGGTATTTCTTTACATCATTATGTTTAAAAGTCAATTCTCTTTTCTTTTTTTTTTATTAGGATAGTAAACTCCGGTGTATACTATTTGTAAAGAAAATAAAATGTACTCTTTCCAGGCCTCATGTAAAAGCAACAAACCACAGCATCACTCCAACAAGCAGCAACATGATTCACTAGCGACTTCAACATCACTGGAAAATGACGGCATGCTACTGCCTCATGACAGAGTTAGCAGTGACTTCTCGTGGCTTCAACCCCAAAGTCAAACAGCTCGAAAAGCTGATCAGTTTGACGACGAAGAGTTGTTCTTGTATGGGGAAGAAAAAGCTTCAAAGGAAAAACTAGATGACAGAACATCTACAACATGCATTTCTGGAGAGTTCGTCAAGCCAAAGTGTGACGAAATAATATTTTGTGAGATGGGGAGTCAACTTCCTAACCATGATAAGTCAAATGTCCATGTTTTGAATGGCCTCTCATTTTCAACCCAATTCTTAGCAAATCCGGACAACAATGAGTGTGAGAAGATAAAAAACATATTGAACAGTTTGAGAATAAAAGACTGTGAGATTGGGAAACGGGTATCTTCTGACCCACAGGGTTGTTCGACAACAGCTTCCTTAGAATTGATATCTCAAAGCTCTAATGTGGAGCACGCTCTGGAGTCCTTACGGTCACTCATCAAAGGTAAGGATATTCCATTAAATATTAAGCTTAATAGATTAAGTTCAGGGTTTTTTTTTTTTTAAGCATCATGTACATACACATGTTCAGCACTGTATACAAGTTGCATTAAAAGTTGAAAAATAAAGCTTTCAAAGGAATGGTTAGTTTAACCTTTGTACAGGTTGTAAAAAAAAAAAAAAACTTAGCACCCCTGTTCAAAGGTCATGTTTTTGTGATGTGCAGGAATTAAAACGAGATAAATCATTTCAATTGTCTCTTTCTACCTTTGACGTGACTGATGACCTGTACAACTCAACTGATTTTGTCTTTGAAAGAGGCGGAACATTGGATGACTAGTGAAGACATCTGCTTCACAGTTCCGGGGATCCCGAGGTTCAAATCCAGCCTCACCTGTGTGGAGTTTGCCAGTTCTCTCCCTGCCTGATACCGTGCATGGGTTTTGGCTGGGTACTCCAGTTTCCTCCCACATTCCAAAACACACATAGCAGGTTAATTGAAAACTCAAAATTGCCCAAAGGTGTGAATGTGAGTACAACTGGTTGTTTATATGTGGCCTGCGAATGGGTCTAGCCCACAGTAAACTATGACAGCCTTTAAGACTTTGTCACTACAGGCCTGTAACCCTGACATCTGTTTTCTTTAAGTCCTTTGAACGCCTCATGTTAGACCATCTCATGAGTATCACAGGTCCCCTGCTCGACCCACTGCAGTTTACCTACCCAGCAAACAGGTCTGCGGGTGACGCAGTCAACATTGGACTGCACTTCATCCTAGAACACTTTGGAGACATATGCAAGGCTTCTGTTCGTGAATTTCAGCTTTGTTTTTAATACCATCATCTCTGAACTCCTCTACTCCAAGTTTCTGTTGGTACCCCTTAGCTCACCTTGAGGACTTCCACATTACTAAGCCAAGAAAGAGTATGCAAAATACTCTTGGACCCTCCACATCAGGGTCACCACCTCTTCCAGCTCCTTCCTTTACCTTGGTGCTATAGAACTCTGAGAATTAAAACTAGCAGACATTCCAACAGCTTATTCCCTCTATTCATTCACTTCTTAAACAGGTAACTTAAAATTCCATTTGAACATGGGCCAAACAGGAACGGGAAGAACATGCAAACTCCACAAAGGCGAGGCCCGGATTTGAACCCCGACCCCAGATCTGTGAGGCAGATGCTCGAACCGTCCGTCTGAATGTTTTGTGACTGGTAATAGAGATTTCGAAGTGAATTTTCACAATTTTGTGCCACCTTGACTAAGTTTCCAGTTTCAGCTAAAGAAAAAATGAATCTGTTGCCACCACCATGCTTCATTTTAGAGTAGTTTTTTGGGTGATGAGCTGTCTTGTTTTTGTCTTTTTGTAGTCGCATTCATTGGAACATAACACATTTGCCCATATGCATTTGAGAGTTTAAGTTTTTTTTTTTTTTTCTTTGCAAAACCCAAGGTAAGACTTCCATCTTAACTTTCTTTCGGCTTATCCCGTTAGGGGTCGCCACAGTGTGTCAGCTCCGATGAACGATCATATTTCTTTGACAGTTTTTACACTTGATGTCTTCCCTACGCAACCCCTCTTGGGGACTGGGGGCCCGAGTGAGAAACGAACTCACGACCCCTGGTTTTCCAAACCAGTGCACTAACAACTGAGCTATGGGGCCCCCGCAAAACTTCCATCTTAAGATGTGAAAAATAAGACAGGAGACACCCATTACTTACCAGAAATTCAGTCCTTCAATGTTGCTGTCAACCTTTTAGCAACACACATGACCAATTTTCTCCTCATCTTTTCATCCTTTGTCATTTTTAGTTCTTGGTATATTTTTGACACTCGATATTGATACGTCTTAAATGTGTTCTACACTAGATAAATGCCTTGGAAATTCTTCTGTACCCTTTACCTGACAAATAACTGAAGAGTCAGGTCTTTATCTGTTGAACATGACTTGTGCAGTTAATTACTGTTAAAGTGACAGGGAAAAAGCATACAGTTCAAAATTATTTGGGGTTAAGTTTTAAAGGTGTTGATTTCCATTTAACATGAGTTTGAATGTGATTTTTAGTTCTCACCGTATGCACATCCTCAACTGTAGTGTGTGCATAAATGGGTACTCACACTATCTCAGTGGTTTTTCTGCTCTCTAAAGCATTTTATTTTTATTGTGCAATTTATAGGTGACATTGGTTAAAATGTTTAGTTTGGTAAGTTTCTTAAGTTATTCCGTCCTTTTTTGTATCACAAAAACATGACATTTTAACTTTTTTTTTTTTTTTTTTTAAAGCAACCATGGAGAAGCAGAAAAGAGATGATCCAGTCGTGACATATCTATCAGCGTTTAATAAACACAAGGTAAAGGATTTCACAACTGGTGTCTGAAACACCCTTGATGGGACAACATGATAAAAACCACATTAACTCAAGTTTTTGTCACCTGTAATCAATCAATAAGTTAACGGGTCTTTTTTAAAAAAAAAAAATTTTTAACGTGACATGGACTTTAACGTCTGCTTTAAACCAGCCAGGTAGGTAAGGGGAGAACATTTTTGGCTCAATCTTAGGTCCCAGTCAAACAATGGATTGGATCAACATCTGACCGTAGAGCGGAATATATCTCATACTTATTTGACAGATATGGGAACATCCCTGAAACAGTACTGAAATGAAATTAATCCAATTCCATTTTGTCCTTTTTTTGGGTATTTGTTGGTTTAACTTGTCACTTCTCTTCTCAAGGTGGGTGATGAGAGTGAAAGGAACAATGCTAAACGAGCAAAAATAACTCAAAGTGAAATGCTGATGAAAGAAGTGGGGGAATTGCTCAAAGAGGATGGTAAAATAGTAATATTTTGTATGTTCTTTATTACGTTGATCTCTTATTTTGTGCATTCACCAACTAATTATTTTTCATCTTTTTTTTTTTTTTTTTTAGGATTCAGTTTTCTCATACCAGTAATTGGGTTTTACTGCCAGAAATGCGAGGAGTTTATTGGAGATTTAAGAACTGCTGAAACTCATGCTGCTAACCACTGCCATCATAAGATTGCCTGTGTGAGTTTATTTCCAATATAAAATGTGTTCATTATTTATTGTAGTGTTCAGGTTAGCGTCCAGTTGGTTTAAAAAAAAAAAAAAAATTAAGGGGAATGTTAAATAAAAAAACTGAACAGTAAGTATATCTTGTTTAGAAGTGTATTGGCTTTTTTAAGTTAGGATTTACAGAAATGGATGAATGATACAATTGTTTTAATTGTAAAAGCTTTAAACACTCATTGAGCCTGCCCATTCCTGTCATGTAGAATTCTGAGTTAATTGTTGTCTCCAAAAAATTAAAAAGAAATACACTCGCCTTTTCCCTCACATTATTTGTAAATGTGAAGAAATACAGAATATGCACACATATATGGTTTCTTCTTCGGAACTTTCCCACTCTATTCCGCAGTTACATGGAAATTGGTGAGATTTACATCAAGGCTGTGTGCAATGTTCCCGCCTTGCTTTTTCAGAGGAAGCTTTAAAAGCACAGCGCTTTGACGGCATTGTGAATGAGAGATTATCGTGCACACACTCAATGTAGAAAATGGCGGAAAGGAAGGACAAGGGAGAGGGTGGAACGGAAGTTGCTGAGTGAGGCTTCGATGATGTGCAGCTAATCAACTCATGAGATAAATGCATACATGCTCTCATTGGTCGATGTCGTGCTGGGGACCAATCACTTGCCCTGCATCATTGCGTCTTCCCGTAATACTGTATGCCAATTCGGCTGTTTTTTTGGGAGGGTGGGGGGAACACGAAGCACAGAAGCTGCAATAAGTGAAGCATGACGTACCGACACCCGGACATCCTGCGGAGGAAACTCATTTCAGCCACTTATATCCGACAGTTTTTGTTCTTTCAGTCACGA
Source organism: Syngnathoides biaculeatus (assembly GCF_019802595.1). Lineage (NCBI taxonomy): Eukaryota > Metazoa > Chordata > Actinopteri > Syngnathiformes > Syngnathidae > Syngnathoides > Syngnathoides biaculeatus. The sequence continues at coordinate 25,172,439 of NC_084651.1, forward strand.
CCCACAGCTCGTAACCATAGGTGAGGGTAGGAACGTATATCGATAAATAAATCGACAGCTTTGGCTTTGGTTTAGCTCCTTCTTTACAGCAATGGATCAATACAAAGTCCGGATCACTGCAGATGCTGCACTGATCTGAATGTCGATCTCCCGTTCCAGTCTTCCCTCATTCAGGAGAAACAGCAGAGACGCATTACTGAGGACACAGAAGCAGACCCCGTATACTCCTCGGCTGTGCCTAGAAATTCTGTCCATAAAAGTTATGAACAGAATCTGTGACAAACGGGAGCCTTGGCGGGTTCCCAGCCTACCTGGTAACAAATCCAACCTCCTGCCGGCAATGCGGACCCAAGTCTGACACTGGTTGTGCAGAGACCAAACAACCCGTATTAGGGCATTTGGTACCCTATAGTACCGTAGCATGCCCAGAGGACTCCCCAAGTGACACTGTCAAATTCTTTCTCCAAATCCAAAGACCACGTGTAGACTGCTTGGGCAAACTCCAATGCACCCTAGATGACTGGTGAAGATATAGAGCTGGTCCACTGTTCCATGGCCTGGACGAAAACCTGACTGCTCCTCCTGAATCTGAGATTCAACTTTCCGACAGACCCTCCTCTCCAGCACCCCCAAATAGATTTTACCTAGGAGGCTGAGGAGTATGATTCCCCCTGCAGTTGGTACACACCCTCTGGTCCCACTTCTTCAAAAGGGGAACCAACACCCCAGTCTGTCAATCCAGAGACACTGCCCCCAATGTCCATGTGACGTTGCAGAGAGGTGTCAACCAGGACAGTCCCAAAGGATCCTGAGGCTTTAGGTTTGGAACTCTGAGCGAATCTCATCCGCCCCGAAAGCCTTGCCACTGAGGAGCTTTTTAACCACCTCGGTGACCTCGTCCTCAGAGATAGGAGAGCCCGCCTCAGAGGAAGAAACCAGACACTGCTTCCTCATGGGAAGGCATGTTAGTGGAATTGAAGTCTTCGAAACGCTCTCACCAACTCATAACGTCCCGAGTCGAGGTCAGCAGTGCCTCATCCCCAATATAAACAATGTTTATGGTGCACTGCTTCTCCCTCTTGAGATGCCGGATCGTGGACCAAAATTTCCTTGAAGCCGTCCAGAAGTCTTTCTCCATGGCCTCTCCCAACTACTCCCATGCCAAGTTTTTGATTCAGTGACCACCAAAGCTGCATTCCGCTTGGCCAGCTGGTACCCATCAGCTGCCCCAGGAGTCCCACAGGCCAAAAAGGCCCGATAGAGACCTCTCGGTTGATGTCCACCAATGGGTTTGGGGCTTGCCGCCACGACAGGCACCGACCACCTTATGGCCAGGGCTCCAGTCGGCTGCCTCAACAATGCAGGCCTGGAACATCGTCCACTCGCACTCGATGTCCCCTGCTTCCCGGACAAAGTTCTGTCCAAGGTGGGAGTTGAAACTCCCAAAATACCTGATCCCATGGTCATTACTTTTTCTCAGTGTCATTTCACATTATTACACAACTTAATTTCAGATCTCATTTCTTCCACTTTCTTTGTATCTTTGGATTCCTTTGGTTGTGCCTAACATCCAACAACCACAAAGGCAACCTCATTTTTCATGATTTCAAAGCCTTATTTAACTTTAACATACTTAGTGTTTTGGGTTTTTTCTGTCTGTTTTGTTTTGGGGGATTTCCCCTCTACCCTAATTGAAATTTGCCACTCTTCTCTTTTTTTTTCTTTGTTGGATTTTCAATATTAGTTGTATGCGAACATGTTGCCCCTTGTCCTGCAATGTTGCCCCAACCTTCCATGTCTTTATCTTGTAATATTGTTTTGAAAATGTATTTCCAAATAATTAAAATCTAATTTGTTTGTTTTTATCTTTTTGGCAGAAAACTTTGAATAAACATACAGAAGAGACTAAAAGACACAATAACTCTAGCAGCAGCAAAAACCCTCCCACGTTGTTGGACCGACGAGACCACGGAGGCCAGCCTTATACAGACAGACAAGACTGGAAACACGAAAATCATTACAATAGGAGCCATGACACAGATCCAAGTATAAAAAAGGAGGATGAGTGTCATGCTCATAGACCAGGGCAGGAAAGTTATTTGTTCAATGAGATGAGGAAGGAGAAGATGCTCATCACTGTTTTGGGTTGTCTTCCATCTCCAAATATTAACAAGGAAATGACTAAGGATTGTGAAATTGCAAATAATTCCAAAGTGAAGGAGGAAACAGCATACAATGGAATGTCTACTGATGTGGGCAATAAAGATGCAAAGGGAAAAAGCAGATGTAGCCATGACAGGAGGGATGACACTCAAAAGGAATCAACAGTAAAGTCACACAAAAAGAAAAAGAAAAAAGAGAAGAAAAAGGGCAAGAAGAAGAAAAAGGATAATTAAGTGTTTCATCGTCCTTGGTTGTTCATTCTAAAGTTCATACCTCAACAAATTTCACATTGCAACGACACCGTACAGTGGTTTTCAAATTCTGGGGGCATGCCCATAGTGGGGGGTTGGGCATTATGACAAGGGAGGGGGGATGTACAACCATCAACTATCATGCAAACCTTTTATCGTTAAGTTACACCCAGCAGTTGCACGTGGGTGATGTTTCAGCGCACCCTATGCTTTAAAATGTTAAATGTCACTAATCCCTGCGCCGAAAATTTCATCTCCAAAAAGTGGGGGAGCAACAGAAATGTTTGGGAACTACTGGACTATTGGATTATTTTGATTTAGTTTGAAGCACAGGTATCGTACAAAAAATCCACAGGCCAGATTTGGCCTGTTGCATGATTTTATATGCCCTGCTAAGCAAGTCATGATACGCGATAAAATAAAAAAATAAAAATTTGTCTTCACTTTTAATATTGAGGTATTGCAAGCATTTTTGAGGTTCTTTTTGAAATACTGTACATAAAATAATTGAATACACCTTTTGACTTCTGATTTCAAAAATAGTTTTCCATCAATTTGTTGTTTGTAATAGTATGATGTGTCAATTATACTTTTATATCGTTTTAGGTAACAGCTCTCTAAGATGAAACCATTGGTACAATATGGCCCATGACAAAAGTTAGATATCCCTGACCTCTCAATAGACATTTTTCACTTCAGATTCATAGTTTCCTGTGTTGGTGTTAAACTTGGTTTAAACAGTTTGAAAAGGAATCGGAATTGGGGGAAGTGATCTCTTATTCAATATTCTAAGGTAGTATAAGAGGTGTGTTTAAGCAGATACCGGAATATCGGGACACCGTTATGGTATGAAGTTTTGCACACTCACTTCTACATTCCGGTGTGTTGAAAACAATTGTCTGTCGGACAATTGTTTTATCACATCTAATAGTTGTGCTTACAGGATATTGCATTGTGTAAAAGTAAACAAAGTTCAGCAGTATCTCACATACAGTGCCTTGTGAAAGTATGTAGTAAAGATGGTCAAAATTGTTTATTTGTTAAAAAAGTATAAAATATCCAATAAATTTCATTCCACTTCACGATTGTGTCCCACTTGTTGTTGATTCTTGACAAAAAGATTTAATTTTATATCTTTATGTTTGAAGCCTGAAACGTGGCAAAAGGTTGAAAAGTTCAACGGAGCCGAATACTTTCACAAGGCACTGTATCATGTTTCCAGTAAAAGGTAAAGGTGGATGAATGTCACATCTTCTGTAACACCTCAGAAAAAGTTGTGGCACGTTGATGTGTAAAAAAGGTTATTGCCTTTGCTGAAACATTTTCCTACACAATGCAAACAACCAGGGCTTCAGATTATCTGCTTACCAGCCAATTGGAGGTGAATTTCAGCAGTAGTAGGTATCACTACTCATCCATCTTGCCAATATGGCAGGTTGAATTTCATATATGCATGGCTCAAAGTACTCCACTGTAGTGCCGGCAAATTCTCGTTATTTTTTGGGGGAGAAGACTCGCTTCACGTCTTTAAAAATAAATACTGTAACTACGTTTAAAAAAACGTGACATGACCGAGTCTGGCAAATGGAAGTGTATGTGCCTTGTAAACGTTTACCCGTAGTACTGTTTGCAATTGTATTATTTGATATTTCCCTCTTGTTGCAACTGATGCTGTAGTAGTTTATTTTATTTTATTTTTTTTCCCCTACAAGGGTGGAGGTATCATCACTCAATGCGGGCTCACTGGCTTTCACGCGCAGATAGCCAAGCAGCCACGAGCCTTAATCGATTGGTAAAAAGAAGCCTGTAGTGAGGTAGTCTGTAACCAAGGCAGCTGGTTATTCTATGGTTAGTCTATCACCATGAGTTAGAGTTAGTTGTCACACTTTTTATGTTGCTGAAACTGTCCAAGGTAAACATAGTAGACCCAAGCATTATAAATGAGAGAGTATTGTACTTAAGTTAAGTCTTGATAAAGAAGGTGAGTACTGGATACATCCATAATGTTTGTTGAGCCGCTTTTCCTCACAAAGAGTCACCGGAGTGCTGGAGCCTATCCCAGGTATCTACAGGCAGGAGGTGGAGAACAACCTGAACTGTTTTCCTGCCAAACTCGGTACATTGAAACAACCATTCAGACTCACAATCGCAGCTAAAGGCAATTTGAATTTCCAATTAATGCATTTTTTTGGGATGGAGGAGGAAATTGGAGTGGCTGGAGAAAACCCACGTAGGCACGGGGAGAACATGGAAACTTCACACCTGTGGCACCGGGAATTGAACCTCGGTCCTCAGAACTTTGAAGCAAACACTTCAACCATGAGCTCCACTGTTTCGGCGTACTGAATGTAATTTAGACCAATTTTTTCCATCTTTTTAAATCCATTACACTTAAATGACATCTTGTTAATCTGAGCCTCTGTACGATCAGGATTTTTGGGGTGGATCACCGATCTGATCACAAGATAGAGGAATAAGTCTAGAACTAAAACTACAAAGGAATTCATTCTGACTGCTTTCAAATTTTGTAATGTCATAACAGTTTAAAAAGAAAAAAAAAACTCACAATAGCACCTTCAGTTTTCCAAAATGTGTGCATATTTTATTCTCACATTGTTTCATCATTAAAATTTCAAAACACAAAGGAGATCTTTAGTATTACTACCTTGAATGACTAGCAGTCAAATTGACTTCATATTTTCATCCAGGTGTCATTTTTTACTTGCTGCATTTTTCATTTGCTTTCTTTTTCATGCCCTGTGATGCTAAAAGCTAGCTGCACGCAACCCATGAAAGACAAAAATGACACCTGTGGAGGCTTTAGCCTTTCTTCAGAGACTTAATGAAGAATCTGAATCTGATAGATGAGCAGTGAGTAGTCTCTTGGTTGTTGAAAGAAGTGTCATCTAGCTCTGGGAGTGACTTGCAACCACACCAGTTGCTGCAATCTAGCTGCTGATATAACTTGAGCAGCTCTTCCCAACAAAAGCAAGGTGCAACTTAATCCAGTACAATGCTAGCAAATGTGATAAATTTGGTACAAAGTTCTGATTTGCTCCTGCTGATGATACCAAATACATGTTGAATGTTGGGCTATATCTGGGAAAAGATGAGACATGGAGGCCGGGACAGTGGGAGGTAGCGTGGTATTGAAATCGGCTGAGATCAAATCACTACTGTGTACCTCCCTCACAGTTTGGTTTGGGGCAGCCACAAAAAAGGATAAACTCCGACTGCAACGGACAATCAAATCCGCTGAACAGATTGTCAGCACCACCATTTCTACCCTTGAAGACTTGAACGCCACTGGAGCTAGGACCAGAGCAGGCAAGATCCTTTTGGATCCTCCTCATCCTGGCCATTAGCTCTTCCAGTTCCTTCCGTCGGGTAGGCTCTACCAATCAATGCAAATCAAATCTAGCAGGCAGTTTTTTTCCCTCTTGCAATTAAGACATGAAATTCTTTAACAGTGAACCTACTAGTTTCTGGGGGCTTGTGCTGTTGGGACACACCCTACATCCTGCTCACCCAATCAGTATTAGTAATATATTTTGGGGACTATCGCAGAATTCGTAACTTTAAACTGCTCCCTTTGCAGATTTTTTATTACACTGGTCTATAATGGTGAACCGTTAATGGTTAAGGGCACTCTTTATAAGCTTAACATAATGTGGGGGATTGACGCACTCTTAACCACTCTAAAGGCCAGAAGACTGCATCTTGCACAACTGTGAGTCTTTTAAGGAACCAGTTTTCCTTTGCCCCACCACGACCGCTTCTTCTGGAGGGGTATCTCGAGGCCTTCCCAGGCCAGCTGAGAGGTGTAGTCTCACTAGCGTGTGGTGGGTCATTCCCACGACCTTCACTCAGTGTGACATACTCAGAACACCTCACCAGGGAGGCATCACAACCAAATACCGAAGGCACCTCTTCTGGCTCCTCTTTGTGGAGGAACTGTGCAGAGCAGCCAAATGTTACCGAATGCCACTAATTTGTTACAGAAATCACTCAACATTGACTTGCTAAGGTCATAACACTGTTTCTAGAATTGCAGGGGTGAAAAATACAGGCTGACATTGCCGGCGCACCCGCATTGAACACTTGCTCGGTGCACGCTATTTTATTATTCCCTCCAGTTGCCGAGCCGTGCGTGCAAAAGTTCTCTTTGAGTCCGGTGTCAATGCATCTTAAATCATCTATCAGATAAAAATATTTTGATAGAATTTGCAAGGATGCAGCAAATGCAACTATCCCCTGGACTCACAGCTATGGTGTCCTTGAACAACACATGGTTACGCTGAATTGTAATTTTGTATGTGTGTGTGAGTGAGGTAGACATTGCATCCCAATGGGGGCACAAGCCAGTGGAATCTGTAGGCAGCTCCCAAGCCTGAATAAATGCAAAGGATTGTGTCAAGAAGGGCATCCGGCGTAAAACTGTGACAAACAAATATGAGCGTTCATCTATAGATGAATTTACTGGATTGGTCGTGACCCGGGTTAACAACACCCGCCCCTGGCAACACTAATCTGCAGGGTGTCGGTGGAAATTCAGTTACTGTGGGTCAAAGACAAGAAAGAGGAGGAAAGCAGATTTGTCAGCAGAAGAAGAAGAGGAATAGACAGAGCCAACAACTGAATGTAGGCTCTATGAATGTTGGGACTATGACAGGAAAAGCTCAGGATTTGGTTGACATGATGATTAGGAGAAAGGGTGCTATAGCGTGCATCCAATAGAGCAGGTGGAAATGTGGTAAGGCAAGAAGTTTAGGAGCAGGGTTTAAATTATTTTACCATTGAGTAGAAAGGAAGACAAATGGAGTAGGGGTTATTTTAAAGGAAGAGATCGCTAAGAATGTCTTAGAGGTGAAAAAAGTATCAGATTGAGTGATGAGGCTGAAATTTGAATTTGAGGGTTTTAAATATAATGTGATTAACGGCTATGCCACATAAGTAGGATGTGATCTAGAGTTGAAAGAGAAACTCTGGAAGGGAGAAGATGAAGTAGTTCCGAGCATCCCAGATAGAGAGAGAGTTGTGATTGTGATGGACATTTTGGTGAAAGAAAGAGGGGCGACGAAGAAGTCATAGGTAAGTATAGCATCCAGGAAAGGAACTTTGAGGGACAGATGGGGGTGGACTTTGCAAAAAGGATGAATATGACAGTAGTGAACACTTTTTTTTCAGTAAAGGCAGGAATAAAGAGTGACCTACAAGAGCAGAAGTAGAAGCATGCAAGTGGGTTATATTTTGTGTAGGCGATGGAATCTGAAGGAGGTTACTGACTGTAAAGTAGTGGTAGGGGAGAGTGTTCCTACCCACCTCTCTGGGTGGTGGGTAGGAAGATTAAGAAAACAAAGGTAGAGCAAAGACCCATGTGGTGGAAGCAGAGAAAGGAAGACTGTTGTGCGGCCTTTCAGAAAGAGGTAAGACAGGCTTTCAATGGACAGGAGGAGCTCCCGGAAGACTGGACTGCTACAGTCAAGGTGATGAGAGAGACAGGCAAGAGTACTTGAGGTGTCTTTTGGAAAGAAAGAGGAGAAGGAGACTTGGTTGTGGAACCCAAAAATACAGGAATGTCGTACAAGGAAAGAGATTAGCGAAGAAGATGTGGGACACAGAGAGGACTTAGGAGAGGTGAAAGAAATACATTGCGATGCAACATAGGTCAAAGGTAGAGGTGGAAAAGGCTAAAAAGAGGCATATGACGATATGTACACTCTGTTGGACATGAAAGAAGGAGAAAAAGATCGCTACAGGTTGGCCAGAAGAGGGATAGAGATGGGAAGGATGTGCAGCAGGTCAAGGTGATTCTGGATAGAGATGGAAATGTGTTGACTGATGCTAGTAGTGTGCTAAATAGATGGAAAGAATACTTTGAGAAGTTGATGGATGAACAAAATGAGAGAGAAGGAAGAGTAGAAGAGGCAAATGGGAAGGACCAGGAACTGGCAGTGATTAGTAAGGTGGAAGTTAGAAAGGCACAAAAGAGGATGAAAAATGGAAAGGCAGTTGGTCCTGATGACACACCGGTAGAGGTATGGAAGCAATTTGGGTAGGTGGCTGTGGAGTTTTTAACCAACTTATTCAACAGAATACTAGCGGACGAGAAGATGCCTGGAGGATGGAGGAAAAGTGTTCTAGTTCCCATTTTTAAGAACAAAGGCGATGTTTAGAGCAGTGGGAACTATAGAGGAATAAAGTTGATGAGCCACACAATGAAGTTATGAGAAAGAGTAGTGGAGGCTAGACTCAGGACAGAAGTATGTATCTGCGAGCAACAGTATGGTTTCATGCCTATAAAAAGTACCACAGATACATTATTTGCCTTGAGGATGCGAGTGGACAACTACAGAGAAGGTCATAAGGAGCTATATTGTGTCTTTGTGGATTTAGAGAAAGCCTATGACAGATAACCAAGAGAGGGTTAGGGTTAGGAGAGGAACTGTGGTACTGTATTTACCGTAAAACGTCAGTGCCTCCAGCAAAAGATTCTCCGAGTGAAGAACGTTAACTCCGTACTCCAATGAAAATGTTAGTTTAACTGGCCACTTCTACTGTTGTAATTTTTGTCTCAAGTGTGCAAAGTATAAATATTGTACTGTTGACATTGTAAACCAGCACACAAACAAATTCCCATCTCAAAATTTAAAAAAAAACTACATCGCCAGTGCCTCCAGCAGAAGAATCATCTGCGAACATCATGGTCCAAGGGGATTCCAGTCTCATCTGTCAGCCTATCCATTAACACTGCAAACAGGAAGGGGCTCAGAGCTGATCCCTGATGCAGTCCCACCTCTACCTTAAATCTTCTGTCACACCTCACCATTGTTCTGCTGCCATCATACATGTCCTGTACTATTTTAACATACTTCTCTGCCACGCCAGACTTACGCATGCAGTACCACAGTTCCTCTCTTGGTACTCTTTCATAGGCTTTCTCAAGATCCACAAAGACACAATGTAGCTCCTTCTGACCTTCTCTGTACTTTTCCACTAGCATCCTCAAGGCAAATAATGCATCTGTGGTACTCCTTCTAGGCATGAAACCATACTGTTGCTCACAGATACTTACTTCTGTCCTGAGTCTAGCCTCCACTACTCTTTTCCCATTACTTCATTGTGTGGCTCATCAACTTTATTCCTCTATAATTCCAACAGCTCTGAACATAGCCTTTGTTCTTAAAAATGGGAACTAGAACACTTTTCCTCCATTCTTCAGGCATCTTTTCGCCCGCTAGTATTCTGTTGAATAAGTTGGTTCAAAACTCCACAGCCATCTCTTCAAATTGCTTCCATAACTTCCATTGCCACTTCCTGGTCCTTCACACTTGCCTCTTCAACTCTTCCTTCTCTCTCATTTTCTTCATTCATTAACTTCTCAAAGTATTCTTTCCATCTATTTAGCACACTACTGGCACCAGTCAACACATTTCCATCTCTATCCTTAATCACCTATTCCTGCTGCATATCCTTCCCATCTCTATTCCTCTGTCTGGCCAACCTGCAGAGATCCTTTTCTCCTTCTTTCGTGTCCAACCTGGTGTACATGTCTTCATATGCCTCTTGTTTAGCCTTTGCTACCTCTACCTTTGCCCTACGTCGCATCTCGGTGTACTCCTTTCACCTCAACTCAGTCCTCCCAGTGTCCCACTTCTTCGCTAATCTCTTTCCTTGTATGACTCCCTGTATTTTCGGGTTCCACCACCAAGTCTCCTTCTCCCCTTTCCTACCAGAAGACACACCAAGTACTCTCCTGCCTGTCTCTCTGATTACCTTGGATGTCGTTGTCCAGTCTTCCGGGAGCTTCTGCTGTCCGAGAGCCTGTCTCACCTCTTTCTGAAAGGCCGCACAACATTCTTCCTTTGCCAGCTTCCACCACATGGTTCTCTGCTCTACCTTTGTCTTCTTGATCTTCCTACCCACCACCAGAGCCATCCTACACACCACCATCCTATGCTGTCGAGCTACACTCTCCCCTACCACTACTTTACATTCAGTAATCTCCTTCAGTTTCCATTGCCTACACAAAATATAACCCACTTGCATGCTTCTACTTCTGCTCTTGTAGGTCACTCTTTATTCCTGCCCTTACTGAAAAAAAGTGTTCACTACTGTCATATTCATCCTTTTTGGAAAGTCCACCACCATCTGTCCCTGAAATATAATCCACCTGCGTGCTTCTTCCTTTGCTCTTGTAGGTCACTATATGTTCATCCCTCTTCTGGAAATAAGTGTTGACTACAGCCATCTCCATCCTTTTTGCAAAGTCCAGCACCATCTGTCCCTCAAAGTTCCTTTCCTGGATGCCGTACTTACCCATCACTTCTTCATCGCCCCTGTTTCCTTTACCAATACGTCCATTACAATCTGCACCAATCACAACTCTCTCGCTGTCTGGGATGCTCAGAACTACTTCATCTTGTTCCTTCCAGAATTTCTCTTTCAATTCCAGGTCACATCCTACCTGTGGGGCCTAGCCGCTAACCACATTATACATAACACCCTCAATTTCAAATTTTAGTCTTATCACTCAATCTGATACTCTTTTCACCTCCAAGACATTCTTAGCCAGCTCTTCCTTTAAAATAACCCCTACTCCATTTCTCTTCCCATCTACTCCGTGGTAGAATAATTTAAACCCTGCTCCTAAACTTCTCGCCTTACTACCTTCCCACCTGCTCTCTTGGATGCACAGTAGATCAACCTTTCTCCTAATCATCATGTCAACCAACTCCTGGGCTTTTCCTGTCATAGTCCCAACATTCAAAGTCCCTACACTCAGTCGTAGGATCTGTGCATTCCTCTTTTTCTTCTGACGACGGATCTGGTTTCCTCCTCTTCTTTGTCTTCGACCCACAGTCGCTGAATTTCCACCGACGCCCTGCAGGTTAGCAGTGCCAGGGGCGGGCGTTGTTAACCGGGGCCACGACTGATCCGGTATGGGATTCTTTAGATGAATATTTGTTTAGCACGGTTTTTACGCCGGATGCCCTTCCTGACGCAACCCTCTGCATTTATCCGGGCTTGGGACCGGCCTACATATTGCACTGGTTTGTGCCCCCATAGGGCTGCAGTAAGATAATTTTTGTCTCAAGTGTACAAATTGATAATACTGTATATGTTATATTTATAAGGTTTTATAATCTGAGATTTAACTAAATGCCTCTTTTTTTTCTTAAATATGCAAAGTACAAATACCGTTTGAATATTTTAAACATTCTGGAACCAACATAAATGTACATCCCAGCTACTATGCGTTTTTTCACTTTTCGCGGGTTGTTCTGGTCCCAGTTAACAGTGAAAAATTAGTGTTTACTGTATCGGGATACGTGTTATTCGGCAAGATTTCATAGTCAGTTGAGAAGCCCTCCTTTGTTTCATCCAGATAGTTGGGTAATCAAACTTAGACTTGTATCTCCCCAAAGACTGTTGATCTAAACCTTCTGCATACAACTTCTTAACAAAACTAATGTTCTTTATTACCAAAATGTATTGATGTAAACTGAAGTCCGAGAAGATAAGAGTAAAAAATGGCTGATGCGCTGAATGAATGGAAAGTTTGACTCTCAAAATGACGCCAGCTCGGGAGATCACGCGATACCGTGAAGTCAGTCAATACAATATTCACTTTAAATAACTCTAAATTTCTCCAGGACTCATTTGCCCAATTGCCATTATATCAGCATCACCACACGTAGTAGTACACTTTCATTGTGCAATGACTCTCCACAAGTGTCCTAAATGTACAGTATATTTCGTCATAGTGGCTGTCATCATATTGCTCCAAAGAATTCAGAAAAATTCCCCGTGTGTCTTGTAACATTCTTGGTCAATAAAGCTGATTCTGGTAAGATTCCATTCATCCATTCTTAATAATCACCTATCCTGTTCAGGTTCAGAATGATGAATTTTGACTTGCACCATATATTGATATACAGTATAATATAAGAGATGTATCAAATATTCTTTTAAGAAAAAATGAGATAATGCTGGATTATTCTCATCTATTATAAGTGGTTGTCAATAGCTGTGTTAACATGCAGACTTGGTTGGAATTGTTTTTGCACTTGAATTGAAACAATAGCTTGATTTGAAAAAAAGAACAAGTAGTTAAAAGCAAGATAGGCTGCACACTGCGGATAGATACAATTGAGCTTGCAGGTGGTTTCTGTCAAAACAACTGTGGATGTGCAAACCGAGTTTTGGGCATCTATCATGTATGTATGACATATGACTCAAAAACTCTTGACGCCAGTTGAAAATGATTAAATATGAGAAGTCATTCGGGCATTTTGAAATTTACACATCTGACAGAGCCAGTGTAAAGGATATGACTTTGCTGATGTCCGGAAATTATGTCCTCTGGCAAAATTATACTCTACTTACTACATAAAAGCGTAATGTTTACCAGCAGATGGAGACAAGGTCATGCTTTCAGTTTCCATACATAGTCTGGGAAGAGAGATATAAACATTTTTATTTATCATTTTTAAAATAAGTCCCTAACTGTAAGAACATCAGTTTCAAACAAAATCGAAGCTTTTGTTTGAGAAAACTTTGTATGACGCCAAGTGTATAGCTATTGCAATACTGTTGTGCAATAGTAGACAGTTTGATGATTGGCTCAGTTTGTCAACATTCCCTTCACATCACTGCCAGTCACAACCTGCCCAAGATTGTTGCAAAGTGTTGTTTGAAGAGTGTAGGGTCCCTTTTGCTTCAACTTACATTCCACTCTCGCTTATTAATAGTCCTCCTACAAACTATGCCAAACTGGTGTGCTTTTCAAAGTAATTGGCAGAGAAAAGATTTTTTTAAAAATGAATCATTCAAAACTTTTCCTTTCAATCTGCAGATTATTTCAGATTTAAATTCTGAATATATTTCATTCTAATTTTATTGTTACATGGATTCAATTTCCTTTCCAAGAAGCATTAACCTCACTTCATCCAGCACATGCAATATAGAGTACTATGTGTACATAAATTTAAAACTATTCTCACAGATAAAATAAAAGGAATTCACTGACAATTCGTAATGTTTAACTAAGATAGGATAGATAGAAATATTGTGAATATAAAATTAACATTAGTACTAAATATTCCTTTTAGCGGCACATTAGTACTAAATATTCCTTTTAGCAGCACAAAGACTGGCAGAAAATCCAACCGTTTCAAGTAGGAGACCATCACAACCAATGGGATTTTCACATTGCTCCTTCCAAAGAATGTTGCGCGAAATAAACATGTTTACATAAATTATTTAAAATGCAATACTGAAACTGAAAATTTAAAAACATTATTTTTAAAAATAAAAAAAAATTGTAGATTGTATTGTTATTGCCAAAATGTATATTGCCAAACATCTTAGAAGTATTATTTTACCTACTGCAAAAATGTTGCAAGTGTAACTTGAGAATTATAAAAGTTATTAAATATTTAAAGGAGTCAGCAATTTTTGGGCCACCCTAAATGTGTGTGTGTGCGTGTTCGTGTGTGTGTGTACATCCATCCATTCATTTTCTTTACCACTTATCCTCACATGGGTCATGGGAGTACTGGAACCTATCCCAGCTGTCATTGGGCAGAAGGCAGGGTATACCCTGCATGCACATACATGCAAACACACACACGTGTTTGTGTGATAGTACGTAACCAGTGGATGAGAGTATTAATTGAATTTGAACTTTCAAAGCAACTTTCTCACTTGCTTCAAATGAAATTGTTTGATTCTCCCACGGGCTCTTCTTTTTTTTCTTAACTGTAGGTTCATCCTTTTTTTACATGTCAATAACTGTAATTTTAAAGCGTATAATCACACCCACAACTGCTTGGACAAAGAAAAGTAGTGTGAGTTAAACACACAGCAACAGGGACAAAGAGGGGTTAAGGTGCAAGGTGTGGCCTGCATATTTGTCAGTCTGACAGGCTTTACCTCCAGGCAGTCGTCACCTTTGCACAGATAAGAAGACAGTAGAATGTGGGTCATTCCTCTGATTTCCTTTAGTCTATTCAGTTTCACATGCAAGAAAATTCTACTTCAGAACATCCCTTATAAATCGCAAAATAGTTCATCCAGATAAATATGAATTTGAGACTTTTTGTTCACAATGTGAAAAGTACATCCACACTACAGTATAGCACAACTCAGTTTAAATAGAGGGTCCAAAATTATGAGTAGTTTGGATTGAAGTAAGTTATTACAACATGCTTTAAATTTAGTTAGACGGCTTAATAGATCTGGGGTGGGCACTCTATGTTCTGGAAGCCACATATTGCCCAGTTGTATGGAAGTAAATATGTGCCAACAGGATTTAAATTATAAATAGCACTAAAGATGTTATGTTGTAGAATTCACATTGTTATTTCAAAGTGATCACGTTTTCAATAGCTTGATTTCAAACAATGACATCTTAGTGTATGACCAACACTCACCTTGGAAACGGTGGTCCCAGCTCTTTTCAGGTCATTGACCAAGTCCTGTCGTGTAGTCCTGGGCTGATTCCTCACCTTTATAAGGATCACTGAGACACCACAAGGTGATATCTTGAATGGGGCTCCACTCCAATTGAGATTGACCGTCATGTTTAGCTTCTTCCATTTTCTAATGATTGCGCCAACAGTGGACCTTTTTCCACCAAGCTGCTTGGCAATTTCTCTGTAGCCCTTTCCAGCCATGTGGAGTTGTAGATTGTTGGCTCTGGTATCTTTGGACAGGTCTTTGGTCTTGGCCATGTTACAAGTTTGAGTCTTACTGATTGTATGGGGTGGACAGGTGTCTTTATGCAGCCAACGACCTCACACAGGTGCATCTGATTCAGGATAATACATGGAGTGAAGGTGGAGACTTTTAAAGGCAGACTAACAGGTCTCTCACAGTGGACATGCACCTATGATAAAAAATTTCAGACCCCTCAATGATTTCTAAGTAGGAGAACTTGCAATATAGCAGGGTGTTCAAATACTCATTTTCTTCACTGCATATAACTCATCAACTCATAGTAGGTTAATGCGTGTCTGCTCTGTGTGTATTTGTGTTGGCAATACGTATGTCCCGAGATCTGTTGCACACTTACACTTTACCCACTTCGGCACCACACACTTCCTCCTTCCCTCTCAAGTCCCTCCGATGGCATCACACCGAGACCAAAAATGTAAATGATTCACATTTAAGTTCCTTTACGTTTATGCATTTTTTTTTATTGTTTACATACAGTGTGTACAGGTAATTAAGACAAATTTGCTATTTGGAGGTTGCAAACGGATTCAACTCATTTACTCATTCATTGCTTCTTATTGAAAAATAGTGTTTCAGAGGTGGAACAAATCGGACTTTGAATGCTTCACAAGAACAAATTATGTTCCAAATCCAAGGTTCCACTGTACATGTTTGGGGAGGTCATTTGATTCCATCTGCGTAGCCTGCCTTTCCCACGATACAGAAGCCAAACATGTTGTAGCGAGGCCTATCTTGGCAGGAAGGCTCAAAAGTTTCCTAATAACGCTTCATCCACCATGTCGCCACACTAAATCAGATAACATTAAAAATATGTCTGTAAAAATACCTATGTATTGGAACATCTCCTTCAAGTAAAACAACAAAATGAAAAAAACAACCATGAGTTGGCATGTTTACCTCCAACGTTCATCACCCAATTTAATCTCCAAACACTTGGATTCTAATGCCACTACTCTTCAGTATAGCAGATAAAATGTTTGATGCACGCTAAGTGTATGGTAAGGCATGCCCAAGTTGGGAAGCTTTAGTCAGGGACCGAAAGTCTTTTCTACCATAAACATTGTATGAGAACTAAAAGCTTATGGGCAGACTGATAATGGTCTTTTAACAGGAAGTCCAGTGTTAGTGGTTGATGCTCGTCGTTTTATGCTTGTAGTCGGCTGTAGACACCGAGATAAATAACACTCCTCCACGTCCAGCAGCAATGGCAGAGGATTGTAGTGAGTGTCCGCTTTGTATTCTTCTTCCCCCCATGACAATCACCAAGGCATCTCCGAATGACGTGACTGATTTGAAGAAAAAATGATGAAATAGTTTAAAGTGGAATCAGTTACAACTGCTGTATTTGTAAACTTTCTTCCGCGTAGCCAGGACAATGCAAAATCCATAGTAATCTCCTAATTGGATTTAAAGACTGGCAATAAGTGTGAAGCGAAACACTTATTAACATTTCTCTGTTTACAGAGGTCAAAATGGACCAGACTGGATCTACATTGGACATCAGCAGCATCTGCATTTGGTGGGTGTTAAAAAAAAAAAAAATGTATTGCATATACAATATTTATTTAAACTATCAGACAAAGGCACAAGTATACTTTGAAACTGGAGCTAAGAAAGAGCTGAATGACTTCATTGCCTGAAAGAAAGTTTCAGTTTCTTCCCCTTCTACTAGATAAATAATAATTAATTTTAAAAAAACATTTACTTGGTAGTTCATGATTAACTTGATGTCCCAAACGGAGGCATCTTAAAATCTCTCACCTGGGACTGTGTTGTTGCTGAGACAGAAAGAATATAATAGTATTATTTTTGTTGTTTGATGAGTTTTAATAGATTTTATGGAAACTGAGGATTATTATAACATGAACAATTTAAAATGTTTTCGAGTTAAATGACTAAATGAACCAACACGTTGTTTTTTTCCATGGTTGAATATTTAATCTTATCATTGTACTCAACCGGTCCAACTTTTGTCATTGATAGTCATAGACTGTCATAGACAGTAGGCAAGTTAAATAGATTAAATTTCATGTGCAGCTGCATATATCTCCAAATGGACAGAAGCACTTTGCTTTTATTTGCCTCTTGGGCGGCACAGTGTACCAGCTCGAAAGCAGTGACCTCACAGTTTTGAAGGCCAGGGTTCGATCCGGCCTTGTCTGTGTGGAGTTTGCATGTTCTCCCCATGCCTGCGGGGGTTTTCTCCAAGCACTCCGGTTTCCTCCCCCATACCAAAAACATGCAACATTTAATGGGCACTCCCAATTGCTCCTCGGTGTGATTGTGAGTGTGGCTGTTTGTCTCTATGTGCCCTGCGATTGGCTGCCGACCAGTTCAGGGTCTACCCCGTCTCCTTCCCGTTGATAGCTTGGATAGGCTCCAGTAGTCCTGCGACCCTTGTGAGGATAACCAGCTAAGAAAATAGTTGGATGGATGGATGGATGGATATATGAAATGTTACATTACATTATTTTCAAAAATACTTTTTAATATTTTGTTGTATTTCCTCTCAAAGTACTCCCATTTTTTAGTACATTGTTTTCATGTTTTCTTTTTAAATTCTTGTACTGTTTGCCCTGTATGGGAACATTTCTTTGAATCCATTTGGTCTTTCTACTAATTAACACAGTTCAACTGCTCTCTGGGAGATTATTATACATTCCAACATGATAAGTGCAAGGACACAGTGCACATTTGAGTGTGAGAGTAGGGAGATAGAGAATATTTTTTACTGAGCGAAATTCCACTTTGGATAAGAACTCAGGCTCAGATGAAATGGCCTTTAGTTGACGCACATAAAGAGAAGAACATTCATTTATTTATTCCAATGAATTCAGATTTGAACACCAAGGTACAGTAATCTGATGATCCATTTTAAAATCGTGGTCGAATCTCGCACCAAGATTTGTCAAAACATGCGTGAAACAAAATTCAAGGGGATTCTGATCTTGGGGATTTGGACTCCACTAGGTCGAACTTACATACACAGTACAGGAGGCTATTTATTATATGCAGAGGAAGCTCCTGGGCATTTTCCTGCCTGCTTTAAATGCATTCATACTCTCACAGTTGTGTTTGTCAAGTTGTAAGGTGACATATTTTTAAAGAATGCTATAAATTGTGTTACCAAAATGTTGGCGCTCTTACATTTTCTGAGGCCATGTTGAGGGATTATATACCAAGAAATTATCAAAAGGCTGTTCAATTAAACCCCCAAGTATGTTTGTCTCATCTCTGTCAGCATCAGCATTGCAAACAGTTTGTGTCCTGCAGTGACCACTTCTGCCTTAGTCATCAAGCAGAAGTGTGAAGTGTGAAGCCACCAAACGCTTATCCCTACAAAGGTCATGGGGGTGCTGGAGACTATCCCAGCTGTCATCAGGCAAGAGTCTGGGTACAGCCTGAACTGGAGGTGGTTGATTTTTCTAGGATGAAGGGATGCCTCCCCTCCTCCAGCCAACTCTGTCTGCCATATTAATGGCTGGCAATTGTCTTGCTCACAGTGATTAAATGACACAAAGGCGCAAAGTTACAGAAGTGACATCACACCTAAGTCACACATTACAGATCTAGTAGCAGCCCTGCTGGATTTGTCATGAACCATATCTAAGTTGGGCTTGAAAGGTTCGGTTGGGAGCAAGTTTCTGGTGTTTCTCAGTTTCAAGTTTCTGGAACACCATCTGATGGGAAAATAACTTCATTCTTGAAATGTGATATTGTGGGATTGTGTAATAAGCAGAGCGGTGGACTCAAATCACATGAAATGGACCCAAGTCATGAATTTGATGACTTTCGACTCAGCAAAATGTCACAGGACTTGCAATTCAACTTGAGCAGCTGTGACTAATGAATTTAGTCTGACTTGAGTCAACTGACTTGTCGTTTTTACAAAAGTATAACAATAAAAAAAAAAACCTCTGCAACTCCCTCCACGTGAAACCTTGTTATATCACCGACATTTCAGAACAATGTAATCACATTATTTATGCTAATGTTTTTAAAAGATAAGAAATTTTATTTGAGCAGATTTTATTTATTAACATCCAATATTTCAGACACAACTTCAATAGTTTCATTAAAAAAAAGCAACTGTGCAACTTAAAGGTAAAGTGTCATCCCTATAAACATTGTAAAATAGAATAGAATGAAAAATTTTAAAACAAACATTATTCACTTCAATGTTTACACGAAAAAATAATTATGAGCAGAGACCGCGTCATCCATGCGCAAAGTTGCGGAAGTCTCATTCGACATCCAAGTGATCGCCATATTGGCTGCATTTACTGTCCGTGACATCACCCAGACATTCACCATTGAAAACACACTGTGACCCCTACTGTGCGACACGCCCCTTCAGACACGGAAGCTCTTTTCGAAGAAGAGAACGTCTCAGAATCGAGTCAATGTCCGGGGCAATATTATCCTATCGTTTCGAGCCATATTTAGATTATATGCGGATCACTTCTAACTAACAGACTCCCCGACAGTATGAGAGTATGTAGTGTACTCAGCTGTGAGCGATCAGAACGCCGCAGCCCAGGTGCGACGAGCTGAACCACGGCGCCGAGCCAGACGGCTTAATGGCATTGTCGTCGCTCATGGCTGAGTGCGCCATAAACAATTGTTTATCGCTGCCGCCATCGGGGGTGTTGTTCATCACGGACGACGGCGGCGGCTATGAACGACCCTGCCTGCAGTGGCACACTCAGCTGTGTGCGATGACAACTCCGTAAAGCGGCCCGGCTCAGCACCGTGATATGCCACCTCGGCGCCGAAGATGAGCCACCCCAGCTGAAGCCGTGATCGGTGGACGCAGTGCTGAAGCCGGCGAATGTTGCTGTGTCGTGCCTCGCAGACGAGCACAGCTTCAGTCAGGCTGGCTCATCCGCGAGGCACGATGCGGCTGCCTTTGCTGGCGAGCCGTCACGGCAGCCTTCGCAGGCGAGCCTGACGCAGAAGCAGTCCGACGCGCACCCCTATCATACGTACGCGGATCTTTTGTTACATTATGAGAGACGGATTACGTGATCTGCCCCAAACTATTTTTTTTTTTATTAGCTCTATACACACCTACCTGTCATTTGGAACCCACGAAGCTCTCGTCCTTTGCACTTGTGCAAACCATTTTTCACGACAAACCAAGTCTCTTGCAAACTTATGAAGGGTAAATCCATCCTCCCTAGTGTTCAAGCAATGTCCAGCAATGCAATGAGCTGGCATTTTGGGTAACACGAGGGAACAATGAGGTACCTTCCCGGAGGTAAAACTAATAGAAACAAACGAGTCCACTTGAGGGCGGTCCTGCCACGTATTTCACTTTCTGCTTCTTCTCGAAAACAAATCCCTCTATAGGATTTCAAGGCGGGAGTTCTTTATTATTTATTACATATTCCCTATTATGCTTTATTTATGTAATATTTTCATGTCGTGTCCCCCAGTGTTCCGACGAATAGATCGCAGTAGGATAAAATTGTGTAAAAGAAATGCCAAGTTTAAACTGAAATCTATTTATGTTTCATTTATTTTTATTTGTTTGTAATTGCCTCACGAGGAATGTTTACAGACAAGAAAATGAGCGAAATACTGCTGATTATCTAAGAGGGGGAACCAATTAGTCATTCATTTTGAAATGATTTTCTCTCATATAGTCATCACTGCTCTTTTACCACAGAAAAATATATTTTAGCCAATTACTTGATTATTCAATAGATTTGTCAGTAGGATACCCAATTGCTAATTGTAGCAATTCTCAAACCTCACAAATTCTCCTTTGTGACAGGTATGTTTAATTGTTTGTCACTTCAGAAAAACAGTAAGAAAAGTGAGTCATAGGATGCGGGCGGCATGGTGGAACAGCTGGTAAAGCCTCAGTTCTGAGGACCCGGGTTTGATCCCGGCCCCGCCTGTGTGTAGTTTGCATGTTCTCCCCGTGCCTGTGTGGGTTTTCTCCGGACTCTCCAGTTTCCTCCCACATCCCAAAAACATGCAACATTAATTGGACACTCTAAATTGCCCCTAGATGTGATTGTGAGTGCGGCAGTTTGTTTCCATGTGCCCTGCGATTGGCTGGCAACCAGTTCAGGGTGTACCCCGCCTCTTGCCTTTTGACAGCTGGGATAGCCTCCAGCACTCCAGACCCTCGTGAGGATAAGTGCCAAAAGAAAATGGATGGATGGATAGGATGTGGTATAATTTTATGTGTATAAACACTGGTATTGCTGTCACAACAGGTGTTGGTATTTTTTTAGGTGGTTGACTTTTTTAGGATGAAGGGATGCCGCCCCTCCTCCAGCCAACTCTCTCTGTGTGCATGTAGCCATTGACGGGGGTGGATAAACTAGTCCTAAATACAATATCAAAACTAGTTGCATCTGTAACAACAGCTCAGCTGAACATTGGTAAATGTATCTACAACCTTCAGATTGTGTTGTCACCACATGGAACCCGCAGTTTTGGATCAGTAGACAGAAACGGCAATCATTGTAGCAGTAACTCCAAAGTCACACATGATGATCACCGTTGCAAAATGCTGCCCAATTCAACGATTGGATATGAAAATTCAAGTTTTTATTCGAATCTTGTTGACTTGGATGAGAATGAGTCTTCCAGCCAAACTAAAGTGGCTCACGTTGTAATCTGACACTGCCACTTAACTTTGCTTCTTCACTTCCCCCCCTCTTATCTTTCATCAAGGCCTCCCTCCATTGATGTCCCGCATCTTTCGCTTGTTAAGTGGTGGCAAATGTAAATGGAGCAGTGTTTCTTCTGCACCCACAGACCTCCGTCATTCTGTGGGAGGGTGGATGATTAGTGGAAGAGCAAAAAAAAAGGAATAGCATCACTCAATTGCATTTCCGTCTTCCATACATCTACATTACCAGAAAGCTTTGAAATGAGACATTGTTCCTTTTTTTAAAAAAATTTTTTTGAGGAACTTTTCAGCTTTCGGTTCCTTATTTCCTATTAGTAATGTAACAATGACACAAACTACATTACGTCCCACCTCTGCAAGAGATAATGATAGTCAACATTTTGTCCGACAATGTTGATAAAAAGTCCTATTGCTTGAATATAAATGAATTTCACGTTGCAGCCAGGGAGCTCAAACTTAATATGTAGGGGCCCTTTAAACATAAGTGTTTTAAACTAAAAACGGAATTATTTTGGTATATTACCACAGTGTACACTCAAACAAATTAGGATCTTTTTGCAACTGCATGATCTGTATGTTATTTTTTCTCTCTCCAGAAATAGTGGACCAAACTACGAGGGGCGTTCATTAAAGATTTCCCCTGACCTACTTTTGGTTAAGGTAGGAAGTTTAAATTGTACGCGGACATTACCGTACACCACTATAGGTCGCATCATAATTTGCAGCTCTGATACATAATTCGTTTCTCATTTTCAGGTGCTGAAGTAAAGTAAGGTAGAGTGATGGAGGAAGTTGAGCACAGAGCAGTCATCAGGTTCCTGTATTTGAAAGGTCGCACTCCGATACAGGCATTTGATGAGATGAAAGAAATTTATGGGGAGGATGCCCCATCATATGACGTTGTCAAACACTGGCATCGTCCGTTCAAGTGTGGACTTCCATCCATGAAGTCATTTTTAAAAGGAAAGCGATTCAAAAACAAGGAAAGCCTCATTTCTGACGTCAAGGTTTGGGTTCAGGTACAACCTGCTGAGTTCTACAGAAGAGGTCTCCAAAACTGCATAAAGCGATGGGAGAAGTGTGTCTCGCTTGCAGGAGCCTATGTAGAAAAAGAGTAATATTTGTGCCAAGATTCAATTCTCTCGGCTCATTGGAAGTAGGTCAGGGGAAATCTTTAATGAATGCTCCTCGTATTAATTCAGAATGACTTGTATCTTCTTCTTTTCCTTTCGGCTTGTCCCGTTAGGGGTCGCCACAGCGTGTCAACTTTTGCCATCTTAGCCTATCTCCTGCATCTTCCTCTCTAACCCCAACTGCCCTCATGTCTTCCCTCACCACATCCATAAACCTTCTCTTTGGTCTTCCTCTCGCTCTTTTGCCTGGGAGCTCCATCCTCAGCATCCTTCTACCAATATACTCACTCTCTCGCCTCTGAACATGTCCAAACCATCGAAGTCTGCTCTCTCGAATCTTGTCTCCAAAACATCCAGCTTTGGCTGTCCCTCTAATGAGCTCATTTCTAATCCTATCCAACCTGGTCACTCCGAGCGAGAACCTCAACATCTTCATTTCTGCCACCTCCAGTTCAGATTCCTGTTGTTTCTTCAGTGCCACTGTCTCTAATCCGTACATCATGGCCGGCCTCACCACTGTTTTGTAAACTTTGCCCTTCATCCTAGCAGACACTCTTCTGTCACATAACATACCAGACACCTTTCGCCAGCTGTTCCAACCTGCTTGGACCCGTTTCTTCACTTCCTGACCACACTCTCCATTGCTCTGTATTGTTGACCCCAAGTATTTGAAGTCATCCACCTTCGCTATCTCTTCTCCCTGTAGCCTCACTCTTCCCCCTCTACTTTTCTCATTCACGCACATATATTCTGTTTTACTTCGGCTAATCTTCATTCCTCTCCTTTCCAGTGCATGTCTCCATCTTTCCAATTGTTCCTCTGCATGCTCCCTGCTTTCACTGCATATGACAATATCATCTGCGAACATCATGGTCCAAGGGGATTCCAGTCTAACCTCATCTGTCAGCCTATCCATTACCACTGCAAACAGGAAGGGGCTCAGAGCTGATCCCTGATGCAGTCCCACCTCCACCTTAAATTCCTCTGTCACACCTAAGGCACACCTCACCATTGTTCTGCTGCCATCATACATGTCCTGTACTATTTTAACATACTTCTCTGCCACACCAGACTTACGCATGCAGTACCACAGTTCCTCTCTTGGTTCTCTGTCATAGGCTTTTCCCACAGCTCTGAACATCCCCTTTGTTCTTAAAAATGGGAACTAGAACACTTTTCCTCCATTCTTCAGGCATCTTTTCGCCCGCTAGTATTCTGTTGAATAAGTTGGTCAAAAACTCCACAGCCATCTCTCCAAATTGCTTCCATACCTCTACCGGTATGTCATCAGGACCAACTGCCTTCCCATTTTTCATCCTTTGTAGTGCCTTTCTGACTTCCCCCTTAGTAATCATTTCCACTTCCTGGTCCTTCACTCTTGCCTCTTCAACTCTTCCTTCTCTCTCATTTTCTTCATTCATCAACTTCTCAAAGTATTCTTTCCATCTATTTAGCACACTACCGGCACCAGTCAACACATTTCCATCTCTATCCTTAATCACCCTAACCTTCTGCACATCCTTCCCATATCTATCCCTCTGTCTGGCCAACCTGTAGAGATCCTTTTCTCCTTCTTTCGTGTCCAACCTGGTGTACATGTCTTCATATGCCTCTTGTTTAGCCTTTGCCACCTCTACCTTTGCCCTACGTCGCATCTCGATGTACTCCTTTCGCCTCTCCTCAGTCCTCTCAGTATCCCACTTCTTCTTCGCTAATCTCTTTCCTTGTATGACTCCCTGTATTATGGGGTTCCACCACCAAGTCTCCTTCTCCCCTTTCCTACCAGATGACACACCAAGTACTCTCCTGCCTGTCTCTCTGATCACCTTGGCTGTCGTCGTCCAGTCTTCCGGGAGCTTCGGTTGTCCATCGAGAGCCTGTCTCACCTCTTTCCGGACGGCCGCACAACATTCTTCCTTTCTCAGCTTCCACCACATGGTTCTCTGCTCTACCTTTGTCTTCTTAATCTTCCTACCCACCACCAGAATCATCCTACATACTACCATCCTATGCTGTCGAGCTACACTCTCCCCTACCACTACTTTACAGTCAGTAACCTCCTTCAGATTACATCGTCTGCACAAAATATAATCTACCTGCGTGGTTCTACCGCCGCTCTTGTAGGTCACTATATGTTCCTCCCTCTTTTGGAAATAAGTGTTCACTACAGCCATCTCCATCCTTTTTGCAAAGTCCACCACCATCTGCCCTTCAAAGTTCCTTTCCTGGATGCCGTACTTACCCATCACTTCTTCATCGCCCCTGTTTCCTTTACCAATATGTCCATTACAATCTGCACCAATCACAACTCTCTCGCTGTCTGGGATGCTCAGAACTACTTCATCTAGTTCCTTCCAGAATTTCTCTTTCAACTCTAGGTCACATCCTACCTGTGGTGCATAGCCGCTAACCACATTATACATAACACCCTCAATTTCAAATTTTAGTCTCATCACTCGATCTGATACTCTTTTCACCTCCAAGACATTCTTAGCCAGCTCTTCCTTTAAAATAACCCCTACTCCATTTCTCTTCCCATCTACTCCGTGGTAGAATAATTTAAACCCTGCTCCCAAACTTCTAGCCTTACTACCTTTCCACCTGCTCTCTTGGATGCACAGAATATCAACCTTTCTCCTAATCATCATGTCAACCAACTCCTGAGCTTTTCCTGTCATAGTCCCAACATTCAAAGTCCCTACACTCAGTTGTAGGCTCTGTGCATTCCTCTTTTTCTTCTGACGCTGGATCCGGTTTCCTCCTCTTCTTTGTCTTCGACCCACAGTAGCTGAATTTCCACCGACGCCCTGCAGGTTAGCAGTGCCGGGGGCGGGCGCTGTTAACCCGGGCCACGACCGATCCGTTATGGGATTCTTTAGATGAACGCTCATATTTGTTTGGCACAGTTTTTACGCCGGATGCCCTTCCTGACGCAACCCTCTGCATTTATCCGGGCTTGGGTCCGGCCTACAGATTGCACTGGTTTGTGCCCCCATAGGGCTGCATTTGACTTGTATCTTTATTTTAATTTAAATTTAGCCCCCCATTTTTTTTTTTTTACTTAAAACTTCACTCTCGTTCTGTCTAAATTTATCTTGATAAAAATACATTGGTAATTATAAGTAATGTTATGTGTCCAGATTCCGGCATGTAATATCGCAATATATCAAAATGTATTTACATTTTAAATGTAAAATGACCATTTTTACAAGATTTACTTGTCTATGTTAAAACTGGGCGGCACGGTGGATCAGCTGGTTAAACCTTGGCCACACAGTTCTGTGGTCCCGGGTTCAATCCCGGAACCGTCTTTGTGGAGTTTGCATATTCTCCCCCTGCCTGTGTGCTTTTTCCCCGGGCACTCCAGTTTCCTCCCACATCCCAAAAACATGCAACATTAATTGGACACTCTAAATTGCCTGTAGGTGTGATTGTGAGTGTGGCTGTTTGTCTATATTTGCCCTGTAATTAGGTGGCAACCAGTTCAGGGTGTACCCTGTCTCCTGCCCGTTGACAGCTGCGATAGGCTCCAGTACTCCCTGTGACCCTCGTGAGGATAAGCGGCCAAGAAGATGGATGGATGTTAAAACTGGGTATATCCTCCATTAAAAGAAAATATAGGAAGGGTATCCGGTGTAAAACTGTTCCAAACAAATATGCGTTCATCTGAGATGATGCGCTGTTGCGACCCCTAACCGGACAATCCGAAAGGAAAAGAAGAATAAGAAAAGAGTGTCAGTATGACTGAAAGTCGTTATTTCTCTGTGCCCTGGGATTGACTAGCAACCAATTGACCCCTCCGTACAGGGTACTTAACCACGCCTCCTGAAGTGACGTCACGCCACGTGCGTCTACGTCAGACAAACAATTAGCAAAAAGGGCGGCGCAGCAAGAAAAGAATAGAGCGAAACTGTCCGATTTACCGGCTGATTTCTCACTCGCATTCTTAGCTAACAGTGAAATATCGTTGAAAAGCAGACAGCAGGGCTTCAAGTATTTCAGCGAGGGGTATTTCAATGGTATTTACATGCATATCGACGGAGAAACCATTGATATTAGCGCAAGATCTTTCCAGAGTCAGAGGAAGACCGAGAAGCCACATAATATAATATATTATAACCCAAAGACGAATTCGTCATTGACAGTTTCCTATTTTCGTGTTACATATCACACTTGTGGGCAGAATCTGTATATGTATCTGTATAGCCGTTTGTGAACCGCCGTATGAAGGAAAAGAAGAAGGCGAGGCTTGATTTATGAGTTGTTTCTCTCGTTTTCTTTGTGTAACGTCACGTGCTCCCCTCAATAATTATTCTTGAATTAGTGCCGAACCTACGTAAGTCCCGACCGAGTACGACAATCACTACTTTAGTGTCCTCAAACATCCTTCCTTCAGTCTTGGTGTCTCGGTGCACGTCGAAGGCTTTTAGGACCGCAAGTCCGGTTTACCTTAGCTCATTAGCAGCGAACAAAGGGACATGTTTGTGCAGTCAGATCATCTCAAAATATCGCTCAACACAGATCAAGTGTGTCAATCATTCACACTTAGCTATGTTATGCAAGCGAAGAACTGCTAATTCATTTATGAGACATGTATTGAAAATCAAATATAGGGCATACCTTCGTGCAAACACAGTCCAGTTTACGGTAGCCGCGTAACCGCGAACAAAGGGACACGTTTGTGCAGTCAGATCATCGCAAAATATCACTCAACACAGATCAAGTGTGTCAATCATTCACACTTAGCTATGTTATGCAAGCAAACACCTGCTAATTCATTTATATGAGACATGTATTGAAAATCAAATATAGGGCTTACCTCCGCAAAAACATATCTGTTCCGGTTGATGGATTCAGTTGATGATGCGGTCTTCCCCAAAGTTTGATCCATCGAAGACATTTTTTTGTAGTCGGTCTTCAGTTTTGGAAAGGGTACGAATTGAACTCCACCAACTAGCCTTTCAGGATACCTGTCGTCACTATTATAAAGTCCGTGACTACACCTCTTAACCATATCGATTGTTAAAGAACCCAAATACGCGATAAATGCTACCAAAAGCTACACTGGACCATACAACGTTGTCTGAGGAAACTGTGGATCCAAAAACGGGGCGTGGTTTATGCAGATATCTGGCCTCTGATTGGTCAGCGACGCGGATGACGCAATTTCTACGGAGGGGTCAATTCAGGGCGTATCCTGCACACCCATGACTCTGATGAGGATAAGCGAGGTACAAAATGGATGCCTGGATGGATGGAAATATATTATTCTATACAACCTTTTTAATACTTGTGGAATATTGCCCATAAGGTGTGGACTCTCTAGCCCAAGTGTATCTGTCAGTAGCCCCGCTGTACTAAAAAAAAATAAATCTTATTACTGTTAAGCAATACATGAGTCATCTAACATCCGGGCAGTGGAAAGAAAAGGACTTGAAGACAGTGGGAAAAGCTTTTATCTCTAGAATGAATTATAAATGGCTTTCGCTTTCAAGTAGTAATGGAATACAGTTTTTGTTTGTAAAAAAAAAATCTGTGTTATGGCTGATTAAAAAAGATGCATGATTGACAAAAAAATACCGTGTGTTTCTCATTTTTAAAATACTGCAATTGTCACACTTTATTTCACATCAAGACGATTGGTCTCTCATCTGAGCAAATGTACGATGAAGCAGATGTACATAGTGCAAGAGCAACAGAACACCAGCGTAACACAGCACTTACGGAAGATTTTCTAATATGAAAGAATACAGCACTAATTGTCAGGGCAGGAGCAACTGGCATCAAGACATTCAGGAACTTTTAGTTAAAGAGGCAGAGATCAACGAGACCACTTTTGAGTCCTATCGAAAGGTCGATCAAACGATCAGAGTAAAATGGACCTCTTTTCAGAGACAGGGAGGGGGGGGGGGCATGTTGTGCCTTGGAGCTTAACAACAACAGGAACAGAAAGTTGTGGCATGTGCAGCTCCAAGCATCGATACAGAGCTTCTTTCAGCGGTCTATATTTGTGACTCAGCGGCTCCAGAAACTGTCGGTATCAGTCTCGACAGGCGTGTCTCTTCCTTATGTGGAAGGCGGAAATGGCGCACCTGTGAGCTGACGTCACACACTGAAAAAAAAAAAACCTACCTGCTGCAAGTGGTTAGCTCAACTCGCTCAGTTTTGATAAGTTCTTCCCAAAGACGACGGAGTGAAGCAACTTGGGCCAGTGTGAGCATCTGCCGAGGAATAGACCATTCCACTTGCTTGTACGCATCTCAAGGAATATTTTGGGGGATTTTCGGCCAGATGAGGGGCGTCAAGTTCGCGGTGTGGGGAACGTTGGTCGTAGTTCTTCAGGTGAGGTTCACTTCCGTGCTTTTTTTTGTTTTATTTTTTTTTTAACGTGGCAAAATGTTATTTCCTGGCTGTATTTAAAAAAAAATCTTGTATTAGTACATCCCTTTAGGCAACGTCTTAAGGTTGTCGCAAATTCGGTCTATTCATTTCACCTTGAGAGCCAGTCTGCTAATTCAGACGCCTTCCGTAGGTGGTTTTTGTTGAGAAAGAGTATTGTTCTAGTTTTATTACCCCCGCCACCCCCAATATGTTATACTATTCTGCAGCTCAGCTAAATGTAAGTTCTGTTTGAGTGTGCAGTATTTAATACTGAGCCAAATGCATGCAGGTGTTTAAAACGAAAGGTTCGTACTTTGCCCGTATGTGCATTTGGGCCTCGCCTTTTTTTTTTTTTTTGTCACTCGACATGGTCACGCTTTAACCCACGTCACCATATACACACTTTTATCTCACAGTTTTATCCTTTCAAATTGACGACACTATACAATTCGTGTCCCCCACACATTTCATTCTGTCAAACAAATGTATACACTTGGAACCGAAGTGACTTTAAGTACTTGTTAAACTCTTTACAACAGTATTCCTATTGAAGAAAGGCTTTGTTTAGTTGACTTTTCCATTTCTTCTGTGTGGTCGGTTTTCTGCGTTCAGTATTAATAGATGTTTTCACCCCAATGTTACAGTCAGCAACTCCCTGCTAAAAAAAAAAAAAAAAGAACATTTCTAAAGAACTTTAGGACCCAAGTCCTGTAGAATTTCTATAGAAATTATATTCTGTAGAACAATATTCTATAGAAAATCACTGCCAAAGTTCTATAGAACGTTGTTCTGTATGAATTCTATAGATTTCTCTAGAAATTTTTTAGCAGGACTTGAAGATCTGAAGTTTCCGTGAGTTTGTTTACCAAGTATGTTAAATGTGTGAGTGGATCAATAATGCCAATTGTGTTTTCAACCACCATCAAAAGTTGAAAAGAAGATAACTAAAACCTTTAGTGCACCCTTTCTTATATGCTCACACCAAGAATGTATAACTATCTACTTTTTAGACTTTGGCTGTAAATTCTGCTGAGGAGCAATCATGTGTTCCGGGGTTTCAGTCCGACATGAAGGTTTTCACTATGAGCAGAAAGCACCTCGGGAGGGGCAGACTCCTTGGCAAAGGTAAACTCAATCACAAAGTATGGAAACAGGGGTTTAATTTCAGTATGTTTAGGTGTGTGTATGTATAGATAGATAGATAGACATTTGAATGTTTTATTTAAATTCTGTGATAATTAGTGAAAAAACATTTGTGGATCTAGAACGAGCCATTCAACCAAATAAGTCCAAAGATGAAGCTTGTACAAAGGGGTTTTCTGGTTCAAAATATTTCTGGATCCATGCTTATCATTAGTGATCCTTAGAGGCCAAGCAAGCTCAAGTCTCAACATGCTGTGCTTCATCTAATAGTCTTTCCTCCACGCACTAAAGTCCCCAAGCCTGTTTTGCAAAGCCTTTCTTTTCAAAGCATATCAACAACTGCCAGAATAGGAACTCTTTACTTAACAGCACAACCTGGATAATATCTTAAATGTTGCAAAGATAACTGGCAACGGCAAGTTGTCCAAATGATTCTTTTCCCTCCTTGACATTCATTATCTCATGACTCAAATGAGCTAGGAGTTCAATTGTAAATCGTATGCTGTTTAGAGAACGTAGGGAAAAGGTTTTTTTTTTTTTTAATCATGACACAGTTCCTTCACAGTCAGTGGTCCTCCTCTGTAGTAACTTCAAGAAGAAAAATCAAAATGCTTTCACAGTGAATTTGTTTTTCCTGAGCTTTTGACTTCTGAATGTCGGTGGCCTTTTTTTTCCAGAAACTGTTGCTTGAATTGAACTGTGTTTGACTTAAGGACATTTTAAAGTTTCCAGTTTCAAAAAATGCAAGATAATCCTCCTGAACATGTTACCGAGAAAGGGCTTGATTGTTTTTCCTGGCCTCAAATTGAGCCAGGGGTAGTACTATTCTAATCATTAGCACGTTTGCATGTGCCATGCCCCCCACTAGCTCTAACCAATACTTTTCCTATGAAGCCTTTACGTGTATTGTGATTTTTAAAATAATCATTTTCTTAAATCATATCCATCTATCAATTTTCTTCACTGCTTATCCTTGCTAGGGTCATGGGCGTGATGGCGCCTATCCCAGCTGACATTGGGCGAGAGGCGGGTCACACCCTGAGCTGGTTACTAACCAATCGCAGGGCACATATAAACCAACTTTTCTCAATCACATTCACACCAATGGGCAGTTTAGAGTCTTCAATTAACATACCATGCATGGTATTTTGATTCGGGAGGAAACTGGAGTACCCGGAGAAAACCCACGCAGACACGGGGAGCACATATAAACTCCACATAGGTGACACTAGATTTGAACTTGGTCCTCAGAACTGTGAGGCCGACGCGCTAACTATTAGTTAAACTAGTCATCCATCTTGGTTTGTCAGAATTTCCATAATTTAAGAATTATGTAAAGAACATTACTGTGAAAACAGTTATTGCTGTATATTATGTAACAGGACAAAAATAATTCTATGGACTTTTCAGTGGCAGAACATAATCTGCTCTACTTTAGGGTAGAGGTTCTCATAATTCATAGTGACGAGCAAATTTCAATTATGATAAATTGTCTTTACCAACAGTTTCTTGAATGTTTGTCTTAGCTGTCACATTTATAGTTTATTTGTTATTTAGGTGATAAAAGACTTTTTGTTTTACGAAAACACATTCAGGCCATTTCTGGCCAATACAAGTGGCCAAAATTTCACCCAGTCACCACTTGACATGTCTGATCCAGGTGAAATAGACCATCCACTATGAATCAAAACCATTGGCTCTCTTTTTGGGGAGATTAGGAAAAAGTGACTCATCTCTACTTATTAACAAACCTGTGTTAATATAACATTACTCTTTCACAACTGAATACCCTCACAGTGAAAAATACTTTTAACTTTTTTCCCTAAGAAATCAATGTGCTTGTGTACAAAAGAAATATTATCCACAAAATCATTCTTTGCCATGGGAAAGTAAGTGCTCAGAGTTGTTTTGCCAGTTTTAGGAAACTGAACTACTGTGGTACAGTGCTGCTCTGTTATGTTTTATCAGACCAATATAATAGTAAATGACATCCAACTGGTGCAATATTGGTCAAATGATGAGTTTTCATGATGTCAGAGTGTTAAGAGCTGGAAAAGACTTGCACCTCAACATCTTTACAGTATATGCAGGAGGAATCTTGGCCTCAGTGCCATCATTCAGATGCATCAAAGCATGGATCCATGCATGTGAAGTTTCCAATTTGCTCAACATTTTGAAGTGATTTGCGATTAAAGTTTTTTTTTTTTTGTAGCATATAATTGTCTCAATCACCTGTTTTTGCTGCAATATCTTAAAAGTGGTAAAATACTACATAGTTGATTTAACATTGTTCTTAATTACTATGATTCTGATCAGCCAACTTTTGTTTTTTAATTATACCAATGGTATTGGTATGAGTGCATTTGAAAGAGGGTAGGTAGGTAAAAGTTAATAAGCATTAAACTGAATGTTTTGTTTTGAAAATTGGGTTGCATTGCTGCAACCAGTTCAGGGTGTACCCCGCCTCCTGCCTGTTGACAGCTGCGATAGGCTCCAGCAATCCCACGACCATCGTGAGGATAAGCGGCTTAGAAAATGGTTTATACTGTACTGTTTATGAATCAACAAAACAAGACCAGTGTTTTATGTAATCTACTCTTGCAGTGGACTTCACAGACTGTTCTGATCGCACGAGATTTCGTTTTAGAAGTGAAGATACACGTTTCGTGATACAAACTGATGGTGTCTTGAAGGTGAGTTTTTTTTTTTTTTTTTTTTTTTTTTTTTTTTTTAAATTCAGTTTCGGTGTTTTTTGTTACGATGCAAGTGTTTGAGTCCTCGGACAAGTGGTCCTCTTAGATGACCTTGGTTTTTCAACTGGTCCTCGTGTAGAAAATTTAATTTAATTTACATACTTCAGGAATAAATCCTTTAAGAATGTTTCTATTTTAGATTAAAATTGATTTATAATACAAATTTATATTTATTACAAATTGATATGATAATATCTGCTGGAAGTTTCAAATATATCTATAACTATCTCTGTAATGGCCTAGGTAAAATTCATTTGGATCGTCTTACAATAGTCTTTTGGCAATTACGGATCACACCGTGCTCTTTGTCTGGTCCCTAGTTTTTTGCTTTACCTAAATTACAGCACAGGGGTTTGAGGCAATCCAAACAGTATGAGTTTAGTACATCCGCTTTTCATACTGCAAAAATAAGAGCCAGAGTAGTCCAAAAGGGTTGTTTGCTAAAAAGTATCTGTTCATTAAGGTTTGGTGGTTCAATTCATTGAAAGTTACATTTGCTGTTTAAAAAAAAAAAAAAAAAGTTTACTTTATTGCCAGTTGTCCACATTTCTGAGACTAGTTGTGCTAGACTCATACTTTTGAGGATCAGTTGAATGTGGGAGACTAATTCGAAATTTGGGACCATACCAACGACCAGCAAATTGAGATGTATGATATGCCCATTTGGAAATTAATAAAGTAAACAACGTGCTAGCCTTTGATTTATTTTTCTTCCCCCCTGTCATTCAGGTAAACAGACAGGTTTCTCTTCATGAAGGACAGCATGAATTTTTGGTTCACGCCTGGGACTCTCAAGGGCACAAGATGACCATTCCTGTAAGGGTAGTGCATAGTGGCAACCAACACCAAAATCCTGAGCTTCATCAAGAGGTAGGATTAGGCTCTATCCCCAAAAAGATTTGACAGAATTGCGTACCTGCGCCCTCTTGCGGGCAGATTAGAACATGCAAAATTGCTTTGTTTTTCTTTTAATACATCATGATGAGTTCCACCACTTTCAAGTATTTCTTTCCCATATGAATTTAAACTACATTTTTGTTGTCCTGGATACAGGAATTGTAAAAACCTGACAGTGTTTTTGATAAATTAAGGTCATTGGTTCAGTTGGAAAGCGTTGGCCTCACAGTTCTGAAGACCTGGGTTTAATTTCAGCCCTCCCTGTGTGGAGTTTGCATGTTCTCCCTGGGCCTGTGTGCATTTTCTCCGGACTCTCCAGTTTCCTCCCACATCCCAAAAACATGCAACATTAATTGGAGACTCTAAATTGCCCCTAGGTGTGATTGTCAGTGTGGCTGTTTGTGTCTATGTACCCTGCGATTGGCTGGCAACCCGTTCAGTGTGTACCCTGCCTCGTGCCTGTTGACAACTGGGATAGGCTCCAGCACTCCCTGGACCCTTGTGAGGATAAGTGGCTAAGAAAATGGATGGATGTAAAAGTAACTTGGTCTGCTTTCATTTTAATTTATTGTAGTAACAATGATACAACCAATAGTTGTTTGTTGGTGTTGAAACTGTAATGATGACAGCTATGGCATTAGTGTTAACTGCTTGCAATGTTTTGTTCTTGTAGAATACAGGTGATTCTGACGTGCCTGTTTTGCGGTTCCCAAAATCTAATGGAGGATTAAGGAGGAGAAAGAGAGACTGGGTTATTCCTGATATTAATGTTGCTGAGAATGACAGAGGTCCTTACCCACTCAAAGTATCTCAAGTATGAAAATCCACTTTGAGCATTTGATCGTGTGAATAGATTTACTGTGGGCTTCATGGATGGATGGAAAAATAATAAATGGGAACTAGGAATCATTTTTGTTCATTTTTAACTGTCAACCTTACTTCTCCCCTCTTGTGTATAGATTAGGTCAAATGAAGACAAAGTAAAGAAAATCTTTTATAGCATCACTGGTCCAGGAGCTGATCAGCCTCCGGTTGGACTTTTTACTATGGACAGAGACACTGGTAATCTTTATCTCACACAACCTCTGGACAGGGAAAAGCAGCCCAAGTACTTGGTAAGATCCCCATCCTCTCTTAGTCAAATGCATACCTGTTATAAAGTTTGCTTTTTTTGTTCAGAATTACTGTTCATCTAAGACAACCATTTTGTGTCTTTGTATAGTTTCAAGCATACGCTGTGGCAGATGGCGCTGGAAATGCTGAGGAGCCTATGGAAATTATTGTCAATGTAATTGACCAGAATGACAACAAACCTGTTTTTGAAAAGGATACCTTTTTGGGAGAAGTGGCTGAGGCATCCCCCAAAGGTATCGTTAAATGGATTTCTTTTAAAAAGTTTATATAGGTTGAAGAGCACATTTGCAATTTTTTTGTCTTGACGTGTTTTTAATCTTTCCAAGTACAGTGGTACCTTGTTTATTTCCATGACATGCTCATAACTTAAATCACTTGTATGTTAAATCAACTTTATAAGAAATAAAGAACTGTACCATATTGTAATGCATACAGAATTGAGAAATTTGGAAAAATGTCTACAAAACAAATGAGCACAAAACACAATAGTTGTGCTGTAATTTAGTTTTCTTTGAAGTACTTTATCTGTGGTGCAGTGGCTTAAATCCCCTCATACCTTGCAACTCAAGGCAAGAAATGGGTAAAAACTCTATATAAAAGCATTGTAGACAAACTGTATTACCAATTTGATTAGATGTTGATCATACTTGCAAGCATTGTATGAGAGATACTTACACGTAATGATAACATCTCATAGTACAACGTGTTACTCTCACTCTTTTCCAGCAAAATCCATCACAAATACAATACAAGATCCATTAAATAAAATGCCAAATACAGGGATGATTTGCTGCCACTCATGGTGGCCAATATGGGCTAAAAATAAAAGGTGTTCAAACTCCCCCTTTCAATAAAAAGAAAAAGCAAAGGACATTCACAACTTTGAGTGACAATTTCTTAAATAGAACACTTAATACACTTTAATAAAACATTGACAATTCAACATTTACATAATCTTACCCTTAGGGATTATTAAATCGCAAAATTGTCACTGAGCAGAATCTGAATAATGCCAGTGCTTCCATGCAAAATTCACATTTATCATTGAAATCGAAACAAAACTCTGCATATAGTATGTGGCACTCCAGGTAGGTCCAACCAAACAAATAGTTTTCCAGAATTTCTGTCAATGGAGTTATAACTAGCAGTGACAAATTCAATTCAGATGGCGGAGAACATTCACCTCAATTTAATCTCAAATTGGCCAGAGCAGTATATCCCCTGGTTTAAAGGATCTACGATGCAATGCAAGTGTTAGTAGAATTCCTGTTGACAGCAGAGGATATTGCCCAACAGGGTGGCTCCCTAGATGAAAACTGATTAATTTTTATGTGTAATTGTTTTCCCCCTAAACATAATCACAATGTTTGGACAAATGGGGGGATGTATGCAAAATATTAGTTTTAAAAACAATCCCCTTTAAGCATACTTTGCAGCAGGATGTTGCTCAGTTTGACACTACAAACTCAAAATGCAAATGACTGACAATATGGTGCCTTTTTGGTGAACAAGCTTCTATTCAATTGCAATGAGTGAGAACAGATATGGATTATAAATAAAAGATTATCACTTTGAGGCATCTACTAACACTTAATCTCATTCAAGGGTTTGAAGTCATAAAAGTCACTGCCACAGATCTGGATCAGGAAAACCATGACAACTCTGATCTCCGTTACCATATTGTAAGCCAAGATCCAGATTTGCCCTCACCAAATCTTTTTGTCATCAATCCAGTCACTGGAGTCATCAGAGTCAATGCTGGTGGCTTAGATAGAGAGGTGAGGCATTCATTTTTCCCCAAATTGTCCTTTTTTCACCTAACTATAAATGGTCTCCTCTAAAGTCTATTGATCTTCAACTTATTTGCATCACATAAAAATTTTTAATGGGACTTAATAAAGGTTATTTGGTGAAGCGGTAATTCCTGCACGAACAAAAATGTAGTCTGTACATAAATGACATTACTAGAGGCTTGGCATAGATTAGACTTCTTCACTTCCTGTCCTTTTGGAACTTTAAAAAATCCAACACTTGCTCAAATGTCCCGTTTTATTTCGACAGAAATATCCGAAGTACACATTGGTAGTACAGGCAGCTGACATGGTGGGCGAAGGGTTGACTGGAGACGCAAAAGTAATTCTCACTGTGACAGACAGCAATGACAATGCACCAGCATTCACCCAGAGTTCGGTGAGTACCCGTTTATTGGGGGCATTCAGTTTTGTTACTTCATGATCCCAGAATTTGTCATGGCTATACTTTTTCCTGCCTCTTCCATAAACTTTTGTTCTTCATTCATTAGTTTTCTTTACAGTTCTATTTTAAAATCACATTATGAACCACAATACATGTAGATGTCCTTGTTGTTTCATCCTCTTGTTTCCACTTCTTTTTATTTCCACAGTACTCCGCAAGCGTGGAAGAAAATAGAGTTGATTTGATAGTTGTAAGAATGACAGTAACAGATGGTGATGAGCCACATTCTCCAGCCTGGAATGCAAAGTTCAAGATTGTTGATGGTGATTCTGGAAATTTTTTCTCTGTTGAAACTGGAGGAAACAAGAATGAAGGAATCATCACGACTGTCAAGGTATCAAATTAAGTTGTAATGTGTATATAAAGGGTTACACTGTGCTGTACTGTGGAAAATCCTGTATCAAAGGTTTTGAAGAAGAATTTTATGTCAAGAAGAGCCTGCCCAATCTTGGGGACAATCTGTCCAATACACAGGACTATTGTAGAATAGTGTTCCAAAAGTCTCCATACATGGGGAAAAATGAACATTTGTTGCCCACCATTTTTATTTATAATATGCTCTATTGCTTCTATAATATGCTGACTGTATGTCTTCGGACACATCTTGCTTGATCTAAAACACTTATTTATTTTTTTTAATTTGACAAGTTTTGCCAATGTTATGATACTCATCCCATGGTTCTGTTAAATGCAATTGCAACCATAAGATTGCTTGTTGAACTGGCCATCAGGATAATTTCAATTTGTTGGCCTTTATTCAAATTGTTTGGATTATTCATCCATTTACTGAGCCACTTATCCTCACGAGGGTTGTGGTAGTGCTGGAGCAAATCCCAGCTATCATCAGGCAGGAAGCAGGGTACACCCTGAACTGGTTGCCAGCCAATCACAGGGCCAATGAAGACGGATAACAGTCACAATCACACTGAGGGGCAAATTAGAGTCTCCAATTAATTATATGTTTTTGGGATGTGGGAGTTAACCGAAGTGCCCATAGAAAACCCATGCAGGCATGGGGGAAAACGTAAACTCCACACTGACTGGGCCTGGATTTGAACCGCAGTCCTCAGAACTGTAAGGCCAATGCTCTATAGCTGCTCTACTGTGCCGCTTCTTTGGGTTATCTGAAATATAAAGAACCAGATGTTAAAACCATGTATATATGGAATGTATTATGTTCCTATGTATGGAGACAGTCAGACACACACATACAGTGAAGAAAATGAGTATTTGAACACCCTGCTATATTGCATGATCTCCCACTTAGAAATCATGGAGGGGTCTGAAATTTTCTTCGTAGGTGCATGTCCACTGAGAGAGAATCGAAAAAGAAAAATCCAGAAATCACTATGTATGACTTTTTTTACTGATTTTATTTGTGTGATAGAGCTGCAAATGTGTATTTGAACACCTGAGAAAACTATAATATTTGGTTCAGTAACCTTTGTTTCCAATTATCAAGGCCAAACGTTTCCTGTAGTTGTTCACCAGGTTTGCACACACTGCAGGAGGGATTTTGGCCCACTCCTCCACACAGATTTTCTCGAGATCAGACAGCTTCTGGGCCGCTGCTGAGAAACACAGTTTCTATTATTCAATAAAGATTTTCTATTGGGTTTAGGTCTAGAGAATGGCTAGGCCACGTCAGAACCTTGATATGCATCTTACGGAGCCACTCCTTGATTTCCTGGCTGTGTTCTTCGGGTGCAGTCATCCTGTCCCATGTGCAGAAAAACACCCCCAAACCATGATGCTACCACCCCCTGATTCACAGTAGGGATGGTGTTCTTGGGATGGAACTCATCATTCATCTTCCACCAAACATGGTTAGTGGAATTATGACCAAAAAGTTCCATTTTGGTCTCATCTGACCACAAAACTTTCTTCCATGACTCCTTTGTATCATTCAAATGGTCATTAGCAAACTTAAAACGGGCCTTGACGTGCTGGTTTAAGCAGGGGAACCTTCCATGCCATGCATGATTTCAAACCATGACATCTTAGTGTATTACCAACAGTCACCTCGGAAACGGTGGTCCCAGCTCTTTTCAGGTCATTGACCAAGTCCTTTTGTGTAGTCCTGGGCTGATTCCTCACCTTTCTA
The DNA here is from genome assembly GCF_019802595.1 of Syngnathoides biaculeatus. NCBI lineage: Eukaryota > Metazoa > Chordata > Actinopteri > Syngnathiformes > Syngnathidae > Syngnathoides > Syngnathoides biaculeatus. Next base: position 25,212,047 of record NC_084651.1, read on the forward strand.
AGGATCATTGAGACCCCACGAGGTGATATCTTGGATGGGGCTCCACTCTTATTGAGATTGACCGTCATGTTTAGCTTCTTCCATTTTCTGATGATTGCGCCCTTTCCAGCCATGTGGAGTTGTACAATTTTTGTCTCTGGGGTCTTTGGACGGCTCTTTGGTCTTGGCCATGTTACATGTTTGAGTCTTACTGATTGTATGAGGTGGACAGGTGTATTCATGCAGCTAACAATCTCACACAGGTGCATCTGATTCAGGATAATACATGGAGTGGAGGTGGACTTTTAAAGGTGGACAGGTCTTTGAGGGTCAGAATTCTAGCTGATAGACAGATGTTCAAATACTTATTTGCAGCTGTATCACACAAATAAAACGTTAAAAAAAATCATACATTGTAATTTCTGGATTTTTCTTTTTAGATTTTCTCTCTCACAGTGGACATGGACCTACGATGAAAATTTCTGACCCTGTGATTTCTCTGAGAACTTGCAATATTGCAGGGTGTTCTCATACTTATTTTCTTCACTGTATACACAATCTTTATACACCGTAGTATGGTTAAAACACTTATGTAATCCATATATCTTTCATAGACTGTCACCCAGAATTGCCATCTGTTTTTGACCTGAATGTTGTACACAATTTGGGAAATCTGAACCCTCATGGTAAATATGCATGAGCTTTATCATTCAGAATAATAAAAACTTGGTCATTAAAAAACATTATATAAAAATATTTTTAGTATGACTACCGTTAAAATGTAAGACACCTGAGCACGATTACATTCCCCCCTGCACAATATAAATTAATTGTAATTTGGTCACTTTTATGATTACAGGGTCTTGACTTTGAAAAGAATAGCAAGCATACTTTGTTGGTTGCAGTAGAGAATGAAGTTCCTTTTGCTACTCCATTGCCCACTGCCACCGCCACCGTGATCATAGATGTGGGTGACGTCAATGAAGCCCCTGTCTTTGATCCAGTAGAGAAACCTGTGTCAAAGCGGGAAGACCTTCCTGTTGACACTGATGTGGTACAGTATACTGCTTCAGACCCGGATATTGCACGCAAACAGAAAGTCATGTAAGACGTTTATTACATTTTTTTTTAAGGGGTACTTAAATATACATGCATCTCTACTGTTACAAGATTGAATGTGATGTAGCGTCTGTTCTATGTATGTTTTTTCCCAAATTTCTGTTCAGGTATAAAATTGTTAGTGACCCAGCAGGCTGGTTGAATGTGGCCAAATATACAGGCCTAATCACAGTGAAGAGTGCCATGGACAGAGAGTCCATCTTTGTCAAGGACAACAAATACACAGCACTTATTGGTGCATACGACAATGGTAAGTGAAGGGACAGATGTGCTCAATATTCATATTAATTGAGTAGAACTGAAGTTCATATGATTTGGAATTATCTAGGGATTCATTTAAATGTTGTCTGGTCTGTTCTCTAGATGAAGTTCCAGCCACAGGAACTGGCACATTAATAATCCTCCTGGAAGATGTTAATGACAATGCACCCACAATTGAGGAGCGTGCATTTACGGTAAAGGTCCTTGACCATATAGTGTATGCTACTTTTTAGTGCAGCAGTTCAGTTTTTGGATTGTTAGGTTTAATCCAGCAGTTCTCTAACTTTCACAAAATGTTCCACCCCAAAAAAAAAAGGAATTTTGGCGAGTCACATAACTACGTGTGCGGATGTGACGTATTACGTGCGCAAACAAAGGCTCACTTATGTTGTCACGCAATTATGGCCAGTGCTGATTTCTCAAATTTATCCTCATTTTATGAAGAAATAGCAGTATCTGGATTGGGAAGACAGAGAAATGCTTCCAAATAATTTGTTCAATACATAAATATTTTATGCCTTCACCTAGAATTTAGACGGTGAAGTTTATACAGCAAATTGTAGCCAGTTGAATGTCAGGAGACTGAAAATATTGCATTTCAATTTTAAATGTTGATTTATTTTATTTATATATATATATATATACACATACATACATACATACACACACAACCTTTCCCATCTCCCCGAGAAGGGTTGCATCATGAAGGGCATCCAGCATAAAAAGAGTGCCAAACAAATGAGCGTTCTTCTGAGATGACATGCTGTGGCCACCTCTAACGAGAAAGCCGAAAAAAAATATAAATGACCTTTCCCACAATATAAGGGCCTACCTTTCATTGATGGGTTCTACCAGAGTTGCCTTTTTCACATCCTTCATCGCCACGAGGGCTGTCCTCAGTGCCCACTCGAGTTCATGCTTGCAACGTTACACAAAATGTCACCTACTTGACATTGTGTTGTTAGAATATATAAGGGCATTACTTTACCTGGCAAGAAGGGTGACGTGATGCAATTCACCGTTGTATACAGTTACACTTGATTTGAGGTAGAGAGCTGTCTAATTCCTTCTTTAATGTTTGTTGCTAACTAGAATTAAATAATCTGGCCAAGAAACTGCAATAGTCTGTGTGACACCGCGGTGTGTGCGTTTCAGAGCGTGCAAATGATTGACAAACTAGTTGATCACACCTCCTGTCACGGTGCTCTGATTGTGTATTCGTGTCTTACTGTGCCCAGTTGTAAAACATCCATCAATTATCTGAGCCACATATCTTCACAAGGGCTTGGAAGTGCTGAAGTCGATCCCAACAGTCAACGGGCAGGAAGCAGGGTACACCCTGAACTAGTTGCCAACCAATCACAGGGCACACACAGACAAACAGCCACACTCACAACCACACCTCAGGGCATTTTATTGTCCACTGAATGCATGATTTTGGGATGTGGGAGGAAATCGGAGTTCCCGGAGAAAACCCGCACAGACACGGGGTGTTCATGCAAACTCTACACAGGCGGGGCCGGGATTGAACTCTGGACCTTGGAACTGTGAGGCCACAATGCTTTACAGCTGCTCCACTGTGCCCAATTGTAAAACAATTGATCAAAATAGTGGCATTAGATAGGAACAGAGGGGTCATTTTTCAAAAGAGGTTAATATTGTACTGCCAGTTTTCTAGTGACAAACCTGACCTTTTAAACAGTAAAATTACAAAATCTATGTATTTAAATGAATCAATTCATATACATTGCATATGGTGGGGTGGCACAGTGAATGAGTACAACCCACAACACTGAATCTGTTTTCTTCCTTAGGTGTGCAACAAAGAATCTACTCCTCAACTGCTGTCAGTGACTGATAAAGATGGACCTGGCTTTGCTGCCCCTTTCAGAGTCGCGTTAGAGGGCACGTCAAAGACCAACTGGACTGCTAGAATGAATGACTCCAGTATGTTCAACGAAAAAAAAAATGCCTTGAATTAAATAACTTGCTGTATTTGCTTCACAGCTGTCAGAATTTGAACTGTTCAATGAATAATGGACAGAATTGGGTTTGAGAGTAATTCCCAAAATGTTCATCTCATTTTCACATTGGCAACTAATTTTGAAGTCTGTCGATGCAAAGGTGTAATAATTAAAGGAGTGTTTGTAACCACAATTCATCTGTTGTTGCAGAAACAGGCATTATCTTGAATTTGGCCACAGAGCTCCCAAGTGGAGAGTACACAGTGGTTCTTCGGGTGGCAGACAACCAAGGTTTAGAACAGGACAACACTATTCAGGCCAAAGTATGCGACTGCACAGGAGAACAAGTGGCCTGCAAAGGCCGTGTGGCGGGTGGCACCGACCTGCCAGTTATCCTGGGTATTCTCGGAGGAATCCTTTTGCTTCTCTGTGAGTGAGAGATGTGATTTTGCCTTCATAACTGCCACTGACTTGAGTTGGTGCAACTCTTAGCTGTGTCTCTGTCATTCATGTTCCCTATTGTCTTTTTGCTCAGTGCTGCTGTTACTACTGCTGCTCTTTGCAAGACGCAGAAGGGGAGAAAAAAAAGAGCCTTTACTACAGGATGATGATATCAGAGACAACATCTATTATTATGATGAAGAGGGAGGAGGAGAGGATGATCAGGTAAGTCAGCATTTTGGGATACATTGCATGTCATCTGTGTGATTGTCTTAATGACCAATATCTCTTCCAGGACTATGATCTTGGTGTTCTCCACCAAGGGCTGGACAACCGCCCTGAGGTGTTCAGAAACGACGTGAAACCAATCTTTCTTACGGCTCCCCAGTACCGACCTCGTCCTGCCAACCCAGAGGAAATTGGCAACTTCATTGATGATGTGAGTCACATGCAAATTATTGTACTATTATGTTATATTATATATTGTACTTATTTTATTATGTGTTCCAAACCACTCAAATTTGATGTACGTACAGGGCATGTATAGAACCTTGGTTCCAAACGTCTTTGTCAGGACAGTCATACATTCAAGCTTTGTGGGTGCTTTCTTGCAGAACCTGAAGGCTGCTGACAATGATCCTACGGCTCCGCCCTATGACTCTCTTCTGGTGTTTGACTATGAGGGAGGTGGCTCCGATGCAGGAAGCCTGTCCTCTTTGAATTCTTCCAGCAGTGGAGACCAGGACTATGACCACTTGGATGACTGGGGGCCACGCTTCAAAAAGCTTTCTGACATGTTCGGAGGAGAAGAAGATGACAACATGCTGTAAATGTACCAGAAGTCAAAATGGATGATGCCCAAATGTTCATTTCATGTAGGGATGGACTGATTTAGTTTCAGCATTGACATTTAACTGCATATTTCTGTTTGCAGCCACTCCTCAAAAGCCAAGGGAAGCATGCTGGGTTTTGTCTTGTAGTTTGTAATTGCTACACCTAGTCCCAATTCCTTTTGGACATCCTATCCTTTGGTAGTAAAGGTTTTTTGTTATTGTTTTTGGATCAATCGGCCTGTGCAAAATGCCATATTGTGTATACTGAAATTTCAGCAGGTAGTTTTGCAACAGACAGCATGACTAGAAACATGGAGATGCACTGGTAAAATCAAGTTGTACTTGACAATGTTTCTGGTGTTCCACTACTGCTTTAGTTGAATTTTTCATTCTTGCCTTTGGAGGTCTCCTGTTATAAATGACCGAGATGAAATCACTACTTTTTTTTTTTTCTTACTTTGTAATATAACACACATTTTTGGTGTTGCTTCAAGAGGTGTATATATACACAGTAAACCTTTTTGTTAAATTTTGATTTTTATAAAGTTATCTTAACTTCTCGTTTCTGACTGGCCAGTTTTGTTGAATCTGAGCTGTGTGGAATGAAAAGTTGACTGGGGATTATTCTAAAGCAAAGCTGCGATAGATGGGATCTAACATGGAGCGAGGCCTGTCTTGCAGGGATGGATCTAAAGATTCCTAATAACGCGTCATCTACCATGTCAGGAACTTAGACAAATGCATGATGCTAGGTCACCAAAAATTTTAGCTGTACCACCCTCTTCGCAAAGTAACGATCTTGACTGTAAAATAACTGCTACCATAATAAAAACAGTTTTATTGGTATTTTTTACGGTTATGGTGTTGCATACACCAGCTGCTCTTCACGAAACCTTTTAATTGATTAATTATATGAGGGTTAAACCTTGTAGTTTCCAAATGTTTTCTACTGAAATCATACATCTCGCAGTTCCCTTGTTTTATTCCATTGCACTGCACACTGCTTTAAAAAAAAAAAAATCAAGCCCATTTTATCTCAACTTTCCCTTTAATTGTCACTTCAAAATTCACATGCAAACATCTCGAGTTGTCTTTCCAAATGTTTATCCAAAAGTCACACACTGTTTTTGTACTGTATAAGATTTGGTGCAATCAAGAAAATTGTGACCATCAAATAAAAATATTTTTTTCTCCTGTGGCAACACTGTGCCATCTTCCAAACACTTGGAATGAAGTTCTATTATCCTTTGGTCCCCAGGTTGGGGCTGTGGTCATATACAAAGAGGACCCACTCCTAGTCACTGTGCTGATCTTTTGGGGTTTGTTACAACTTGCAGTGCCTTGATCTTGAACAAACCAGACATTAGCATTTTTCGTGGTCTATGCTGGAGCTCAGAGAGAATGCTCTGACACCCCCTCAATTGAATGGGGAAGTCAAAGAGCCGTGTACCTTCCCAGACAGAAGAACTTCCTGGGCCCAGACATGAGGAGTTTTCTGGACCCTTGAGACTGGTGTGTTACACTTCTGTTATCAAGTCAGCTTTCCTGAAATGCAAGAGAAGCAACATTTACATCAGGAATTTTGGCGTTTTCTAGGTGTACTTACGGCACGAATCAGTTAAGTGTATCTTGCAAATTGTACATTAATAAAATAATACTTTATAATGAAATATTTGATCCAAGATTTGTAAGCAAAATGAAACTAATGCTACGACAATTCAGTTAGGTGCACATCACAAGGTCAATTTTAAACAGAATTAACAAGTAATGTTAACATTAGCACAATGTAATTTACATATATTTGTCTCTCTGAGTTCAAAATAAGTCAGGGTTTAGAGTGCATTTAACTGTCCTGAAGTCTTAAATTCAGTCCAAGTTTGTACAATAGTTGTTTGGATGACATGAGCAATAGTTATGCATGCATTAAAAGATGAAATGATCCTTTGTTCAAATCCCTTTGACAGGTCTACTGACAGGCCCATTTTTTTTCTGCTGTGGACTTGGTCAAAATCACCAAAAACAGGAATTTCGCTTTTTTTCCCCCACCCCCTCCTGTAAAGTAGAATTCTTTCAGACTGGTTCAAAACTTTTGAAAATAGTATTTTCAATTCACAACAATGACATAGAGGCATGGGGCCGAAAGTGAGGGTCTTTTCCCTTCTGGCTGTGACCCCTCAATGAGGTTTGTAAACTATTTTCTTCAGTGATGACCCCCACTGACGCGGTGGAACAGCTGTACAGCGTTGCCCTCACAGTTTTGAGGTCCAGGGTTCAATCTGAGCCCTGCCTGTGTGGAGTTTACATGCCTGCATGGGTTTTCTCCAGGCACTCTGGTTTCCTCCCACATCCCAAAAATATGCAATATTAATTGGACACTCTATATTGCCCCAAGGTGTGATTGTGAGTGTGGCTGTTTGTCTCCATGTGCCTTGCGATTGGCTGGCAGCCAGTTCAGGGTATACCCTGCCTCCTGCCCATTGACAGTTGGGATAGGCTCCAGCACTCCCTTTGTCCGACCTTTGTGAGGATAAGCGGCTAAGAAAATGGATGGATGGATGGATGGACGGATGATCAGTAGTTCTGCCGGAATTAAAAATTTGAATCATCTGTTGTGGTACCACAATACTTCAGATTTTAGCCAATCAAAGCACACACAAGCTTGCTTTGACTTGTGATCCCAAACATGCAGGTGTTTCCGCTCACTTCCATAAACAGCTAGGCTCATTTAATTAGTCAATATTCTTCAAAAAAGAAACCTCAAGCTGTTGCTTGCCACCACCAGTTTGCTTGTTAAACTAACCATAAAACAAAGAACTACAGGTTGTGTATTTGAAACAACCACCAATTAAGCATGCAATGGAAAACATCACGAGCGCACAGGCTAAGAATTAACATTACAAAAAAAAAAAAAATTACATCTGACAAGGGTTTTTAAAACTATTCCAAAATGTGGACAAGTGATCAATTACGACAGAAAATTTCCAATGGTACTGTGGCAAAGAGTGTTCTGCAGAGGGACAGCAGAACTGCGGGCTACTTGGGGTACAAATGTTATTACTGTGTATTTGTACATCATACCATAGTGTTAACTGAACCTTTTCTTATTAAAAGACAGAAGCTTGTGGAACGTACCTGCTAACGCAAAAATGTTGCCTGTAGTAGGAGAGTTTGAGAGAGACTTTTGACTCAATGATATATCATAAAACCAGCTAATTGCTTTACATTCTCCTCTCAGTTTTTATCACTATGTTGTACAGTAGTTTACAACGTACTGCTACTTATCTTTATCAAAAACAAAAAACTTCTTTGGGAGATGTTTAGGAATGTATTAGTATGTAAGTTATCATGATAAAAGTATATCATTGCTACTATAGTTGCTGTTAGGATTGTTTTTTCATCTGTTTGTTTCTGTTAGTCGTACTCTGAATTGTTCTCTTTGTGAGCTACGTGCGTGTCTTGAAGTGTGACCCAGCGACACCTGGGAGGCAATGCCTCCCTGCCGACCTCAAGCTGATACTCCTGAACACTGGGAAGCAATGTCTCCATCCTGACCTCAGCATGTTTCCCTGCTGGCCTGGAGCATATACTCCTCAACACTGGGAGAAGATATCCCCGTTCTACCACAAGATGATACCCCCAAATGCCATAAACATGTCTTTAAACAATGCCCTGCTTTTTCTCTTGTGGGTTTATCAGGACACTCTTGCAGCCTTGAAGAAACATGCACCTTATTGTTTATGTGCTGTAGGTGTAGCCATCTGTGTCAGCATTTTCCCTGTGTAACCATGTAACCCTTTAATCTGAGAAAGCAATAGAAAGAGCAGACAGGGACTACAACTTTGGCAGTCTGAGGGAACGCATTCACACAGTGTTTCTCCCTATCTGTCCCTCGCGAGAAAGGCAATCTTGGTGGGTTTGAGTTCGCTCTCCACAGTCCTCAGGCTTGTCTTAGCTGTTTTTTTAGGAACATCTCTGACAGGAGACTAGAACAAACTAATTGCATTTCATTCATTTTGATGGGGAAATATGTTATGAAACATGAATGTTTTGAGAGCATGGTCACGGAACAAATTCAAAACGTTTCTGAAGGCATCGCTGTATATCTTTTGTGACCCAAGTCCAGAAACCTTTCTGAGGTGTGTCAGAAATGTTCTCTGCAATTGGCTGGCAAGCAGTCCTAACTGTCTGACCAATCATGCAAAGTCTGTTACAACCGGAATGAGGGCATGCAGGAAATAAAATGGATGCTCTCAATGTAAGCACCGTTATTTCATTTCGTGACCAAGATATGGGAAAGTGCCTACATATTCTTAAATAAAATTATGTTTTAAATGTTCATCTGTGCGCCACAATCTTTAAAATATCGATTTGATAAGACTTGGAGAAAGACCTAACTTCCCACAAGAACTATAACATTGTTTCTAGTAGCGACAATACTTTATCCTGTTTGTATTACATTCCCTCTGCGTGTGATCCTGCAATCTGTGATCTGCACAAGCTCCCCAAGGCCAGCATTCTTCTCCAGACTGTGACCACTGCACTGGACCAAACCTGCCAGCTGTCGCTGATTGTCCTGGTTTTCCCATGAGGGAAAAACTGTTTTTTTTTGAGGTCTCTCTGTGAGTCTGGTTTTTCATTTTTGGAAAGGTGTGGGAGCCACCATCTGCGCTCCTCCAGCTATGTTCCAACCACAGAGGTTCAGTCTGAGTGGCCTGGCTGATCGTGGCCCTCTGCAGGCGGACAGAGATCCTCTGAGCCGAACCAGTCATCAGAGTGATGCTTTTTGTATCCCGAATAGGACTTGCTGATTTCACAGCAGGGAACTCAAAGACCTCATCCTTGTCTGAAGGACAAAAAGAGAATTAGTGGCAACACAATAGGAAAAACAATTTGTAAATATCAACTGTAACATGCAGTACAGCGATAAAGATGCATTGTATTATTTCTTGAGGTCAACATTGTAAATATGGGCAACCTGAAGAGGTTTTCAGTGCAGGGCTGTTGGGTAGCGAGCTGTGTATCTGTCTGTCAGGGGTCATACAACCGAGAGAGCCCGAGCGCAGCAGCTTTCTGCAAGCCAAAACCAACAGCTCCCGACATTGTTTATGGCAGTTGACGCCGCAATCTGTCAAGTCGAAATATGGTTTACGTAAATTCTGAGTTATTCAATTCATGTGCTACTGCAGGATTGAAAGATAAAAATAGGTCTCCAAGTTCAGACACCACTATTTACACCTGGAAACATCAGGAAAGGTTGTCATGTTTAGGGAATTGACAACTTTTCCAATGGGATTAAAATTCAAACCATTGTATAGTCACACATCTTGTTTCTTTATATTAACTTTCACAAAGTATACAATGAAATCAACTACTAATCTAAAATGTTAAGAAGTTAAGATCCTTCTTGACAAACAGCACAAACAGATGAATTGGAATGTATGACAGCAGTCACAGCATATCCAGAACACAGTCTCTGCTGATTAAAAATAAATAAAATAAAATAAAAACTCCAACAACAAGTGATCAACACTGGCTCTGACAGAAAATGGAATTGGAAACCAAAAAAGAGGAAGTAGAACCCACCAAAATTAAATCAGTAATCAATAGCCATCATTTTAAAGTTACATCGGCACATTCTGCTTTTTTTTCCTTCTCTTTTATTAAAAAAAAGTTTTTCAAAAAAATCAGAACAATCTCATCAATCTTATGATACAGTAAGTAATAATCGAAATAGCCTATAACGAGGATTGATTGGCCACCAGTTAATGGTGCGCCCCACTTTTCTTGCAAAATCATTTGGGTTAGGTTCTGGCTCACCTGTGACCTGAACAGAATAAGTATATTAAAAAAAAAACAAAGAAGAAGAAAAACAACAAAAGGTTAAGATGGATGTACATCAGAAATAAAGATACCTCTGCACTTGTATCCCTGCTTGATAATCCCCCAGAGCTGCAGGAGAAGTCCAAGAAAATAATACACAGGTAAGATTCATGAGGAATGAATTCATGAGGAAAATCACAAAGTTGGTCCTTCATGACTTTGCTGTGAGCGAATGACATTGTGTAAACATCAATGGTTTTCTTTGAGTGACGTTCAGCACAAGCACAAACAGAGAGTCATGTGGACGGTAGAGGCGACACTATAAATATACATACAAATCCAGCACAGTGTTCACAGAAGGTGGGCCTCAGATAGGTAATTTCCTGGAAGTTGTGGAGGAACCCTGGACCCATTTTACACTGGAGGAGCTGGTTTGCTCGGAGGAAATATGCTATCATCTCATCTTTACTGATCAGGCCATCCCTGTGACAAGGGAGATAAAGATGATCAAAAAAAGCGCAGTGAGGAGGATCCTTTACAGAGAACTCACCACATTGTACTGTACAGTGTTTTGATGCACATTTTATTCAACTCACTACGTCATTAGGTATGCTTTCATCTAGCAAGTTCTAAATGAAATACATGTTAAATGTATAAAACCCTAAATGTATAGTATAACGCATATTGTAAATGTGTGAGTTTTAAAATAACTGTACGTGGAGCCCTCTGCAATGTTACTTTATGAAATTGCATTGCATTTGTGTGGTTAGTGACAATAAATATTCAGGTTCCAATAATGAGGTCGAATTAAGTTGAGGGGGCACGTTGGAGCAGCTGTAAAGCTTTAACCTCACAGTTCTGAGGACCTGAGTTCAACCCCGGCCCCCCCTATGTGGAGTTCGCATGTTCTCCCCGTGCCTGTGTGGGTTTTCACCGGGCACTTCGGTTTCCACCAACATCCCAATAACATGCAACATTAATTGGACACTCTAAATCGCCCCTAGATGTGAATGTGAGTGTGACTGTGCCCTCGGATTGGCTGGCAACCAGTTCAGGGTGTACCTTTCCTCCCGCCCAAAACCTCATCAAATCACGTCACTGGGCGGAAGTATAGCATGACCCCCAGAGTTTTGTGTGATACTGTTAAACAATTAGAAGGTGACAAAGAAAAAAGGTACGTGGAAAAATTAGAGACAGTTGGCATAGGGGACCCATATTTAATGCCGAAGTCGATGTTTTCGTCGATAAGAAATTGGACTACTAACACACTTCCGCTTGTCTTGGACAACTGGATCTACACATGTATCTGGTAAATCGTCAAGATTTACACACAGAAGAGTTTGAAAGTGTATAAAAGTCTGGACGCATTAAAATACCTTGCTGGATCTGTTCTCAATCAAGAATAAATCCCACGTAATGATGGAGCCACTCAGATTTTTTTAATACAAATACCAATATTTAAATAAATGACCCCTGGTTTTACACAAACTCGCATTTATTAACGATGATTGGAATAATAAAAAAAAAGACACTGAGTCGGCTCCTCTGTACACGATACACGTTAAACTTCTCCGTGACAGACGTTTTTTTTAAATATGCATTGTTTTCAAATAAGTCCAATGCTTATTTAAAAAAAGAAAATAAACCGCTGGGATAGGCTTCAGCCCTCGTACACGGAAGCGCATTGCGGCCACACGTTGAACTTCGGTAAACCTCTGTGTGACCGACGGTTATTTTCTGTTTTTGTTCTTGTCATGTCCCATCGGAACGAGAGGTAGGACCCAAATGCAGGAACTCGGAAGACGCAAGGTAGTTCAAGAAGAGACACGTTTATTGTACGCAGAGGTCGGGGATCCAGCAGGCAGTCCGGTGCAGCAGCGGTAGTTGTGACGTCGGGCGAAGACAACAGATGAGCGGACAGGCAGGAGTCGGTACACGGGGAAACAATCAACGCAGGCAGGAGTGTCAATGAGTCTGGCTTACATGGTTGGTCGGAGAACGGACGAAGGTCGGTACACACAGGTTCAGTCAGGAATACGAGGGTGCTGGAACGGGACATAAAGGTCAGCGAACTGGCCCAGGACCAGTCGTCACCGGGTTCTATATATACGGGGGATGATCAGGCCGCATGAGGCACAGGTGTGTGCCTCCCAATCAGCGCAGCCGCACAGCTCGTGCTGAAGCGGCAGGATCATGACAGTTCTCAAATGAGTCCAATGCGTATTAGAAAAAAAAAATCTGTCGAGGAGAGGTTTACCAAAGATTGTGTGGTTGCAACACGTTTCGTGTACGTTGGAGACTTTCTGTCGTTTTTTGTTTCTTTTAAACGCATTGTTCTCAAATGAGCCAACTTGGCATTATAAATACTTCTTGGGAATTTGAGATTGAGAAGAATAATTCCTACCTGAAGTGAAGTGATTGCTACACAGTCGTGTGTGGTTGGGCACAATCAATCACATTTAATTGCTGAAATCCATCGATCTTTTCTCGTCTTTTCAACTGGTATTACATAGAATGATCTCTTTAAATATCTGTCTCGTCTGTTGTAACAACCAACAACACGACAAGTCTCTGGTATTGTATATTCTGGTCTGGTTCAATCTCCCCCATACTGTTGAGCAGCTCTTTTTGACGGGCAATCTTTCTTTTTCTTTCGGCTTGTCCCATTAGGGGTCGCCACAGCGTGTCATCTTTTTCCATTTAAGCCTATCTCGTGCATCCTCCTCTCTGACACCCACTGTCCTCCTGTCCCCCTTCACAACATCCATCAACATTTTCTTTGGTCTTCCTCTTGGTCTTTTGCCTTGCAGCTCCATCCTCAGCACCCTTCTACCAACATACTCACTCTCTCACCTCTGACCATGTCCAAGCCATCGAAGTCTGCTCTCTCTAACCTTGTCTTGGCGCCGTAAAAATGGTGACGTCACGTGCACGAGCTCTATAGGCTCCAGCACTCCCCGCAACCCTTGTGAGGATATGCAGCTAAGAAAATGGATGGATGGAATTAAGTTGAACTGTTGTTTTTTTTTAAATCTAAAAGCAAAATTTCATCTCAATAAATTAGAATTCTGTCGAAAACCTAATAATTTTAGTAGTTCAATACAAAATGTGAATCTCACAGAGCGTCACTCCCTGTACACAGAGTGAAATGTTCTATATGACTTGTACCTGCCATGACTGTACATCATACTGAAAAGTTTCCCACAAATTTGGTTCCACTTGTAAGATACATGAGAGAGGTCCAACATCAGTTGGTAAAAGTACACACGCCCTGTACTTAAGTAGAAGTACAGGTACTTGGAAAAAGGGGTCTGATTCAAGTCGTGGTCCTTCAACTTCTTTAAGTAGAAATAAAATTGAAAAAAAAACAGACTGAAATAAATAAAGGTGAAAATGAATTTTTAAATTCACTTATCTAAAACTGCCATTCAAAAAAATCTGCAAGCTAAATAGGTTCCCTCTTTCATGAACGTACATAGTGCTCTTACTAAGAAAATAAATCTCATTAAATATTGCATATTAAGAGCATTGACTCAACTTTTATATCTGAACATTTTTGCTTAGCTTAAAAAACATATTGACTGAGTTACAAAAAAATGCCCCAATAAACAAGGTATCTATCTATCTATCTATCTATCTATCTATCTATCTATCTATCTATCTATCTATCTATCTATCTATCTATCTATCTATCTATCTATCTATCTATCTATCTATCTATCTATCTATCTATCTATCTATCTATCTATCTATCTATCTATCTATCTATCTATCTATATCTATCTATCTATCTATCTATCTATCTATCTATCCGCCCATCCATCAATTAATTACATAGTACTACCAGTAACTTATTTTTATATTAATTTTATGTATGCACTGAGTCAGGAGAGGTTCTCCAGTTTCGTGTCATTCATTCATTCATTCATTCATTCATTCAAAATGCAGATTCTCCCCCAACACTTTGAATGTGGCACTCACTGGTCTTTGTCCAGAACGCAGAAGGAGTCCAGGAAGGGAAAGTTAGCAGCAATGTTTTCAAAATCTTCTTGAGAAATATAACCATCGTGGTCGGGGTCATAGTTCCTGAACACCGACTGTTGGAAGAAAAAGAAGAAGGTAAACTCACAATGTTCCACACTTCCCTTCATCTGTCACAGTGAAAATGAGAATTTTGAATACTCACGTCGACCACTTTCCTGATATGTTTACTAACCACAGAGGGGTCTGGTTTGGTTGTGACACTTGAGGCCCAGTCCAGTGGGACAAGGGGCTTGTTCGGAGTTGTGGGAGAGGTCAGCTGCAAGAGGAGCCATACAAGAGATGCAGTTTTATTTGGCTGAGTCGAGTAAAAGTAACAATAATTGTTAAGAAGCTGCAAAAGTAAAACAAATTCTGGAGTCAGCATTTAGATAAAGCCTTGAGACAGATTACAACCCCAATGAAGTTGGGATGTTGTCCATATCCATTTCCCAAGTCGCTTATCCTCACAAGGGTCATGGGAGTGCTAGAGCCTCTCCCCGCTAAATTCGGGCAAAAGGCAGACTACACCCCGAACTTCTCGCCAGTCAGCCGTAAGGCACACATCAACACCATCACTGAGTAGGAATTGAGCCCACGCTGGTCAGACCAAAGTCAGGCATGTGTACCATGACTACACTATCAGTGACTTGGGATGTTGTGTTCAACATGAATAAAAACATAATGATTTGAAAATCACATTCAACCTATGTATCAATCAATCAATGTACTCTATTCTGTTTTTATATATTGTATGTTTAAGACAACGTCCCAACTTCATTGGAAATGGGATTGTACGTTACAAAAAATTTACCAGTGATTTAGGATTACGTGGTTCCCGGAGTAATGACAACTCGTAAATCTCATCCTCAGTGTAGTAAAGATCTAAAGAAAGCTGAAAATGTTTTCTTTCATGAGCACTTGTTAACACATGCTCTACAAAATATTATCTCCTCTTTTGTTGAAAGTTTTAGTGACTCACCGTTAGCAGGTATATCAGGTCCATGTTGGGCTCCACTTGTGCCACTCCACTCTGCAATGACACCAGCTCATTGAAAGTCATGTAGAGCTGCTGCATCTTCACTAGGTTAACCTTGTTGCTGTCTTCCACCCAGTCTGGAAAGACCACATGCAGGGCTATGAGGTCTTTCAGGTGCACACCCAGGATGGGGATTTTAAAGCCTTGTGAGTCATTGAAGGCCTTGCGGTAGTAGGAGTAGTTATTGTTGGAAGAGACCAGTTCTGTCATCTCACGCCACATCTGTTTTGGGATTCATACAATTAAAACAAAAACAAACAAAAAAAAAGAGTGGTTCTGCATGTTCTTACAAGAATAGCAGGGAAGGCGAAAAAAAAATCATAGAAAGAAATTAAAACTATTTCAGACACATACTGGAGTTTGCTTCAATTGAATGCACAATGTGCTGCTCCTTCTTGTGTGTAAACCTTGGCCACCTAGGCGCAGTATAATTATGATGTAGACCTACAATTCTATTGTATGTAGACAGTTTCAGCTCCTCAATATCACAGTCATAATGTTTGTTTTCTCAGGGAGGATACAGAATACTGTACATGCCTGTGAGTATTCCTATATTACATGTCAAACATCCATTGCTTAGAGTGTTATAACACCACCACATAGATGCTATTCGTTAGCCTGTCTATAATGTTTGTTATTCTGTTAGAATTTATCTAACAGACCGAAAATGTTCCATTCCATGATGTTCCAATTATTTAGTTTTTATTTTGTGTAACATGGTTCAAAATGAATTGATGACAGGATTTGAGTTTGAGATCAATACGGTTTGTCGATTGTATGCAATAGTGTTTGAAAACCAAAACGGTTGAATTTGAAATTGGTTTTTGACAAATGATGCTTCCTAAAAATTCAAATTAAGGAAAACAGCGATCAAACCAATGCAAAACTCATTTACATATCAAATGTTAAAAGAAAAAAAATCCATCTCAAAAAGCCCTCTCATCATCAAGGCTTCAAAGATGAAGTAGAATAGCTTGAAAAAGGTCATTTCATACCAGATCAGTTGTGGCTTGGGTTATCAATGTCCACCCCTGGCATTGTTAACCTGTGGAAATTCAGTTACTGTGGGTCAAAAACAAAAGTGAGGTGTAAAGTGGGTTTCATCGTTTCCATCCATCCATCTTCTATCGCTTTTCTGAGGTTGGGTCGCAGGGGCAGTAGCTTTAGCAGGGACTTCCAAACTTCCCTTTCTCCTGCCACTTTATCCAGCTCTTCCGGGGGTATCCCAAGACATTCCCCTAGGTCTTTTTCCGGTGAGATGCGCCAGGAACACCTCCCCAGGAGGCATCCAAATTAGATGCCCCAGCCACTGCATCTGGCTCCTCTCAACGTAGAGGAGCAGCAGTTCTAATCTGAGCATAACGCAGAAGATAGACCTTCTAACCCGTTTCTTAGGGAGAGCTCAGACACCCTGCAGAGGAAACTAATTTCTAATTCCTTAAACGGCCACTGTCATGAAATGCATGATTTTTAGTATGTTATTAATGAAAAAACTGCAGCCAAGATGGACCTATACGTTTTTTCACCACAAAACATGATTTTGACACACCCTTATATTCTCATTCTATAGACTTCTATAATTCACTGAGTCATTCCCAAAACATTCCAGTTGTATAGAGAGAAAATAAGTATTTGAACACCCTGCTATATTGCAAGTTCTCCCACTTAGAAATCATGGAGGGGTCTAAAATTTTCATCATAGGTGCATGTCTACTGTGAGAGAGATAATCTAAAAACAAAATCCAGAAATCACAATGTATGATTTTGTCAATAATTTATTTGTGTGATACAGCTGCAAAAAAAGCATTTGAACACCTATCAGCGCGAATTCTGAACCTCAAAGATCTGTTTGTCTGCCTTTAACAGTCCACCTCCATTCCATGTATTATCCTTTGGAGGGAGCTGAAACTCCGTGTTTCTCAGCGACAGCCCAGAAACCTGTCTGATCTAGAGAAGATCTGTGTGGAGGAGTAGGCCAAAATCTCTCATGCAGTGTGTGCAAACCTGGTGAACAACTACAATAAACGTTTGACCTTTGTAATTACAAACAAAGGATACTGTGCCAAATATTAACGTTGGTTTTCTCAGGTGTTCAAATCCTTATTTGCAGCTGTATCACACAAATTGTTAAAAAAATCATACATTCTGATTTATGGATTTTTCTTTTTAGATTATCTCTCTCACAATGGACATGCACCTACGATGAAAATGTCAGACCTCTCCATGATTTCTAAGTGAGAGAACTTGCAGGGTGTTCAAACACTTATTTTCTTCACTGTAGATAGCAAAGATGGTAAAACAACAGCATGATGGTGACTGGTTATCATATCTGCCTCAAAGTTCTGAGAACCCAGATTTGAATCCAGCCTCACCTGTGTGTATTCTCTTAACCCCGTGCATGCGTGGGATTTCCCAGAGTACTTCAATTTCCTCCCACATCCCAAAAACACACAGGGTAGATTAATTAAAGACTAAATTGCCCATAGGTGTGAATGTGACTGCTAATGGTTGTTTGTTTGCCTGTCTGCCCTGCGATTGCCTGGCGATCAGTTCCGGGTATACCATGCCTGTCTTCTAGAATCATCTGTGATAAGCAGCTGCGACCCAAGTTAGGATAAGCAGTGCGGTAAATGGATGAATGGATGAAGATGACAAAATGGATGGTTCTCAAGCAATGATGTCCTCAGTTACACCAAATCATACATTGTGATTTTTGGATTTTTTTTTTTAGATTATCTCTCTCACAGTGGACATGCACCCACGATGAATATTTCAGACCCCTCCATGAGAAGGGGGGAAAAAGGGAAGAAAGTTCTCCATGGGAAAACTTGCAATATAGCAGGGTGTTCAAATACTTATTTTCTTCACTGTAGCTGGGTTCATGATCCTTGTCTTGCATGCTTCTTTTCCTGTCCTCCTCTTGTCCTATCTTTTTCTGTTCTTCCTTCACAGGGCGTAGTGCTACAGTCAGGCATTATCCCAATTTAACGTTTCTTTGTTGTAGATATGGAATGATATACTTTTCTTATTTTGTTTACATTTAGCACTTTGTTTTTGTCTTTTTTTTTCTCTCACCCTTCTGCAAATTCTCTTTTGTTAAACTAATTGACTCTGGTCCGCAATAAAATTTAAAATGAAAGGAGATCACAGAATAAGCTCAAAACCTCCACTGTGACACAATAAGTGTTCTGGCATAAAGGGGATAAAAATTCACTATTATGCTTGATCAAACAGCTGTACAGGACACATATGAAAAAAGGTGGAGGTAGAACTGCATCAGGGGTAAGCCCTGAGCACCTTGCTGTTTGCAGTGGTGAAAGATAGGCTGACAGATGAGGTGAGACTGGAATCCCCTTGGACCATGATGTTCACAGATGATCTGCAGTGAAAAGCACGGGGCAGATTGAGGAACCGTTAGAAAATTGGATGTATGCACTGGAATGCAGAGGATTGAATATTGTCTGAAGTAAGAGAGAATATATGTGCATGTATGAGAGGGATGGAGGGGTAAGTGTGAGGCTACAGGGAGAAGAGATAGCGAGGGTGAAAGACTTCAAATACTTGGGATAAACAATCCAGAGCGATAGTGAGTTTGGTTAGGAAGTGAAGACTTCCAAGGAGGTTGTAATGGGTGGAGGAAGGTGTCAAGTTCGTTATGTGACAGAAGAGTTTGTGTCGGGACCGTTTCTGTCAGGATGAAGGGCAAAGTATATAAAACAGTTGTGAGGCAAGCCATGATGTCTGTATTCCAGACAGTGGCATGAAGAAAGAACAGGAATCACTGCAGGAGGTGGCGGAAATGAAGATGTTGGAGTTTGCCCGAGCAGTGACCATGTTGGATAGAATTAGAAATGAGGTAGGACATCAGAGGGACAGCCAAGGTGAGATGTTATGGAGACTAAGTTAGAGAGAAAAGACTTTGATGGTCTGGACAGATCCAGAGGAGAAATTGTGAGTATGTTGGTAGCAGGATGATAAGCATGGAACTGCCAGGCAACAGAGCAAGAGGAAGATCAAAGAGAGGGGTGGCGGCTGGTCTTGAGCGAAGAGATGAAGGCTGTTGGTGTTCAAGAGGAGGATGCAGGAGATGGGCTGACATGGGCAAGGCCAAAAAGGAAGAAAAAAAAAGAAGTTAGCAGTGGACATTTTAAGACTGGGGTGCCCATACTTTTTTTGCCTCAAGATCTACTTTTTAAGCAACAAGCCTCTCATGATCTACCAACAGGGGGTTGAGGGTGCTGAGTGTGTTGTCTCCTCGATGGGGAGCAGGGTGCGCATCACCTGGACTGGCACGGAGAAAACAAGAGACAGCAAATAGGAGCCCAGCTTGCTAGAATGTACCTTTATGTGGACATGCGCAGTGAGTCACATCATAAAAGGCCCGGATTGGTCAAATTATCAGTCAATCGAAACACACGATTCATGTATTTGTCACACCTCGATGAAACGACGAGCTGGATAAACTCACGTCTTGTTTTTTTGTTTGTTTGTTTTTGGGCAAACGATCACATGATCAATCAAAACTGCCTTGGCGATCAACTAGTTGAAAGGTTGTCATACTGTATATTTAATATAGTAATCTTGCATTCTTTTCTTTATAGTTGACTGTCATTGGATTGTTTTCCCAAAAGTACATATAGCCCTGTAATAATGTAATAACTTTCTTATTAATAATAATAACTTTAAGAAGTCTAGTTATTGTTAGCGTGGCCTATTATGTACATTGTTATTCTTATTTGTGGTATTTGTGGATCGAAAACACAAAATACATAAAAAGTAATCTTTATATTCCAAAGCAACAAACACTTTTACCACTTCCCAGGTGCATTCTAAAAGAAATAGAAAGATGCAATCAACATCATCTGTAAAGTTGCATTAGATTTTTATTGACTTACCTTCACTACCTCTCCAGACAGATAAGTTTGTGTCTCCTTCAAACGGGAAATTGAGCTGTGGCTCAGTCCTCCCACCACTGCCATTAAAGTGTTGAAGTTCTCTAGCTGAAGAAGTTTCTGATGGGATACAGTGATTTCTGTAAATTAGTATGTGTACCTTCAGTAATGCACCCCTAGTTTAAACAAGCTAGTGTAAACTGTAACTTGGCCCCAAGCCGGGATAAATGCAGAGGGTTGTGTCAGAAAGGGAATCCATCTTAATATTTTGCCTAACAAATATTCATGGCCCAGGTTAACCAACACAGCTCCGGTGGAAATTCTGCTTCTGTGGGTCAAAGATGAAGAGGAGAAAAGGTGGTTCTGAGGCAGAATGTTGGGGCTTTTAATGTTGGAACTAGAATGGAAAAAGTTTGAGAGTTGGTTGACATTATGATTGGGAAAAAGTTATATTGTGTCTCCAGGAAAGCAGGTAGAAAGACAATGAGGCTAAAAGTGTCACACTTCAGTTCTCTCATGTTACTTTTTTAATTTCAGGACTTGGCGGACTGGTGGTGGGTGGGGTCCCCCGTCACAAACCTGATGGTGATGATTATCAGCTGGCCATTTAAGGGCAGCAGAAGCAGAAAGGAGGAAGCCAGATTTTTTTGTAGTGTCGCCTTGCTCTCGCTCATAGTCTTCGTGGTTCCAACCTTGTGTGTGTCTGACTGATGGGTCAAGTACGGTATCTTGCGATTTGATTCTCCTTGCCTAGTTCTTACCCCCGATGTCCTTCTGCTGAGGCTCCATCCCTTGGCTCTACCAGAGATTTAGTAACTAATGCTTCTTGTTACGTGGACTGCTTTGGCCCTGCCTATTTTTCATTTATATTAATTAAGCTGTTTGCATGTCACGCACACTTTCTGTTTTTCCTGTTTTGTGCATGTTTTTACGGAGACTGTTTTTTTTCCATGGCTATTTCTGTTTGTACTCCCACAACTGCTACTCGCAACTTATGTGCACCTTTAGTTACTTTTTGTCATTGTACGCTATGTGCAGCCTCTTGTGAATAATTTGAGTAATGTATACACAACATTATCCCGTGCCTCCCTTTTAAGTGTAGGCCTCCGAGTAGTCAGACTCCGCGTAATTTCGCCCAAAGAACCATTCGAATATTCAACATTAATTCCAGCCACAGGTTCAAATCTGTATGGAAGTATTCCTCCGTCTTCCCGATCAACCAAAACTGCTATTTCTTCATCATTTTCTTCATCAGAGAATAAATGAGGATAAATCCTAGAAATCAGCGCTGGGCATAATGGTGTCCCATGTAATCATGGATTTGTTTTGGCACGGTACACGTCACATACGCCCACGTAAATCATGTGACTCGCGAAAATGGCAGAACCCCTGAAAATTCGTCATTGTCAATAAAAATCTTCTCAAAACACTATTAAATGAGAGAGGATTTAACATCACATTTTCAAAATAGCGTACATATTACATGACCTATTGATACACTGTTGAGCATCCCAGACAGAGAGAGAGTTGTGATTGGTGCAGATTTCTATGGACATGTTGGCGTAAGAAACAGAGGCGACGAAGAAGTAATGGGTAAGTACGGCATTCAGCATAGGAATTTTGAGGGGCAGATGGCGATGAACTTCACAAAAAGGAGGGAATTGGCAGTGATGAACACTTATTTCCAGAAGGGACAGGAACATAGAGTGACCTACAAGAGCGGAGGTGGATTATATTTTGTGCAGACGATGTAATGTGAAGGAGGTCACTGACTGTAAGGTAGTGGTGGGGAGATTGTAGTGAGAGTGTAGTGTATGAAGCATAGGATGGTGCTGTGTAGGATGACTCTGGTAGCAGGTAGGAAGATTAAGAAGACAAAGGTAGAGCAGAAAATCAAGTGAAGGAGACTTGACGGTGGAACCCCAAAATACAGGAAGTCATCCAAGGAAAGAGATTTCCGAAGTAGAAGTGGGACACGGAGCGGACTGGGGAGAGGCGAAAGGAATTCATTGCGATGCGTCGTAGGCCAAACGGAGAGATGGAGAAGGCTAAACAAGTGGAATATGTCGACATGTACACCAGGTTGGATACAAAAGAAGGAGAAAAGGATCTCTACAGGTTGGCTAGACAGAGGGACAGAGATGGGAAGGATGTGCAGCAAGTAAAGGTGATTAAGGATAGCGTTGGAAATATATTGACTGGTGCCAGTAGTGTGGTAAGTAGATGGAAAGAGTACTTTGAGAAGTTAATGAATGAAGAAAATGGAAGAGAAGGTAGAGTAGAAGAGGCAAGCGTGTATGACCGGGAAGTGGAAATGATTAGCAAGGGGGAAGTTTGAAAGGCACTGAACAGAATGAAAAATGGAAAGAGAGCCGGTCCTGATGACGTGTGGTGGTATGGAAGCAATTTTGGAGAGGTGGCTGTGGAGTTTTCGACCAACTTATTCAATGGAATACTCGCAGGAGAGAAGATGCCAGAAGAATGGAGGAAAAGTGGGCTAGTCCCCATTTTTAAGAACAAAGGAAACTAAGGAACAAAGGAAACTATTGAGGAATAAAGATGATGAGCCACACAATGAAAGATTAGTAAAGGCTAGACTCAGGACAGAAGTAAGTATCTGTGAGCAACAGTATGATTTCATGCCTAGAAAGAGGACCACAGATGCATTATTTGTCTTGAGGATGCTCGTGGAAAAGTATAGAGAAGGTCAGAAGGAGCTACATTGAGTCTTTGTAGACCTTGAGAAAGCCTATGACAGAGTATCAAGAGAGGAACTGCGATACTGCATGCGCAAGTCTGGTGTGGCGGAGAAATATGTGAGAATAGTACAGGACATGTATGAGGCCAGCAGAACAGCGGTGAGATGTGCTGTAGGTGTATCAGAAGAATTTAAGGTGGAGGTGGGACCGCATCAGGGATCCACGTTGAGCCCCTTCCTGTTTGCGGTAGTAATGGATTGGCTGACAGATGAGGTTAGACTGGAATCCCCTTGGACAATGATTTTCACAGATGATATTGTGAACTGCAGTGAAAGCAAGGGAGCAGGCGAAGGAAAAATTAGTAAGATGGAGGTACACACTGGAAAGGAGTGGAATCAAGATTAGCCAAAGTAAAAGAATATATGTGCGTGAATGAGAAAAGTGGAGGAGGAAGAGTGAAGCTCCTGGGAGAAGAGATAGCGAGGGTGGATAACTTCAAAATACTTGGGGTCAACAATACAGAGCAATGGTGAGTGTGGTAAGGAAGTGAAGAAATGGGTCCAAGCAGTTTGGAATAGCTGGCGGAAGGTGTCTCTGTTAGGATGAAGGGCAAAGTTTATAAAACAGTGGTGAGGCCAGCCATGATTTACGGATTAGAGACGGTGGCACTGGAGAGACAACAGGAAGCACAACTGGAGTTGGCAGAAATGAAGATGATGAGGTTCTCGCTTGGTGTGAACAGGTTGGATAGGAGTAGAAATGAGCTCATTAAAGGAACAGCCAAAGTTGGATGTTTTGGAGACAAGGTTAGAGAGAGCAGACTTAGATGGTTTGGACATGTTCAGAGGCGAGAGAGTGGGTATTTTGGTAGAAGGGTGCTGAGGATGGAGCTGCCAGGCAAAAGAGCGAGAGGAAGACCAAAGAAAGGGTTGATGGATGTTGTGAGGGAAGACATGAGGGCAGTTGGGGTTAGAGAGGAAGATGCACAAGCTAGGCTTAGATGGAACAAGATCACACGCTGTGGTGACCCCTAATGGGACAAGCTGAAAGAAAAAGAAGAAGAAGCATAGCTTGATGAAAAATGAGAGTTCAGAGTGGTGATTGCTGTCACAAAGAAAACTTTCTGTTGGTCCTTGCTTTTGTGCATCGTTACCACCTTCCATAAGGCATGACCTCAAACAGTTGAGAACCGTGTCGGGTCCTTAATAATGTTCGAAGCTCTGCTGAGGCACACAGAAGAGTAAATGTCTGCCACAGAGTCAACAATCTTTTGTGCTGCTTGAAATGTGCTCTAAACCCTTGCTCTGTCTGCCTTGGTGCTGCACTCATACCAGATGGAGGCACAGCACGTTAGCAGGCGAGCAGTTGAAGGCGAGTTACAACTTTATGTCCAGGATTGTTTTTCCTGATAATTCTCTGAAAGTGGAGATGCTGTTGAACCTTATTTATGACCGCTGAGATGTTGCCTGTCCGGAAAAGGTCCTTAGAGATCAGGACTAGCAGGAACATAAATATGTGGACACTTTCCACACACTCGCCCTTGATGAAGAGCGGAGGCTGTTCACTTCTCTTCCTTGTGAAGTCCACTATGATCACCTTTGTTTTTGTAGTGTTCAGTGGCAGATTGTTGTCTGAACACCAGGTTGTTAACTTCTGGACCTCCTCTCTGTAGACTGCCCCTTCTCCATTTAAGATCAGCCCGACCACTGTTGTGTCATCAGCGAATCTGACGATGCTGTTATTATTGTGCACTGGGCTGGAGTCAAAGGTGTAAGGACGGGACAGGAATAGGCTCAGCACACAGGCCTGCCATGAGCCAGTTTCTTTTTGGGGATAGGAATCATGGTCAAAGATTTCATACAGGTAGTGATGACTGCTTGAGCCAGTGAGGGGTTGAAGACACTGGACAGATGGTGCGGACATGCTCTGAGCACCTTGCCTGGTACTCCGTCCAACCTAGCAGCCTCTGTGGGGTTTATGGCCAGGAGCACACACGTCACATCGCCCTCCTGTACAGTGAGTGGGGTCTTATTAAACCCTGGTCGGGGAGCTCTGGAAAAGCTGATTGTCACTGGGAAGATTCAAAGTGAGCAAAGAAGCTGTTGAACTCCTCTGCCAATGACTCGCTTGTCTCTTGGTGTCACATCACAGCCTCTTAATTTTGTAAGGCTTTGTCAACCCTGCAACACTTCCCTTGGTCTATTGCTGGAAAAGTGGGACTCTATCCTCCTACCGCAATGTGTCTTGGCATTTTAAATGCTTTTTTTCTGTTCAGCTCGAGCTGTGCTGTCAAGACCTCTGTAACCTGACCTGAAGGCAATGCGTTGAAAAGTGAGCAGACCTGCCTGGTCATCCATGGTTTCCCATAAAACATGCATTAATTGGTGACTCTAAATATTCCCTAGGTGTGATTGTGAGTGTGACTGTTGTCTGTCTCCATAAGCTCTGCAATTGACTGGCAACCTGTTCAGGGTACCTGTATTGTGAGATTTTGGGGAACAACCTCTTTCCCTTGGTCAGAGCATTGAAGGTGGGTCGTGGAAACCTGTCTGAGCTAGAGAAGATCTGTGTGGAGGAGTGGGCCAAAATCCCTACCCCAGTGTTTGCAAACCTAGTGAACAACTACAGGAAACTTTGGATCTCTATAATTGCAAAAAAAGGCTACTGTACCAAATTTTAACATTGATTTTCTCAGGTGTTCAAATACATATTTGCAACTGTATCACACTAATAAATCATTAAAAAAAATCATATATTGTCATTTCTGGATTTATCTTCTTAATTATCTTTCTCACAGAGGACATGCACCTACGATGAAAATTTCAGACCCCGCCATGATTTCTAAGTGGGAGAACTTGCAATATAGCAGGGTGTTCAAATACTTATTTTCTTTACTGTATGCACAAGCATGTCGAAGAACTAAATACTGGACTCTTCTGAATTGGCCTTCTATGAGCTCTAATCAAAATCCAACTGAACATGAAGTCTAGAGAAGCCACCCAATAAAGTAGATACAGCTGGAAGATCTTGCCTGTCAACGAGTCTATGTTTGGTTCTTAATGGCACCATCAGAGAGGTAGGCTGAATGTGGTTGTAGTTTTCAACAGTGTAAAACTGGATTGCATTGTACAGAGTGGTTTCTCATATTTTGCTCAATGGGCAAGTAGATCATTCCTGTTTCTACATCATATGCATATTATTAAGGATATATCATCAGCAGTTTTCCAGCCAGTTCTGATGATGGCAACCTGTTCAGGGTGTACCCTGGCTCCTGCCGGATGGTAGCTAGGATTGGCTCCAGCACTCCTGTGACCCTCATGAGGATAAGCGGTTCAGAAAATGGATGGATGGATTGATTTTCTGAAGTAGTAATTTATCTTTTTATGGTTTACAACCTGAAAACAATCAGACAAACTCATACATAATTTGGGGGTCCCCGGTTCAAATCTAGCCTCCTGGTGTGGAGTTTGCATGTTCTGCAATGACCTGTGAGGATTTTCTTCGGTTACTCCAGTTTCCTCCCACATTTCAAAAACATGGCTCGTAAGTTCATTGAAAACTCAAAATTCTCCGTTAGTGTGAAAGTGTTTTTTATATCTGCTCTGCAATTTGCTGCCACCCAGTTCAGGGTGTACCCCATTTCTCACCCAAAGTCAGCACACCCACGAACCTAGTGAGGATGAGCAGTTTGGAAAATTGATGGATGAATGATCAACTGAAAGTAATGAAACAAGGTAAAAAGAAATAACATGGACATGGCTCAGGTAATAAAAACAATCTTCTACATCTATTTGAATTGTAATTATCTTGTCACAATGCAGTGAAGCAATACCAAGAGAAATATGTTCTTGAATAAGAACCTCCAGAACCAGGATCTTAAAGTGTAGTTGGTAAGTGACTGCCACAATTCTGCATACAGGATAAAACAAATTTCTGTAGTATCTTACCTGAGCCACATGGATGTACTTGGTGATAACCTTTGCCCGGGTTTGAGGTGTCAGTTTCCTTAACACCATGAGTTGGACCCACTGCGAAACCCCATTAAACAAAGCAATAGAGCGTTCCAGTGTCGGGTTGTCCACCAAGCAACCATGGAGCACATAGCTCTTGTAATCCAAGAACTGGAAACACAATAGAAGCACAGGGAAGGGATTATAACGATCGAATGTTAAATTGGAATGGTTGATAAATAGTACTCAAGGTTCTTTTTACAATGTTATCCCTTAACACAGGATTCAGGAATGGTGGTGTAATTCACATTGCTTTTGAATGGGAAGTTACAGTGGAACCTCCAAAGCCCCTCAAGTTATGTACACAAATTAAGGAGTCACACTAAAATTCTGACAGTTTCATTTTGTGTGATGTCATGTGAAACATCCCCATATTTCATGGAACTATGGCTTAGTAAGCATGTACTCAAAACAGTTGATAGCATGAGTGTGTTGTCTTTTTGGATTTTTGTTTTTTGCAAGTGACCTCTGATCTGGAAAATGGAGTGACTGACCTTAATTCTACTGTACCTGCCTGTTCTCTGCAACACCAAGGTCAATATCATCAATTCCTTGCTTGCATATGGTAAATATTATCCATCTTTCAACAGCCTAAGTTCTTAAGAAGCCAATGTAAGCCCTTCAAATACCAAAATCTACCACCTGATTTTAACCCTCCTTTTACTCAGGAGTCGCCGTTGCAACCAACTTCCAGGATCTACAGTATCTCCAAGGCCAAGGTGGGCAATTAATTACAGTACATTTGTTCTTCTCCATATCATGACAGAAGAAGGCAATTTGTGGGGAAAGAGAAGAGCAGATAAAATACAAAAATGCACATACCGATATTCTCCTGATGGATTTAAATTCCAAAAAAGTCAGATGTTCTGCCAGCTCTATTGGTTCAAGATGATCAAACAACAGCGACGTTTTGCCTTTCTTATCCTGCTTTTTACGCTGAGTCAGTTTACGCATCCAGTCATATGAAGGACTGCAAGAAACATTCACAACACAGTCTTGGAAACAGGTGGTGGGATTGGTGTGTTGTCTGTGTGACCATGAATTCCAAACAAGAACTCAAAGTTTCATACCTATCATCTTCATTGCAGAAAACAAAAGCTACCCTAAGTTCCTTTTCCCCACCATTGACATTTTTGCTAATACACGTTCCATAAAATCTTTCATGACACAATATGGGGACATTTGCGAGGGATTTCCATGTGACTTCATAAGCAAAATTGATGGTATCAGATCCGGTCTTATCTCAGAATGAGATTTTACACTCAACCATACCACTGGATTTTTAATTCAAATGTGCCATCACTTTTATCTGAGGAAACAATAGGGAGTTTTGCCCCAGTTGAGGCAAGGACACTTAGTTGAGTCTTTTTTCCAAGTAAATCCAACAACCTACCTTTTAGATCCAATTCTCACATCATTCTTAAACATATTTTATGCCTCCTTTGAGGGACAGATTTTTAATGTTGTGACTTACTCTCCTCAGACAGGTGTCATTCCCACTGCCTACAAAATGGCAGTGGGGAAGCTCCTTCTAAAGACAATGAAGTTAGACCACACATGTTTGAATAATATTCACCACATATCCAACATCAATCTAGCCATCCATTTTCTGAACCGCAGGGGACACGGATATAGACAACAGTTGCACTCACAATCACACCTAGCGGAAATTGAGTCTCCAATTAATACGTTTTTGGGATGTGTGAGGAAACCGTAGTGCCCGGGGAAAACCCTCGCAGGCACGGGAGAACACGCAAAGTCCACACAGGGAGGGCTGGGATTGAACCGCAGTCCTCAGAACTCTGAAGCGAATGCTCTACAGCTGCACCAACATGCCGCACATATCCAACATATCGGTTTTTATTAAAGTTTAGAAAACTTTTTTTTTTTTAATAGCCATATTTTAGAAACAATTCAATCTGTATTTAGACAAGTCTAAAAGGCCAACCCTAACCCTTAAATGACATCAGGTATATTATTAAGGCGCAATAACTTGCAGTTCTGGTTCCACTTGGATCTCAGTGTTCCCTTTACCACAGTAGATCACAAGATTTATTAAAAAGACTGACACCTGGTCAGCTCCTCTTTTTAATTGGTTAAGCTCTTAGTTCACAGATCAAAGTGTCGTTGTAAGTGTGGATACAAATTCCTCCAGAACACAAATTGAGGATGGGGTGCCACACAACTCAAATGTACGTTCAACTCTTTTAAATCTGGATATGCTTCCCCTTGAGGACATCATAAGGAGACATGGCATCAATTTCCACAGTTATGCGGATAAGCAGTATTGAAAATAGATGGATTTATCGAAGAGGAAATGTATTCTTCAATGGCCAGACCTGATCGCAACACAACTGAGCACATTGTTCAGTTTTATTTTTATCTCGATATATTGCAGTTCACCTATTGCTAATTCAGTGCATTGAGGATTTCTTTTTATATTCACATTATGTATAATAAGGCACATCTTGGTGTTTGGTTGTATGCTTGAATTTTTTTCTTGATAAACACTTTCTAGCCAAAAACATTAAAAATGGGGGAAAAATATTAAAAAGGCATATCACAATCAATACAATTTTCATACTGTACAGGACTACTGTGTATTACTGTCGGTTTAAGAGTTAAAAAGGTATTTGTATTTGTAAGCGTGTGGTAGAAAATAATGAGAGTGTGGGAAATATCAATAAGAGTATCAGGAGGTTCATACAGCTTTAAAATATGTATAAATTTAAAACAATTGTAGTGACTATTTCACTGATATTACCTACCAAAGGGGTGGTCCTGAACCTAACCCAAGTGATAAACAAGCATAGGTGTGTAGAGAAGCCAAACATTGTACTCAAGTTGCGTTACTTTAGAATTGTATGACTCACTTGGTTAAGATTAATAAAGTACTCAGGGTGGCATAAAATACAAATGTGCAAATTTAGATAATACTGAACAATATCATGTTGTCTAAAACATTATTTTTTTTGGACTGCTTATCCTCTCTAGGGTCGCACACATGGTCAAGCATATTCCATCTGATTCTGGGCTAGAGGCTGGGTACAACCTGAACTGGTCGCCAGCCCATCGCATCGCAGATATACCGTACTTTCTCGTGAAGAATTTACACTCCACCCCCACCAATAATGTCAAAGGTCAATGGTGCACATTATACGTGGGTATAGGGGTAAAATGAAAATACTTTCTCATTTTATACATGTATGCCGCCATCCAGATATTATCAAAAAGCGGTACATTGTAGTGGCCTGTAAAAAGTCTACACACCTCTGGTCAAATGCCAGGTTTTTGCGATGCAAAATAATTTTGACCAAGATAAATCATTTTAAAACTTTTTCCATGATTAATTAGACCTGGAGTTTGTACAACTAAACTGATTCAATTTTTTCTACTTTATTGAGAGGGGAGGTGAAAATAAAGTGAAATAAGCATGATTGACTCTGATTTGATGTTTAAATAAAATAAATCTGGTTGGATGAGGAAGAATTCACTAACTATACTATACTACAAATGGCGTGGGGCTGTGTTGAGGAATAATTGATCATTTTCAAACTCATGGTCAATGGGAGTCGAGACACTCCTGTCACCACCTGTTAAGTGTCAAAAACCAACAACATTCGATTGGTGAAAATGAGTAAAACATCATTGTGGTAACATTTTATTGGAGCAACGGTGAAAGTCTGAAGAAAGAAAGTCTAGAAAACAGAGTGTGCACTCAATTATTGATAAATAAAAGCAGCGAACAGCATGTGGATCATTGTAACGGAGTTTTCTCAACATGTTCAAGTAAAATTTTAAATTATAATGCTTTAAAACTACTCGAACTCCAATTTATTAAAAATGTTATTGAGGCAAAATTAACTTAATACTTACATGGTGGATATATCAAGAAGTTTGAAATGCTCCTCGTAGCTTAGCCTTTCAGCAACTTCTCTGAACTCCTTTGTTATCCTAATAAGACCTAAGTCCAGGTTGAACTCTGCTGGGAATGTCCCTATCCAGTACCTGGACAAACAATCAAGCACATACATTTATGTAGAAACAGCTATTTGAAGTACAGTAATTGTGCTTTGACGCAACGGAACAGCTGTGGCCATGTGTTGATTCTTGAAATGTAAATGAAAGAAAAAAGGTTTGGCTAAAATAGCATTGACTGGAGGTTTAACATTATATGTAAAGAGACAGGTAAAGGGCATGTAAAAGCCTTACCTCATGAAGTAGCAAGTCTTTAGTCTTGTTTTGTGGTAGTCATTATCGTTGCAGTCACGGTACGTAGAGTTTGGTTAAGGACTATTTTTGAGACTGTTGCCCAGTGTCAGCAACCTTTGGTCTTTCAACAGGCTCATGACATACAACACACAACTATATACATTGAAGTAAAAATAAGTATTTGAACACCCTGCTATATTGCAATTTCTTCCACTTAGAAATGATGTAGGGGTCTGAAAATTTAATTGTAGGTGCATGTCCACTATGAGAGAAATAATCTAAAAAGAAAAATCCATAAATCACAATGTATGATTTTTTGTCATTATTTATTTGTGTGATAGACCTGAAAAAAAGTATTTGAACACCTGTCTATCAGCTTCATCATTAGAAAATAGAAGAAGCATATTTGCAACTGTATCACACTAATAAATCATTAAAAAAATCATATATCGTCATTTCTGGATTTTTCTTTTTAGATTATCTTTCTCACAGAGGACATGCACCTACGATGAAAATTGCAGACCCCGCCATGATTTCTAAGTGGGAGAACTTGCAATATAGCAGGGTGTTCAAATACTTATTTTCTTTACTGTATGCACAGGCATGTCAAAGAACTAAATACTGGACTCTTCTGAATTGGCCTTCTATGAGCTCTAATCAAAATCCAACTGAACATGTAGTCTAGAGAAGCCACCCAATAAAGTAGATACAGCTGGAAGATCTTGCCTGTCAACGAGTCTATGTTTGGTTCTTAATGGCACCATCAGAGAGGTAGGCTGAATGTGGTTGTAGTTTTCAACAGTGTAAAGGTGGATTGCATTGTACAGAGTGGTTTCTCATATTTTGCTCCATGGTCAAGTAGATGATTCCCGTTTCTACATCTTATACATATTATTAAAGATATATCATCAGCAGTTTTCCAGCCAGTTCCGATGATGTAACATACCAGCGATGCATCAGCAGAAGCATGCGAGGCAGGTTGCCCTGCAGCTCTCCGTTGTCACCTATGACAACAAGTAAAAGGAAAGTCAAGGTTATCATAGGGTACATTCATTGTTTTTTTGAGTGTTATTTTATGTCTAACATATTAATTTATTCAATATGACTTTTTCATTGATGACTTGATTTCAAATAAGAAATTTATTTCTGTCAGACATCCCTTCTAATATCAGAAACGTAAATAAATATGAGTAGCATCTATCCATTTTCTGAACCGCCTATCTTCACTAGGGTCACAGCAATGCTGTAGTCTATCCCAGGTGACTTTGGGCAAGACACTCAGAACCGGTCGCCAGCCAATTGGAGGGCACATATAATCAGCCGTGCAAAAATATGCTTTCTGTAAGTCCTAAAATGACATTACCATGTTTCTGATAGGTATTCCAGCTTTGATTATAACTATGCGTCACTCACCAAATGCTCGTATGCATTCAATTAAGAGAGCATCAAGAGAAGCTGCCTTTCCCAGTGTTGTTGATCCCATGTTGATTGATTTTCAGAGAAAGGGGGAAGGTCACTCTTCTGCACCAGTCAAAGTATTCCTGAGAACAGTAGAAAGGCTCATGGTTATCAGAAATAATATATGCATCAAAAGTTGTCAACTTTTTAAAAACTGTATAATTCCACTAAATACTTGACAAATGCTCTACTGGCAAACACTGAAGATCATTTATATTTAAACAACAGCAAGAGCACACAAATTCATATGCTAGCTGTCTTCAGATAATCTTCATTCCTTTCGAGCGCATGCATCAATTTTGTAACTGTTCCTCCACTTGCTCTCTGCTTTCACTGTAAATCACTATATCATCTGCAAACATCATGGTGCACAGATATTCCATCTGAACCTCATCTGACAGCCTATGCATCACCAGTGCAAACAGGAAGGGGCTCAGAGCTGAACCCTGATACAGTCCCACCTCTACCTTAAACTCCTCTGTCACATCTACAGCACACCTTACCTCTGTTCTGCTGCCTTCATACATGTCCTGTATTATTCTAACATACTTCTCTGTCACTTCATACATCTGCATGCACTACCATAGTTCCACTGGACACTCTGTCACTGGCTTTCTATAGATACACAAAGACACAATGTAGCTCAAGTCACTGATGGTGTAGTGCTACACACACTTGACTTTTGTGTGGGCAGCGTGAGATCGATTCCCGCTCAGTGATGGTGTCGATATCTGCCTTGCGACTGACTGACGATCACTTCATAGTGTAGTCCACCTTTGCCCAAAGCTAGCTGGGATAGGCTCCGGCTTTCCCGTGATCCTTGTGAGGCTGAGCGGCTTGAATAATGGAATGGAACAATGTAGCTCCTTCTGACATTCTCTGTACTTTCCCACTAGCATACCCAAGGCAAATAATGCATCTGTGGTACTCTTTCTGAGGATGAAACCACACTGTTACTCACAAATACTAACTTCTGTCCTGAGTCTAGCCTCTCCAACTCTTTCCCATGACTTCATTGTGTAGCTCATCAACTTTATTCCTCTATAGTTCCCAATCCTCTGCACATCTCCCTTGTTCTTAAAATATGGTGACAGGATAATTTTCCTCCATTCCACAGTAATCTTGTCACAATATAGCTTGATACATATGTCTCATTTTCATATACAACCCCAATTCCAATGAAGTTGCAATGTTGTGTTAAACGTAAATAAAAACAGAATACAGTGATTTGTAAATCATTCAATCTATTGAACACACTACAAAGACAAGATATTTAATGTTCAAACTGATTAACTTTGTTTTTTGCAATTAATCATTAATATGGAATTTTATGGTTGCAACGGGTTCCAAAAAATCTGGTACAGGTGGTCATCAAAACACCTTTTTGGAACATCCTACAGGTGAACAAGCTAATTGGGAAAAGGCGGGTGCCATGACTGGCTATAAAAGGTGCTTCCCTGAATTCATTCATTCACACAAGCAAAGATAGGGCGAGGTTCAACTTTCTTTGAACAAGTATCTGAGAAAATAGTCAAACTGTTAAAGGACAATGTTCCTCAACGTGCATTTGTGAGGAATTTAGGGGTTTTCTTCAACTATGGTCCATAATATCAACAAAAGGTCCAGAGAACCTGGAGAAATCACTGCATGGAAGCACAAAGCCAAAAAGCAACATTGAATGCCCATGACCTTCGATCCCTCAAGGGACACTGAATCAAAAACCAATATCAGTGTGTCAGGGATATCACCACATGGGCTCAGGAACACTTTAGAAAACCAATGTCAGTAAATACAGTTTGTCACTACATCCGTAAATCCAAATTAAAACTCCACTATGCAAAACGACATTTATTAACAACACTCTGAAACACCACTGGCTTCTCCGAATCTTAGCTCATCTAAGCTTGACTGATGCAAAGTGGAAAAGTGTTCTGTGGTCCAACGAGTCCGTATTTAAAATTTTAAAACTGTGGATGTTATGACCTCTGGGCCATAGAGAAAAAGAATCATCCGGATCGTTATAGTTCAAAGTTCAAAAGCCAACATCTGTTTGGAATCAGGCCGTGTTAGTGCCAATGGCAAGGGTTAATTTACACATCTGTGAAGGCACCATTAATCCTTACTGGTAAATGCACGTTTTGGAGAAACCTATACTGCCATCCAAGCAATGTCTTTTTTGTGGACGCCCCTGATTACTTCAGAAAAACAATGCCAAACGACGTTCTGGAAGTGTTACAACGCTGTGGTTTCATTGTTAAAGAGTGCGAGTACTATAGTGGCCTGCCTGCAGTCTAGACCTGTCTCCCATTGTGTGGCAAATTATGAAGCATAAAATTGGACAACAGAAACCCCAGACTGTTGAACAGCTGAAGCTGTACATCAAGCAAGAATGGGAAATAATTACACCAACAAAGCTTCAACAATTGCTGTCCTCAGGTTCCAAATGTTGATTGAATGTTCAAAGAAAATAATCTAAACATTACCTTGTCCCAGCTTTTTTAGAACATGAAATTCTAAGGTGATGATCATTTGTTAAAAACAAAGTTGATCACTTTGCAGATAAAGGATTTGTCTTTGTCGTGTATTCAATTGAATATAGGTTTGCAAATCATTGTATTGTGTTTTGGTTGGATTAACAATGTCCCAACTTCATTGGAATTGGGATTGTAATTTTATCAATAATGATGCACACATCCATCCATCCATTTTCTCTACCACTTATCTCCACTAGGGTCGTATGCGTGCTGGAGCCTGTTTTTGTAAGGCTTCAGTTGGTTTTGGTCCCTTTATAATTTAAATAGTGGCAGGAGGGTAAGGACTCCAATTCCTGTTGTTCCTCAACACAGCCAGATGTAAGTTATAAAAAGGAGTCCATCTTTATGCAACCAGATTTATTTTCATTTATATTATTTAAACTTTATGAAACCAGGTAAAAGACCAGTTAATACAGTTAATCTCTTTTGCAATGGTTACTTGGCCAAGAAGGCAGCCAGTTAAACATCAAGTTCACAGCAATCAGGTTTATTTCAGATGTTTACATATAATTGAAGCCAGAAGTTTAAATACACTGTGCAAAAACAAATGTAAAGATTTTTCTCACTGTCTGAAGCCAAATCAGACTAAACCTCTCCAATTTTACGTCAGTCAGGATCACTATAATGATCAAATTTAAAACAGCTCAGAAACCTGTCTGGTCTAGAGAAGATCTGTGTGGAGGAGTGAGCCAAAATCCCCCCTGCAGTGTGTGCAAACTTGGTGAACAACGACAGGAAATGTTTGACCTCTGTAATTGCAAACAAAGGCTTCAATACCAAATATTAACATTGGTTTTCTCAGGTGTTCAAATACTTATTTGCAGCTGTATCACACAAATAAATTGTTAAAAAAAAATCACATGTTGTGATTTCTGTTTTTTTCTTTTTAGATTATCTCTTTCACCGTTGACACACTATTTCAGACCCCTCCATGATTACTAAGCGGGAGAACTTGCAATATAGCAGGGTGTTCACATACTCATTTTCTTCACTCTCCGATTTTGTTGATGTTTCCATGTGGATTGTACACTGCCAGGATACATCTTATGGCTCATTTTTGACCAGTGAAAAGCATTTAAATACCATGAAAAAAAAAAAAGTTTAAAGGGCACATACACATTTTCTCAAATCCACAGATCCGCCCTCAATGGGTTGCCAGCCAATCACAGACAGACAACAGTCGCACTCACAATCACAATCACGCCTAGGGGCAATTTAGGGTCTCCAGTTAACGAATGTTTTTAGAATGTGGTAGGAAATCAGACTGAAAACCCACTCAAGCATGGGGATAACATGAAAACTCCACACAGGGGGAGGCTGAGATTTGAACCCTGGTCCTCAGACTGTGACGCCCCCACTTTGCAGCTGCTCCACCTTGCCGCCCAGTTGGTTCCATTCAAGGGTTTTTTTTTTATTTTCATTTATGCAACATTACTTACCTGAAAGATTCAATTTTACTCAGTGATTGTAATCCAACCAAAAGGTCCTTGTCCTTTCCAGAAGTGTATGGAAAGCGAGACAGTAAAATATGGCATTAAAATATGGGTAGCTATTTTATAAGATTGTAATTGGTTCAATAAATAATAATGTTTGAAGTTGGGAGTATTTAAACCTTCCTCCTGTTTATGTTTTGAAGAGTGGATAGCGGATTTTATTTTTTGGATCAAAAATGATTACAGCTAAGGTTTGAAATCAACTAATTGTGGTCTTAAATGAAATTAGTGAAAATAAATCATTTACTTGAGGTAAGATTTTAATTTTTATTGTCACTATCCTTCCCAGTAATGATATAGGCAAGGTATTCCAGCGTTTTAAATCCGCGAAGACTTTTCCAGCATTGCTGCATAATTTAGAATGGTTAGCTCTGTGAGATTTGATCAGATATTGATACCTTAATATTGAATATTTCCTATAGGAATATGGTCATCTGGGATTTGATCTAGAGAAGTCCATGAGTGTGCTGTTTTTTTGTGAGTATTGTTGATTTTGTCCAGTTAAGAGTAGTCCGATATTTGTGAAAAGGAGGTCTTTTTGGAGGCTAAAGCTAAATCCCTGCTGCCGCACCGCCCGTACGATTGCGCCATTGAGCTCCTGCCCGGCACCTCACCCCCTCGAGGGAGGCTTTTTTCTTTGACAGCTTTGGAGCACCAGGCCATGAAGGACGGAATACGTGGAGGAGTCGCTGCCAGCAGGACTCATCCGACAATCTTTCTCACCAGCTGGAGCAAGTTTCTTCTTCGTGAAGAAGAAGGACACCTCACTACGACCCTGCATAGACTATAGAGGTCTCAACGACATAACCATAAAGCATAGGTACCCTCTACCCCTGATCGCTACCGCATTCGAACTACTTCAGGGGGCCTGGATCTTCACAAAACTGGACTTACAGAGTGCGTACCATCTGGTACGCATCCGGGAGGGGGATGAATGGAAGACGACATTCACTACCCCCATGGGTCATTATGAATACCTAGTGATGCCGTCTGGGCTAACTAACGCACCAGCCATATTCCAGAACTTTATAAATGATGTGCTACGGGAGAGACTAAACAAAAACATATTCGTCTAGTGCGAGTTCCACCGATCCTCCGTCTCATTGCTGGGGTTCATCCTGGCAGAAGGACAGATGCGAATGGATCCCGGGAAAATCCATGCGGTCCTTCAATGGCCCACTCCCACCTGTCGTAGGGACGTGCAGAGGTTCATCGGGTTTTCCAACTTCTACCGTAAATTCATCCAGAACTTCAGCTCCATTGCTGACCCTTTGCACGCCCTCAAGTCTCCCCGCAACACTTTAGAGTGGGACGGGACCTATCAGGAGGCCTTCGACAGGTTCAAGGCGAGCTTTACCACCACGCCTATCCTCATAATGCCGCACCCAGAACGGCAGTTTGAAGTAAAAGTGGACGCGTTGGACTCTGGAATGGGAGCGGTTCTCTCCCAGAGGTGTGCAAAGGATGGAAGGATTCACCCATGCGCCTTCTTATTGAAAAGATTGACCCTGGCCGAGCGAAACTACAACGTGGGTGATCGCGAACTGTTGGCGGTCAAGACAGCTATGGAGGAGAGGAGACACTGGCTGGGAAGGGTCGCAAGTGCCGTTTTTGGTTCTCACCGACCACAAGAACCAGGAATATCTGAGGACCGCAAAGAGACTGAATGCTCGCCAAGGGGACGTCATTGACTGGGCCCACACCAACAAGACTGTCTGCCACCCGGGCATGGCACAGACACGCTCAGTCATCGAGCAGTGGTTCTGGTGGCCAAAGCTGGGAAGGGACGTAAGGGAATATGTCAATGCTTGCCCGGTATGTATGGCCATTAAAACTTCCCACCTCCGACCTATGGGAGAGTTGCGGCCACTGCCGATTCCCTCCCGTCCCTGGTAACATATCTCCCTGGACTTTGTCACTGGGCTACCCCCTCCAAGGGGAACACGGTGGTGCTCACCGTCATTGATCGCTTCTGCAAGATGGTCCACTTTGTGCCAGCCGCAAAGATCCCGGCCACCAAGCAAACGGCCCAGCTGCTACTGGACAAGGTCGTCCGCTACCTCGGGCTGCCGGTGGACATCGTATCTGACAGACGACCACAGTTCATATCCCGTTTTTGGAAAAAGTTCTGCACCCTTATCGGGCAAAGGTAAGCCTGACCTCAGGACATCACCCGGAGTCCAACAACCAGACTGAGAGGATAAACCAAGACCTGGAGAACGGCCGACGCTGCTTGGCGTCACACGACCACAATAGAGGATGACATTTTCGGGAATTCCCGTGGGTAATTAATCCCGTGATCAGGACGGGACAGAAAAAAAAGCAACAGGAGCGGGCAGGAGCGGGAACGACATTAATAAATGATCATTTTCAGGCGTGTTAAACAACCAGATGAACAGATGCCTCCATTTTTGTAGTCATCTTTTAGTGAGAGCCAACACTCTTTTGACTGCGCTAGCAACACAAAAGTACTACAACAGTGGTTTGACTTCCTGTCACCTCCGGAAGTGAAAAGCAACTCCGAGCGGCTGCCGGCGACACACAACAAAACACTTTGTTTACACCGACCGAATGTCAAAATAAAAAAATGCAACATTTTTTCAACATGTTTGGTTTTATTCAAACGGGAGCGGGACAGGGGAAGGATTTTGAGTGGGAGTGGGATGGGAGTGGGAGTCATTCTACGGGAGTGGGACAGGACAGGATAGATTTTTTTACTCCGATCCGGGATTGGGATGGAACAAGATTTTTTCCTCTGGGAGTGGGACGGGACAGGAGTGAAAATCCGCTCCCGTGTCATGCTCTAGACCACAGCACATGGAGCCAGCACCTCGGATGGGTGGAGTATGCTAACCACTCCCTGCCCTCCACCTCCACAGGTATGGCTCCATTCCACATAGTGCATGGCTATCCTCCCTCTCTATTCCCACGCGGCTCACCCTGAAGCTCCTGGGCCGTCTGGAGCCAGCCGTCAAGTGGGATGGAGGGGGCGGGGGGGTTATTGTCATGGTCATGCCGGTCCAGCCATGGCTGTGCGGGTCCCCGCACACCTGCACTGATTAGGAAGCGCACACCTGCACCTCATTAACTACTGTATTTATAGGACCCAGCAGACGATCTGTTTTTGCCAGATCGTCGCCACTCATGCCTCGTTCCCACACTCCTGCATTCCTGATGCCAACCTCGTGTACCAACCAACGCCTGTTTCCTGACTAAACCCATAAACCTGTCGCTCCTGTTCCTGCTGCTTGTGCTGACTGACTCCCGCTTACAGACTGTGGAACAAATAAAGACTTTCTCCTAACTGCCTTCCTGTCCACCGAGTCGTGCATTTGGGTCCGCCCTCGAGTCCTGGTTATGACACTCGGGATATAAATAAAGTAAGTAAGTATGAGTAAAGTCATAATCCCAGGAAATATTTGCATGAAAAACATGCAAGAATATAAAACGATGAAATGAAAAATAGTAGTAACTAACATTATAGTGTCACATGACAAATTATTCTTAAACCACTGCATGTTATGTCTGATACATACAGTACATGTTATGTACTTACAGTACATGTTATGTACTGTATGTATCAGACATCAACCTCCTGTATTCCAAAAGAATACATCAACTTGAAATTTAAAGCTGTAAGACTCAAGGAGAAATTAGCACATTGCTAGATCTTAAGATACTTTTGTATAAAAGACATTGGAAAACAGGAGCAAGGTTTGGAGGGGATGTGATAAGCCGAGACCTTGGGTTCAGACAGTTGGCAGATAGTCTGTGAGAGTATACAAAATAAACATACCCTTTAACAGCCTGGTTTATTTCCTAAGACTCTTTTATTAGCCTCTAATGTAAATTTTTGATATCTTGAAAAAAGTCAGTCAGTGAAATCTGATGATTATGCCATGGTGCTGTGGTTTTTATTTTAATAGATCAAGCTACTTAAAATCGTGACTTACTAATGTTACTAAGATGCTACCACCAAGCAGAAATAGAGCCATCTTTTCATCAATCTTTCTATGACCAATTAAAAACAACGATACTGTATGTGCTTGCTTATAATTGCCCTTTTAAGGTATGCAGAGGCTTCTGAGCCAGTCATATAACTCATACTGACATTTGAAAATTGATGGCTGTAAGGTGGAGAGACCTGGGGTCGGTGTTGCCTCCTGATCACTCACCAAGCACACACTTCTGTGCTCACATACATATCCAGGGACTCCTTGCAGGTTTCAGCACGTCAGTTCCGTTTCCCGGTCGGGGCAAGCCCCTTTGCCTTATCTGCCCCCCAGGATTTTAATGCATCACACACACTCATCCCCATGTGTATTATGATGCACCAGATAAAGCCATCTCTGAGGGACGGTGGGTCTTAGGTGGGCGGGATTTGGCTGTTGGGCAGCAACCCTGACCCCATGGCTCGCTGGCCTCTCCAAATTTTAATGCACACATGAGGGCGAGGAACGGGGGGTGCAGTAATAAACGGGGTGGGGCTAGTGACTGCAAGTCGGGGACCAAGCAGTCATAGGAACAGGGGGCGAGGTGGGCTTACTCTAAGCTTCATAGTGGTGCTCATGACGCTGAGGCCCTCGGGTGCCCCAAGGCTGGATGACTGCTTGGCATTGGGGCTGCCCGTCTCATGCCCTGCAGCTGGTCCCTGGGTTCACACCTGTCGTGCTCTTCTGGTGGGTGGGGTTGGCAAGGGGAGAAGGGCTTTGGCTCGGATAGTTGCATAGGGTCCCTGCAGCTTCCTCTGAGTGGCTGGTTGTCATGGTAGTACAGTGGAGGCGCGGACTGCCCTGCATTCCCTGGTGTGGGAAGTGTCCCATCTGCCAGGCCGCTCTTGGGTGGACGCCTCTGCCCAAGCCCACCCATCTCTCAATTGATTCTATATGGTCTTCAGTCCACACTGTGCAGGATCAGCAATTTCAGGACACTTCTGATGGTCATTGTGCATGTGAAATGGTGTCAATTCACTTTTGTGTGTCAGCAGGCAAAGACACCAGGGACTCTTTTGCTGGGTGTAGTGGAGGCCACTCTCTTATTGCAACAAATACATCTTGAATATGCATATTGGATGAGTATCCCCTCACTCACACTCTCATAATATATCATTTACAGAGTCACTCCCACCTCACTTCAGCAGTACAGTCACATTCACAACCTTTGTCCTCCATGCTTCCTCTCCTGTTCCTGTCCTGTCCTGCCTGGGTGTAGCATTACTGCCCCGTACAACACTCATATTCAATTTGTCATTGTTCTAGATAATGGAAATAATTACTTTCCTCATCTTGTTTACCGTTAGTGCTTTGTCTTTTGTCTTCTTTTCTCACTAGTCTCGAGAAACACTTTTCTGTTCGCCTGACATCCATAAGAAACCACAACATCTTGAAAACTCAACTGTGACAGTAAAACGGTTACAGCAGAAAAGGGATGCAGTTCGAACCGAATGGGACGAAAAAAGAAACAAAAAGAGATACTATAACTATATTGAAAGTCAATATTGAAAAGAAAAAAA
This sequence comes from Syngnathoides biaculeatus, assembly GCF_019802595.1. Classification (NCBI taxonomy): domain Eukaryota; kingdom Metazoa; phylum Chordata; class Actinopteri; order Syngnathiformes; family Syngnathidae; genus Syngnathoides; species Syngnathoides biaculeatus. The sequence goes on from NC_084651.1 coordinate 25,254,333, forward strand.
TTTCCACAACATTTTTATTGCATTTGTTCTCTCTATTTGAATAGTAAGAATAAGCTCACTCTATTTATTTTATTTTTGTTTATCTTACGGGGTAATACTGCATAATAAGGACCAGCACTCTGTGCTAAATTTGCTGCTCAGTTACATTACAACTGAGAGAGCATTTCAGATGCAGAGAGAACATAAACGTTGCCAAATTAAGGTTGGTTCAATGAGGGCTTTTGTATACTGGATGAAGTGCTGGCATTATGACTGACTGGCTCTTTTCCTCTGGACACTAATTTGAATGCACAACATAATTTACAGTCAACTTCAACATGAGTAATAAAACAATCTTTGGATTTTACATCCAAAACTCGTCATTTTTCAGTGTCACGCCATCCTGAGATGATGCATCGCATAGTCACAATGTTGAGACACATTTGACACACAGCAGAACGATAATGTGAGCTTCTGGAATTTGGGGCGCTGTAATGAGTTGCCAGCATTTTGAAAAGTGAATCCTTTACCTTTAAGGCAGTATTTCAACAATGGGCGATGCATTCGGGCTGGCAGACCTCCCTGGGTCCTCTTGAACCCCAATCAGAATGGTGAGGCCGAGATGAAACCTAGCCAGAGTGGCAGTTCCCACAATAACATTTGCTGAGTTGGTTGGATTTTGCTATTTAAAGAGATGTGTGACATGTGTAGCATCCCTGATCCACCCCAAGACCTTCTTACAATCTTCTTCACAGACTGAGAACTATGCTAAAATCTGCGTGCGTATTGATCTTTTCGGGGGGGGGGGGGGGGGGGTCTGTGACTTGTTGCAAAAGACAGACCAGCCTCAACAGGGCTTGTAAGGAAAGGAAAGTGATGAGAGGGGTACACCCTGGACTAGTCACCAGTCAATCACACACACTCACATTAACACCACTGTGAATGGTTTTGGAATGTGGCAGGACAATTTTGGGAATATTGATTAATTGGTTTCACAAATTAATACTTTTTACCTTCTTTTAGATGTAATGCTACTGTTACCTAAACATTTGACCCTGTAACTTCATTCTTTTTATTTTCCATGATTTGTAATGTTGAAAAATTGCTTCCAAATCTAATCGAAACCAGAGTTGAGCAGCACAAACTGTTGATCCTTGATGGATGTTTTTTTAACTACACTTTGGGCTTCAACAATGACAAGTTAACCTTAATGGTGCGCCAAAAATTGTCCATGTTTACCTTTAAGTTTAATTTGTCATGCTTTACAGATAACCCAGAGTTTTTGAATTTCACACCTGCACTAAGAAAATAGGATAAAAAAAAATCTCTCAGCTCTAGTCATAAATTAAGATTCAAAAATGTATTATATTCTTGAACTTATTTACTCAATTCTTTGGTCCAATAAAGACATTAATAGGAATAAATTAAAGATCCTAAGATATTGAATGATTTAAATTGCATGAAAACCCTGAAGCCAGAGCATATGAAAGTTGACATTTTATCACTGCATAGAAGTGATGAGGAGGACCTGAGATGGTGGTCTGAGAATAAAAATTGAGGATCACTGGAAGAAGAAGAAAAAAAAAGTACACCTGCCACCTCTGAAGCACGTTTACTCTATTTCATATAAGCAGCCACTCTACATAATTGTTAGTTATGTGTACATGTTATCATGGAGAGTTACTAATAGCTCTCTGTGGGAGGGAAGCAAAAAAAACATAAAATGAAGAGATACTGGAACAATAAATGTATATTTTCTAATCAACCTGCTACTCCAAAGTCTTACTTTACTCATGATTACAGAATGAACTTAGAACTGGCGATTATATACGGTATAGCAAGGTCAAATAAACAGAGCTGACAACAAACTGCACGTACTGTACCTCCTCTATGATTCTGCTGTAGATCGCTTAGAGCAAAGATGGATCCACAAGGCAGCCAATTCAGACAGCGAAGACCTCCAGTTATTAGTGACAAATGGGAATAGTCCCTGATTTTGAATTTACATTGTCATTCTTTATCTATGATGACATCTCAGCCACCAATTTCCACTGCACATGCGCTTAACACTGATTCCACTTGTTTTTCCAAATGGCCATTAGACTTCCTTCAATTGTTTGCCCAACTTAGTTTTCCTGCCTGTGTGAGTTAACTTGCTTGCACAGGAGCCAAATTTAGGCACTACACAAACTGGAGTGGAAAAGCAAAGCAGGAAATGTACAAATGTGAATCAAAATATACACGGGTGTGTGGCCACATCGTCCGCTGTTTTCGCCCTGCAAAATTCTCACTAATTGAACCAAGTGTGTCAACCATGGTAGTCATAGTTCGATGAGTAAAACCATTGGGCGTGTAATGCACCACTTTGTTGATCGGCTCACTTCTCAAACTGACTGGGCATTGTATGTGTTTGTGCATGTGTGTACGTGTCTCCATTGTTCTGGATTTCTGTGAGAGGGTCAGCCCATCCCATATTCCTCTCTAATGACGTTATTTGCATTGTTTTGTCTCTTTGGGTTTCTAAAAATGTCCGGCAAAACAAAAACACGAAGCACACATTCTGCCTGCCAGCTGGCTGGACAAAGAGAATTGAAGCCCAACGTTTATTGTCTTACTTTTTCAGACCCGTTCAGGGAGATTGTCGCTCAAAGTGTGTACGTGGTACACAACGGAATAGTAGTCAGCTTCCCAGTCAACATGTTCTGGGTTCAAATCTTATCTCCTGCTTTGTTGAATTTTTGTGTTCTGCTCATATGTGTGGATTTTCTCAGGGTACGCCAGCTTTTTCTAAGGCTCCAAAAGTGGCATGGAAGGTTAATTGGTGACTCAACATTTCAATTTGATTTTTAATAGATACAACGGGTTGTTTTCACGTGACGTCACCCATTGGGCTGCCTCGAACGGCGGCCATTTTCGATCCCTGAACTCCCGTTACTCATACATAGCCAAAGTGGACGATATTATGTTTCTAACCGCATTTATTGAAGACGCGACCGACGGCACATCAAACCCAGACTGACTATTAGGCTACCTGGCATACACATATCATGGGACTCAGGACTGCGTGATAAAGGTGCAGTATTGCACCCTTAATCTTTTACTCTATGAGACAGAAATCACAAAGGAAGATCACTTACCTGTATGCTAACGCATGTTACCCGGTTAAAAGTTGGTACAGGTAAAAGTTCAGTATAACAGAGTAGCAATTAGGTTATAGGTTTTTGTTATGCAATGTGGAGGAAAATCTGTTAAACTGTGTGTGCTGACATTATTTTCTTTTGGAGGGATTTGTATTTAAATGTGTTTGATTCATTTGTGAAAAGGAAATACTTTTGTTTGGCATTTTATGTTGTAACCATTGTTTAAGAAGGACAGGAAGTGACGTGCTGAGGAGACGTGGGAGAGAGAGAGCAGAGAAAAGAAAAGTTGGAACCGGGAGAGGTGGTTGGGGAAAAAAAGGACAAAGAAAGTGAATGGTGGACATTTATCAAAAGTTGATCAACGTGTTCGACAAGGACTGTTGAAAGTTCAACCGGGATGGTGTGTCGTTTGAGTGGACTACTCAAATCATGCCATAACGTGGTTAGCCCCTACCACAGGGGCTACGTGCAAGCATGGGACTTGGCTTGGGCGCCAGTGTGTTGGACCACGAAGGAGAAGACAAGGGCGCTAGCGTCGAGCTAACGTGGCTAGCGAGGCCTGTGTTTGGACACCAATGAAGAAAAAAAGGACGAAGACCGTGAGGACGCTGGACAGAGGAAAAACCACCTTCACCTTTCTTCATTCCTGCCTAAGGAAGCACCGCAGTGACATTGGGGTTTGAATTTCGTTTGCTTTGCCGGCTAGATTCAGTATTGTTTAGGATCCTTAGGTTAGGTTAGCCTAGCAATGTGTGCAGTGTGTACCTGTTTTGTTCAATTTATTTACTGAATGACTGTTGAGTAAAGAGATTTGCTTTTCTAACCTATATTTTGTGATTAAATGTTCACACTTTTTGTTATATAACCAGGTGTGTTATTTGACTGCAAGACAGTTACTGTAGAAGTGGGGAGTTTATTTGTTAGCTTTATTATTTAAATTAGGATAATATTAACTCATAAGGGGTGTAGGGATTTGCGAGTTAGGACCCTAAGCGTCTTCATGAGTCAAGGAAGATATGACCAATCATGAGAAAAAGTTAACAGCAAATGGATTTATAACAAAGGAATGTGCAATACAGACATCCGGGTCTTATCTAGGCATGTGCCGCACACGAGACATGTGTCTTGTGGCAGGATAGCCAAAGAAGAAGGCAAGAGCTGCCCGGTAACACAAGGTTTTTACATGTATGGGTCCATGGTAAAGGCGGCTGCCCCCCCCCCCCCCCCCCCCCACACACACACAGAGTCTGGTCCTGGGCCGGGATGGTAACTTTCCGCTCCTTATCTGGTGTCGTCCGTCTCCACGGCAACGTCTGGGAGAGGAGGATGCCACCAGACGGTTTTCTGAACACAGAGAACAAGGACAACCACCGGCTCCACCACGCATCCTTGTCTGATTAGCAAATGGACAACACTAAGGTTCTATGGGCAGCATGTCTGGTTAGAGCATTGGCCTCACAGTTCTGAGGACTGGGGTTCAAATCCTAGCCCCGCCTATGTGAACTTTGCATGTTCCCCCATGCCGGCATGGGCTTTCTCCGGGCACTCTGGTTTCCTCCCAAATTCCCAAAAACATGCATGAGACTCTAAATTTCCCCTAGATGTGATTGTGACTGCGACTGTTGTTTGTGTCTGTGTGCCTTGGAATTGGCTGGCAACTGGTCCAGGGTGTACCCAGCCTCCTGCCCGAAGATAGCTGGTATTGGCTCCAGCACTCCGGTGGCCCTTGTGAGGATAAGTGGCTTGGAAAATGATATGGTTTACCGTTATACAATTCATATGATATTTCTGACTTCACACCTCCAGTGGCTGGAACATATCCCATTGGGTTCTCGTGAGGCTTTTCCACCATGTCAAGCCACCATGCAAGTGCCATGCATGCAACACAATGGCTGTCAAGCAGGACTTTAAAAAAAAATCCTTGGCTTTCCATTTTGTTCTGTATAACGTCAACACCTCCACAGACGATAAGTAGTGATGGCGAGATGATGCCTCTTGATGCGCTGAACCATTTCAAGAGGTTTGAAGTTTGAGAGAGGGTTTCTTTCTTGAGGCTTAATGTGTACACGATGCCACTTGCTGTCCATGTGTGTAATTACAGGCAGCTGTATCTTCATGTGTAACGCATTGAAATTTAAAAATCTATTTTGGCTCTTGGAATTTACTATTTATTGCCCCGCCTCCAAAAAAAAGTACATGATATGAAAAAATATTGTGAACGTGTTGGTTTTCAGAAATGCTTCCAGTATGATGTGATATGACTCGTTTCATCATGTTTTTATGTCAGCTTGCATGTGTTTATTCAGGAAGAGAACAGTGAAAGTGCTTGTGGAACTCTGAAGCGGCCACTGAAGATGTATGCTTGTGTCACTTAGACACTGATGTAAAAAAGGAGATTTTGATTTTTATCTTTACTCTAAACTCTCGAAACCAATGCCAACTGAACTCTCCAAACTATCAAGACACTTTTCATACCCATAAAACCCACATTTTAATGTCGGACCCTGAGTGATTTATGTTGCTGTCAAACATCGCGCCAAATTTTGAACAACTTCATGCATCTGTCATGTACTACAGCCGGGGAACGAGGCTTCTGACGACATCATTTCCGATCTCTCCCCCAAATGAATCGTGGCTTGAGGCACGCTTCAAAGAAACGCTTCCTCATTAGTCGGGCAATTATGTTTAGCCTGAGCACGTCCCGTAACATTACTACCAATAAACCAGTAGACTCTCAGAAATGCAGTTTTATTTTCGGGTTGTAGGTAAAGCTAGCTTGCTGACCACATATCGCAATAGCATGGTATCATGACTGATGTAAAGAAAGGTGCATAAGTGGGAGGGGCCGATGTGTGCCGCTGGATAACTGAAGCTCCGCCACAAAATATCATGTGAAATCGTGAAAATAGTGTAAAATTAATTTCTATAGCTCCATAAGTGAGCTTTCAATATGCACGTTTTCAGCAAATATCTTCAAATTGTAGAAACAAATCTCTGAATTCACATTTTAGGGTTTTTACATGAAAATATTCTACCACATCAGTTGCATATTTGCAAAAAAAAAAAAAAAAAAAAATCTAGTTATGCAGCCTACTCAACCTTGTATCAGCTACTGTATTTTCTACATGGATGTGAAAAATGATTTATTTATACAGTGTTTCCTTCTTTCTTAAATTGAGCTAATGCCATACACAGGTTACAATTTGATCGTTTCTTGTTTGATTCATTGAGGGAGAAATGAATTTGAAAGTGAAATTTGATCGTTTTCTATCACAAGTGCACATGCTGTTTTCTGTCTCCTGACTGCACTGCTTTTTTTGTTTTTTATTTTCTGGTGTGCTTTGGATTGTTGTCCTACGTACTGCATGATTCAAGAACGCTTGAGTTTGAGGGCACGAACTGATGGCCAGATGTTCTCCTTCAGGATTTTCTGGTCCACAGCAGAATTCATTGTCCCATCATTCATCATAATTGATGTCATCAAGTTGTCCTGGTACTGAGGTAGTGAAGCAGCCCCAGTCCATCACACTACCACCACCATGCTTCACTGTTGGCACGTTTTTTATTTATTTATTTTTTTATCAAATGCTGTGCCATTTTTACGCGAGATGTAATGGGTCGTACACCTTCCAAAAAGTTATATTTTTGACGTGTCAGTCCACAGAATGTTTCTCCAATAGTCTTGAGGATCACCAAGATTTTTCTTGACAAATGTCAGAAGAGCCTTCGTATTTTTGCGAACAGCAAGAGCTTTCACCTGGGAACTCTCAGATGGATGACACTTTTGTCCAGTATCTTTCTTATGGTAAAGTCATGAACACTGATCTTAACTGAGGCCTTCAGGTCTTAAGATGTTGTTTGAGGTTATTTTGTGACCTCCTGGATGAGTCGTCGCACTATTGGATGAATTTTAGTTGGTCATCCAGTCCTGGGAATGTTTGTCACTGATCCCAGTTTTCTTCATTTGTGCAAAATAGCTCTCACAGTGATTCGCTGGAGCCCCAAAGCCTTGGAAATGGCTTTGTAACCTTTTCCAGACAGAAGGATTTCAATCATTTTATCTCATTTCTTCTTGAATTTCTTTAGATCAGTGCATGATGCACTGGTTCTTGAGATCTTGTAGTCTACGTCAAGTTCTCTGACAGATTCTATTTAAGTGATTAATTGATTCAACAATTTTGGTGATCAGGATTGGGTGTGACTTGTGAAATTTAACTCACACTTTCCAAATTTGGGGTTAGTCACAGTGACTGTGATTTAACAAGGGGGGCAATTACATTTTTACTGAGGGTCAGAAAGGTTTGTAATTTTTCTGTGCCTTCAGTCATTTGAAAACTGCATTTTTTTATTTCCTTGGGTTGTCTTTGAGTGCTATTAAAATTGGTTTGATAATTAGAAACATTTCTGTGATAGATCAATCAATCAAGGATGGAAACTGGAACCACAGGTTCTCTTTTTTTGTTGGGGGGCGGGGGTGGGGGGTAAGGGCACCCATTAAGAACATAATGAGGGAGCAGCCATGGGTCATGAGAGGGGAACCTCCAGGCCAAGCAGTTATCTAGCCCAGGAACAGCGCCATGTAGCTAAGTAAAACCTACCTCCCTGTTACTATGACCGCAAGGTCCCCGACAAGCAGTCATTGGCTCTACCCCGTGATTCAGTGACCCCTGCCCCTCGGTTGGTGTGGTGCATTTAAAATCTGGAGGGCCTAAAATCTGGATTAATACGCAAATTCCCCTCCAACCACTTCCATCTTCGAAAAGCATCACAGCCCTGGATGCCTGGTCATGTCCTCTGTCACCCACCAGACCATCTTTGTCATTCTTTCCCCTGAGATTCCCTTAGTTGTTGGCATTCCCTGGCTCCAGATTCACAACCCCACCACTGACTGGACACATTTGTCTATCACCAAATGGAGTCCACAATACCAATACCTGTTTTGGCTTAAGAACAGTATTGAGCCAATAACATAAACTAGATAATTTTTCTATATTTACAAGTATTTCAATATTTGCTTTGAGGCGTACTGACAAATTTAGTGGAGGGGAATGAAAATGGTAGCAGAATAAAAAGCACACAGGGATTGTTACTCTCCGATGGCTGAGGTGAGGGGGACTCCTCCTGTTTACTCCAGATCATGCTTTCCTGTCTCTCTCCTTCTAACTGTGCAATTCTCTTTCCCAGGGTCCCCAGAGGAGATTTAGAAGAGGACAGCCCAAAGAAAGAAAAAATGAAAAACTTTGTGGTGCCAGTCTCAGAACTTAAAGCTCGTAACAAATTGTGGGGGTCATTCCTATTAACAAGCATCACGGGAGCAGATCCAGAGATACCAGAACCACGTGACCGAGGTGGCCAGTAGGAAAGCAGCTCTGTCGGGCCGCTTTCAAACCAAGATACAGTACAGGATGTTTACATTAGGTTGAATCCAGCGCCACTCTTTTTCCTTTCGTATCCTGAATTTCTTTCGTAACTAGAGACAAATAGTTTTCCGGGGCGGCTTTTCGTTACCTGAATTTTTTGTTAGTAGAGGCTTTGGTAAGTAGAAGTACCACTGTATTTGGGAATTATGATAAACATGAGATCACGCACTCAACAAACCAAGTTACCACTTTTTTTTTTTTGAGAAAACTAGTCCTATGAAGTTTAAAGGACAACTGCAGAGAATTGCAGAAGCTTGGTAAAGAATTACAACAACATAAGTGTGCTGTACATGTCAAAGTGTGGCTAAATATATTGCATACTGTTCAGGTGCTCAGCACAGACAATGACCACAATTATCATTGTGGCGAAAATTCAAACCACCATTGGAATAAATCATGGTCAATTGTTGTTCATTTGTTTTACATTATTGTGTCAAAGAAATATCGAGTTGTTTGGTTTACAGATTCGTGTACAAAATGAATAACATTCCACTCTTGTTTGTGCTTACTGTTGGCAATGAAAAGCAAGCCACCCCGCTTGACAATGGTAGTCAAAATCACTGCCTGATGATTGCATGTGTAAGGTTGCTGAGTGGATAGGGCATCTGCCTCACAGTTCTCAGGTTCAAGGTGAAAATCTTGGCCTTGGCTTGTTTGCATATTCAAACCATGATTGTGTGGGTTTTGCTTACACAAATTGCAGAGTAAATTGCCTAAATTGATGGTAATTGATAACACGGTTAATCAAAGTTTTCTGATGGTGACAATATGACTCTTGAAAATGTAGGATCCATCTTTAGAAGTTCCACTCTGTTCTGTAATTTCAAGAAACTTTCTTTATACAGACAAGGCATTGGCAAATTGGAATATTTATAGTCACAATAAAATACCATTCATAAGATAATACATTTTAGTTTATTCAAAAATACCCATATTTAGTATTAAACAGATCATATATAATTCAAATCTATTAAATAGAAGAAGTCACTCAAAACACTCAAATTGAACAGATGGGGAATGCAGAAACAAAGAAAGAAAAGACTCAAAATGGTGCAATGTTTTAGAGAAGTGTGTGTCAGATTTAACATTTTTGGAAAGTTAGGGCCATTTATTTGCTACAACCAAACCAGTATTATTGCAAATTGAATGACCTAATAATTGTTTGTTTTTGTTTCTTTTAGCTGATGCTCACAAAAATGCCATTTCAAGAGATGTGTTTTGTGCGCGTGACTGTGGATTCAGAGTCTCTTGTTGCCCAGTCCAGTCAATTCACACTCACTGTGTGTGTGCTGACGTTTGGTGTGTCGCTGTCTCCACACAATAGTTTGCTTTTTCAGAGGGGGTGAAGCCTGGAAGGCATTGACAATGATAGGAACCCAATGTGTTGATGCATTTTGCATTTTTACACAGCGACATGTGATCGTTGAGTTCTGAACACTCATTTACATCTGGGGATAGAACAAAGAGAGCATACAGGATGTAATTTAATCCCAAATGATTTCAATGACATTATTCATTGCAGTGAATAATGACTGCGCTCTTACCAATGCAGGCCATGCGGGGCAGGTCCAGCGTGTAGCCATCAAAGCACTCACATGTGTAACCCTCTTGGACTCGAACACACCGGCCGTTATCACAGCCATTCAAGATCCCGCACTCCTCTGATCGCAAACCCTCAAACGCCTTGAATGGATCTGTGAGAATGATGACAAAGTTTACCAAAAATGTAACCTCGCTCTCTGGTCTGGACCAAAGTGGAAAATAAATCTGGCAACTTCTGACTGTAATCAGATTTCAAAACTAAGCCTTCCCTAACCCACTTTACTGGCTTTGTGTTTATCAGGTGCTGCAGGATATAAACCAGCGAGCTACATTTCCATTCATCCATTTTTTTAATACGACATCCTGGAGAGAGGACGAGTACACCTTGGCCTACGCGGCAAGTCAATCACAGGGCACATGTAACAGCTGTTAAAACTCAAGTCAGGTGGCACGGTGGCACACCTGTAAAGTGTTGGCCTCATAGTTCTGAGGACCGAGTTCAATCACGGCCCTCCCTTGTTTGCAGTTTTCCCATCTGGGTTTTCTCCAGGAGCCCAAATTCCAAAAACATTCAACATTAACTGACACTCTTAATTGCCCCTAGGTGTGATTGTGAGGGCAATTATTGTCTGTCTCCATGTGCCCTGCGTCAGGAAGGGTATCCAGCGCAAAACTGTGCCAAACATACATGACCGTTCATCATACGGATTCCTTAACAGTTAGGTCGTGGCCCGGGCTTCCTACGCCCGCACCCGGAAATGTTAATCTGCAAGGCATAGGTAGAAATTCAGATAATGTAGGTCAAAGACCAAAAAAGGGAAGAAAGTGGCTTAGTTGGCAGAAGAAGAAGAGAAATGCACAGACCATACAGCTATGAGTTGGGACTATGACAGGTAAAGCTCAGGAGTTAGTTGACATGATGATTAGGAGAAAGGTTGATATATTCTGCATCCAAGAGAGCAAGTGGAAAGGGAGGAAGGCTAGAAGATTAGGTGCAGAGTTTAAATTATTTTATCATGGGGTAGATGGGAAGAGAAATGGAGTAGGGGTTATTTTAAAGGAAGTGCTGGCTAAGAATGTCTTGGAGGTGAAAAGAGTATCAGATCGAGTGATGAGGCTGAAATTTGAAATTGAGGTTATTGTGTATAATGTGATTAGTGGCTATGCCCCACAGGTAGGATGCGACCTCGAGTTGAAAGAGAAATTCTGGAAGTAGTCCTGAGCATCCCAGAGAGAGAGAGAGAGAGCTGTGATTGGTGCAGATTTCAATGGACATGTTGGTGAAGGAAACAGGAGTGATGAAGAAGTGATGTGTTAGTACGGCATTCGGTAAAGGAACTTTGAGGGGGAGATGGTGGTGGACTTCGTAAAAACGATGGAATTGGCAGTAGTGAACACTTATTTCCAGAAGTGACAGGAACATAGACTGACCTACAAGAGCAGAGGTAGAAGCACACAGGTGGGTTATATTTTGTGCAGACGATGTAATGTGGAAGCGGTTACTGATTGTAAGGTAGGTTGGGGGAGAGTGTAGCTCGACAGCATAGGATGGTGGTGTGTAGGATGACTCTGGTAGTGGGTAGGAAGATTAAGAAGACAAAGGTAGATCAGAGAATGAGATAGTGGAAGTAGAGAGAGGAAGAATGTTGTGTGGCCTTTCGGAAAGAGGTGAGACAGGCTGTAGATGGACAGGAAGAGCTCCTGAAAGACTGGAATACTACTCCCAAGGTACTCAGGCAGGCAGGAGAGTACTTGGGGTGCCTTCTGGTAGGAAAGGGGAGAAGGAGACTTGGTGGTGAACCCCAAAATACAGGAAGTCATCCAAGGAAAGAGATTAGTGAAGAAGTGGGACATGGAGAGGACAGAGGAGAGGCGGAAGGAATACATTGAGATGCGTCGTAGGGCAAAGGTAGATGTGGTGAAGGCCAAACAAGAGGCATATGACGACGTACACCAGGTTAGATACGAAAGAAGAACAAAAGCATCTCTACAGGTTGGCCAGACAGAGGGATAGAGATGGGAAGGACGTGCAGAAACTAAAGGTGATTAAGAATAGCGATTGACATATTTGACTGGTGCCAGTAGTGTGCTAAGTAGATGGAAATACACTTTGAGAAGTTGATGAATGAAGAAAATGAGAGAGAAGGAAGAGTTGAAGAGGCAAGTGTGAATGACCAGGAAGTGGCAATGATTAGTAAGAGGGAAGTAAGAAAGGCACTGAATAGGAGGAAAAATGGAAAGACAGTTGGTCCTGATGACATACCAGTGGAGGTATGGAAGCAATTTGGCGAGGTGGCTGTGGAGTTTTTCACCAACTTATTCAATAGAGTACTAGCGGGAGAGAAGATGCCAGAAGAATGGAGGAAAAGTGTGCTAGCCCCCTTTTTTAAGAACAAAGGCGATGTTCAGAGCTGTGGAAACTATAGAGGAATAAATAAGAAATATGTTAGAATAGTACAGGACATGTGGGCAGCAGTACAGCGGTGAGATGTGCCGTAGGTGTGTCAGAAGAATTTAAGGTGGAGGTGAAACTGCATCAGGGATCCGCGCTGAGCCCTTTCCTGTTTGCAGTAGTAATAGATGGGCTGACAGATGACGTTAGACTGGAATCCCCTTGGACTATGATATGTAGTGAAAGCAAGGAGCGGACGGAGGAACAATTAGAAAGATGGCATCCACTGGAAAGGAGAGGAATGAAGATTAGCCAAAGTAAAACAGAATATATGTGCATGATTGTGAGGGGTGGAGGCTGAAGTGTGAAGCTCCAGAGAGAAGAGATAGCGAGGGTGGACGACTTCAAATACTTGGGTTGAACAATACAGAGCAATGGAGAGTGTGGTAAGGAAGTGAAGAAACTGGTCCAAGTGGGGTGGAACAGTTGGTGGAAGGTGTCTGCTGTTATATTGGACAGAAGAGTCTAGGATGTTGGGCAACAGTGGTGAGGCCGGCCATGATGTACGGATGAGAGACATTGCACTGAAGAAACAACAGGAAGCAGAACTTGAGGTAACAAAAATGAAGATGCTGAGATTCTTGCTCGGAGTGAGCAGGTTAGATAGGATTAGAAGTGAGTTCATCAGAGGCACAGCCAAAGTTTGATGTTTTGGAGGCAAGGTTAAAGAGATCAGACTTAGACGGTTTGGACATGTTCAGCGGCGAGAGAGTGGGTATTTTGGTAGAAGGGTGCTGAGGATGGAGCTGCCAGGCAAAAGAGCGAGAGGAAGACCAAAGAAAAGGTTGATGGATGTTGTGTGGGAGGACATGAGGACAGTGGGTGTTAGAGAAGAGGATGTACGCGATAGGCTTAGATGGAAAAAGATGACACGCTGTGGCGACCCCTAATGGGACAAGACAAAAGGAAAACAAGAAGAAGTCCATTAAAAGGGCTCTTGCAACTGATGCTTTGAGTAGGGAAATCCAAAAAGCAAGACGATCATGTGAACATTCAGGTGTGAGAGGTAGACAACACCCTGCACTTATCTCCAGTCTGTTAAATGAAAATCATGCAGAAAATATTGTTGTTTTGTATTATTGTTTGAATATTGTTATTGTATTGTCCAGGAATGAGAGGCAATCTCACTTCCAGGAAAGAAATTCATGCATGTGAACCACTACACTACACAGTTGACTGTTGATTGTGATAGGTGGCTTTAATTTAAGATTTACCTTCAATATTTTGATTTTTTTTTCCCATTTACACTGCAACTATTCAATCTTTCAAAAATGAATTTGGCAGATAAAAGTTTACTGCTGAGGAGTGCCAGGATGTGTCAGCACACTGCAGCATTACTTGCACAAAAGGACATGAAAGCACTGAAATTTTTTTTTCAGTAGGGTGTAGCGGGTGGGCAAGCCGCTTGATCAGTGTACTGTAATTCTTTTACACACTCATTAAACGCCCATTGGAAACACTTAGATAAAACCATATGATAAACATACATAAAATGGCAGTGTGTGTAACAAATTAAGGTAAGAAAGTTATGCTCTATTCTACAACAAGGGGAAGCATTCCTCATTCTTCTCTAGCACAAATAGGAGGTTGCTTCTTTTCACCTGCATATTGTTTACATTTCACAACTAAAATAAGGGCTCTTATGTTAACTTGCCAGTAGGATCCCTTCCCCACCCTAAAAAAAATTGAAGAATTTAAGCCACAAATCTTTCTGATTTTGACACTTGACATTATTCCCTCCCTCACTTCTCTCAACCACTTCAATCTCACCCACTAGGACCATGATAATAATAATAATAATCACTAGGCTTGATAAGTGTGAAAAGAACAGAAAATTGTTGCAATGGCTAAAGATCATTCACTTTCATATTCCTACAAAATATACATTGTTTTTAATTAGGCTGTAATTTTCTTAGAGATTATATATATATATATATATATAATATATATATATATATATATATATATATATATATAATATTTTGGTCAGAATGTATAGGCTACAAAACAGATTATATTATATATGAAGAGTGTGTTTTCAAAACGCGACATAGGCATTTTTTTCAGATTTACGAAACTCGCGCCAAAATTATCCAGGTCCGAATGGTAGTTATCGGGATACTCTGATTTTTGTTGAAAGTGCGACATATATTTCTATATCAGTCAAGGAAGATCGCGTTTTATTTCAAAATGTACTTACATTCCACGTTGTCGTAAAATGGCAAGGCAGGATGCTCCTCGGGCGATGGTGAGTAGTCTGGGCTCACTTCATACTCATGGACTGGACCAGCGACAAGGGCATCACGGCCGTAAGGATGACGCCCGCCAAGGTTACACATGGATGCATAATCACCTTAGAGAGCAGGAAGAGGGGGGACAAAAGAGCCAGAAATAACAGTGTGAGAACCATAACAGCCACCATTGCCTTTGTTTGGCCTTCTCCAAAGAAAACGAAGAACAAAGTCTGGTGGTCATGTGAGGTATTTCTCTCTCATCTTTTATTTTCCAACTTGTCTGGTTCAGATGCTGCTCTACCAGGACAATGTGCAGATGAATGTTAAAGACTATCAGCAATCGAGAAGACTATTAGAGAATTGTGGTAATAGGATAATCCCAAATAAGCATATTATTGGTAGATCCAATGTCCAGAAGGACACTTTCAGACAAATTGCTTGCATGTTATTAGCATACTTGGTGAATTAAGACGAACTCAGATTCCGATTAAAACGGCAGATTTGTAATTCAGATCATGTGTAACATTAAAACTGGTTTGATTGAGACGTGGGACATAGATGTAAGAGTGTACTGCTGATACCTGTGTTTTTGGGTGGGCAAAGGGCACATTCCATGCCCCACGCCTCTCCAAAGAGACAACAGCACTCTGTGAATGTCGTCTTCCTGTCGGGACCCATTGGGAGTGTGCACGTCATGGTTTCTGTCACCTTCTGCCAGCAGATACCCTGAAAGTCGACCTGACCCACCCCATGTTGGTCTGGGGATGAGGACACACACACACACTAAATCAGCGAAGCATTTTGCAAGAAACACTTCTTGAAATTATGTGTTTCTTATAAGTTGTTTTAAAATGCTTTTCATCATGTAAAGCTCATTGGGTTACCTTCTTATGAATAAATTTGCTTTGTTTCACTTTTAGACAAAGATCCTACTGGATAATTGATAATTGTTCTCGTTTTAGTTGAGAAAAACTCAAGACAAATGCCAAACTCTTACCAGCCACATCAGGAACAAAGATGCATCTGTTCCTGTTGGGGTCCAACACCATGGGATGATTACAGAAACAAATATATGACCCTTCAGTGTTCAAACACTGTGCTCCAACACACACTGACTCGTCGGCGCACTCATTTATATCTAAAAGAAAAGAAATGGAGGCAAAATATGTCTTTGATTATTTTTTGATATATATCTTTTTGACATAGAGTAAAATAATAATAAAAAAAACAATCTCAGTTTATCTACTGTTAATCTGCACATCCAAGCATTCCTTTTTCTTTCACTTATACATTAAGACGGAACTAATAATCAGACACTTTTAAAGTTCCATAATTTTTGAGTCTTCAGTTAACCGAGCATGCAGGTTTCTGAAATGTGGGGGGAAACCCACGCAAGTACTCAAGAGACAATTTTCAGATGACACACAGAAAGGTCAGAGCCTGTTCGGTATTGATGGCGAGATGAAGTCTCATGGAGATTCAAACCATTTCAGCCAATTGGAATATGTCTGGCGGCACAGTGGATCAGATGGAAAGCGTTGGCCTCACAAGTCCTAGATCCCTGGTTCAATCCCGGACCCAGCTGTGTGGAGTGTGCATGTTCTCCTCGTGCCTGCGTGGGTTTTCTCCGGAGTTGGAATAATTGTGATCATAAATATCATACATCTGCTTCCAATAAAGAAATGCTTTGCTCTGGTCTAGATAACGTGGCAGCCTCCTACCAGGAGATAGCAAGAACAAAAACATGATGGGCGTGTGTGTGCGTGTAGGTGTGGGTGTGTGTTAGTCCTTGGTGAGAAGAGTAGGGGCACATGAGCAGGCAATTGACCCCTCCGTGGATATTGCGCAATCCGCGTCACTGACCAATCAAGAGGCCAGAGATCTGCATAGACCAAAGCCTGTTTTTGCTCCCGCCATTTTCTCTGACAACATTGAATGGTCCAGTATAGGTTTAGTTAGCGTTTTATCGCGTATTTGGGTTATTTAACAAAAAATATGGTTAAGAGGTGTAGTCACTGACTTTGTAATAGTGACGACAGGTATCCTGAAAGGCTAGTTGGTGGAGTTCGATTCGTACCCTTTCCAAAACTGAAGACCCAGTACGAAAAATGCCTTCGATGGGTCAAACTTTGTGGAAGACCTCATCATCAACTAAATCCATCTAATATCAACCGGAACACATGTTTGCACGAAGGTATGCCCTATATTTGATTTTCAATACATGTCTCGTATAAATGAATTCGAAGTTCTTCGCTAGCATAACACTGCTGCGTGTGAACAATTGACACACTTATTCTTTGTTGAGCGATATTTAGCGATGATTGGACAGCACAAACGTATTGATTTCTTGCTGGCTCGCGGCCAGAAGCTTAACCAGACTGTGTTTGCACGAAGATATGCCTTAAATTTGATTTTTAATACACGTCTCGTATAAATGAATGAGACGTTCTCCGCTAGCATAACATTGCTACGTGTGAACGATTGACACACTTAATTCTTTGTTGAGCGATATTTAGCGATGATCGGACTGCACAAACGTATTGATTTCTTGCTGGCTCGCGACCAGAAGCTTAACCAGACTGTGTTTGCACGAAGATATGCCTTAAATTTGATTTTTAATACACGTCTCGTATAAATGAATGAAACATTCTCCGCTAGCATAACATTGCTACGTGTGAACGATTGACACACTTAATTCTTTGTTGAGCGATATTTAGCGATGATCGGACTGCACAAACGTATCGATTTCTTGCTGGCTCGCGGCCGAAAGTTAACCAGACTGTGTTTGCACGAAGATATGCCCTAAATTTCATTTTTAATACACGTCTCGTATAAATGAATGAGACGTTCTCTGCTAGCATAACATTGCTACGTGTGAACGATTGACACACTTATTCTTTGTTGAGCGATATTTAGTGATGATCGGACTGCACAAACGTATTGATTTCTTGCTGGCTTGCGGCCAGAATCTTAACCAAGACTGTGTTTGCACGAAAATATGCCCTAAATTAGATTTTTAATACACGTCTCGTATAAATGAATGAGACGTTCTTCGCTAGCAAAACATTGCTATGTGTGAACGACTGACACACTTATTCTTTGTTGAGAGATATTTAGTGATGATCGGACTGCACAAACGTGTCGCTTTCTTGCCGGCTCGCGGCCAAAGCTTAACCAGACTGTGTTTGCACGATGATATGCCCTATATTTGATTTTCAATACACGTCTCGTATAAATGAATGAGACGTTCTTCGCTAGCAAAACATTGCTACGTGTGAACGATTGACACACTTATTCTTTGTGGAGCGATATTTAGCGATGATCGGACTGCACAAACGTGTCGCTTTCTTGCCGGCTCGCGGCCGAAGCTTAACCAGAGTGTGTTTGCACGAAGATATGCCCTATATTTGATTTTCAATACACGTCTCGTATAAATGAATGAGACGTTCTTCGCTAGCATAACATTGCTACGTGTGAACGATTGACACACTTATTCTTTGTTGAGCGATATTTAGCGATGATCGGACTGCACAAACTTGTCGCTTTCTTGCCGGCTCGCGGCCGAAGCGTAACCAGACTGTGTTTGCACGAAGATATGCCCTATATTTGATTTTCAATACACGTCTCGTATAAATGAATGAGACGTTCTTCGCTAACATAACATTGCTACGTGTGAATGATTGAATGAAATCAGAAGCATGGCGTCTCTCTCAGTTAAGAATGTATTGTATTTAGAATCTATAATATTTCGTTGATTTGAATGAAATCAGAAGCATGGCGTCTGTCTCAGTTAAGAATGTATTGTATTGTATTGTATTGTATTTGCCATTTTTACCAATTGTTTGTCTTACGTCAGCGCACGTGGCGTGACGTCACTTCAGGAGGCGTGGTTAAGTGCCCTGTACGGAGGGGTCAATTACAGTATCATCTCCTGTCTACGTAAACCAGTCCCGAACTCCACATGGTCACCAGATCTGTAACTCTTGAACATGAGTTGGTGCATCCAGCTATCTTCAAGGATCGTATTTTCTGCAATATAAGCCGCACCTAAGAGCCTTTCATTTTCTCAGAAGCTGACAATGCGCCTTATAATCCAGTGCTCCTAATATATGGATCAATATTGAGCTGCAACAGGTCTCGCAACTACAGTAAGCAGCCGCCGACTCAATTTTCCCCTGTAGAAGTAGAGCGCAGTGCATGCTGGGATATATGACTGCGCGACGTGTGCTATTTCATTTTCATTTGTGTGTTTGTGTAAAGACCCCAAAATGGCTCCTCTTAAGAGATGCTTACGACACAGAGTTTAAACTCAAGGCAATCAGTCACACAGTAGAAAACGGGAATAGAGCAGTAGCGAGAGAATTTACCATTAACGAATCAATGGTGCAGAAGTGGAGGAAGCAACAAGATTATCTGCGCCCAGTAAAGAAGACTAAAGAGAGTTTACGAGAGAACAAAGCGAGATGGCAACCCCAGTCTCTACTGTAGCGTCCATTCTTTGCGCCTTATAATGTTGTGCACCTTATATATTGAAGAGTATTTCACTTTGAAGTGTGTCTTCTGCTCTTTGTTTGTATAACTCATGTTTGAAGCATGCCAACTCATCAGATAACCTTAAGTGAATTTTGCTGAAATGTTTACTAGAGACCAGGACGTAGGAATATGCCCGTTATTACCAGATAGATTTGGTTTAGTCATTATGATTGCCGATATTTTGTGATGCTCTTTGCTTTATGATGCGATTCTCATGTGATGCTATTTGTTTTCCTTTCATACTTTTGTGATGCGGACCCTTCTGATAGTATAAGAATGCTGCAAGTCCTTTGTATCTTTGCACTTCTGATCTGCTCCAGCCATTGTCTGTCACTCTTTTGTGCCCAGAATATTCTGTAAGTAAAAGCTTCGAAGAAACTGTTCATCATCTCTAGCCTGTATTTGGATAACCAACATTCTCACTACCCGAAACTAAACGAACACGCGAGGAGGAAAAAAGCGTCCTCCAACAACTTTTATTGCACTTTCATTATTTCCTTAAATATGACCTAATACATTTCATCAACAGATAAAGTGTTGTCCATTTGCTAATCAGACAAGGATGTGTTGTGGAGCCGGTGGTTGTCTTGATCTTTGTACGCAGAAAACCGGTTGGTGGCATCCTCCTCTCCCAGGCGAACGACACCAGATACCCGCCTCCTGCCCATTGACAGCTGGGATTGGCTCCAGCACTCCCCGCGACCGTTGTGAGGATAAGCAGTAAAGGAAATGGATGGCTATTATATTATTATATTATATAACAAGCAAACAAAACGCTACAAGGTTGAAAACTCTTCTTTTTTTCTCATGCTTTTTAGAATATATCCACTTTTATATCATATTACTTGCACTGTATGCAGTTTTAATTGCTTTTTTTAAATATTGTCATTTTTATTGTTTTTATCCCGTTTTAAATGTTTTATCTCTTTTTTCAAATGCCTTTAATCATGTAAAGTTACCTCTTGTATGAAATGCGCTATACAAATAAATTTCCTTTGCTTTGCTTTACAATGATGCCTATGATAGAGGCCCCGGCGGGTCCAATATACAAGCAGTTTGATCTTAAAGATGTTGCTTGTCTTGCTCACTTGTCTCGTCTCTTTTGGTGGTAATGGATGGCTGTCAAGTTTTGTGGAAACTTTACAGGGGTATACACCCTGCATGGGAGACTGGAGACAAGCAGCATCTAGATCATGCACTAGTATTGAACAACGAGAAATCGAGACAACTGCAGGTATGCTTAACGTACCCAATGGAACCATATTGAGAGCACACTTCGAGCGTCTGGTCGCAGCTATCAGAGAGCGGTTCCCCACTCCTATTACAGCCGCACCCACTTATTTTCCCCATGTTAAATGACCCAGTTGAGCACTTGACTAAGTTTACTAAACTTTGGACTGAATCGGCTGGACGTCACCCTGGACAGTGTGGTTCGGAGGAGGCTATGTTCAGGACTGGGATCCCGGCAGGTCTCTCTGAACCAGTACAGACCACTCTTAAAGCTGACCTTGACCTCCTGTCCGAAGATGAGCCTAGATTTAGACGACACTTAGTGCATCACCTCAAAATTTAAGTCAACAACAGGGTGAGGATAATGAAATCACTAAACTCCAAATAGAACTTCTTAAATTACAAGTAGCATAGGCAAGACGTAAAGGTCCAAAACCACACCAGATGTAATTTTTTGCCAGGCACAATCACCGAGACAGGCAGGTGGGTTCTGGGGTAATAGCCGGGGTGAATACGCAGGAAGGCGTGAAGCGGCTAGGGGGAGAGTGCAACAACATCAACGTGATCAAGGATGTTTTGTTTGTGGTTCTCCCGAAAACTGGATTGAAGACTGTCTTACAGCTCCTACACCTCAAGGTCCAATGCAAGGGCGTTGTGGCTGGTCCAACAGTAACAATCCTGCTGTGTTGGACCTGCCTAACTGGAAACGGAATTATTTTAAAACAGCTAAAGGTACTCCTATTGCACATTTGACACTGATCCAACGATTAGATAAAGCCCTGGCCAAACCCTTGGCAGTGGCTATCATCAAGGTCCCCGGTCACTCCAAATCCACTTCAACCACAGCCCTCGGCAATAATGCTGCCGACTTGGCTGCCAACCAGACTGTGGGCTATGTCCCACAGATGCTTGTCCAATTATTTGACAAATCCTCTCCTGACGAACCTCTGTCTCATAGTGAATTGGTAAAATACAGCACAACGATTCTCCTGAACAAAAGATATTTTGACCAAAACTCACTCTATGGCTCATATTGGCCCCAAAGCATGCTAACCAAACTTCGCATTTGGTGGCAGCCTAAAATGTCTTGACTTGTGTCACGCTCACTGTCGTGTAATATTTGCCAGCTACACAATGTTCGCCCCACACTTCGACCGTTGCCAGGTTCATTTGACCCATCCACCTGGCTCGGCGCGGAACTGGTCATGGATTTCACAGAAATTATCACTGCTGTTCACGGTACACACTACATTCTTGCTTTTGTTGACACCTTTTCCGGATGGCCTGAAGCGTACCCCTGCGCTAGCGAAGACGCCATGTCGGTAATGAAAGCTTCGGTGAACCATTGGATTCCAACGCACAGTTTCACTCTGGACAATGGCTTATGACACCTGAGAGTGAACCAACTGCAACTGTAACTGTGGACATTTATTGGGCCCGACTTGAACCAGAAACACCGCTCAAACCTGGTCTCATACATCAATTTCTGTTGTGGAAGCCCTGGTTAAACACTCTTGGGGCTTACCTGCCTCCACTAGATCCATACCATTGCACACTATATTACAACCCCAACTACAATCTAGTATCCATGGAAAACTTTGCATGCATACAAGGTGATGCTTGGGACATTACATCCACACATATATACGCAGCAAGAGAGGGTGTAGCAGCATCCTGCACTCTTTACACCAGATCAACTGACATGGTTCAAAATGCAGGAAGAGTCAGTACCCCACATTTCACTCACTCTGTCTCCATTGGATTCCAACGCACAGTTTCCCCACTCTCATCCGCTCGGACAACGGTACACATTTCACATCCACACACCTAGCTACTGTTGAGAAGTGGTTATGGGTTAACTCACAAGTTTGGTTGTGTTTATCACCCCGCCAGTCAAGGTTCAGTTGAACGTATGAATTGCACGTTGAAGGAAAAACGGGCTAAAATATGTACTTCTTCTGGCATGAATTGGGTTCAGGCTCTTTCCCTTGCTCTAATGTCTGTAAGACAAACTGTGTCTCGCCCTACTGGTTTCTCTACTTATGAACTTCTTATAGGTCGTCTAATGCCTGGCCCTTCCTCCTCACTCCAACCGCTGGAGGAAGGCTGTGTCTCCCAAGTTTTCTCATACAATGTTTTGGACACAACTGCATTCTTTTGCTTCTAATTTCTCCTTACAGATCCAGGACTCTCTTCCATCACCACCTCCTGCACTTGATCTTCCTGAGTGGTCAACCTTAAACGACTCTCTCGTGAGTGGTCAGAACCCTTTGGTCTGGCAGAACCGTCTCTTCGGCCGCCTCCCGTGCAACAGTGCAGGCAGATGTGCTTTAGTAACTTTACTTTTGCCTATTTCCGTTGTTCGTGTCACCCGAGATGATCTAGCAGTTGCTCCTGAACACATGAAGGATGCCGTTGGCCTATTACACCGTTCACGCAGCTCCAAACCTACCTGGCTCGGTGCTGATGACCCCACCGACATTGACGCTATTGGCCTCCCCGATGGTGTCCCAGATGAGTATAAACTGGCTGATCAGGTAGTTGCTGGTTTTGAAAATATACCTGTAATTTCTGCTCTTTTTCCCGTTACTCCTAACGAAAATGTCGACCGTATCAATTACATACATTATAATGTGCAACGTTTGGGCAAGTTCACCCTTGAAGGACTTGAAGCTGTACATGAGCAACTTAAGGCTACATCTATTATGGCTTTCCAAAATAGAATCGCATTGGATACACCGTTGGCCAAGAAAGGAGGTGTTTGCCAAATAACACACAACTTGGCAGACGCCTCTCTAAGGCTGTAGATGGACTTAGAACCCTTCCTAAAAAAATGAAGGAACACTCTGGTGTTAACACGTCTATGTGGGATAACTGGATGAATGTGTTTGGTAAATGGAAGGGTGTCATTTCATTAATCTTCATCTCCCTGGCTGTCTTCACCTCTATTCTCACCCTCTGTGGATGCTGTTGCATTCCATGTATTCATTCTCTTTTAACCCGTCTGATTGAGAAGGCGAGTGGTGCCACAACTGATGGCCGGGGTAATTATGTCATCATTAGACCCCCGCCCCGACACAGTGCTCAAGATGATTTTAGTGTTGTTATCGCTCCCCTTGAAAGTGATACTAAACTTCCACTGCATCCTGATTGTCATGACGTTGACATGCCCCATGATTGCATTGCCCTTGCCCTTCTGTTCTACTGATACTTTTTGCATGATATTACTTTTTTAGAAACGTTTTGCTGTTTTTGAGTTGTCTAGTACTGTCCTACAGGTTTAAAGCTTACAGGTGTTCTGAATCACGATGCTATGCACATGTTAAAAGGTATGGTTGAACGATTAGAGAGGGTTTTATGTTTTCCATATTTCTTGAAGGGTTACTTTGGGAATTTTCGTGATTGTTTTTGTGATCTATTTCATAGATCAAAAGAGGGAATGAAGACTATTTTACTTTTATTGCACTTTCATTATTTGCTTAAATATGACCTTATACATTTAATCAATAGATAAAGTGTTGTCCATTTGCAAATCAGACACCAATGTGTTGTGGAGCCGGTGGTTGTCCTTGATCTTTATACGCAGAAAACCGGTTGGTGGCATCCTCCTCTCCCAGGCGTTGCCATGGAGACAAATGACACCAGATAAGGAGCGGAAAGTTACCATCCCGGCCCAGGACTAGACTGGGGGGGGTTAGCCACTTTTATGGACCCATACATAGAAAAACCGTGTGTTACCAGGCAGCTCTTGTCTTCTTCTTTGGCTATCCTGCCAGAAGACACACGTCTTGTGTGCCGCAGATACCTAGATAAGACCCGGACGTCTGTATTGCACATTCCTTTGTAATAAATCCATTTGCTGTTAACTTTTTCTAATCATTGGTCATATCGTCCTCGACTCGTGAACACGCGTAGGCTCCAAACTCGCAAATCCCTACAATATGAAAATTTTTTTTTAAAATGGGCGATTCGTTAAAGGTGCGCCTTATAGTGGGGAAAATACGGTATTCCTCAGGTAGTATCTTTCATATTTTTGACTCTGCCTTGCTACCCCAAACTGTTTCACGAGGACTCCGTGCCTGGCTGCTCGCCTTGCACCCTGCACATATTGAATTAGAACACGGCCATGGAGTCTATTCACAACTTCACACTCATGGACCACTGCATGACCCCACCATAAAATAAACTTTGCATAAATCAATGCATCTGCCACCTTACCTCCACCCCTCGGCATTTGGGTCCTCCACACACTCCAGAGCCGTAACAAAGCTCAAATTTGAACTTGGAACCCTTGACTGTGTCACGCCTGTTAAATAATTTAGCTAAAAAGCTTACATTTTGGGTTAAACAGGTTTTGCACACACGCACGCATGCACACACCTCGACACTCCAGTTTGACAGGGTCATAGTCCTGTCCTGTCTTGCAGTAACACTCATAGCTCCCCACAGCGTCCTGACAGAAGCCTCCTTTACACACCTCCTGGCCGAACAGAGTGCACTCATCTGCATCTGGGGGAAAAAAAAAAAGTTATTACAATATGCACTATAATAATGATTTTAGGAATGTTCTGCGGAGAGCTATGTTGAACAACGCCGTGGACAAGAACATAGACTTTAATGGTAACAACAGTAATGACAACAACATGTAAATTCTTGTGTTATATAGAGATCGTGCACCCACATCATAAAATCCCGTGATTTTTGTTCATCTCGCCATATTGCGGGTCAAACAAAGCAACGTTGAAAGTTAATTCCATTGATATGAAACAAAAATATGTCTTAGAGCACAAGACCCAGCGTTTTGTCTGATACCGTTAAACATTTAGAAGGTGCTTATAAACGAAGGTATATGTAAAAATTAGAGACACTTGGTATAGAGGATCCATATTTAATGCCGAAGTCGATGTTTTCGCCGATAATAAATAATATTAATTTGCTTCCGCTTGTCTTGGACAACTGGATCTACACGTATATCTAGTGAATAAGTCGTCGAGAGTTACACAGAACGTACAAAGCGTACAAAAGTCTGGACGCATTCAAACACTTCGCTGCTGGATCTGTTCTCAATCAGGAATAAATTTCACGTTGATGGACCCACTCAGTTTTTTACGATATAAATACCAATATTTAAATAAATGACCCCTGGTTTTACACAAACTCACATTCAATAACTATGATTGGAAAAAATCTTTAGTCATCTTCTCCGTATATGGAAGCGTAATGCTGCCACAAGTTAACCTCAATAAACCTCTTTGTGACAATTTATTATTATTTTTTAATATGAATTGTTCTGAAATGAGTCAACTTGGCGTTATAGATACTTCTTGACAATTTGAGATTGAGAAGAATAATTCCTACCTGAAATGAAATGATCGCTACACAGGCCTGTGTATTTCGTTGGGCACCATCCATCCCGTTTAATGGCCGAAATCCATCGACCTTTTCTGGTCTTTTCAGATGGTATTCTATAGAATGATCTATTTGAAGAACTGTCTCGTCTATTGTGACAACCAACAGCACAACAGATCTTGGGGAATTTGAAAAATCAGCTCCGATTCAACAATTCCCGCACTGCCGAGTGAGTGGCAATATAGCGCCGTAAAAGCAGTGACGTCACGTGGACGATCTCTATTGCT
Organism: Syngnathoides biaculeatus; assembly: GCF_019802595.1. NCBI lineage: Eukaryota > Metazoa > Chordata > Actinopteri > Syngnathiformes > Syngnathidae > Syngnathoides > Syngnathoides biaculeatus. Next base: position 25,280,499 of record NC_084651.1, read on the forward strand.
AAAATGTCACACTCCCACTTACAATGTCAGAGATTACATTTTGTGAACTTACTTTTGTAGCTCTGAGCTGTTGGGACGTCGTAAAGCAACTCTCCACTTGGGATAAATCCTTTTCCAGATGGACACATCTGCTTGAACTGGTCTGAAATGAGCACAAATATGGATATCAATTCGACAATAATACACACAATTCAGAGCTGCCAACTTGTAAAAATTCACTTCCAGAAGTATTTGTCCAAATTTGTCTGAATTTTCAAAATGGTGTCAAGAACATTCCCATGGAACAGTCATAATTATTATTGTTAATAAAATTGTGGCTTCATTATTTGTCATTTCAATGTCTTTACTACATCAGCCTCGTAATAGCAGAGGTATTGCTGTCTGAATCAAAGTAGTATTGTTGCAGCACAGCTGGTCCGGTATGTGAGATTTCAACATACCATCATTAAAAATATCAAGTCTATGCCAATTCTGTTTTCAACCCTGGTCATAAAAATATTACCTAAAAAAAGAAATTCTATTAAATCATATTCATTATATTTCAATGTGAAAATGAAAATTCAGCACTATTTTGCAAAGAAACATTACTGATAGGTTACACTGATAGTTTGTTTCTATTTTCCGCAATGTACTTCTTGTACCTCTTGCATGCTTTTTATAGTACATGTTTATATTCCGTATATCCACAATAGCTACAGAAACAATGCAAATACTCAAATTTTGCAAATAAATGGAAATTAATACACTGAATTTATACTACACATATTTATTAATAATAATAATATCCTATTATCCCGCGACCCTTGTGAGGATAAGCGGCTAAGAAAATGGATGGATGTTATATATTTTCAACATGCCCACATTTTGAAGTGACATGCAGTGACATACTAATTAATTAACTGCCTGATTAATAAACAAACGCAGCATTCTGTATGGAAGTGTACTATTTTATATCTCGAAACAGGTCTTACTTGGCCTGTTATTTTGCTGTTTAAAATGGGTTTCTCGCCACAAAAACGGGGTTACAACTGGACATACTGTATATGACAAGTAGTTAAATAGTTTATTTCGATGTTTTGCCACTGACTGTAATGACAGCTTATCAATTTGCATGGCTTTACTGTTGTCTTCGCTGATCGACTGCTCGCCCTCCCTTTGTGACACTTGTAAAATGCATGGGAAGAAGTGTAGCTTATTCGTTAGCATGGAGGCAGTGATCAGTGACAGACAATGCGTTGACTTCAGATGCAAAGACAACTTTCACCTCAGCGACTTGGCAGCCGGTGTCACGACCCATCGAGACGGAGGAAGGACCCAAATGCAGGAGGACACGGGAGACGCAGAGGTAATTCGGGAAAAAGCTTTATTAATCCAAGGTCGGGAATCGGGCAGGCAGTCAGGTATAGCAGCGGTAATCAGGACGTCGGGCGTAGAGGGCAGGTCAGCGGCCAGGCAGGAGTCGGTACACGGGAGAACGATCAAAGCAGGCAGGAGTATCAAGGGAGTCAGGCTTACGGGGTCGGTCGGAGAACAAGCGGAGATCGGTACACACGGGTTGACGATCAGGGATATGGGAGTGATGAAACGGGGCATGAACCGCAACGATCTGGGAGCGGACCAGTCGTCCCCCTGGACCTATATACACCGGGGCCAATCAGCACGCATGAGGCTCAGGTGTGTGCCTTCCAATTAGCGCAACCGCGCGGGCACCCGCGCAGCCCGGGCTGGAGCAGCAAGGATCATGACAGCCAGAGGGCGGAATAAAATAGCCAGCAGCTTTTCAATGTGGAGGCCTCACTCACGTCAGACAGTGTTTTTTTTTTTCCTAATGTCTGGAACAATCAGCGATAACGTTGTCAACGTTCAATGATATCTGTAACATATAGCTGTTCTCTAACATTTGATGGCTGTGACGATTATGAATATTAAGATGTTCCCCCAAAATCTACATTTTTGGAGGAATCATTTCATGTTTGTACATGAAAAAGTCTTGTTGCAAAGGGCTCACTTTGAAAATTTTTCCATTAACAAAGAACAAATAAGCTATCACTCCACGGTTATGTATGAAGAATCACTAGGCAGACTAGTGCACTGATGTATCTACATTAGTAAAAAAAAAGTACTGGATTTTCCGCACTATAAGGCGCACCACATTATAAGGCACACCTTCAACTAATGGCCTATTTCAAAACTTTTTTCATATATAAGGCGCACCGCATTATAAGGCGCATTGAATGGACGCTACTTTAGAGGCTGGGGTTACGTTATGCATCCATTGGATGGAGCTGCACTAAAGGCTCAATTTTGATCCATATACAGTGAAGAAAATAAGTATTTGACCACCCTGCTATATTGCAAGTTCTCTCACTTAGAACTCGAGGAGGGGTCTGAAATTTTCATCGTAGGTGCATGTCCACTGTGAGAGAGATAATCTAAAAAGAAAAATCCAGAAATCACAATGGATGATTTTTTTTAACGATGTATTTGTGTGATACAGCCGCAAGTAAGTATTTGAACACTTGTCTATCAGCTACAATTCTGACCCTCAAAGATCTGTTTCTCCACCTTTAAAAGTCCACCTCCACTCCATGTATTATCCTGAATCAGATGCACCTGTGTGAGGTCGTTAGCTGAATAAAAACACCTGTCCACCCCATACAATCAGTAAGACTCAAACTTCTAACATGGCCAAGACCAAACAGCTGCCCAAAGAGACCAGAGACAAAATTGTACAACTCCACATGGCTGGAAAGGGTTGCAGAGAAATTGCCAAGCAGCTTGGTGAAAAAAGGCTCACTGTTGGACCAATCATTAGAAAATGGAAGAAGCTAAACATGAAGGTCAATCTCAATTGGAGTGTAGCCCCATGCAAGATATCACCTTGTGGGGTCTCAATGATCCTTAAAATGGTGAGGAATCAGCCCGGGACTACACAGAGTTGAAAAGAGCTGGGACCACCATTTCTAAGGTCACTTTTGGTCATACACTAAGACGTCATGGTTTGAATTCATGCATGGCACGGAATGTTCCGTTGCTTAAACCAGCATATGTCAAGGCCTGTCTTAAGGTTGCCAATGACCATTTGGATGATACAGAGGAGTCATGGGAGAAAGTTTTGTGGTCAGATGAGACCAACATATTTCCGTGTTTGGAGGAAAACGAATGAAGAATTCCATTCCAAGAACACCATCCCTACTGTAAAGCAATGGGGTTGTAGCATCATGCTTTGGGGCTGTTTTTCTGCACATGGGACAGGACGGCTGCACTGTATTTAGGAGAGGATGACCACGGCTATGTATTGTGAGATTTTGGGGAACAACTTTCCCTCAGTCACAGCATTGAAGATAGGTTGTGGCTGGGTCTTTCAACATGACAATGACCCGAAGCACACAGCCAGGAAAACCAAGGAGTGGCTCCGTAAGAAGCATATCAAGGTTCTGGCGTGGCCTAGCCAGTCTCCAGACCTAAACCCAATAAAAAATCTTTGGAAGGAGTTGAAACTCAGTGTTTCTCAGTGACAGCCCAGAAACCTGTGTGATCTCGAGAAGATCTGTGTGGAGGAGTGGGCCAAAATCCCTCTGCAGTGTGGGCAAACCTGGTGAATGTTTGACCTCTGTAATTGCAAACAAAGGCTACTGTACCAAATATTAGTTTTCTCAGGTGTTCAATTTTTTTTTTTTGCAGGTGTATCACACAAATAAATCATGAAAAAAAAAAAACATACATTGTGATTTCTGAATTTTTCTTTTTAGATTATGTCTCACATAGTGGACATGCACCTATGATGAAAATTTCAGACCCCTCCATGATTTCTAAGCAGGAGAAGTTGCAATATAGCAGGGTGTTTAAATACTCATTTTTTTCACTGTAGCTACCTTTGGTGCAACACTGTCAAACTCATCATTGATGAATTGGTCCAGTTATATTGCTTCCAGCATTCATGAACAGTGATCCCATCCTGCTCCCACAGCATGTCACTCTGTGCCATCCATGGTGTTTGTGAGGGATTTTTTTTTTTAATCCAAAGAGTCATGGGAGAAAGTTTTGTGGTCAGATGAGACCAAAATGGAACTTTTTGGTCATAATTCCACTAACCGTGTTGTTTGGAGGAAGACAAATGATGGGTTCCATCCCAACAACACCATCCCTCTTGTGAAGCAGGGTGTTTTTCTGCACATGGGACACAACGACTGCACTGTATTAAGGAGAGGATGACCGCGGCCATGTATTGTGAGATTTTGGGGAACAACCTCTTTCCCTCAGTCAGAGCATTGAAGATGGGTCGTGGCTGGGTCTTTCAACATGACAATAACCCGAAGCACACAGCCAGAAAAACCAAGAGTGGCTCCGTAAGAAGCATATCAAGGTTCGGGCGTGGCCCAGACAGTTTCCAGACCTAAACCCAATAGAAAATCTTTGGAGAGAGCTGAAACTGTTTCTCAGCGACAGCCCAGAAACCTGTCTGATCTAGGGAAGATCTGTGTAGAGGAGTGGGCCAAAATCCCTCCTGCAGTGAGTACAAACCTGGTGAACAACTACAGTAAACGTTTGACCTCTGTAATTGCAAACCAAGGCCACTGTAACAACTGGCCACTGGTTTTCTCAGATGTTCAAATACTTATTTGCAGCTGTATCACGCAAATAAATTGTTAAAAATCATATATTGTGATTTCTGGATTTTTCTTTTTAGATTATCTCCCTCACAGTGGACATGCACCTCCATGATTTCTAAGTGGGAGAACTTGCAATATAGCAGGGTGTTCAAATACTTATTTTCTTCACTGTATAAGACACACCGAATTATAAGGTGCACCGGATTATAAGGCGCACCGTCGGCTTTTGAGAAAATTAAAGGCTTTTAGGTGCGCCTTATCGTGCGGAAAATACGGTAACTGAAAAATGACTTAGCAATAACACTTCAATGACCATCTGGTATGATGCTTGCAAGTCTGACAAATTTGATTTAGTTTTCATGTTGGACAACTGTGCAGCTGTTGTAGTGTACTGCATTATCTTTTCCAGAATACTGACCTGTGCCATTGACAGGACAAGGATAAACCTCACAGTTGTCACCCCAGCCAGCTCCCAGTGTGCAGCAACACTCTTGCAGGGTGACGTGGCTGGTGAGGACACTTTCACACAAGTTCTCATCACTTAAATGGAAGTAACACTCTTTACGCTCGACTGGTGACACTGAAGAAGAGAAACAGTAGATGAGAAGGTTTGTACCAGAAAGTCAGAGTCTTTAGTCAACAACGGTTCGGAAAGCAACAGTCATTATCATGGTGGTGGGGGTTAGTAACATGGGAATTAAGGTATTTGTTTTTCTACCAACTGTTTTGACTTATTATCACATTAATAAACTTGAAGAATAACAGATCATGGCTGGTCCTGATTGACAGTCCAAAGTCCAACCAGTCCGAGAAAAGACTAAGACTTTTGGGAGACCGGTCTCAAGCATTACTTACACTTACTTACGAGTTATTAAATTGAACTTCCAAGTTAAAGCACTTTTTTCTGGTTCGGAAAAACAGTGAAGCCCAATTATACCAGGAGACCAAGACAGTAAACCTGGTGGCACCTTCGACATCTACAATGTCTTGTTTTACAAAGATAGCTTCAAGAGCTACTGAAGATGACAAATAATACGATAAAAACTACCAACTTTTTATTGCTCATTGTCTCAAAAGTATGTTGTTGTAAAGTAGTTGGTCCAGCAACCAGAGACAAATTTCTCATGTTTTTGACATAGTTGGAAAAATTATAATGATGATTGTGATTCTGATCTGATATTACGGCTTTATTTGTGTTTACATATGTGTTGGCAAAATTACTCATACTCACACTTTAATGGCATCATGTATTCTTTTATTGTTCCATAACGCTTATGTAACTTCTCTTGCCTCGCTAATAGCAGCAAGTCATTGTTTGTCATATCCAAGGATATTCACAAGCGCCTATAAAAGCTGGTTGGGTAGTAGGTGGGAATGTCCTGATTATGGAATCTGACTGAAGAAGCAAATAGTCTATTTTTTTTGAGTTTCGGATTCAAAGAGAGAGAAGCAAATTAGTGTGGGGAGCAAGAGGACAGCTGGCGATCTCCCGCTCACTCTCCTCTGCTTCTTTTTTCCAATCCTTTCTCGTTTCCTCACCGTCTCGATTTATAACATGTCTTCTTCTTCTTTTCCTTTCGGCTTGTCCCGTTAGGGGTCGCCACAGCGTGGCATCTTTTGCCATCTTAGCCTATCTCCTGCATCTTCCTCTCTAACCCCAACAGCCCTCATGTCTTCCCTCACCACATCCATAAACCTTCTCTTTGGTCTTCCTCTCGCTCTTTTGCCTGGCAGCTCCATCCTCAGCATCCTTCTACCAATATACTCACTCTCTCGCCTCTGAACATGTCCAAACCATCGAAGTCTGCTCTCTCGAATCTTGTCTCCAAAACATCCAACTTTGGCTGTCCCTCTAATGAGCTCATTTCTAATCCTATCCAACCTGGTCACTCCGAGCGAGAACCTCACCATCTTCATTTCTGCCACCTCCAGTTCAGTTTCCTGTTGTTTCTTCAGTGCCACCGTCTCTAATCCGTACATCATGGCCGGCCTCACCACTGTTTTGTAAACTTTGCCCTTCATCCTAGCAGACACTCTTCTGTCACATAACACACCAGACACCTTTCGCCAGCTGTTCCAACCTGCTTGGACCCGTTTCTTCACTTCCTGACCACACTCTCCATTGCTCTGTATTGTTGACCCCAAGTATTTGAAGTCGTCGACCCTCGCTATCTCTTCTCCCTGTAGCCTCACTCTTCCCCCTCCACTTTTCTCATTCACGCACATATATTCTGTTTTACTTCGGCTAATCTTCATTCCTCTCCTTTCCAGTGCATGTCTCCATCTTTCCAATTGTTCCTCTGCATGCTCCCTGCTTTCACTGCATATGACAATATCATCTGCGAACATCATGGTCCAAGGGGATTCCAGTCTAACCTCATCTGTCAGCCTATCCATTACCACTGCAAACAGAAAGGGGCTCAGAGCTGATCCCTGATGCAGTCCCACCTCCACCTTAAATTCTTCTGTCACACCTAAGGCACACCTCACCATTGTTCTGCTGCCATCATACATGTCCTGTACTATTTTAACATACTTCTCTGCCACACCAGACTTACGCATGCAGTACCACAGTTCCTCTCTTGGTACTCTGTCATAGGCTTTCTCTAGATCCAAAGACACAATGTAGCTCCTTCTGACCTTCTCTGTACTTTTCCACGAGCATCCTCAAGGCAAATAATGCATCTGTGATACTCTTTCTAGGCATGAAACCATACTGTTGCTCGCAGATACTTACTTCTGTCCTGAGTCTAGCCTCCACTACTCTTTCCCATAACTTCATTGTGTGGCTCATCAACTTTATTCCTCTATAGTTCCCACAGCTCTGAACATCCCCTTTGTTCTTAAAAATGGGAACTAGAACACTTTTCCTCCATTCTTCAGGCATCTTTTCGCCTGCTAGTATTCTGTTGAATAAGTTGGTCAAAAACTCCACAGCCATCTCTCCAAATTGCTTCCATACCTCTACCGGTATGTCATCAGGACCAACTGCCTTTCCATTTTTCATCCTATGTAGTGCCTTTCTGACTTCCCCCTTAATAATCATTTTCTGTTCCTGGTCCTTCACTCTTGCCTCTTCAACTCTTCCTTCTCTCTCATTTTCTTCATTCATCAACTTCTCAAAGTATTCTTTCCATCTATTTAGCACACTACCGGCACCAATCAACACAATTCCATCTCTATCCTTAATCACCCTAACCTTCTGCACATCCTTCCCATCTCTATCCCTCTGTCTGGCCAACCTGTAGAGATTCTTTTGTCCTTCTTTCGTGTCCAAGCTGGTGTACATGTCTTCATATGCCTCTTGTTTAGCCTTTGCCACCTCTACCTTTTGCCCTACATGTAAATGGCTTTTTTGCATTTAAAAAAAACAAATATAAGACTGCTTCCTTGCTTATTTTGTGAGAAAAAGAGTTGCCAAAACACGTATTGTACATCATATCATAACAATATAATTGGAACGGATTATGCTATTTACATGTAGAAAGTGCTTTACTTAGGAAAAATTCCCATTACAATACGACTTCCGGAACAAGTTAATTTTGTAAGTAGAGGTACCTCCGTATCTAATTTCTGTTCAAAGACACAAGCCATACAGAAAACAAAATTTTACGAAGTTGCGGTTCAGACGATCATGTCATCAACCCGTTGTTATGCTCGTCATCGCGGCATATACAGGAAGTCCAATAACATGACATGAATGTGATGTTCCGTTAGTCGAGATTAGAAATGTTTTTTCATGAGCCACGTTTATCTTGGTGAAGGCATTTTGAACACAGTACTTTTGGACGTACAGTTTTAACAACATGATAATGATCATCACCTGTTGGAATAGGCTTACATCTGGCGACCATGACATCATACTCTTGGCCATTCGGACACGTGCAAAGGAAGGAACCATCGGCGTTCATGCACTGAGCTTCTCCACAAACACTACTCAGGAGCTCACACTCATTAACATCTGCAGAGGAGGAAATGTTAAAAAACATGTTAATAAATCCTAGTGTTTCTTTGCTTAGTAAGTTTTATTTACCATTCAAACCCAACTACAGTATAACAAATCAATAGAGCATTATGTACAACATGTAAGATGCAGGATGCAGACAAGGAAAGATGTCAGAGAGTAAAGGCATGGTGCAATGTTGTTGAGTGTGGTGCCTTGCTCAAGAAAAAGCACACTGACAATGATTAGAAAGTAGACAACAGCAAGTAGTGGTAACACATTTAGTTTTAAATTTATTAATTAGCAATAACCAAAGATAGCTGGGATAGGCTCCAACATTCCTGTGACCTTGTGAGGACAAGTGGCTCAGATAATGGATGGATATCGCCGTAATTTCTCGAAAATAATGAGCAAATCTTTACAAAAATATTTTCAAAAAGTTAATAGAGCGCATAATAATGCAGCCCTATGGGGGCACAAACCAGTGCAATCTGTAGGCCGGTCCCAAGCCCGGATAAATGCAGAGGGTTGCGTCAGGAAGGGCATCCGGCGTAAAAACTGTGCCAAACAAATATGAGCGTTCATCTAAAGAATCCCATACCGGATCGGTCGTGGCCCGGGTTAACAACGCCTGCCCCCGGCACTGCTAACCTGCAGGGCGTCGGTGGAAATTCAGCTACTGTGGGTCGAAGACAAAGAAGAGGAGGAAACCGGATCCAGCGTCAGAAGAAAAAGAGGAATGCACAGAGCCTACAACTGAGTGTAGGGACTTTGAATGTTGGGACTATGACAGGAAAAGCACAGGAGTTGGTTGACATGATGATTAGGAGAAAGGTTGATATTCTGTGCATCCAAGAGAGCAGGTGGAAAGGTAGTAAGTCTAGAAGTTTGGGAGCAGGGTTTAAATATTCTACCACGGAGTAGATGGGAAGAGAAATGGAGTAGGGGTTATTTTAAAGGAAGAGCTGGCTAAGAATGTCTTGGAGGTGAAAAGAGTATCAGATCGAGTGATGAGACTAAAATTTGAAATTGAGGGTGTTATGTATAATGTGGTTAGCGGCTATGCACCACAGGGAGGATGTGACCTAGAGTTGAAAGAGAAATTCTGGAAGGAACTAGATGAAGTAGTTCTGAGCATCCCAGACAGCGAGAGAGTTGTGATTGGTGCAGATTGTAATGGACATATTCGTAAAGGAAACAGGGGCGATGAAGAAGTGATGGGTAAGTACGGCATCCAGGAAAGGAACTTTGAAGGGCAGATGGTGGTGGACTTTGCAAAAAGGATGGAGATGGCTGTAGTGAACACTTATTTCCAGAAGAGGGAGGAACATATAGTGACCTACAAGAGCGGAGGTAGAACCACGCAGGTAGATTATATTTTGTGCAGACAATGTAATCTGAAGGAGGTTACTGACTGTAAAGTAGTGGTAGGGGAGAGTGTAGCTCGACAGCATAGGATGGTAGTATGTAGGATGATTCTGGTGGTGGGTAGGAAGATTAAGAAGACAAAGGTAGAGCAGAGAACCATGTGGTGGAAGCTGAAAAAGGAAGAATGTTGTGCGGACTTCCGGAAAGAGGTGAGACAGGCTCTCGATGGACAACCGAAGCTCCCGGAAGACTGGACGACGACAGCCAAGGTGATCAGAGAGACAGGCAGGAGAGTACTTGGTGTGTCATCTGGTAGGAAAGGGGAGAAGGAGACTTGGTGGTGGAACCCCAAAATACAGGGAGTCATACAAGGAAAGAGATTAGCGAAGAAGAAGTGGGATACTGAGAGGACTGAGGAGAGGCGAAAGGAGTACATCGAGATGCGACGTAGGGCAAAGGTAGAGGTGGCAAAGGCTAAACAAGAGGCATATGAAGACATGTACACCAGGTTGGACACGAAAGAAGGAGAAAAGGATCTCTACAGGTTGGCCAGACAGAGGGATAGAGATGGGAAGGATGTGCAGCAGGTCAGGGTGATTAAGGATAGAGATGGAAATGTGTTGACTGGTCCCGGTAGTGTACTAAATAGATGGAAAGAATACTTTGAGAAGTTGATGAATGAAGAAAATGAGAGAGAAGGAAGAGTTGAAGAGGCAAGAGTGAAGGACCAGGAACAGGAAATGATTACTAAGGGGGAAGTCAGAAAGGCACTACATAGGATGAAAAATGGAAAGGCAGTTGGTCCTGATGACATACCGGTAGAGGTATGGAAGCAATTTGGAGAGATGGCTGTGGAGTTTTTGACCAACTTATTCAACAGAATACTAGCAGGCGAAAAGATGCCTGAAGAATGGAGGAAAAGTGTTCTAGTTCCCATTTTTAAGAACAAAGGGGATGTTCAGAGCTGTGGGAACTATAGAGGAATAAAGTTGATGAGCCACACAATGAAGTTATGGGAAAGAGTAGTGGAGGCTAGACTCAGGACAGAAGTAAGTATCTGCGAGCAACAGTATGGTTTCATGCCTAGAAAGAGTATCACAGATGCATTATTTGCCTTGAGGATGCTCGTGGAAAAGTACAGAGAAGGTCAGAAGGAGCTACATTGTGTCTTTGTGGATCTAGAGAAAGCCTATGACAGAGTACCAAGAGAGGAACTGTGGTACTGCATGCGTAAGTCTGGTGTGGCAGAGAAGTATGTTAAAATAGTACAGGACATGTATGATGGCAGCAGAACAATGGTGAGGTGTGCCTTAGGTGTGACAGAGGAATTTAAGGTGGAGGTGGGACTGCATCAGGGATCAGCTCTGAGCCCCTTCCTGTTTGCAGTGGTAATGGATAGGCTGACAGATGAGGTTAGACTGGAATCCCCTTGGACCATGATGTTCGCAGATGATATTGTCATATGCAGTGAAAGCAGGGAGCATGCAGAGGAACAATTGGAAAGATGGAGACATGCACTGGAAAGGAGAGGAATGAAGATTAGCCGAAGTAAAACAGAATATATGTGCGTGAATGAGAAAAGTGGAGGGGGAAGAGTGAGGCTACAGGGAGAAGAGATAGCGAGGGTCGACGACTTCAAATACTTGGGGTCAACAATACAGAGCAATGGAGAGTGTGGTCAGGAAGTGAAGAAACGGGTCCAAGCAGGTTGGAACAGCTGGCGAAAGGTGTCTGGTGTGTTATGTGACAGAAGAGTGTCTGCTAGGATGAAGGGCAAAGTTTACAAAACAGTGGTGAGGCCGGCCATGATGTACGGATTAGAGACGGTGGCACTGAAGAAACAACAGGAAACTGAACTGGAGGTGGCAGAAATGAAGATGGTGAGGTTCTCGCTCGGAGTGACCAGGTTGGATAGGATTAGAAATGAGCTCATTAGAGGGACAGCCAAAGTTGGATGTTTTGGAGACAAGATTCGAGAGAGCAGACTTCGATGGTTTGGACATGTTCAGAGGCGAGAGAGTGAGTATATTGGTAGAAGGATGCTGAGGATGGAGCTGCCAGGCAAAAGAGTGAGAGGAAGACCAAAGAGAAGGTTTATGGATGTGGTGAGGGAAGACATGAGGGCTGTTGGGGTTAGAGAGGAAGATGCAGGAGATAGGCTAAGATGGCAAAAGATGACACGCTGTGGCGACCCCTAACGGGACAAGCCGAAAGGAAAAGAAGAAGAAGAATAGAGCGCATAATATTTAGGTATGGATGAAAAACAAAACATACAATCACATTGTATAGTCATATACAGGTACATAGAGTGGTAAAAAAATGTATGCATATACATTTCGATATAATATTTTATGTCTTATGTTACACATTTATATATATTGCGCCCCCAACCTCAACTCTCAGACCTCCTTTGGGAGCTTGCATTTTACGATCGTTAGCGTAGCATGTTTGTTGCTACTGCAACACAGATCAGAAGTGACTCCCTGTGAGTTTTAACTTAAACTAAGACACAAAATGTCGACGACAATGGCTAGTTGTGCAGCTGCTTTTAAAAGAAATGTGTCATCAATTGTGCCAAGGATGCTGCAAACCCAGAAGTTGTGCGGCAGTCTGAAACGATGACTTCAGGTGGGTATCAAAACAACGTGAGCTCAAACTACGTAATACAAGCGTCATGGGCACATAGAAAAAGGGAGAGTGCACACATTTGAAATGGTCACTTTTTTTTTTTAATGTGCCAATTACCACCTGATGTCATAGTGAAAGCCGCTAGCGATTGGAGCTGAATGCTGTCCAGGAGATGGCGATGGCGATGGGGTCGCCGCCTTCTCACGTTGCTGTGCAGGAGGTGGCGATGGGGTCGCCGCCTTCTCCCGTTCCTGTCCAGGAGGTGGCGATGGCGATGGGGTCGCCGCCTTCTCACGTTCCTGTCCAGGAGGTGGCGATAGCGATGGGGTCGCCGCCTTCTCACGTTCCTGTCCGACAAGAGCTGGGGAGTTTCGATGAGCCACCCCGGAGCTGGAGAGACTTCGGGATGGCTGTGATGGTAATGGTGGCGGTCATGGCTCTGGTCCTTCTCTCCATCATCCTATTCGCTCCAGATGGCTCCCAGCCGCTTCATGACCTGGCCTCGTTGGTGACCAATCCACGGCTGCCTACTGACCAAGCCTCGGTGGCGACCAATCCCTGGTCGTCTGGCAACTACGGCGTGGGAGGTTCTTGTCCAGAGCAGTGGCCTGCCTCGTTCTGGTGCCTGCTTCGCCGTTTGGTTCCTCACAGAGGTCGTCCGCCTGAATCGCACCTTGGGGACCCTGGTGCTTGGCGTCCGGGTCGTCCTCCTGGCCTGGATGGTCACCAGACTGGGGTTCGGGGGGGGGGCGTGCCCTCCTCCGGACACCTCTTCAGCCCACCCCTGCCTGTGTTAATTATTGTCTGTGTTTTTTCGTTTCGGCACGTCTGGGAGCCGTGCCTTTGAGGGGAGGTACTGTCATAATCCTGCCGCTCCAGGGGGTGCCCGCGCGGGTGCGCTGATTGGGAGGTGCACACCTGCGTCTCATGCAGCCTGATTATGCTGTGGATTTATATGACAACTGGCCGGCGCCAGTTCGTTGATCTTCATGTCCCGTTTGTGTGCTCCGGTATCCCTGATCGAACCTGTGTGTACTGACCTTCGCCCTTTCTCCGACCACCCTTGTAAGCCTGACTCCTTTGATACTTCTGCCTGCTTTGATTGTTCCCCTGTGTACCGACTCCTGCCTGCCCACTCACCTGCTCTCTTCGACCGACGTCCCAACTACCGCTGCTGCACCGGACTGCCTGCTCGAACACCGACCTCAGCATATATTAAACGTTTCTCCTTGAACTACCTGGCATCGTCCGAGTCCTGCATTTGGGTCCTACTCTCGTTCCGATGCTACGTGATAGATGGAATCCAAGAGGCACTGAAACTGTACCAAGTCATCAATGATGAGTTCCACACCGATGCACGAAAGTTAGCTTCTATGGATCTTTTTTGGATTGGAGATGAGTCAGATGCTTCTTTTGAAGTCTTGGGCAAGAATGTGTAATGTAGTGGATAAACTGCACTATGCACAAATATTTAATGCAAAAAAAAAAATGTTCAAGTTAAACAGTGTTAAATAGTTTATATTTTTAAGACTAACATGTGTTACCAACAGTATTAATAAAATGTTATACCATTTTAGTTGGTTGAGGGATAATACAGTCCCTGTAATTGTCAGAACAGAATAATAATAATAATAATAACAGAATAATCCTTTGGCCTCTCCTGAGATTATATTACCGCTACATCAGCACATTATTTTTATTGGTTGTTAAATGGGCAGTTTTTTGAAAAACAATACAAGTACAAATCTAACAAAATATTAATTCAGATCATTTCTAATATTTTGAGCATAATGGTAGCAGCAAATTGGTGGTGCACATTGTACATTGGTAGAAGGGTTTTCCAGATTTTTTAGGTCAACTTTGGGGGTCAGAATGCTGTAGCTCGGGTTCTGACTAGAACATGGTGAAGCAGCATTTAGCTATTATACTGCACATAAATGGAATAAGTTGCCAACAGGGTTGATGTCAGCCCCAAGTGTGAATGTTTTTAAATCCAGGTTGAATATTCTTCTTTTTTCCTATGGGTTTTAGAGTATTTCCACATTTTTATATTTCTTGCACTTTTTTAAAAATTGTTTTTCCCCTGTTTTAAATATTTTATTTATTTGTATTCCAATGCTTTTAATCATTTAAAGCACACTGAGTTACCTTAGGTAAGAAATGCGCTATATAAATAAATTTGCTTTGCATTTGCATTGCTTTTGCGGTGGCACGACTGGTTAGAGTGTTCTGAGGACTGGGGTTCAAAACCTGGCCCCGTCCGTGTAGAGCAGGGGTGGTCAATGCGTCGATCGCGATCGACTCGCAGTTTCGGTTGCGACAGCGTGCCAAGAAAAAAAAAAAAAAAAAGCCATATTTTTTTCTTAACTTTTGCTCACCGCACATGTGCAAACAATGACAGTACAGGATAACATGGTGTCACTGTGTTCCCCTAGTTTAAGTTCTCACTTAATAAATCTTAACAAACATGAGTATGGATGCTGTAGTAAAGAAGATAAAAAACGTATCACTTTCATACGGAATGGGAGGCGGACAACTTTTTCACAATGTCATTTTCGAAGTGCGTTTGCCTCATCTGCCAGTGTAGTGAAATGTGGAGTGGCATTTTCGAACTGTTTATAGAAAATAAGACACCGACATTCCGCCAAAAAGCAAGCTGAGAATGAAAAAAGTGAACGAACTAAAATCCCAACTGGCCGCACAGTGACTTTTCACACAATATAGTTCAACAGCGAAAGTCACCACCGAAGCATTGTTCCGGGTTTGTTTGATCGCGAGAGGCTGGATGCTTTAGAAGTAGATCTTGGGGTAAAAACGTCTGGGGCACCCATGGTGTAGAGTTTGCATGTTCTCCCTGTGGCTGTGTGGGTTTTCTCCGGGCACTCCTATTTCCTCCCATATCCCATTTCCCAAAAACATGCATTAACTACCACGGAGTAGATAGGAAGAGAAATGGAGTAGGGGTTATTTTAAAGGAAGAGCTGGCTAAGAATGTCTTGGAGGTGAAAAGAGTATCAGATCGAGTGATCAGACTAAAATTTGAAATTGAGGGTGTTATGTATAATGTTGTTAGCGGCTATGCCCCACAGGTAGGATGTGACTTAGAATTGAAAGAGAAATTCTGGAAGGAACTGGATGAAGTAGTTCTGAGCATCCCAGACAGCGAGAGAGTTGTGATTGGTGCAGATTGTAATGGACATATTGGTAAAGGAAACATGGGCGATGAGGAAGTGATGGGTAACTACGGCATCCAGGAAAGAAAGATGGCGGTGGACTTTGCAAAAAGGATGGAGATGGCTGTAGTGAACACTTATTTCCAGAAGAGGGAGGAACATATAGTGACCTACAAGAGCGAAGGTAGAAGCACGCAGGTGGATTATATTTTGCGCAGACAATGTAATCTGAAGGAGATTACTGACTGTTAAGCAGTGGTAGGGGAGAGTGGAGCTGGACAGCATAGGATGGTGGTGTGTAGGATGACTCTGATGATGGGTAGGAAGATTAAGAAGACAAAGGTAGAGCAGAGAACCATGTGATGGAAGCTGAGAAAGGAAGAATGTTGTGCGGCCTTTCGGAAAGAGGTGAGACAGGCTCTCGATGGACAGTAGAA
The DNA here is from genome assembly GCF_019802595.1 of Syngnathoides biaculeatus. Lineage (NCBI taxonomy): Eukaryota > Metazoa > Chordata > Actinopteri > Syngnathiformes > Syngnathidae > Syngnathoides > Syngnathoides biaculeatus. The sequence continues at coordinate 25,296,661 of NC_084651.1, forward strand.
GCTCCTGGAAGACTGGACTACGACAGCCAAGGAAATCAGAGAGACAGGCAGGAGAGTACTTGGAGTGTCTTCTGGTAGGAAAGGGGAGAAGGAGACTTGGTGGTGGAATCCCAAAATACAGGGAGTCATACAAAGAAAGAGAAGCGAAGAAGAAGTGGGACACTGAGAGGACTGAGGAGAAGCGAAAGGAGTACATCGAAGTGCGACGTAGGGTAAAGGTAGAGGTGGCAAAGGCTAAACATGAGGCATATGAAGACACGTACACCAGGTTGGACACGAAAGAAGGAGAAAAGGATATCTATAGGTTGGCCAGACAGAGGGATAGAGATGGGAAGGAGGTGCAGCAGGTAAGGGTGATTAAGGATAGAGATGAAAATGTGTTGACTGGTGCCAGTAGTGTGCTAAATAGATGGAAAGAATACTTTGAGAAGTTGAATGAAGAAAATGAGAGAGAAGAAAGAGTTGAAGAGGCAAGTGTGAAGGACCAGGAAGTGGCATTGATTACTAAGGGGGAAGTCAGAAAGACACACAAAGGATGAAAAATGGAAAGGCAGTTGGTCCTGATGACATACCAGTGGAGATATGGAAGCAATATGGAGAGATGGCTGTGGAGTTTTTGACCAACTTATTCAACAGAATACTAGCGGGCGAAAAGATGCCTGAAGAATGGAGGAAAAGTGTTCTAGTTCCCATTTTTAAGAACAAAGGCCATGTTCAGAGCTGTGGGAATTATAGAGGAATAAAGTTGATGATCCACACAATGAAGTTATGGGAAAGAGTAGTGGAGGCTAGACTCAGGACAGAAGTATCTGCGAGCAACAGTATGGTTTCATGCCTAGAAAGAGTACCACAGATGCATTATTTGCCTTGAGGATGCTAGTGGAAAAGTACAGAGAAGGTTAGAAGGAGCTACATTGTGTCTTTGTGGATCTAGAGAAAGCCTATGACAGAGTACCAAGAGAGTAACTGTGGTACTGCATGCGTAACTCTGGTGTGGCAGAGAAGTATGTTAAAATAGTACAGGACATGTATGATGGCAGCAGAACAATGGTGAGGTGTGCCTTAGGTGTGACAGAAGAATTTAAGGTTGAGGTGGGGCTGCACCAGGGATCAGCTTTGAGCCCCTTCCTGTTTGCAGTGGTAATGGATAGGCTGACGGATGAGGTTAGACTGGAATCCCCTTGAACTATGATGTTCGCAGGTGATATTGTGATATGCAGTGAAAGCAAGGAGCATGGAGAGGAACAATTAGAAAGATGGAGACATGCACTGGAAAGGAGAGGACTGAAGATTAGCCGAAGTAAAACAGAATATATGTGCGTGAATGAGAAAGGTGGAAGAGATAGCGAGGGTGGAGGACTTCAAATATTTAGGGTCAACAAACCAGAGCAATGGTGAGTGTGGTAAGGAAGTGAAGAAATGGGTCCAAGCAGGTTGGAACAGCTGGCGCAAGGTGTCTGGTGTGTTATGTGATAGAAGAGTCTCTGCTAAGATGAAGGGCAAAGTTTACAAAACAGTGGTGAGGCCAGCCATAATGTACAGATTAGAGACGGTGGCACTGAAGAAACAACAGGAAGCAGAACTGGAGGTAGTAGAAATGAAGATGTTGAGATTCTCGGTCGGAGTGAGCAGATTGGATAGGATTAGAAATGAGCTCATTAAAGGGACAGCCAAAGTTGGATGTTTTGGAGACAAGATATGAGAGAGCAGACTTCGTTGGTTTGGACATGTTCAGAGGCGAGAGAGTGAATATATTGGTCGAAGGGTGCTGAGGATGGAAATGCCAGGCAAAAGAGTGTGAGGAAGACCAAAGAGAAGGTTTATGGATGTGGTGAGGGAAGACATGAGGGCAGTTGGGGTTAGAGAGAGGAAGATGCAGGAGATAGGCAGATGGAAAAAGATGAGCTGTGGCGACTCCTAACCGTAAAGCCGAAAGGAAAAGAAGAAGAAGAACTGGAATGCAAATGCGAATAGTTGTTTTTATGTGCCCTGCGATTGGTTGGAAAACAGTTTAATGATTGTAGCCCGCCTCCTGCCCTAAGATAGCTGGGATAGGCTCCACCACTTCACAACCCTTGTGAGAATAAGTGACTCAGATAATGGATAATACTTCAAAGTCAGTGTTACTAAGTTCGCCAACCTTGATTGAGTCAGCTACAGTTTATTTTCCTGCGTGTTTTTGACAGATTCATCCTCATGACTGAGCAGACCTAGAATTCTCTAATTAAATTGCATGTTTGAATTGAATGTACTGCAGGATATTTGAGAAGGAAATGTTGAAAGAGGTTTTACTGGTTGTACAGAGGTAAGCCACAAGAAGAATATGAAAGCCTGTAATAAGTTTAAGTGGACAATGAGGGGAGGGAAAATAATATAAAACTTAAGTGTCAAAAAGACCATAGAGAGAGAGAGGAAGGAAGGCAGCTAGACAAGAAGCATTCTAAGTGGTTAGGGGTAAACCACCACTGCACAATTCTGTGCTTGTTTGCAAATGAGTCCATCTATCCTTGCAGGATTGCAGTGAAGGCTTGGCAGTGAATGAGGGAGCTTGCTGGACCAAATTTCAGGGCAACTGAGCAGGAATGCCAGATGACAGATGGGAAGTTTGTGTGCATAAAACACATTGCATGGAATTCAAGAATTGTGGTGAATATGGTGAAGAAATTGAAAAAAGAAAAAGAAACTGGCATAGCATAAGCATGAGGTTTCTACGTGCCGAGAACAAAATCGTAGCAACATGTTTCCAATTAGCTTGGGAAAAGCTGCAACATCCATAACCTTCTACACAAAGGTGTAATTTTTAAGCAAGCTGAATAAGAAGCAGTAAATGGTGTGTGCTCTAAAGCAATATAAAAACATAGAGTACTACACAAAAGTTGGTGTGCCCGAACCTGGTCAAGTTGGAAGTAGGATTTCTTTAATAGTTCACGAAGCCGGAGAAGGCGATGATTAGTGATGTAATGACGTGGTTATCAGGGATGCTAGCTAGCTAGCTACTGTTGCTAAACAGTGCAGAGTCCTCTAGCTAGCTACGCAACACAATCTTGTTCAGTCTTGTGTGCACTACTGGACATAATATGACATGACAAATCAGCCACGGAGGCGATGATTAGTGATTTATAGGAGTAGTGTAGCCACATTAGAGATAGCCACACCCACAAAGACCCTTAGAGTTGCTGGCGTAACCTTGTCACAAAACACATAAAAATAAACTGGCTTTCAGAGTGAATGACCCTGAAGTAAACGAGATTGTATTCATTTGTGGGTACGATCAGTTACATTAAAGCTAATTGCAAAATTTGCATCAATGCCAAGTTGATCAGATTGGCGTTAACTCAAACAACAAGCCACAAATTTATGTAACGTCATTATTTTCACTTGTTCTCGTCTACAAAACATCCAGACTTTTAATATAAGTTTGCTCCAAAGACAATCAAGTACATCAACTAATATGGGGAAATCAATTTCTAGCACTTATGTTACAGCTCAAGTAGGGTTTTTACCAAAATGGGGGTGGGCCAAGATATTAGCCAAATACTGAGTATATAGGGGGTTGAAACGCTTTCTGCAACCCAATATTTTTCAGTCCAGAAATATGGAATAAGTGCAAATGTTCACAGCAGGGCTACTTTAAGTTATCCTGAACTAACAGGTGTAGGAATGCAAAACACATTGGCAACAGCAGCATTTTGCTGCAAGGAACTCAAAGTTCCTGGGCTGGTTAGTGGACAAGAGGCTATAGTATAATTATTTATTTTTGTGTGGAAAAAGATTTGTCTATGTAAGGTTTCTGTATTGTATTGTATTTGGTATTGTTTTTAAAAATAGGTCAACATTGGGAGCTTTTGTTACAGATCATAAGGAAAGATATATGGCATTCAAGTATATCTTTCATACATTCTAAGATGGAACACTTACCCATACAGCTTTGCCTATCTTGGCTTTCTTGGTAGCCCTGGTCACAGAGGCAACTGAATGAACCCAATCTATTCTCACATAAACCATGAGGACTACACAAAGTCTCATTGGCTCCACACTCATCAATATCTGTTGGTCAAAAGAGAACTTATCTTACTTCACTGGTTTAGAAATGCTACTGAACAAATTGCCAACACTTACAGGACACGATAACTGATTACATTACAGCATTGAGTTTGGAATAGGTGGATGGTGTCACACCCAAATACTTTACCTGCAGAAGTCCTTGTCAAAATTGCTATACATGAATACATGTACAAAAGGTCACTAATAGTGTAGTGGTACACTCATCGGACTTTAATGGGAGCAGCGTGGGATCAATTCCTGGTCAATGATGGTGTCACTATGTCCTCTCCGGCTGACTGGCGACCAATTCGGGGTGTAGTCCGCTTTTCGTCCAATGTTAGCTGTGATAGGTTCTGGCTCCCCCGTGACCCTTGTGGGGATAAGTGGCTTGGACAAAGCACACGAACTATATATACACACTATATTGCCAAAATTATACCTCACCTCACCTCCTTGACTCAGATGTGAATTTAACGGACATACCGTTCCTAATCCATAGTCATAGATCGTTTAACACCTGAGACTAAATGAGTCCCAGCGTGGCCGTGTTTGGAATAAATGAGTTCTGACACTGGAACAATGAGTCCCTACAATTTGTCATCATGGAGTACAGTAATTTTCCGCTATTTGGTGGTTCTTGCTTTGCAGTTCCACTGTATTGTAGATTTGTAATTGTTCATATTTGTTCAATATTTTTGTCTTATACATTGGGCTTGCTCTCTCAATATGTTATGCTTTAGTTTAGCCATGATAGCATATTGTTTGGGAAAATATATCTTAGCAAAGATTATCACCATAAGCATTGTTGTTGTTTTTTTTCATGTCACTGATATAATGATAATCAAGAGCATAATACTTCAAGTACATCCTTTTTAAGAACAATTAAAGACAGAGACTGTCATGGGCGTGGTCATTCCCCTGCCTCAAGCGGACCTGGTTGTCGGAGCAGCCTCCCCACCTGTGCCTTGTTTTCACTAATTACACCATGTTTATAAGTCTCATGTCTCATTCTGTTTGTGTCCAGTTCGTTGTGCCTCGTTGCGAGGTTCCAGCATTCCTTGTGTGGGTTGTTAGTCTAGAAATCTCAATATTTACAAAACCCTTGAATTGAATCTGCTTACACAGAGCACATGTAAATTAATGACAAACCAAATGCATGACATTTAACAGAGGCCACAACATTGTGGTTTCATTGAAGCTTACAATAATAGAGCTAATAAGTCCAAATTTAAGTCTGAAAGTAAGAAATGTACCTTCACGCCTAGAAAATCAGCTCAAAGGCTTCTATTGTTTTCCCATTTTTCCTTTTGCTGCAGTTTTTATTTGAGGAAAAAAAAGAGTGCTTGCAAAGGAGCCAATGCTTCTGTATTATTGAGAAAACAGAGCAACATGACTGTAACAACGGGAGACAAATGTCCTCGCTTTAAAAATCTAAAAGGAGATAGAAGTTGCAGACATTAAAATAACTGAAAGTGAAATAAGAAGCTCACATGATGAGCACTTATATCCTGCAGTTACGTCTGTCTTTTAAACAACTATGAATATGATTTAACAGTTAAATTAAATAAATCACAAAAAAAAAACTGATATGGAATACTTTCAGGTTTGCAATAGCCCTTTCCGCTGAGGTTTGTTGAAATGCTTAGCCAAGAATAGTTGTCTAACATTTCCTCAATGTAAAAAAGAAAAAAGTATGTCCCTTTCGAACATAAATTATAATCAAAGAGCTGACAATTGTGATAAACAGCTTTTCTGCTGAGTGAAACTGTGATTCCATCTCCACTTTGTGTTTTTACATCTTACCATCACAGGAGGGTGTGTCAAGACTGGCAGTGAATCCACTCCCACACACACACAGATAGGATCCCTCTGTGTTGAAACATTCACCATGGGGTTCGCAGAGTTCTGGCTCATCTACACACTCATCAACATCTGCAAGGAAAGAAACAGGACTCCTATTAAGAGAGTATGTTGTCTGTTAGTTCTTCATCGACATCATAATGTGTCCCCACCTGCGAATAGCACACTACCACGCTTCAAAGACCCTTGACTAAAGGCACAGTGAGAGATTCCCTCACATTGCTAACCTGTGCAGCTGGTGCTGTCGATCTGTCGGTACCCTTGGGGACAAGTACACGTGTAGGATCCCACGTTGTTAACGCACTCCCCTACAGACTTGCAAGGCTCGTTTTCTTCCAAACATTCATCCACATCTGCAGCAAGCACAAATCAGTGACAGTTTTTTTTTTTTTTTTTTTGCAGCGATATATATTCATCACACTGGTAATACAAACTACTTGAACTGATGTACAATAGTGCCTTGAGATACAAGAGACGTACGAGTTTTTCGAGATGAGCCATTGTTTGGATGATTTTTTAAAATTTGAGATGCAAACAAAATTGGAATATTCAAGCGGTAGATTGCGGCATTGAACTCATCTCACATCATTAACAAGCAGAAGTTGGGCAGATAGTGAACAATCAAAAAAGAGGCTTCAAGCTGTTTCATTCCATCCCCAGTTAAAATTTACTGTCAAACTAAATGGAAAATGATGATTGCACATTTTTTTAAGATTAAGAATACCACATAATCTTCAGATAAAAAGTGAATGCTTCATGCTACAATGTAACTTGCCATCGCTAAAGGCTCCATCACACCATGACGTTCTGGTCAACGTCCTCTGAACATTTCAATCGTTCTATTTTTCAGCGTTCTCAAACGCGGATGACACATCTGGCGTGTGATCAACGTGTGTCTAACACATAGCTTAATGTGTGTCTAACGCACAAAAAGCGTGTAACAGCGACCAAATAAGATACCCCTAAAAACCATTAGCGTGTGCAAACGCGTCATTGGGGCGCGACGAGCAATTTGTCAACGTAAGATGAGCGTGTTGAGCGTGTGACCAATGGGTGAATAATGACAGAAAAGCGTTTTGCTGGCGTGTAATTTTTACAGTGGAACCGGCACTAAAACGTTGGAAAGTTCATAGTCACTTCAGTTGTTGTCTTGAGTTAGAACAGTGAGCATCATGCCACCGAGAAGAAAAAAAGTTAGGGGGCGGACTTCAACAACTAGCGCTGCTAGTAAGAAAGCTAAGCCTCTTTCATCACGAGCAATGTGTTTGGAGGAAAAACAACAGCAGGAGGAAGAGCACGTCCGCGAAGTCACGCACCATGTGATACCCCCTGGAGACCCTAAACACCTTGCAAACCCCAGTGAGGACGGTCAGAGAAAGAGACAAAAGAAGCAGAGAAAGGATTGCAGGATCCTGGACCGGGCTGTTGATGGTAGTCTGGTGGAGTTTTCCGCGAAAACGAACTGCTGCTTTCTGGATCTTCCGTAGTAGGTGCTCTCTACTGTAGCTTAATATTAAATGGACCTTGCTTACAAAGCATCGGTTTATATACCCATGTGCATGGAAGTTCGGGAAACGCTCGAATGACGCTCAATGGATGCCAAACGACGTTCGTTTCGCTTTAGTTACACGCTGAGTGCGCTACGGGATTGTTCAGTGGTCGTTGACAGGTCGCCAGTGAGTCGTTCACTGCAAAGTAAACGATTACGTAACAACCAAGTAAAGCTAGAGTTACGACTGACTAACGATAGCCAAACGCGTGCAACACTCGGCGAACTTTAGTTAAACGTTGATGAACGCTGGTCTCGGTGAGAACTTTTGTGCATGTTCAAAACTTTTTTTCCGGACCGGCGTTCTCCGCCGATTCCCGGCGATCATTGACGTTCACTAGCGTTCAAACAACGCTCTTCTAGAGCTATCCCGGCGACCATGGGCGACTACCAACGTTTCCTCAAACGCTATACAACGCCGACCAGAACGTCATGGTGTGACGGGGCCATAATAAAAACACACTGGTGCAATGCTCTGACCCTTTAAGCAACCGACATATCAAATAAATACATATACCAAAACTGATAGATTGTTTTTGTCCTCTGTGATGACGGCTGCTTATTGGCAATTGTGATCATCTCCTTTGTGTATATTTGTGTGTGTGAGTTACACTGCCCCAGGTCTCTAAGCTACACACATCAGAAAGAGCAACAAAATATCCATTAGGTTGAAGTGAAGCATGTGGCAAAACCCGTTTAATTCTTTTCATTCAAGTGAATGGTGACATTAATAGGGCTGTCGAGTTATTATTTTTTAATCAGTTTAATGTTAGTTCGGAATTTTGATTAATAGTGATGAGTTAAAAATCAAACAAAATGTCATATTTCGCTTTGAGATGATACTTTGTTTTGTTTTGTTTTGTTTTAAAATGAAACTGTCTGTTGCCGCACTCAACATGTATATCATATATCCTCACATACTGCATCACAGTGTGGTATGCTGGATGCATAGTGGTGGACAGGAAAGCTCTGCAAAGAGTGGTCAACAGTGCCCAGAAGATCACTGGCTGCTCTCTGCCCTCCCGAGAGGACATTGCCAACTCCCGCTATCACAGCAGAGCCACTAATATTGTGAAGGACTCTTCACATCCTGGTCATCACCTGTTTAACCTGTTGCCATCTGACAGGCGGTACAGGCCCCACAAAACACGAACAACCAGATTCAAGGATAGGATAGGATTTTTCCCTAGAACCATCAACTCCTTGAACTCAAAACCACTGAACATAACAGTACTGTAATGGAATATTATGCAACAGCACTTTTGTGAGAATTTATTTATCTAAACAATAACTGTGCTTTGATGTTCTATTGTTTTTACCTAAGATGTTCTTTGATTTTTATTCTATTTTATTTCACCTTGAACCTTATGTAGAAGCACTCTTCATTTCATTGTATGCACAGCATAGAATGACATTAAAAGCTTTTGATTTGATTGATTTGATACTAGAGCCACTCCAACTACCGAAGACATTTTTTTTGTGTGGCAAAATAAAGATGATTCTGATTCTGATGAACCGAGTTCACTGCTTCACTATATGCAAATGACCATTGTTTTTCCTTATAAAGTCCCATCTGGGTGGTTCTTGAAGTCAACTTTTTCACCGAGCACACGAGGCGAAGTTTCACTTATCCTTGCACTTGTATAAGTATTGACGTGCTCACTGACCTGAAAGCACTGCCTTTCAGATATCCATCCCCAGTTCACGTTAAGAAGCATGTGCAGTCAAAATAAACTGAGTGATTAATATATGTTTACAGTGAAGAAAATAAGTATTTGAACACCCTGCTATATTGCAAGTTCTCCCACTTCAAAATCATGGAGGGGTCTGAAATTTTCAGCGCAGGTGCATGTCCACTGTGAGAGAGGTAATCTGGAAAGAAAAATCCAGAAATCACAATGTATGATTTTTTTAACCATTTATTTGTGTTATACATCTGCAAATAATCATTTGAATACCTGTATATCAGCTAAAATTCTGGTTAGTCCGCCTTTAAAAGTCCACCTACACTCCATGTATTATCCTGAATTAGATTCACCTGTCTGAGGTTGTTAGCTGCGAAAAGACACCTGTCCACCCCATACAATCAGTAAGACTCAACCTTGTAACATGGCCAAGACCAAAGAGCTGCCCGAAGACACAAGAGACAAAATTGTACAACTCCACACGGTTGGAAGGGGCTACAGTAATTGGTGAAAAAAAAGATCCACTGTTGGAGCAATCATTAGAAAATGGAAAAAGCTTGACATGACGGTCAATGTGAATCAGAGTGGAGCCCCATGCAAGATATCACTTCATGTGGTCTCAATGATCCTTCGAAAGTGAGGAATCAGTCTAGGGACTAAATGAGAGGACTTGGTCAATGACCTGAAAATAGCTGGGACCACCGTTTCCAAGGTGACTGTTGGTAATACACTAAGACGTCATGGTTTGAAATCATGCATGGCACAGAAGGTTCTCCCGCCTAAACCAGCACATGTCAAGGCCCGTCTTAAGTTTGCCAATGACCATTTGGATGATACAGAGGAGTCATGGGAGAAAGTTTTGTGGTCAGATGAGACCAAAATGGAACTTTTTGGTCATAATTCCACTAACCGTGTTGTTTGGAGGAAGACAAATGATGAGTTCCATCCCAACAACACCATCCCTCTTGTGAAGCAGGGTGTTTTTCTGCACATGGGACACAACGACTGCACTGTATTAAGGAGAGGATGACCGTGGCCATGTATTGTGAGATTTTGGGGAACAACCTCTTTCCCTCAGTCAGAGCATTGAAGATGGGTCGTGGCTGGGTCTTTCAACATGATAATAACCCGAAGCACACAGCCAGAAAAACCAAGAGTGGCTCCGTAAGAAGCATATCAAGGTTCGGGCGTGGCCCAGAGAGTTTCCAGACCTAAACCCAATAGAAAATCTTTGGAGAGAGCTGAAACTGTTTCTCAGCGACAGCCCAGAAACCTGTCTGATCTAGGGAAGATCTGTGTGGAGGAGTGGGCCAAAATCCCTCCTGCAGTGTGTGCAAACCTGGTGAACAACTACAGGAAATGTTTGACCTCTGTAATTACAAACAGAGGCTACTGTACCAAATATTAACATTGGTTTTCTTAGGTGTTCAAATAACTTTTTGCAGCTGTACCACACAAACAAATCATGGAAAAAAAACACATTGTGATTTCTGGATTTTTCTTTTTAGATTATCTCTCTCACAGTGGACATGGGCCTACGATGAAAATTTCAGACCCCTCCATGATTTCTAAATTTCTAAATATATATATATATATATATATATTATCGTTTTAATTTTGACAGTCCTATACATTACATTACATACATACTTTTTGTAAAGTACAATATTATGGAGTGATAATTACTCACTATTACAAAAAAACAGGCGGCAGGTTGGAATAAATTAATGGAATTTTGATTATTTTCAATGTGGAATGATGATTGGAGGTATTTGTTTTGAGTTACGAGCATAGTCACGGAACTAATCAAGATTGTATCTTGAGGCACCACTGTATATTTTATTTAGAAAGTATGCAGGTGATAGACAAACTAAACAATTTTACGTGGTACACAGAGTCCTTAATTTATGAGCTTCCTGACATAGGGCATTTCAAGGTAACGGAGGGTGTGCAATGAAGTAGTTTTCCGAGCGGTGTGAAAATATGACGCGCAAATGCGTTGTGCATGCTGTCTCTCGTTTCGTTATTTTACATTTACTGTAAGTATGGCGCCAGAATAGTGGATGACTGGCTAGCAAATTCACCTCAAAGTTTTATGAACCCGTGTTCAAATCTGGCCTCGCCTGTGTGAAACTTTGTATGTTCTCCCCATGCCTACGTCGTTTATTTCTGGGCACTCTGGTTTCCTCTCACATCCCAATAATATGCATGGTGGGTTAATTTAATATTCTAAATTTATCATGAATAAAGTGTGAATGGTTGTTTGCTTATATGGACCTCTGACTGTCTGGTGACCAGCTCAGGGTGTACCCCAAAAACCCTAGTGAGGAGAAGCAGTATGGAATATGGGGGTGGGGGGTGGATGTAATTATGACTTTAACACTCTGTTAGTACAGGCAAGTGATAGCCGCCAGTGTGTTCCAATTTCTTTACAAAACCAGGTTACATCCCCTCCTGTAGGAACCAAACTGAGAACATGTTTGGGAATGAACCCCCCCCAATCTTTATATTAGTATTTGACCTAGTAATACACTGTTCTGTATATACTGTACCGTCACACTGGTAACCCGATAGAGACACGCTGAAGCCTGGCCCACATTGACAAACAAAGGAACCGTCAGTGTTGATGCAGTGGCCCCTGGTGCAGACACTCTGATCCTGGCACTCATCTATATCTGAAAAATTATTTACAATGAACAGGTACATCACGAGATTGAAATTCAAAGAAGCATTAGAATCAGATCATTTGAATTTCCATTTTTTTTTTTCATAACGTGGCCTTGACATAACTTATTGTGAGACGTGCAATCATTCATCTACTCATTTCATTCATGTCCTCACAAGGAACTCAGGTGAGTTGGATGCCTATCCTGGCTCACTTTGTGTGAGAACAGCATACAGTTTGCCAGCCAATTTCAGAGGACATAGAGAAAAATAATTTGTTGTAAGACTCAAATCAATGGACAATTTAGCCCTCAATAATGTGAGCAACAGGAAGGGCATGTAAACTCCAAAAAAGAGAGCCCATGCAGAGATTATAGCCAAGGAATTCTTGACAGTGAGGCAGATGTACAAATCATTAGCACACCATGTTGCCAATCAGCCAAAACCAATAAATGTAGTTAACTGAATTAAATGTTGAACACCCTACCTCTAGCTCTAGCTAAACTACATCATTGTTTACTGTTGATAGATACAACCTGTTTATTTTAGGTCACCAGTCGTGCCAGTATCAACTATATATAAAAACTGAGTGAATTCTCACTGTTGAGGATAAATAGGTTCTGCAGCAATATAATTAAACATGTCATCAGCCGGTATGGAGAAGCAACTGGTTAGAACATTGGCCTCACATTTCTGAAGGCCGGGGTTCAAATCCCGACCCCACTGGTGAGGAGTTTACATGTTTTCCCCATGCCTGCGGTGCTTTTCTCTGGGCACTTCTGTTTCCTCCCACATCGTAAAAACATCCATTAATTGAAGACTCTAAATTCCCCCTAGATGTGATTGTGAGTGCGACTTTTGTCTGTCTTAATGTGCCTTGCGATTGGGTGGCAATCAGTTCACGGTGTACCCCGCCTCATACCCAATGATGGCTGGGATAGACTCAAGCACTCCCGCACGCTTGTGAGGTTAAGTGGCTAAGAAAATGAATGGACGGATATTGTCATCATCCATACTGGTGCAGTTACTTTTACCACATTTCGTGCACACACATTTTATGTATATTTGGCAGTGACATGCAAATATCTCTGAGCTGTGTTTTTCAATTCTATAAAAGACCATGAAACGTGGTGCATTTCTTTCCTCTCAAAGCTTCCTCTCAGTGGCTTGACTTGCCTTGCACTATAGAAGAAGCACAACCTCACACCACACACTTTGTCGCATCAGCTAAATAGCCGACAACAGAAAGCAACTTAAATTGTGCGCGGTGTAGCAGAGAGGATAAGTGTACGCCCTGCGGCCAGAGTGTCTTTGGTCCCTATCCCTGCCCCAGCACGTTGTTGTTGAGTGACAAATAACACACGTTGCCAATGAATTAATGCAGTTGGATGTTGGTGGTGGTCAGAGGGGCCACATGCGCAGAATAGCAGCCACATGACAGGGCAGCTGTGGCAACGCAAGTACCTTACCACCGCCAGGGTGTGGATCAATTGTGCATGCAACTGTAAAGCCTTCTTGAGTGCATTGACAGAGACCGCTATACAAGTGTAATGTATTATGACGAAATGAATGACACTATCTTCCAGGTGATTGCAATACTAGTGGGAAGAAGATGCATGTGAATCAATGACTATCACGACCATGCACACACACATGCGCGCACACACACAGACATAACGGCAGTACAGTATTGTACCTACCTACACACTGGCCTCCCTGTGGTGAGAACCCAGCAGGGCAAGAGCCACAGTTGTAACCCCCAGGAATGTTAATGCAAATGCCAGATGAACACACTGTCCTGTTTGCACATTCATTGATATCTGTGAAAAGCAAATCCAGTGTATAGTTGGGAGAAATTATGACCACGCAGACGGTTTTCCTTTACACAGTACACGACTGTATATGAATATGAGTATGAGTATAATGATGTATTACATCCTTAAGGTAAGGGCGTTGAGATTAACTTCATATTGTATCTTAAAAACAACAGTTTCAGTTCCAAAACTGTTTCAGTTCCAAAACTGGTGTGTCCTCTATTCTTTAGTGCACTCACAGCTTTGTGAAAAGGAAAAGAAACAACTTTTGGGATATTTTGTAGAATGAGAAGCATGTTAGAGTAGTCCAAAACAGTAAAGTAGGATCTTGAAAACTAATATGCCGAAGTTCAAATTAATACTGTATAAAGATGGAACAAGCTGATAATACACAGAGTTAGTCATCCTGCTCAGATCCAAAAATGCCTTTCAATGTATTTTGAATCATTGTATGGATTGCATCTGTTGAGATCACAAAATGCATAAACCAAAAAATACACTCAAAAAGTTATAACAGTATCTCATGCCCACCACTACGGAAGAGGGAAGGTTTTATTGCGTTTTGGGGTGACAGTCATCAGCATAGTTTGTTCTTAGAGCTTCAATTCAGTTTCCTCTGTGTGGTTGGAAAATTCTGTGTTGAATTGGCAAGAAACCACATAATGACTGACTGCCTCATACTTATATTGAAGTTAGGGCAACGAAGCAAGCAGATGGGAGATGCAAATTCCCGTAAAAGTGTGGCCGGTGTGCTTATGTCCAAATTTTCATCTATTTTTAATTCCCTTGATACTACAGTGAAGAAAATAAGTATTTAAACACCGTGCTAAATTGCAACATCTCCCACTTAGAAATCTTAGAGGTGTCTGATATTTTCATCGTAGGTGGAAGTCTTCTTCTTTTCCTTTTGGGTTGTCCCGTTAGGGGTCGCCACAGCATGTCATCTTTTTCCATCTAAGCCTATCTTGTGCATCCTCCTCTCTAACACCCACTGTTCTCTTGTCCTCCCTCACAACATCCATCAACCTTTCCTTTGGTCTTCCTCTTGATCTTTTGCCTGGCAGCTCCATCCTCAGCACCCTTCTACCAATATACTCACTCTCTCATCTCTGAACATGTCCAAACCATCTAAGTCTGCACTCTCTAACATTGTCTCCAAAACATCCAACTTCGGCTGTTCCTCTAATGAGCTCATTTCTAATCCTATCCAACCTGCTCACTCCAAGCGAGAACCTCAGCGTCTTCATTTCTGCTACCTCCAGTTCTGCTTCCTGTTGTTTCTTTAGTGTTGAACAACTACAGGAAACGTTTGACCTCTGTAATTGCAAACAAATGCTACTACACCAAATATTAACATTGGTTTTCTCAGGTGTTCAAATACTTACAGTGAAGAAAATAAGTATTTGAACACCCTGCGAGATTGCAAATTCTCCCACTTAGAAATCATGGAGGGGTCTGAACTCTTCATCGGAGGTGCATGTCCACTGTGAGAGAGATAATCTAAAAAGAAAAATCCAGATATCACAATGTATGATTTTTTTAACGATTTATTTTTGTGATACAGCTGTAAATAAGTATTTGAACACCTGAGAAAATCACTGTTAAAATTTGGTACAGTAGCCTTTGTTTGCAATTACAGAGATCAAACGTTTCCTGTAGTTGTTCACCAGGTTTGCAGACACTGCAGGAGGGATTTTGGCTCACTCCTCCACACAGATCTTCTCTAGATCAAAAAGGTTTCTGGGCTGTCGTTGAGAAACGTGGAGTTTCAGCTCCCTCCAAATATTTTCCATTGGGTTTAGGTCTGGAGACTGGCTAGGCCACACCAGTACCTTGATATGCTTCTTACGGAGCCACTCCTTGGTTTTCCTGGCTGTGTGCTTTGGGTCATTGTCATGTTGAAAGACCCAGCTACGACTCATCTTCGATGCTTTGACTGAGGGAAAGAGGTTGTTCCCCAAAATATCACAATACATGGCCACGGTCATCATTTCCTTAATACAGTGCAGTCGTCCTGTCTCATTGCAGAAAAACACCCCCAAAGCATGATGCTACCACCCCCATGCTTCACAATAGGGATGGTGTTCTTGGAATGGAACGCATCATTCGTCTTACTCCAAACAAGGTTAGTGGAATTATGACCAAAAAGTTCCATTTTGGTCTCATCTGACCACAAAACCTTAACCCATGACTCCTCTGTATCATCCAAATGGTCATTGGCAAACGTAAGACGAGCCTTGACTTGTGTTGGTTTAAGCAGGGGATCCTTCCGTGCCATGCATGATTTCTAACAATGATGTCTTAGTGTCTTACCAACTGTCACCTTGGAAAAGGTGGTCCCAGCTCTTTTCAGGCCATTGACCAAGTCCTGTTGTGTAGTCCTGGGCTGATTCCTCACCTTTGTACGGATCATTGAGACCCCACGAGGTGATGTCTTGGATGGGGCTCCACTCCGATTGAGATTGACCGTCATGTTTAGCTTCTTCCATTTTCCAATGATTGCTCCAACCGTGGACCTTTTATCACCAAGCTGCTTGGCAATTTCTACATAGCACTTTCCAGCCGTGTGGAGTTGTACAATTTTGTCTCTGGTGTCTTTGGACAGCTCTTTGGTCTTGGCCATGTTAGAAGTTTGAGTCTTACTGATTGTATGGGGTGGACAGGTGTTTTTATTCAGCTAACGACCTCACACAGGTGCATCTGATTCAGGATAATACATGGAGTGGAGGTGGACTTTTAAAGGCGGACTAACCGGTCTTTGAGGATCAGAATTCTAGCTGATATACAGGTATTCAAATGATTATTTGCAGATGTATAACACAAATAAATGGTTAAAAAAAAAGCATACATTGTGATTTCTGGATTTGTCATTTTAGATTATCTCTGTCACAGTGACTTGCACCTACGATGAAAATTTCAGACCCCTCCATGATTTCTAAGTGGGAGAACTTGCAATCTAGCAGGGTGTTCAAATACTTATTTTCTTCACTGTATCTTCATAGTCTGTGAAACTTTTGCCTGACCCATTACTTAATCAGATGGAAGGGTATGCTGAGCACAATAAACTGCCCCCACTCCACCCTTTTTCCCCCCATCATTTAACTCTTCTTACAAGCTTTAGCAACATAACTGTAATCATGCTGGGAACACAACCTTTCCCTTAAAAATGAAACACCAATGTGCACATTGAATCGCCGGCAACTGCTTCTGGTTTATGTTACATGTTGCTGTGTGAACAGATCGGGTAAATGTTTTTAACTAGGATAAATGCGTAGAGAAAATGTGTCATCAGACAAAACTGCACGTACTGACCCACACAAGTGGTTCGCTCTTCATCAACAAGGAATCCTTGTGGACACACACACAGGAAACTACCCTCAGTGTTTTGGCACAGACCACCGGAGCACAAAGATGGGGTCTCCAAACAGTCATCGAAATCTGAGCAAACACATCAAAGCAGAGAATCTGTTTAGCATTACAACAAGATAATATGGAGAAAAAAGACAAGACAAAAATATTAGTGCTCAGATCAAATAAAAAAATGTAATAGTCTTAATGTATCATAATGAATTCCATTTGAAAGGAATAAACATTTCACAGAATAAGGAATGTTTTCACAAGTTAATGAAGGCTTGTTCAGCAAATGGATGATGTAAACAATAAAACGTAATCAGAATTGTTTCCATACACAAAGAGAATAGTGCAATTCTAGGAATTTGATTTTGAGTCCTGTCCACTCCGGAGATGGTTTTTGTCCAGGATATCCCTGTAATCTACTTGCCCGCAGTCATCTTTTCTTTGATTCCAACCAGTTGTCCTGTCCGTGCAGCACAAAAACACCCCCAAAGGATGATGCTGCCACCACCATGCTTCACTGTTGGGAATGTACTGGAGAGGTGGTGAGCAATGGCTGGTTTTCTCCACACATACCACTTAGAACTAAGGCCAAAAGTTCTATCTTGGTCTCATACAACGAGATAATTTTATTTCTCACGATCTTTGAGCTGAACAGGTGTTTTATAGGAAACTCCGTCGGGCCACTCTCCCATAAAACCGCAAGTGCAGTGATGGTGGACTTTATAGTACCGGGGTGTCCAATGCGTCAATCGTGATCTACCAGTCAATCTTAAAGGTAATTATGGTCGATCACGGCCTTGTGCCAAAAAAAAAAAAAAAACATAATCAATCTCGTCACTTGATTCATATGTACTCAATGAGTCGATTACGTGGGTAGATTGATTGACCTTCGGTTTGACCAAACCTGGCCTCTTCTGACACGTCACTGTGCATGTGCACAGAAAAGCGGGTTCTAGCAAACTGGCTTTCTATTTAACATATGTCTCTTGCTTTCTCCACGGCAATCGCTGCGATGCCACCCCTTGAAAAGTGGATCTTTTTAGATTATCTCTTTCACAGTGGACATGCACCAACGATGAAAATTTCAGACCCCTCGATGATTTCTAAGTGGGAGAATTTGCAATATAGCAGGGTGTTCAAACACTTATTTTCTTCACTGTAAATCCCACACAGAGATTGAAACCCAGACCTCCTGACTGTGTGGTGGACATCTTGGATAATGGATAGATGGATATTTTCAGTGCTTGAGTGCTTGACTATGATGTCATTCCAGTCCTATAACTTTCTTAGCCAGTGGTTCCCAAAGTCAATCTGGGCCGGGACCCCGAGTGAGTCGTTCAAAAAGCTCCCAGACCTTCAACCTCAACTTTTACCAATAATGGAGTGCTGGACACATCTATGCCATTCTGGTACAAAGAAATATCCAATTTTAGTGGCTCACATGCTCTTGCTTTTTATTTTTGCACAATAAATCAAAACGTGGTTCAACACTGGAAATGGCAATTCTCACATCATGATTAGCTTCCAGACAATTTCATTTTTTCGTTTTCACATCACGGACCCCCTGGAAAGACGTTTTTCACCCCCTGGGAACCACTGTTCTAAGGGAATGTAAACAATATTCAGCGCTCCAGCAAATACATTTTTTGGTTTGACAATGTTAAATAACAACCACAAGTATGACGATAAAATCAGTTTTTAATATTATATGTACAATGGGTAATTAGGGTGACAAAGTGAACGACAGGCTACCACATCTGCCTCACAGTTCTGAGGACCAGGACTCAAATCCCAGCCTCGCCGGAGTGGAGTTTGGATGTTCTCCCCATGCCTGTATGAGTTTTCGCCAGGTACTCTGTTTCCACCCACATCCCCAAAACATGCGTGGTTGGTAACTTTAATGTGCATGTTTGAAAATGAGTATCAATGGTTGTGTGTTATATGTGCTCTGCGATTGGCTGGCAACCAGTTTAGGGTGTACCCTGCCGCTCGTCCATAGTCACCTGGAATGGGCTCCAGCTTGGCCGTGACCCTAGTGAGGATAAGCTCAATGGATGATGAATGAATGAATGATTAAAGGGTACACTCACTCATTATCATTTAAAATGTCATACTTTCTGTCTTCAGGGATCTCCACATTTACTTATCACAAAATCTGACTGTCAGGTTGGAATTTTTGCTTGTATATTCTAACGCCTAAGGGCACTGGGCATGAATTTGGAACCATTTAATGATGTTTTGACAGGAACTACATGTGATGTTTAAGGGTGTATATTTTCAGCTGATAATGTACACCAATGGAAATTTTAAAGCCAATCAGAATTGAGTATTCACTAGGACCAAGGTATAATACTGTGTGTTCTCACACAAACATCCCAGGGACCTGGAAATTTCTGAAATCAAATTCTATAATTTTCTCTAAATTCCCTACTTGCGTAGGAAAGGTGTAATTTGACTAAAATTAGATTGGCATAACCATTGCTGCTATTTATAAAGAATTTAGGAGAAAACAATAGGAAATCTAATTTAGTGCATGAAAAGCACATTAAACCATGAAATGATCTTTAAACATTATTGCCTTAGCATTTTATACTGACCTACACAGGAAGTTTGTGCATGATTCAAGCGGTATCCCTCATCACAATGGCATGTGTAGCCTCCAGCTGTGTTGTAACAAAGCCCTTGACCACAAATATAAGGGTTGATCTGGCACTCATCCACCTCTGTTTCAGAAGAAATAGACAAGTTACTGGAACAAAATCTCAAACACCATGTCATTAACTGATTAATAAACACAGAGTCCCATATCTACAGTTCTTAGAATGTTAAAACGTTTTTATTGCATTGTATTCCCAATATATCTCTAAAATGGGTGGCACGGTGGCCCAGCTGTGGAGCATTGGCCTCACAGTTCTGAGGACCAGGGTTCAAATCACGGTCCTGCCTGTGTGGAGTATGCATGTTCTCCCCGTGCTTGTGTGGGTTTTTTCCGGGCACTCTGGTTACCCCCCAACATCCCAAAAACATGCATTAATTGGAGACTCTAAACCGCCCCAAGGTGTGATTGTGAGTTGAGTCCTTTTTCTTTGCTCTGAATGTTGTACCAGGGCAGCACCGACTGCCGGAGAAAATTTCTCTGTGTTTTTTTACACACTTGGCCATTAAAGCGGATTCTGATTCTGAACTTTATGTCTCCATGTGCCCTGCAATTGGCTGGGAACCAGTTCAGGATGTACCCTGCCTCCTACCCGTTGACAGCTGGGATTGGCTCCAGCACTCCCATAACCCTCATGAGGATAACCGGCTCAGGAAATGTCTATATGTTGGATCTCCCTAAAATGTGCCAATGACCCCCTGTAATGCAAAAGCTAATGCATATTGTTAATGGACATTTACAATTAAGAAGTGACTCTCATGTGGCCAATCTAAAGCTTTACATGACGATGAGTTAGAATATTTGAGATGGCATGACTTTTTATGACAGCTGTGAGCCTCAAAACCTACAACGTTAACGCAGTCATCAATTCAGTCATGGTAGAAGACAACTGTGAGTAAACATTTATGTCATACTAGGGTAGCTCCAACTACCGGAGACAAATTCCTTGTGTGTTGTATACATACAGTGAAGAAAATAAGCATTTGAACACCCTGCTATATTGCAAGTTCTCCCACTTAGAAATCATGGAGGGGTCTGAAATTTTCATCATAGGTGCACGTCCACTGTTAGAGATAATCTAAAAAGAAAAATACTGAAATCACAATGTATGATTTTTTTAACAATTTATTTATGTGATACAGCTGCAAATATGTATTTGAACACATGAGAAAACCAATATGAATATTTGGTACAGTAGCCTCTGTTTGCAATTACAGAGGTCAAATTTTTTCTGTAGTTGTTCACTAGGTTTGCAGACACTGCAGGAAGGATTGTGGCCCACTCCTCCACACAGATCTTCTCTAGATCAGACAGGTTTCTGGGCTGTTGCTGAGAAACACGGAGTTACAACTCCCTCCAGAGATTTTCTATTGGGTTTAGGTCTGGAGACTGGCTAGGCCACGCCAGAACCTTGATATGCTTCTTACGGAGCCACTCCTTGGTTTTCCTGGCTGTGTGCTTCGGGTCATTGTCATGTTGAAAGACCCACCCACAACCCATCTTCAACGCTCTGAGGGAGGCAAAGAGGTTGTTCCCCAAAATCTCACAATACATGGCCGAAGTCATCCTCTCCTTAATATACAGTGCAGTCATCCTGTCCCATGTGGAGAAAAACAAATGGTCATTGGCAAACTCAAGACGGGCCTTGACATGTGCTGGTTTAAGTCGAGGAACCTTCTGTGCCATACACGATTTCTAACCATGACGTCTTAATGTATTACCAACAGTCACCCTGGAAACTGTGGTCCCAGCTCTCTTCAGGTCATTGTCCAAGTCCGGTTGTGTAGTCCAGGGCTGATTCCTCACCTTTCTAAGGATCACTGAGACCCCACGAGGTGATATCTTGCATGGGGCTCCACTTCATGTTTAGCTTCTTCCATTTTCTAATGATTGCTCCAACAAGCTGCTTGGAAATTTCTCTGCAGCCCTTTCCAGCCGTGTGGAGTTGTACAATTTTGTCTCTGATGTCTTTGGACAGTTCATTGGTCTTGACCGTGTTACAAGTTTGAGTCTTACTGATTGTATGGGGTGGATAGGTGTCTTTATGGCGCTAACGACCTCACACAGGTGCATCTGATTCAGGATTCATGGAGTGGAGGCAGACTTTTAAAGGCGGACTAACAGGTCTATGAGGGTCAGAATTCTAGCTGATAGAAGGGTGTTGAAATAGTTATTTGTGTCTGTATCACACAAATAAATCGTTTAAAAATCATATATTGTGATTTCTGGATTTTTCTTTTTAGATTATCTCTCTCACAGTGGATATGCACCTATGATGAAAATTTCAGGCCCCTCCATGATTTCTATGTGGTAAAACTTCCAATATAGCAGGGTGTTCAAATACTTAATTTCTTCACTGTAGTTCCTATAAAAAGAAATGTCTCTTCTTTGTTCTTGTTGCTATGTTGTGCCTTTTTCTTTGTTCTGAATGTCGTACCAGGGCAGCAGTGACTGCCAGAGAAAAATTCCTTGTGTTTTTACACACTTGGCCATTAGAGCAGATATAGAATTACAATGTTGGTAGATGCTTAAGACTAGTTACATTATGCAATGGCAATCATTTTTTTTTTCTCCATTCTATTCTAAATGTAATGAACTGGGCCCAGATCCTGCCAAATTGCCATCATGCTTCCAAGACTTCAAATTACAACAACAAGGGAGACTGTGGCAAAGCAGCAAAAGATAATAATAAAAGATAATTCAGTTGATTAAATTAATGAGTGGACCATACCTGCAGACTGAGTTGGCGCAACATCTTGTCCTGCATTAGGGGGGAAAATCTCCAGTGGAACAGGGGGAGAACTCTGCTCAACAACCTCTATCAAATTTAGAAAACATAAATTAATACTTATAATGATGAACTACTCTCTCCACCAAACGTTATGTGATGTCTAATAATACACACAGAAAAATAAGAATCTAGGCATGCTCTTTGGCCCAGATGAAACACTACAAATGGTAAAGCAAAATAATGTTTTCATTCTATAGAGGTTTTCATGCTGATCTCTAGGTTGTTTAAATTTCAAAACAAAATTTCCAATTTTCCAAAATGTTACAACTCTAAAAGTTACTGGGCAATTGCACGGTGAGTGCAAGGAGGTCAAACTGCCCTCGACGCCTAGCAAAACTTGACCAAAACCGATTGACAACTCTTAGCTGTGAATCACTTAGCTCATGCGTCGATGAAGAACACAGCTAGCTGCGAGAACTTAATATGAATTGCAGGACATATTGATCATTTACATTTCAAAGTACCTCGCGGCCTCATGTTACAACTGGGGCTATTCCTGTCTGAGAGTCGCTTCGCCATTGACACGTGAACCCGCCACCCCCTACCCCCATCTTTGTACAATGAAGTACTAATTAATTCCCGGTAAAGTCATGGTGTCCTGTGGGGATTGTGCGGGGACATGCATTATATATCGCTGACACTAACATAAATTGTTAATTGTTTTGTTGTTCAAAGATTGTCACCAGCTCGATATGTGACAAGTGTATTGTTTCACCAAATCACTTATTTCGATGAAAGGTCGGTGGAAAATGGTTGGAGTGTTCGTCTCACAGTTCAATCCCGGACCTGCCCGTGTGGAGTTTGCATGTTCTCCCAGTGTCTGCGTAGGTTTTCTCCAGGAACTCCGGTTTCCTCCCACAGCCCAAAAACATGCAACTTTAATTGGAGACTCTAAATTGCCCCAAGGTATGATTGTAAGCGACTGTTGTCTGTCTCCATGCGCCCTGCGAGTGGGAAGTCTGGTGTGAAGCACACGCTTGCGGTTATCCTGCAACATCTAAATCTAAGTGAGGTCAAGACTGAGTGGGCCACCTCAGAAGGTGTCTTTTCTTTATTGAAGCTTTTCATTTGTAAAATTTATTTATAGCCCTTGGGTCATTGTTTTGTTGCATCATCCATGTTCTTTTAAGCTTTAATTGGCATCTGCCAGCGAAGTCTTTCTTCACATTTTTCTTCACGTTAATGAACATTTTGCGGTTATCTGTACAGGACAACTTTTAGGGAGAGTAGCGGTAGAACAGAAAAGTAGTAGAGCAACTTTCTCCATTTACAATGAAGAAAATAAGTATTTGAACACCCTACTATATTGCAAGTCCTCGCCCTTAGAAATCATGGGGGGGTGTGAATTTTTTATCGTAGGTGCATGTCCACTGTGAGAGAGATGATCTAAAAAAATCTAAAAAGAAAAAATCACAATGTATGATTTTTTGACGTTTTATTTATGTGACACAGCTGAAAATAAGTGTTTGAACACCTGAGAAAACCAATGTTAATATTTGTTACAGTGGCCTTGGTTTGCAATTACAGAGGTCAAAAGTTTCCTGTCGTTGTTCACCAGGTTTGCACTCACTGCAGGAGGGATTTTGGCCCACTCCTCCACACAGATCTTCTCGAGATTAGACGGGTTTCTGGGTTGTCATTGAGAAACACTGAGTTTCAACTCCTTCCAAAGATTTTTTATTGGATTTAGGTACGGAGACTGGCTAGGCCACGCCAGAACCTTGATATGCTTCTTACGGAGCCACTCCTTGGTTTTCCTGGCTGTGTGCTTCGGGTCATTGTCATGTTGAAACACCCAGTGACGACCCATCTTAAATGCCCTGACTGAGGGAAAAAGGTTATTCCCCAAATTCTCACAATACATGGCGTCGGTCATCCTCTCTTTAATACAGTGCAGTCCTGTCCCATGTGCAGAAAAACAGCCCCAAAGCATGATGCTACGACCCCATTGCTTTACAGTAGGGATGGTGTTCTTGGAATGGAATTCTTCATTCGTCTTCCTCCAAACACGGAAATATGTTGGTCTCATTTGACCACAAAACTTTCTCCCATGACTCCTCTGTATCATCGCAATGGTCATTGGCAAACTTAAGAGAGGCCTTGACATATGCTGGTTTAAGCAGCGGAACATTCCGTGCCATGCATGAATTCAAACCATGACGCTTAAGACAGTCCCTGTCCCATGTGCAGAAAAACACCCCCAAAGAATGATGCTAACACCCCCATGCTTCACAGTAGGGGTGGTGTTGGTGGGATGGAACTCATCATTCATCTTCTTCCAAACACGATTATTGGAATTATGACCAAAAAGTTCAATTTTGGTCTCATCTGACCACAAAACCTTCTCCCATGAGTCCTCTGTATCATCCAAATGGTCATTGGCAAACTTAAGACGGGCCTTGACTTGTGCTGGTTTAAGCAGGGGAACCTTCCGTGCCATGCATGATTTCAAACCATGACGTCTTAGAGTATTACCAACAGTCACCTTGGAAACAGTGGTCCCATCTCTTTTGAGGTCATTGACCAAGTCGTCTCGTGTAGTCCTGGGCTGATTCCTCACCTTTCTCAAGATCATTGAGACCCCACGAAGTGATATCTTGCATAGGGCTTGAGATAGACTGTCATGTTTAGCTTCTTCCATTTTCTCATGATTGCTCCAACAGTGGACCTTTTTTCACCAAGCTGCTTGGCAATTTTGTCCGTAGCCCTTTCCAGCCGTGTGGATCTACAGAAGAACTGTGTGAAGGAGTGGGCCAAAATCCTTCCTGCAGTGTGTGCAAACCTGGTGAACAACTACAGGAAACGTTTGACCTCTGTAATTGCAAATAAATGCTACTGTACCAAATATTAACATTGGTTTTCTCAGGTGTTCAAATACTTATTTGCAGCTGTATCACACAAATAAATCGTTTAAAAAAATCATATATTGTGATTTATGGATTTTTCTTTTTAGATTAATTCGCTCACAGTGGACATACACCTGCGCCGAAAACTTCAGACCCCTCAGTGATTTCCAAGTGGGAGAACTTGCAATATAACAGGGTGTTCAAATACTTAATTTCTTCACTGTATGTCATGATTTATATCATCCATCCATTTTCGGAGACGCTTATCCTCACAAGAGTCATAGGAGCACTGGAAACTATACCAGCGATCACTGGGCAGGAGTCAGGGTACACACTGAACTGGTTGCCAGCCAATCACAGGGCATATAG
The DNA here is from genome assembly GCF_019802595.1 of Syngnathoides biaculeatus. Classification (NCBI taxonomy): domain Eukaryota; kingdom Metazoa; phylum Chordata; class Actinopteri; order Syngnathiformes; family Syngnathidae; genus Syngnathoides; species Syngnathoides biaculeatus. Next base: position 25,322,296 of record NC_084651.1, read on the forward strand.
AGAAAGTCAACAGCCACACTCACAATAACACTGAGGGACAATTATAATGTGGAGAACATTCAAACTTGGGTTGGGATTTGAACACTGGTCTTCAGAACCAAGAGGCAGATGCTCTAGCCAGTGTTATACCGTGGAAATATACCATTAAATTCAAATAGATTTTAGTTATAGAGAAGTAGAGTCCTTTTGTCTTCTTACTTTGTTTATACGTTTTAAAGCTGATGACAGACAGATTCAATCGAATTTCTGTCAAGAGTTGCAGAGACAAGAAAATGGCTCAAATGGCAACTAAGATAACTTTGTGGCATCATTTCAATGTCACAACAGTGTACCACTGATCACTCTTCACGGGAAAAGCCCTTTTTTAGGTACCTAGCCATTGATGCATGTCAGATTCATTCTTTATGAAAAACATGATATTCATAAAACTAAAATAGTATGTCATTAGTGAAATGCTCTGAGCGTATGCAGTCAGTGGTTTACATCTTGACACTTTTAAAATGGTACTATATAACCATATAAATGTTCTTATGGTAAAATTAAAAATGAAATCAATCAACACCAAAACAGCTTTATCAATGAAACATGTATAAGTAATGTGCGGTATATTAAGTCGTCATCTAGATGCTCAAAGTGATACAGGGAACATACACTCATCAGAGTGCCCCCCAAGTCAAATGTCCAGGATTTAAACTGGTCTGGTTCGGAAGCAATCATCCTTTCTGGCTAACTACTAGGTAGTTGTCCAGTGCCACTTCTTTGTGGAAGCAGGAACACAAGGAGCACTGCTTTTCCATACAAATTGACCTAAAGCAGGCTACAACCTCAACTGTCAGAAACAGACTCGATGAAAATCGGGGCTTGTTCTCACGGTTTGGCAATGTGAAGCATCTGCCAGAGAAAACAGGAATAGGCAGGTGTTGTCCAATACACTTTACAGAAAAAACTTCATAAGAGCATGTTTTAACTGAGCGCATCTGACAGACATGAGAGAGTCTGGATACTCTGTAGAGAACTTTATGCTGCAATATACAGTGCCGTGAAAGAGTACTTGCCCCCTCATGATTTCAGTTTTCTTCTGTTCTATCACACACAAAGGATTCAAATCCATCCATCCATCTTCTTCGCCACTTATCCTCACAAGGGTCGCGGGGAGTGCTGGAGCCTATCCCAGCTGTCAATGGGAAGGAGACACCCTGAACTGGTTGCCAGGCAATCGCAGAGCACTTTGAGACAAACAGCCACACTCACAATCACACCTATGGGCAATTTAGAGTGTCCAATTAATGTTGCATGTTTTTGGAATGTGGGAGGAAAACGGAGTGCCCGGAGGAAACCCACGCAGGCACAGGGAGAACATGGAGAACTCCACACAGGTGGGTCCGGGATTGAACCCAGGACCTCAAAACTGTGAGGCCAACGCTTTACCAGCTGACCCACCATGCCGCCGGGTTTCAAATCATCAAACTCATTTTAATACTACTCAGAGCCAACTCAAGGAAATGGAAAATGCAGTTTTCAAATGACAATTCAATTTAATGCACCCAAAAAAAAAAAAAAAAAATCCAAGCCTTTCTGACCCAGTTTGAAAAGGTAATTGCCCCCCGAACCTAATAATGGCTTGTGCCACCCTTGGCAGCAATAACTGAATAATTAATTGGTGATGATTCTTTCACATTGCTCTGAGGAAATTGTATCACACTCTTCTTTGCAGAATTGTTTCAACTCCGCCATATTGGAGGGCTTTATCGCATGAATTGTCTGTTTAAGGTCACACCACGGAATCTCAATTGGATTTAAATCCGGACTTTGACTTGGCCACTCCAAAACCTTAATATGTTTGCTGGTGTGTTTCTGATTGTTGTCCTGCTGCGTTTGAGGCCCCAAACTGATGGACGGACGTTCTCCTTAAGGATTTTATGATACACAGCAGAATTCGTTGTTCCATTAATCACAGTAAGTTGTCTTGGTCCTGAGGCAGCAAAGCAGCCCGAGAGCATCACACTGCAACCACCAAGCTTCAGTTTTTGAATAATGTTCTTAATAAACACTGACCTTAAGTTAAGCCAGGTAGGCCCGCAAGAATTTGTAATGTTGGTCGAGGTCCTTTTGTGACCTCCTGGATGAGTCGTCGCACTCTTGGATGAATTTTAGTTGGTCATCCAATCCTGGGAAGGTTTGCCACTGTTCCCAGTTTTCTCCATTTGTGGATAATGGCTCTGACAGTGGTTCACTGGAGCTCCAAAGCCCTGGAAATGGCTTTGTAACTATAGCTTTCCAGACTGACCAATCAATTTTTCTCATTTTTTCTCTCTTCTTGAATTTCTTTCGATCTCGAGCTCTTGTAGCTTACTTTATGTTTGCTGACAGATTCTATTTAAAGGATTTCTTGTTTCAACAAGTATGTTGGTAATCAGGTTTGGCTTGTGAAATTGAACTCCCCTTTACCGACTTTGTGGCTAGTCACAATGATTTTGTGAATTAACACAGGGGGGATTACTTTTTCCACAGAGGGTCAGAAAGGCTTAGATTTTTTTTGTGAAACTTAATAAATTGAATTGTCATTTGAAAACTGCATTTTGTATTTTCTTTGGTTGTCTGAGTGATATTAAAACTGGTTTGATTCTTTGAAACCTTTGTGTGTGATATATATGAAAAAAAACCCAGAAATCAGAAATCTTTTTCACAGCATTGTGTAATCGGATTTTCCATGGAGCATACTTTGATTATTTTGTTCTCAATAAAATATGCAGTGTAATGAAGTTCATGTAAAGGGTAAATAGACAGACACCTGGGTAAGCTGCATTGATCTTGACAGTGGATACACCAGGAGATAGTTGGGGTAGTATGGAATCAACGACTGGCTTATTACTAACCACAGGTACTACCAGCTCCTTCAATGACAAAACACAGAGAACAACAGAAGAATAAGATTAAATGAGGAAGAAATTTTGAATTGTTTGTTTAGCATTTTAGCTTGCACATGGATCCCAAGAAGCTTTTGCCATGCAAGATTCATGCTGATAAAAATATTAGCAATTAGCTTGAAAGGTATCCAACTGATACTGAGTTATCGAGCAAGAATGAGCAACTCAGCAGGTAAACCAAAGGGCAAATTATCTGCCTCTTGGATTGGTTCCTAAAAATGGACAAAGATTCCGTGGTATATTTCTAACTCATTAAAAATGACTGATGGTCATGTAATGCGCTGAATTAAAAAAAAATATTACTCATTGCCTCAATTTATGGAGTGAAGTGTCTGATTTTCATGCAAATAGAATTTGGCTACAATGCAGCAGCTGATATTACTCTTGCATATGCCAACTGTCTCAACAGAACCTACCTGATCTGGGGCAATGGTTGCTACCAACAGCAAAACACAAAAAGAAAAACCGTTAAATATAATGATATAAAGACAATTACTGACAACAACAAGAATTTTTTTTAACATCTAAGTTTGGCCATTGAGAGCCTACTGAATATACAGGACAGTTACAAGATCGTAATGCATAATAATTTATAGTAACAAAAACATTAAGTAGATACTCGATTGAAATGTGAAATATGACGGTCAGACAGTATTCTTATCACTGAAATATGGCATACTATCAATCATGACTAAATCGTCTTATCTCTTTTTTCCACGCATGCTGTCCATGCACCCCTTTGGTTGTTTTTTTGTTTTGTTTTGCATACGTACTATGTCTTTCCTTGCCAGTTTGAAAATGAACCTGTTTAACGTACACATCACCCATGGATAACAGTCCATTCAATTCACTTCAGTTCAGTTCAGTCCCTCCCCTTGCCTTCACAATACCCCCTGACGCTGGTTGCTCATTGGTAATTAACAAGAAATTCAGAATGAGTGACAGTTTGCTGCAGTTTTCCTTTGGCACAGCTGAGCTCAATTGAAAAACAAACTGTTTACTGTTGCGAATCACTTTCCCTGTCCATATAGTATATAATATTTATATAAACAATGTAATATTTTGTCCTCCTTGATTGACCTTGAACATTGTCAAATATCTGTCAAATTAACAAATGTCTGTGTAAATGTCTGATAGTTAAATGAGTCTTGTTGCACTGAAATCTAAACAATAAGCAAACAACACTCGACAAGAAGTTTTGATATAGAGATAATTCCACTGTAAATCAGTATTAGAGTGATAATATAATGTGTATGTGTAAACACGTGTTGTTTTGTTTATTTTGGCGGCGCGGTGAACAGATTGGTTAGAGCATCAGCCTCACAGTTCTGACAACTGGGGATCAAATCCCAGCCCCGCCTGTGTGGAGTTTCCATGTGCTCCTCGTGCCTGCGTGGGTTTTCTCCAGGCACTCCGGTTTCCTCCTACATCCCAAAAACATGCATTGATTGGACACTCTAAATTGCCTACAGGTGTGATCTTGAGTGCAAATGGCTGTTGGTTTCTATGTTCCCTGCTATTGGCTGGCAACCAGTTCAGGGTCTACCTTGGCTCCTGCCCGAAGATAGCTGGGATAGATTCAAGAACTCCTGCGACCCTTGCGGCTCAGATAAAAGATGGATTTTAAATTTCTCATTACTCTATTCAAATAAATCCCCCCTTTAACTACTACCTGCTGCTGCCACTTAAGCTTGCCTTCCAATGGCCAATCAACTCGCTTGTCGGTCTCATGTCCTCTCATTACTTTAAGGAGTCCATTAAGATTAAAGCTCGAAGAATGAATCATTTCAAAAACTGATTCAGTTCAGTACGTTCACTAAAAAGATTCTTTTGAATGATTTATTCGCGAAGAAACAACACTACAGCACCATAGCTAGATATATCGCATTGTGAGATGGTTGTTTGTGATTGGGAAAATCAATCGGACCCATTCCCTGCCAGCATACCGGCACAGCGTGAGTCAACAACAGTGGCCAATTCTAACACAAAAATACTTTGGAAACAGCAGTTTAAGTGACAAATGGAAATAATTTTTGGATAAGTTGTTCAGTCCCAACCGATCATTTTTTTCTGATAGCCGATCCGTTACTTCAGGTCCTTTTTACCAAGGTTCCACTGTATATTAAAAGGTAAAACTGTTGTGAGCATTATGTGGGCAATTTGAGTCAGATCTGAACTGTGATTCATCCATCCATTTTCAGAGTTGCTTATCCTCACTAAGATCGCAGGAGTGGTGGTGCCTATCTCAGGAGGCGGGGTACACTATGAACTGGTTGTCAGCCAATCGCAGGCCACAGAGAAACAGTCATACTCATAATAACACCTAAGGGCAATTTAGATGATCCAATAAATGCATGTTTTTGGGGATGGAGGAGGAAAAAACGGAGTGCCAGAAAAAATCCACACAGGCACGGAAAAAACATGCAAACTCCTCACAGGCAGGGCCGGGATTTGAACCCCAGTCCTCAGAACTGTGAAGCCAACACTCAATAAATACCACGGGTCTAAAACTGGATTCCAGATTTTGCCTGCCACATCATTCTTTATTGCCCAAGAAAGGAAATCATGTGTCTGCTTCATGTGTCTTGCAGAAATCTCAAAATTGCAAATTATCTTCACCTGTGATAACAGTGAAAGAAATTCTATGATTTAATAACAATTGAAAAACATTCTGCCAGGCTTCTAATTCCAAAACTAGTTAGCCATCAATTTTCTGTGTATATTTAATTTATGTGGTGAGTTCCTTTAAACAGAAATATCTCTTGTTCTTTGTTCTTGTTGCTATGTTGTTCCTTGTTCTTTGTTCTGAATATTGTCCCAGAGCGGCACCGACTGCCGGAGAAAAATTTCTTGTGTTTTTTTCACACTTGGCCAATAAAGCTGATTCTGATCATTCATTGATATGTCCTCACAGACATAATAGTCACCCGATGCAACAGAAGTCAAAACTATGGCAACGAGCATTTTCATTAGATTATAAAGTATCCATTCTTACAAGAAGTTTTAGTATCCAAGAAAATATGAGTGTGACTAAGACTCTCTCACTAAGTGCAAATTTTCCATACATTTGAGACCAAATAACAAAATCAGAATCTCACCTGGTATGATCTCTTCTGGTTTCCCAAAAGCCACCACTGTTTTTTCTGGTGTTGGTAAAGGGAGGGGTGTAAGAGGATCATTGGGTGTCTGGTCAACTGTAACTGGTTTATTGGCAGGTGGATTTGGGAGAACAGTGTAGCCCATCCCACCAGGGCAAATTTCTTTGAACATGGCTACACAGAAAAAGAACACAATACTTTAGGTTACGTAAGATTAAGATCTGCACATAACAGCAGTATTATTTCCTCAGAATTTTTTTTTTTAGAAATGAATAAAATGTGTTTTACAAGACAGATTACCTTGAAATTTAAGAGTGAAATGAAATCCCCATTGTATACACACCAGGCAATATGAGGGTTGTTTTTGTTTATTGTTTTTCGAGAATGATTCATTATATGCACACTTGACACCTTGTCACTGATGTCCCAAACAAATATTAAATGGATAAAATGTTCTATTTAAACAAAACTAGCACAGCATGCACCGGCAATCAGAGAATCAGTCTTCAAGAAAATTGTGTTAAAAGTCAAACGGACACTTCTTATTTATACATGCTGAAGCTGGATGAGCCATTGATTCAGGACTTTCAGATATCCAGTGAACTAAAAACAAACAAACTTAAATAAAAATACCTGGAAACTTTTTTGGAGTGATTGATCCAAAAATGATGCTTAGTCCAAGACTTCTTTCAAGGCTTTCACAGCAAATCTTATTTAAACTCCAGTAAAACAATAACTTAATTTGTATTAGTTTTATAAAAATAATAATTGTTATTATTTCACTGATGTGCATATATACATACATACAGTGAATAAAATAAGTATTTGAACACCCTGCTATATCACAAGTTCTGCAAATCACAAACATGGAGGGGTCTGAAATTTTTCATCAAAGGTGCATGTCCACTGTGAGAGAGATCATTTAAAAAGAAAAATCCAGAAATCACAATATATGATTTTTTTAACAATGTATTTGTGTGATACAGCTGCAAATGAGTATTTGAACACCTGAGAAAACCAATGTTAATATTTGGTAGAGTAACCTTTGTTTGCAATTACAGAGGTCAAATTTTTCCTGTCGTTGTTCACCAGGTTTGCAGACACTGCAGGAGGGATTTTGGCCCACTCTTCCACACAGACCTTCTCTAGATTAGAAAGGTTTCTGGGCTGTCGCTGAGAAACACAGAGTTACAGCTCCCTCCAAAGCTTTTCTATTAGGTTTAGGAACTCATCATTCATCTTCTTCCAAACACGATTATTAGAATTATGACCAAAAAGTTCAATTTTGGTCTCATCTGACCACAAAACCTTCTCCCATGACTCCTCTGTATCTGGGCCTTGACTTGTGCTTGTTTAAGCAGGGGAGCCTTCCGTGCCATGCATGATTTTAAACCATGACGTCTCAGTATCTTACCAACAGTTACCTTGGAAACGGTAGTCCCAGCTCTTTTCAGGTCAATGGCTAACGTGGGTCATGTAGTCCTGGGCTGATTCCTCACCTTCTAAGGATCATTGAGACGCCACAAGGTAATATCTTGCATGGGACTACACTCCGATTGAGTTTATGTTTAGCTTCTTCCATTTTCTCATGATCGCTCCAACAGTGAATCTTTTTTTTCACCAATTTCTCTGTAGCCCTTTCCAGCCGTGTGGAGTTGTACAATTTTGTCTCTGGTGTCTTCGGGCAGCTCTTTGGTCTTGGCCATGTTACAAATTTGAGTCTTACTGATTGTATGGGGTGGAAAGGTGTCTTTATGCAGCTAATGACCTCACACAGGTGCATCTGATTCAGGATAATACATGGAGTGGAGACAAATTTTAAAGGTGGACAAACAGGTCTTTGAGGGTCAGAATTTTAGCTGATAGACAGGTGTTCAAATACTTATTTGGCTGTATCAGACAAATAAATCGTTAACAAAAATCATACATTGTGATTTCTGGATTTTTCTTTTTAGATTATCTCTCTCACAATGGACATGCACCTACGATGAAAATTTCATACCCCTCTATGATTTCTAAGTGGGAGAACCTGCAATACAGCAGGGTGTTCAAATACTTATTTTCTTCATTGTACACAACCAAGGTAGGATCAATTATGATAAATTCTGATCTTTAGTGATAACATTGTTATCAGCTTTCCATATTCAGTGGATTTACTGGAGTTCATATGATGTTCTTGCACTCTTCAAGTTGGTGGTTGTAATGACTTCCTGTTGTTCAGGAATGAGGTATAATCTACAAGACTGCATTTCTAATATTTGACAAATAAGATAACAGTAGATGACCAAGTAAAGTTTATGCATAAATAGATGACTGGCTTTCCGACAAAAACAGAACACACAAATTATTTTGGATAAATAATCGTTAAATACAATTCAATATGTTTGAATGTGACACAGTTCCTTCTCATTGCAAGAACAAATCCCAAGTCATTTTATCTAGTATTCTGAAATGTGAAAGAAAAAATAGAGAAAAAGGGTCAGTGGCAAAAGTATAGAACTACTGTACAGTGAAAAAGGACGGCACACAAAAAAGCAACTACTAAGCCAAACTGTGAAACCCATGCAGACAGAGAATCAGAATTAAAAATAAATATGTAAATAAAAAGTGTGCTAGGGCTGTCAACTCTGTAAACAATCAGAGCAGCAGAATTTACAAAATGGATGGGTTGTCACTTGTTGGGGAAACAATTGCATGGTTGGCCATTTAAACTGGTTTTAGACATTATGTCTAGCCTGAGCTCAAAGGTCTGAAGAAAACGGTTTTTTTTTCTCTCAAGAAGGTACCATTTCCAACAAGGGGGGAAAAAACATGCAGCTTCTGAAAAAGGTATATTATATAGTTTATGTTTATAATCGACAGATGGAAAAGGTCTATGGATGTGATTTATTATTTATTATAAAGTGATTCCAGAGCTCAGTTTCAGGGTTTGAATTACTGTGCGTCTGCTAATGGGAACCAAGCTTCTACAGAGAGTGATCGCAGCCTTTGTTTGCTGAAATTAGCCTGTTATGAAGGGGATGATTCAATCACATAAAAATGTAGCATCGCTCACCCCGCTCAACTACTGTGAGGCCAATGCTGAGCATCGCTTTCGTTACAATGACCAAGAACAGTAGAACTGGTGGATGGGTATTTTTGTATTACTTATGTACATTATGAGAATTAGGACCACTCACACCAGAATCTATCAATAATCACAACAGCCCACTCACAAACATATTTTAGGAAATGGGCATCTTACAAAAGGCTAATTCAGTGATATACAGTGCCTTGTGAAAGTATTTGATCCTTGATCTTTTCAACCTTTCACCACATTTCAGGCTTCAAACATAAAGATATACAATTAGAATTTTTTGTCAGGAATCATTAATAAGTGGGGACACGATCGTGAAGTGGAACAAAATTTATTGGATATTTTATACTTTTTTAACCAAAAAAAAACAGAAAAGTGGGGTGTGCAATATTATTCGGCCCCTTTACTTTCAGTGCAGCAAACTCACTTCAGAAATGAGGAGGAATGAGGATCCTTGAACGATCCAATGTTGACTTATGATGATAAATACAATCCACCTGTGTGTAATCAAGTCTCTGTATGAATGCACCTGCTCTGTGATAGTTTCAGGGTTCTTTTTAATGTGGAGAGAGCATCATGAAGACCAAGGAACATACCAGGCAGGTCCGAATTACTGTTGTGGAGAAGTTTAAAGCCAGATTTGGATACAAAAAAGATTTCCCAAGTTCTAAACATCTCAAGGAGCACCATGCAAGTAATCATACAGAAATGGAATGCTAACCCTATCAGACGACTGCAAATCTACCAAGACCTGGCCGTCCCTCCAACCTTTCACCTCGAACAAGGAGAAGACTGATCAGAGATGCAGCCAAAGAGGCCCATGATCACTCTGGATGAACTGGAGAGATCTACAGCTGAGGTGGGAGTGTCTGTCCATAGGACAACAATCAGTCGTACACTGCATAAATCTGGCCTTTGCGGAACAGTGGCAAGAAGAAAGCCATTTCTCAAAGATATCCATAAAACATCTCATTTAAAGTTTAACACAAGCCACCTCAGAAACATGCTAAACATGTGGAAGAATGTGCACTAGTCAGATGAAACCAAAATCCAACTTTTTGGCCACAATGAAAAACGATTTGTTTGGTATAAAAGCAAAACAGCTCCTCACCCTGAACACACTATCCCCGCTGTCAAACATGGCGGTGGCAGCCTCATGGTTTGGGCCTGCTTTTCTTCAGCAGGGACAGAGAAAATGGTTCAAATTGATGGGAAGATGAATGGTGCCAAATACAGGACCATTCTGGAAGAAAACCTGTTGGAGTCTGCAAAAGACCCGAGACTGGGACGGATATTTATCTTACAACAGGACAATGATCCAAAACATAAAGCCAAATCTACAATGGAATGGTTCACAAATAAACGTATCCAGGTGTTAGAATGGCCAAGTCAAAGTCCAGACATGAATCCAATCGAGAATCTGTGGGCAGAACTGAAGACTGCTGTTCACAGACGCTCTCCATCCAACCTCACTGAGCTCGAGCTGTTTTGCAAGGAAGAATGGGCAAGAATTTCAGTTTCCCAATGTGGAAAACTAATAGAGACATACCCCAAGCGACTTGCAGCTGTAATTGCAGCAAAAGGTGGCGCTACAAAGTATTAATGCAAGGGGGACAAATGATACTGCACGCGCCACTTTTCAGGTTTTTATTGGTTAAAAAAGTCTAAAATATCCAATAAATTTCGTTCTACTTCACAATTGTGTCCCACTTGTTGTAGATTCTTGACAAAAAAAATGTAATTTTATATCTTTATGTTTGAAGCCTGAAATGTGGCAAAATGTTGAAAAGTTCGAGGGGGCCGAATACTTTCACACGGCACTCTAATTTTATATGTGGTGGTTGATGGGTGGGAGATATCTAACTCTTGAATTATGACACAAGAAATTAGTGAGTCAATTCTCTATAATAAGTCTGCGTTAATTTAGAACAGATATGGTATAAACCTGATAATGAGTGGTGGCCTAACTCTTTTTTACGCAAGGGAGAAAACACACGTTTTTGGCCATGACGACGATCTAACCCAGATGGAGGCCTTACCTGTTCCTGGAGGGGGACATTTGTCACAATGAGGTCCCCAAGCTTTGCCCACACTGCAGCAGCAGAGCTGTTTGCTCAGCTGAGCAGACACTGGGTGCAAACACTGCCGCCCTGAGCTCACCAAACGGAAGCAAGCCCCCTTCTCCTCTTGGTTGGCAGGCATGTTGGCTGAGGAGGTGTGTAGGAGGTAGACAAAGAGGAGCAGAGCAGATGCGATGGAAGAGGTGCGCCAGAGTGTAGGAGACACACAAGGGGGAAGATATGACAAAGTAAAGAAATGAAGAAGTCCCCTTCACCAAAGCAAACTTGCCTCAAATGAGAAATATATGGATCAAACATGATATATACATTGTTGTAAAATACCAGACTGCAATAAGAAAAGCAAGTATTTATGGTAATTTGTCATTCCTCCACATCTGGTGACAAAACTCAGAGCTAAACACAAAACACATTCAAACAGAACAGAGCACAGATTAAACACTGTCGGAAACATGCATTACAGCCAAACACTGGTTGAGATGAAGGCATGCAGAAGGGTTTAGTTTGTGCTTTCCAAGTAAAACGCTGCAATTGAACATCCCCACATACCAATGACAGCTGGAATTGTTCTCACTGGAACAGACAAAATATATATTTTTTACAGGCTTACAGAAAAGGCTTTTAAGGTCCAGTATTTGATAGTTACATAATGGATAGATAGATATTTTATTCATCCATAAGTTATTCACTCAGTATTATATAAAACATTTGAAAATTAAATTAATTACACCTTTATCCAGCTCCTCACCTAAATGGGTTTTTCCTTGGTACATTCATCACGCATTTCTGGACTATTGTTGATGGTTTTACTATATCAAAATTACTGTTGTGAAAACATCTCCAACAAGTATTTTACGAGGGCAACATATGTCATAATGTCTTTCACTGTTCGGTTTTGCTGACGGTCCATGTGATTGAAAACCCCATGGACTCCTTAAATCCACAGATCTAAGTGTGTTGTTTGAAAAACTGTTGCATGTAAAGCTAATTAGAATCAATTAGGTATATCACATTAATTGGACACGCTAAATTGCCTCCAGGTGTGATTGTGAGTGCGACTGTTGTTTGTTTCCTTGTGCCCTGTCATTAGCTGGCAACCAGTTCAGGGTGTACCCTGCCTCCTGCCCGGTGACAACTGGGATCGGCTCGAGCACTCCTGTGACCCTTGTGAGGATAAGCAGCTAAGAAAATAGATGGATGGAGAGGTATATCATGGTGGCATGGTGGATGACTGGTTGGCACATCTTCCTCACAGTTCTGAAGACTTGGGTTCAAATTCAGTTTTGCTTGTGTCTAGTTTGCATGTTCTTGTGGGTTTTCTCCGGGTACTCTGATTTTTTCCCATATCCCAAAAACATGGAGGATAGTTTAGGTCATCCATCCATTTTCTGATCCACTTATCCTCGATAGAGTAGCAGGCATGCTGGAGCTTATCCCAGCTATCTTTGGGCAAGAGAGGGATGCACCCTGAATTGGTTGTCAGCCAATCACAGGCCACATATTGACAAAACAAATGTTTGCACTCACACCTATGGGCAATTTACAGGGCAACCTACCACACATGTTGTTGGAATGTAGGATGAAAATAAGGAAGAGGAAACGAGACTACCCACAGAAAACCCAAACAGACACGGGGAGAACATGGAAATTCCACACAGGCGGAGCCAGGATTTGAAGCTTAACCTTCGGAACGGTGACAGTAGGTTAACTGAAGACTTTAAACTGCCCGTAAATTTTAATTTGTTTGTATGTGCCCTACGATTAGGCTGGCGATCTTTTCAGGGTGTACCCTGCCTCTTACTACGAGTCAGCTTGGATAGGATCCAGCACACCTGCGACCCTAGTGAGGATAAGCAGTGTCCAAAATGGATGGATGTACAGACCCTTTCCAAAAAAATTTGATCTCATGGAAAAGTTTATTTATTTAAATATCTTTTCATCCATTTTCTGAGCTGCTCATCATCACGAAGTGCACGGGAGTACTGGAGTCCATCACAGCTATCATCAGGCAGGAGGCGGGGTACGCCCTGAACTGGTTGACAGCCAATCGCAAGGTACAGAGAGACAGACAACATTTGCACTCACAATTACACCTAAAGGCATTTTGGAGTCTCCTATTAATCCATGTTTTTGGGATGGGGGAGGAAACCGGAGTGCCCGGAGAAAACAAACAGGCACCAGGAGAACATGCAAACTCCACACAGATGGGGCTGGTCCTCAGAACTGTGAGGCTAATGCTCTAACCGGTTTCCACCGTGCCGTTGTCATACACTAATCATCTACTATACTCAATGCACCTGCACAGGTTTCCCCCCTTACATTCGCCAAGTTTGTCAGAAACATACGAGGAATGTGTCTCCGGTAATTGGAACTGCTGTTGTACGACATATATGATGACAACAGATGACAACTCGTCGTACAGGGACCGGACAGCCCTTATCAGGGGGTTCAGTACCCCATACTTTCGAAGGACCCCCACAGGACTCCCCAAGGGACACGGTCGAATGCCTTATCCACATCCACAAAACACATGTAGACTGGTTGGGCAAACTCCCATGCACTCGAGGATCCTGCCAAGGCTGTAGAGCTGGTCCACTCTTCCACAAACAGGACAAAAACTATATTGCATCTCCTGAATCTGAAATTCGACTTCCCTGCAGAGCCTCTTCTCGAGCACCCCCAAATAGACCTTACCAGGGAGGCTGAGGAGTGTGATGCCCCTGTAGTTGGAACACACTCTCCAGTTCCCCTTCTAAAAAAAGGGGGACCACAACCCCAGTATGCCAATCCAGAGGCTGTGTCCCTGATGTCCATAGGATGTTGCAGAGGCCGCAGAACATCCAGAGCCTTTAAGAACTCTGGGCAAATTTCATCCACCCCTGGGGCCTTGCCACCAAGGAACTTTTTACCAGCCTCAACCCCAGAGTCCACCAGAGCTTCCTCAAGGGAAGGTGTGTCACTGGAACTAAGGAGTTGTCAGAAGTATAGTATAGTATAGTATAGTATAGTATAGTATAGTATAGTATAGTATAGTATGTAAGTGGACAATAAATATACCCACACCTGCTTGGCACCTCTCACTGTGGGGAACTCCAGATTGGAACAGAATCCCAGCACTCTCAAGAGGACTGATACCAGAGCCCAAGCAGTGTGTAGGGGAGGGTCTAACTAGATCTGGTCGGAACTTCTCCACCTCACACACCAGCTCAGGGGTCTTCCCTGTCAGAGATGTGACATTCCATGTCCCTATCGCCAGTTTTTGTAGCCGGACTTGGATCGCCAAGGTCTCTGTCTTCGGCTACCGCCGAGCGCACAATGCAACTGACCCCTATGGCCCCTCTCATATATATATATATTATATATATATATATATATATATATATATATATATATATATATATAATATATATATATATATATATATATATATATATATATATATGAGATACCAATAAAGCTGAAAACGGGAACTCATAAAACCATTTTCCAGAAAATATGGCTAGGATAACATTACCCATATCCAAAATATAATAAGGCAAACCACAGGGATTGACCACTTCAAACTTGCCAAACTAGTATTTTAGTTTGTATCTTTGAAAGAACAACTTGCTTGCAATAGAATTTGTGCACCATGAAAAGTATGTTCCTTTGTCAACCAGTTGCTATATTTAACACTTTTTAAATGGAATTTGGATCAGATGTTGTCTCCTTTCCATAAAAAAAGAAAATTGGATGTACAGTACTGCTCCAAATAGCCTAGTTTATCTATTCGTGGAGAATATTGTTGCTTAAACATTTCTTCTTTCAATCATGTGCTGCTGTGGGACTTTTAGTAAAATAAATATACATCTATATATTGGTGATTAGGTGCAGAATTTTTCAAGTTTTGAACTAATGCACTGTTGTAACTGAGACAACAAGACGGCAATATGTCTCAATGTCTCAATCACTAAAAGTGCTTGGGCAGCATAAGGAGAGGATAATGTTCCTGCAGAAGTCTATTCAAAAAGATTTTCACAAGATGACTATAATTCGGCAAAAGCTGTTATTTGTGCTTGGCTTTAGTTGTCAATATTTGTGACACCACATCTTGCCAGCATTAGGCTGAGATAGGCTCCAAAATAAAAGAAACATGCAGGAGTAAAGCAATGGTCCATGATCACTGCACGTTTTCAGCCCACACTTATCACCTGCTATTAACCACAGCAAATTGCGTTGGCGTTCCACAAAAGCCTCGTAACCAAAGGCAGACCATGTACTGTACAGTCTGCTTTGGACTGCATGCTTGAGGAGGGATGAGATTATACAGTAAAAAGCATGCCATTACCCATGCACTATTGTAAATTCATATGGATTGCATCAAGCATGTTAAAAGCATTTTTCATTATCTTGTTTATGAGGATGTCAAAGTCTAAACTGTACATATTTCTCAGTTATTCAGTCAGAAAATCATATTATATTAATAAATCAATGTTTTTAAATGATGTTTCAAATCAAATCAATGTTAGATTTTATGTTAATGATAACGAAGAGCTAACAATATTTTACAGTACATAAAACCTATTTGTGGACTTTGAACTAAAACAAACGACATGAGTGATGTACTTCTAACACAAGAGCAAGACATTTACCAATGACAGAAATTCTATTATTCTCTTTGTCCATCCACCCATTTTTTTCCCTGCTTTAACGAGGTCAGGGCAGTACCTTTAGAAGGGAAGCCCAGACTTCCCTCTCCCCAGCCACATCAACCCGCTCTTCCGAGGGGGGATCCCAGGGGATTCCTGGGCCAGCCGGCGCACAGTGTGTGACTATGGGTGAGGGTAGGAAAATAAGTAAATCGGTAAATTCAGAGCTTCGTCTTTCGGCTGAGCTCCTTGTTCACCACAATGGACCAGTACAAAGGCTGCATCACTACAGACACTGCACCCGTCTGGCTGTCGATGTCCCATTCCATTCTTCCTTCACTCATTAACAAGACCCTGAGATCCTTTAAGTCCTTCACTTAAGGCAGGATGTTATCCCTGACCAGTGAGGGACATTCCACCCTTCTCTCCTGAGGACCATGGTCTCAAATTTGAAGGTGCTGATTCTCATCCCAGCTGGTTCACATTCAGGTGTGAACTGCTCCAGTGAGCGTTGGTGATCAGAGCAAGCCAACAGAATCACATAATCTGCAAAGAGAAGAGATGCAATGCTGGGGCCAACAATGTGGACCTGCGCCTGGAGGTTCTGTCCATAAAAGTTATGAACAAAATCGGTGACAAAGGGCAGTCTTGGTGGAGTCCAAATCTCACCGGAAACGAGTCAGACTTACTGCCGGCAATGAGGACCATACTCTGAGACCGTATTGTACAGGGATCAAACAGCCCGTATCAGGGGGGTGTGGTACCCCATATTTCCAAAGCTCCCCCAAAGGACTCCACGAGGGACACGGTCGAATGCTTAGCCAAGTCCACAAAACACGTAGACTAGTTGGGCAAACTAACATGTATTCTCGAGGATTCTGCTGAGGGTGTAGAAAGGTCCACTCTTCCATAGCCAGGACAAAAAACATCTTGCTTCTCCTGAATCTGAGATTCGACTTCCCTATGGAGCCTCTCCTCTAGCACCGTTGAATAGACCTTACCAGGGAGGCTGAGGAGTGTGATCCCCGGTAGTTGAAACACACCCTGCGCTCCCATCTTAAAGAGCAGGACCACCACCCCAGTCTGCCAATACAGAGGATGTATCCCTGATGTCCATAGGATGTTGCAGAGGCCCCCATCGAGAGCCTTTAAGAACTCTGGGCAAATCTCATCCACCCCTGGGGCCTTGCCACCAAGGAACTTTTTACCCGCCTCAACCCCAGAAACAGGAGAGTCCACCAGAGCTTCCTAAAGGGAAGGTGTGTCACTGGAACTAAGGAGTTGTCAGAAGTATAGTATAGTATACCACAGGCACAGACCATATAGCCAAGATCCCTGGCTTTCGTCCACCGCCCAGCTCAGACGCACTCAACCCTTATTGTCTCCTACCACTGATGGTGAGCCCATGGGAAGGGGGACCTACATTACCCCTTCGCACTGTGCCTGACTGGAGCGGAAGGGTGCAGGTCTGGCCACCAGGCGCTAGTCCTCGAGCCCCAGCTCCAGGCATCTTTCCAGAGGGGTCCCCAGTGACCCGCATCTGGGAGAGGGAAAACATGACAATATTTTTTCTCACAATAGGGGTCTTTGGGTCGGCACGGTGACTCAGATGAAAAGTGTTGGCCTCAGAGTTCTGAGAACTCGGGTTCAATCCCAGCCCCGCCTATGTGGAGTTTGCATGTTCTCTCCGTGCCTGCGTGGGTTTTCTCCAGGCACTCTGGTTTCCTCCCAAATCCCAAAAACATGCGACATTAATTGGAGACTCTAAATTGCCCCTAGGTGTAATTGTGAGTGCAGCTGTTTGTCTCGATTTGGCCTGCCATTGGGTGGCAACCAGTTCAGAGTGTACCCCACCTCCTGCCCGTTGACAGCTGGGATAAGCTGCAGCCCTCCCCGCAAACCTTGTGAGGATAAGCGGCTAAGAAAATGGATGGATGGATGGATGGATGGATGGATGGATGGAGTCTTTGGAGCCGTGCTTTATCTGGTCCCTCACCTTAGACGTGTTAGCTATGGGTGACCCTGCCAGGGGCATAAAGCCCCAAAGAACTTAGCTCCTAGGATCTTGAAACACACAAACCCCTCCACTATGATAAGGTGAAAACTCGGGGACGGGTTTATTTTTTGTTTTCATTATTATTATTTATGATTATAATTAATGTTTTTTTTAGATAGTTGCAGCATCAGCATTTGGGCCTTCTTTATGATGAATACATGAAAGTCTTGATACCAAGATGATATTGTTCATCTATTGAACCAGCTATCAATCTAGAATATGATCCTCAGTTTGTTCTCCTGAAGGAATACAGTTTTAATTGTCATGGTTATGGTGGTAGCTGGATTCCCCTGATTAGGCTTGTCTATGCACAGTCTGGAATTTGCTTATGTCCTCTGCAAAACAAACGTGAATAAGAGACGTCATATTTAGATTAGCAGTAATGCAGCATGGTTTATCCATGTTTTTTTTTAAGTTTAAACTGAATTATAAATCAGGAAGTAAAAGACACTTTGATCTTTAAATTACATTTAAGATGATGTGTAATTTTGTAGGCTCAATATTTTCTTCTTCTTCTTTCGGCTTGTCCCTTTCGGGGTCGCCACAGTGTGTCATCTCAGATGAACGCACATATATATATTTGGCACAATTTTTATGCCGGATGCCCTTCCTGACGCAACCCTTCTCAGGGAGTGGAGGCCCCAGTGGGATACGAACCCACAACCCCTGGTTTACCAAACCAGTGCTCTAACCACTGAGCTACAGGGCCTCGGCTCAATATTTTCAATACTAGTAATTTCAAACTCAGACCAGCTACACCTTATGCGTGTTATTAGGAGAAAGCACCACCCTTTTATGATGGAATCTTGATTGACCATAATCATTAAAGATCCATCCATCCATTTTCTTAACCGCTTATCCTCACAAGGGTCACGGGAAGTGCTGGAGCCTATCCCAGCTGTCAACGGGCAGGAGGCACGGTACGCCCTGAACTGTTTGCGAGCCAATCACAGGGCTCATCGCGACAACAGCCGCACTCACAATCACACTTAGGGGGAATTTTGTGACCAATTAATGTTGCATGTTTTTGGGATGTGGGAGGAAACCAGAGTGCCCGGAGGAAACCCACGCAGGCACGGGGAGAACATGCAAACTCCACACCTCAGAACTGTGAGGCCAATGCTTTTCCAGCTGAGCCACTGTGCTGCCATCATTTAACATTACCAGATTATTAATAATAATTGTGCCTGCACATGTCAAACTGAATAACCTAAAGTGATTCAATATTGGTTTGATGAAACTGCTGTAGTATTGTCAAAGTGCCTGATGTTTAGACATAAGTGTAGCCTCTATCTTTGTAAACAAAACTGGTTTGTCAACTGGTTCATCATTTTTATAATGAAAATTTTTCGACAAAATAAACTTGTAAATATTAAATATGACTTCTGCATTCTCAGGACTTTAGCAGCATTGCTGCTCCTGCTGAGGAAAATGAGATCATTTGGTGTGAATAGACATTCTCTTGACCTTCTACCCCTCTTTCATTGAAAGTATAAAAACACTTTCATTCATTTCCTGGTTTCAATCCGACCTACAAGATAGGTCACAACTCCTTTTCTTCACTTAAACCTGCTCTAAAATCATCAGACTTCTTGTTTGACCTTTGTGTGCTTTTTTTGACCAGCAATGAAAAAACATTGCTCACAGGATCTAACATGACCTTCCACACACGTTACATCCTATGTAGGAGTTGCATCCACCAAGAAGTATGGTGCACTATCCACACTGCAAGTTATAAAGGAGGAGGTCCACTTTTGTTCCCACAGCAATCCGAACACTGAGGATTGACCCCTCCACTGTCTCAACATCATTGTCCGGGCCCCTCAAAAGACTGAATGCACAAAGAATGAATGAGTGTAAAGTATTCCAATTTGTGTTTTAATGTTATGTTATGTTTTATGTCTTATGCTGGTTGATGTTTGAATGCCATAATGTTGCTTTTTATCCCTTTTTAATTGACCTGCGGGGACAAATAAAATAGGGTTAGGGATAGGGGCTTTGAAATTAAATTTAATCTAATTGCAAGGTAAATATCTCAAGAGCTACAGTGGTCCTATGTACTCCTGCTATAGTGCCTTTTTATGTTCTTTTTGCAAGCTTTCCCTCTGCTTGGATCGGTATTCTCTTGCTCAATCTGTAATGAATTCACTCTTATGAAATAGAAATCCTGACAAAAAGAAAGTTATGTAAACTTGTTGTTGAATGCAGTTACTTTGACCAAGGCTAAAGTCTCAATAATTAAATTAGTAACTTTCCACTAAATGTTTTGTTTCATTCCTTCAGTCTTCAAAAATAAATTCCATATATATATATATATAAAATGCAATTTAAACTACAAGGAGGAACGAGGCCAATTTGATTTATGTATTTATTTTGATTTTAAATAAATGGCCCCTATATTACATTATTGATTATAATGTCCATTGCAACCACCATATTATCGATACTGTATAATGCTGGATTAAGTTAAAAGAGTAATCAAACTGAAGATCATTCATAAAACCAATACTCTTGAGAGATCATGGTGATCATAATGAGTATAATAAATGAAAACAAGATTTCATTGAATAAATTACCACTGAGTAATCAATTAAATGGAAAAAAATACATTTGCATATTGTCACTGACAAATGAAGTCGCGTTGTAAGTTTTTTTTCTTACAGAAAAGCTGGTTTTGGTGTTGTTTTGGTCTAGAATAAAACATTTGTCGAGATAACGATGGACTGTTATTACAACTACTATTTATTTTCATTATATATTTCTTATTAATCTTGTGGCCAAAACAAGAATAATGAAACTACTGTACATAATAGACAATTATAACATAGTTTGTACTGCAATAGGAAACTGTTACACTTACATATGCATGTGGTGAGTATGGGGTCGGGGATGTAGCCAGATTTGCAGATGCATCTATAACTGCCCACAGTATTCAAACAATTTCCATTTGAACACACGCCCTCCAGTTGGCACTCATCAAAATCTGTGAATAAATAAGATCAATAAGCTCAAAAATTATAAACATTTTAAAGCCCAAATAATGGGAACTGATACAACATTGCTCATTTATGCAAGTACAGGGAGTCCCCGGTCTACGACTGAAATCCATTCCCAGAGTAGCGACTTAACTTGAATTTTGATTTAGTCGGATTTCACCGTTAAAGGCAAAATTTACAGTGACCCCTGGGATTGGCTCCAGCATTCCCGTAACCCTCGTGAGGATAAGCGGCTCAGAAATGGATGGGTGTTGTTACTTCATGTAAAAAAACTAAAATACATGAAAGTAAAAAATATATAAGATGCTTCACTTACTATTAGCAAAGGGAGACTGGGATGACAAAGGATTAAGGGAGGCTGCGCACAGCTCTTGCTAAGTAAGCAGGTGCAGATAGCTGTTGCTAGTTGTAAATTCCACCTTGGTGTCCTCTCCTTTCTGCTCTTTCAAAGTTAGGAAATGCACCTTGCCTTTTCCATTAATGAACATGAGGCTGATTTTAAGCCTACATTGATTCGGATCATCGATCCGTAACATAAGTAATCTTTCCATCTCGGCAATGATCGAAGAGCGTTGCTTGGTTTTTTTTTTTGTTTTTTTTTTCACAAAAAAAGTTGCTCCATGATTATTATATCCCTCATTGGGCTGAAATCCTTCACGTGCGTTAAAATATGGGCTTTGTCCTTAATAATAACCACGGTCATCCGACTGAAGCTCAAGTCTTTATGTGCACCATGTCCGTTGGTGTTAATCCTTTTTCTATTTTTTTTCTTTTTTTAATGATGGTAACCATCAGTTCCACGGTCAAAAATAAAAAAAAACTGTTTTCTTCTATTGGGCCATAATGTGTAAAAAGGTGGGGGAAAAGGGCAAATATCTCCCAATGCACAAACACAAATAGGCAGAAACACTATGTCGCTGGGGCCATAATGGCAACAACAGTTTTCATTTGAAGTGGTCCTTTGCAATTGAGTGTATACAATGCTGTTATTATTATATTATGTTATTTCTTTTTTTTTTTTTTGCATATCACAGACAAAAGTTACAAATCACCAAACCAACTTTAATATCACTCAGACAACCCAAAGAAATACAAAATGCAGTTTTGAGATAATTCAATTTATTAAGGCACAAAAAACTGGAAACCTTTCTGACCCTTTGTGAAAAAGTTTCCCCCTAAACGGGTTGTGCCAACCTTCGTACCAATAACTGAGATCAAGTGTTTGCGATAATTGGTGATGAGTCTTTCAATACACTGTGGATGAATTTTGGCCCACTCTTCTTTGCAGAATTGTTTCAACTCTCCCATATTGGAGGGCTTTCTGGGGTGAACTGTCCATTTAAGGTCACACCACAGCATCTCCATTGAATTTAGATCCGTAATTTGAGTTGGCCAGTCCAAAACATTTTTTTTAGCCATTCAGAGGTGGACTTGCTAGTGTGTTTCAGATTGTTGTCCTACTGCATGATCCAAGAGCACTTCAGTTTGAGGGCACGGACTGATGGCTGGATCTCCTTCAGGAATTTCTGGTACGCAGGAGAATTTATTGTTCCATCAATCACAGCAAGTTGTCCTGGTCATGAGGGAACAAAGCAGCCCCAGAGCACCACACTACCACCACCCTGCTTCACTGTTGTTATAATGTTCTGTGACATTTTTACACCCATTGTAACGGGCCGCACACCTCCCAAAATGTTACATTTTTGATTCGTAAATCCACAGGTTGTTTCTCCAATAGTCTTGAGGATCATCAAGATGGTTTTTTTGGGCAAATGTAAGATGAGCCTTTGTATCCTTTGCTGAGAGCAGGGGTTTCCGCCTGGGAACCCTCCCTTGGATGCCATTTTTGCCATTGTCTTCCTTATGGTAGCATCATGAACACTGACCTTAACTGAGGCCAACAAGGCCAGCAAGTCTTTAAATGTTGTTTGAGGGTTTTTTTGTGACTTCATGGATGAGTTGTTGTCACACTTGGAGTAATTTTAGTTGTCTGTCCAATCCTGGGAAGGTTTTTCACTGGTCACAGTTTTTCTCCATTTGGGGATAATGGCTCTGACAGTGGTTTGCTGGAGTCCCAAGCCTTGGAAATAGCTTTTCAATTTTTTCCAGAGTAATGGATTCCCATCACTTTTTTTTTTCATTTCTTCTTGAATTGATTTGGCTCATGGCATGATGCATTGGTTCTTGAGATCTTGTAGCTTATTTCATGTTTTTTTTTTCTGACATTCTTTTTGAGTTATTTCTTGATTCAACCTGTATGGTGGTAATCACATTGGTGTGTGGCTTGTGAAAACTAAAATCACCATTTGTAAAATCTTAGTACCAAAATTGGAGCCGCAGCGTTCACATGAAAGCTGTTTGGCTTAAATTAGCCTAGCTTAGACTGCTAACAACAAAACATGTCTGTTTTCCAATATTTACTGAGGAGGATAACACTACACGTCCTGCAAAACCTACGTATTGTATACAACGAGGATCGTGAGTACTAATAAGAAGTTGGACGACTGGAAACGTCAACTTAAACTTGCTTATCGGCCTAGTATTACTTAGCTTAGCTTGATAACAATGAGACGCGTTTGTGATCAATGCGTGGATGTTGAAGAAACATCGAACGTGAGTACATTCATAACTTGTACGACGAGGGACATGAAGATTTACAGGAAATTTAAGAAGTTTTATCTTAGTACAACTCAGTACCCAAATTGGTGCCGTATTGTTCGCATTGAAGTTGCTCGGCCTAAATTAGTCTAGCGCGCTAACAGCATTATCTACGTAGAGTATTCAATGAGGACCTAACATCAAACATGGACTCAACCTTCAACTACTAGACTGAGGGCCATTGTGGTTTGAATCCCTTCCATCCACATATCCTTTAAATCGCGATATCCTTCATATTTTCACACAGGTACTATGTGATTTATGTACCTTATGTGCTGTGTTTATGTGATTGTTTTCATTTGACCTTAACTTTAACATAGATTGGGAAGTATGTGAATTGTGTATGTGCTGATTTTGTTTATTTGATTGTGCCTTCTTTTTGACCATCTGGAGCCAGTTGGGCAGCACAATATTGTGCTACCTGTTGGCCGATCCCAAGCCCGGATAAATGCAGAGGGTTGCGTCAGGAAGGGCATCCGGTGTAAAACTGTGCCAAACATATATATGAGCGTTCATCATACAAATTCCATAACGGTTAGGTTGTTGCCCGGGGTTCCTACACCCACACCCGGAAATGTTAATATGCAAGGTGTAGGTAGAAATTCAGATAATGCAGGTCGAAGACAAAACAGAAGACGAAAGCGGCTTAGTCGGCAGAACAAGAAGAGAAATGCATAGACCCTACAGCTCTGTGTAGGGACTTTGAATGTTGGGACTATGACAGGAAAAGCACAAGAGTTAGTTTACATGAAAATAAGGAGAAAGGTTGATACATTGTGCATCTAAGAAAGCAAGTGGAAAGGGAGAAAGGCTAGAAGTTTAGGTGCAGGGTTAAATTATTTTACCACAGAGTAGATGGGAAGAGAAATGGAGTAGGGGTTATTTTAAAAGAAGAGCTGGCTAAGAATGTCTTGGAGGTCAAAAGAGTATCAGATCAAATGATGATGATGAAACCTGAAATTGAGGGTGTTATCTATAATGTGGTTAGCGGCTATGCCCCACAGGTAGGATGTGACCTCGAGTTGAAAGACAAATTCTGGAAGGAACTAGACAAAGTAGTCCTGAGCATTCCAGACAGTTTCAATGGACATGTTGGTGAAGGAAACAGGGGCAATGAAGAAGTGATGAGTAAGTACCGCAAACAGCAAAGGACCTTTGAGGGGCAGATGGTGGTGGACTTTGCAAAAAGGATGGAATTGGGAGTGGTGAAGACTTGTTTCCAGAAGAGACAGAAACATAGAGTGACCTAAAAGAGCGTAGGGTAGAAGCACACAGGTGGATTATATTTTGTGCAGATGATGTAATCTGAAGGAGGTTACCAACTATAAGGTTATGGTGGGGGAGAGTGTAGCTCGACAGCACAGCATGGTGGTGTGTAGGATGACTCTGGTAGAATGTAGGAAGATTAAGAAGACAAAGGTAGAGCAGAGAATCAGGTAGTGGAAGTTGAGAAAGGAAGAATGTTGTGTGGCCTTTCGGAAAGAGGTGAGACGGGCTCTCGATGGTCAGTAAGAGCACCCAGAATACTGGAATACTACTGCCAAGGTATTCAGAGAGGCAGGCAGGAGAGTACTTGGAGTGTCTTCTGGTAGGAAAGGGGAGAAGGAGACTTGGTGGTGGAACACCAAAATACAGGAAGTCATCCAAGGAAAGAGATTAGCAAAGAAGACACGGAGAGGACTGAGGAGAGGAGTAAGGAAAATATTGAGATGTGTTGTAGGACAAAGGTAGAGGTGGCGAAGGCTAAACAAATGGCATAAAACACGTACTCCGGGTTGAATACGAAAGAAGAAAAGGATCTCTACAGGTTGACCAGAGAGAGGGATACAGATTGGGAAGGATGTGCAGCAGGTAAAGGTGATTAAGGATAGAGATGGAAATATGTTGACTGGTGTCAGTAGTGTGCTAAGTAGATGGAAAGAGTGAATAATGAATGAAGAAAATGCGAGAGAAGGTAGAGAAGAAGAGGCAAGCGTGAATGACTGGGAAGTGGCAATGGTTACTAAGGGAGAAGGTAAAAAGGCACTGAACAGAATGAAAAATGGAAAGACAGTTGATCCCGATGCCATACCAGTGGAGGTATGGAAGCAATTTGGTGAGGTGGCTGTCAAGTTATTCACCAACTTATTCAATAGAATACTAGCGGGAGAGAAGATGCCAGAAGAATGGAGGAAAAGTGTGCTCGTCCCCATTTTTAAGAAGTAAGGCGAAGTTCAGAACTGTGGAAACTACGGAGGAATAAAGATGATGAGCCACACAATGAAGTTATGGGAAAGAGTAGTGGAGGCTAGAGTTAGGACCGAAGTAAGTATCTGCGAGCAATCGTATGGTTTCATGCCTAGAAAGAGTATAACAGATGCATTATTTGCCTTGAGGATGCTTGTGGAAAAGTACAGCGAAGGACAGAAGGAGCTACGTTGTATATTTGTAGACCGAGAGAAAGCCTATGACAGAGTAACATGAGAGGAACTGTGGTACTGCATGCGCAAGTCTGGTGTGGCGGAAAAATATGTTAGAATAGTACAGGACATACATGAGGGCAGCAGAACAGAGGTGAGATGTGCCGTTGGTGTGTCAGAAGAGTTTAAGGTGGAGTTGGGACTACATCAAGGATCCACGCTGAGCCCCTTCCTATTTGCTATAGTAATGGATAGGCTGACAGACGAGCTTAGGCTGGAATCCCCTCGGACCACGAAGTTCTCAGATGATATTGTGATCTGCAGTGAAAGCAGGGAGCAGGCGGAGGAACAATTAGAAAGATGGAGGTACGCACTGGAAACGAGAGGAATGAAGATTAACCAAAGTAAAACAGAATATGTGCGTGAATGAGAGGGGCAGAGGAGGAAGAGTGAAGCTCCAGGGAGAAGAGATGGCGAGGGTGGATGACTTCAAATACTTGGGGTCAACAATCCAAAGCAATGGTGAGTGTGGTAAGGAAGTGAAGAAATGCGTCCAAGCGGGAAGGAACAGTTGGCGGAAGGTGTCTGGTGTTCTATGTGACAGAAGAGTATCTGCTAGGATGAAGGGTAAAGTGTATAAATCAGTGGTGATTCCGGCCATGATGTACGGATTAGAGACTGTGGCTCTGAAGAAACAACAGGAAGCAGAACTGGAGGTAGCAGAAATGAAGACGCTGAGGTTCCCGCTTGGTGGGAACAGGTCGGATAGGATTGGAAATTAGCTCATTAGAGGGACACCCAAAGTTGGGACTTTTTGGAGACACCTAAGAAACATGAGGACACTGTGTATTAGAGAGGACGATGCACGAGATAGGCTTAGATGGAAAAAGATGAGACGCTGTGGCAACCCCTAACGAGACAAGCCGAAATAAATACAAGTGTGTGATCTGCAAAAAAAATAAATCGAGAAAGGGGCAAATAATTTTTCACGTCACTGTACATAAACAATGCATCCATCCATCCATCATCCGACCCTAACAATGGTCACTAGAGTGTTTGAGCCTATCGCAGCTTTTATCAGGCAGGATACCTGTACCCTGTATTTGTGGCCAGCCAACGGCAGGCCACATAAAAACAAACAACCAGTCACACCCACAATCACACCTACGGGAAACTTAGAGACTTCCATTAATGCAGGGGTGCTCAATGTGTCGATCGTGATCGGCAGTTTTGGTCGATCACGAGACGGCATCTTCCACCACCCCCCACCCCCCCAAAAGACATCAGCCGATGACATTTTTTTTTTTTTTTTATACATTTCGGCAGCATAAGGAACATTTTCTAACAAAGACCTGCTGCTCAGCCACACACTCTCCCACCTGTTCACCTTTACTGGCCCCCTCCACTCTTACAGGGGTACACTCATAATTACAAATGTTACAGTACTCACGCAGCCAATCAATGTGGTTTATAATGACAACGCCCACCATCGGTGGTTTGTTAGCAACACAGTCTGGGCAACGTAGAGCAAAGATGAGCTAGACATGCTGCTTATGTTTACTCTAGATAATAATGGCAAAAGTAAAAAAAGAAATGCTCTTGCTTTCAGATGCCATGAATGTTGGAGTATGTGAATAATTGAAGAAAAAGTGATGAAACTGGACGAGATGTTCTCTTTTCAAGTGAGAAAGGTCTGGTCTGACGCTAAAGTCAAAGTATAGGATGAGATGGTCTACGTTACAATTCCCCCATGGCACAGTCTGATCGAGGATGAAAGCACAGACAATGCAGTGCACAAGAAGCTGATTATGTATTTTAAATATAGGAAGCAACATAACATTAACCTTAAAATTGTTTGGGAGTATCATTCAGCTTTCAACATCCATTGCGAGAGATATTTTCCGAGCACTAATTCAGTTTTACACCAAGAAAAACAGATGGGGATATCATTATGGATTAAAAAAATTAATAAATGAAACAGAGTTGGAAGTGACCTTTCAAATTTATAGTTCATAATTGCCTTGGTTTGGTTGGCAATGTATTTTGTTGGTTTGTTGACATTTTCATTGTAAGTTTGGAAAAACAAATCAAATTGTTTTTAAAAATATTCCGATGGGAATGTAACTGCTGTAATCTGAATCTTTTAATGAGCCTTGTAACTTCAATGGATGACACAGTGCATACGTCTGATGTTGCTCACAGTGCAGGGAGCACTCACGGGCTTAGTGTGTTTGCTCAGAAATGTAAAAAATTACAATGTTGACGTCAGCCTATCATCCACCTCGTCGCTTGACTCAGGTTCGCATTCTAGCAAGGTGCCCTCCTATTTACGGTCTCTCCTTTGCTTTCTCTTACATCCCCCCCGAGAGACTGGCTGCTTGAAAAGTAGATCTTGGGGTAAAAAAGTCTGGGCACCTGTGCATTACTGCATGTTTTTGAGATGTGCGAAGAAATTGGAGTGCCTGGAAAAAACCCACGCAGGCACGGGGAGAACATGCAAACTCCACACAGGAGGATGCTGGGAATTGAAGCCCAGGCCTCGGAAGTGTGAGACAAAAGCTCTAACCAGTCGCCCACCGGGCCACCTGTTGAACCCCATGGATAAAATGGGAATGAGTCAAATAAATGAGACAGTAGTGCAGTGAAAAACTATGTGCCATAGGTGTTTTTCTTTTTTAAAATAATTACTTCATCAATTTTGACTTAATCAAAGCCATGCATTAATGAGACCACAGAATAAATAATTCAAATAGATTAATGCAGAATGTTGCAAGTTTTTACCTTGGCAATGAGTGCTGTTGATTTTCTTGTAACCCTGAGGGCAGTCGATCAGAGGAATAACTGTTGAGTGAAAATAGAGAATTAAAATGGGGGAAATGCAAGTAATTTTATTCTTAAATGTGATAAATCATTAATAAAATCAATTAATAAGATACATTCACCATTGTTGGATTGTTGGATGAATGGATTATATGGATTTACAACTCACATTCACACTTACACACACTTTATAATTTCAAATGGTAATCTATACTTCTGTCTAACTCTCAGTTCATCCACAGGAGTCATTATGGATGGTACAGTATGTATTGGGAACCACAGCTAGGTGGTTCAGATTTACGGGTCCCAGATTTCCACACAGCAGGTTATGAGTGGGGTTGATTTCCTGTCATCCTTACTCTTTGGTGTCAAGGTCTATTTTATACAAATGAATTCCTATTGATCGCTTACGGCCATGCTACCCTGAGAACTTCATATCTGGGGAGCTAAGCAGGTTTGGCCCTGGTTAGTACTTGGATCGGATACCGACTGGGAATACCAGGTGCTTTAAGCTTCTCTCCCCAGCTAAATGCAATGGGGTTCCATCAGCAAGGGCATCTGGTGTAAAACTGGGCCAAACAAGTGTGCGTTCATGTAAGATGACACACTGTGGCAACCCCTAACGGGACAAGCTGAAAGAAGAATTCCTTTATTGATCATCAAGCCTTACACTGGTTTTAGTATTTATTGTTATTTGGTCCTTAAATCTGTTGTGGGAAAATGAAACTTGCTGCTTGGCAGCAACCAGCAGAGTCACTGCTGAATGCAGTGTAAAGAAGGACAACATGTGGTCGCTGTTTTGCAACAGTAATTTTACCCAGGGTACAATCCATATAGAGCTTGTGCATGTGACGTCGCCATTTTCATGGCGCCATATTGCCGGTCAAAAAGAGCTGCTTGACAGTTTTGGGGACATTGAACCAGAGCAGAATATTCACAATGCCCGAGACTTGTTGTGCTGTTGGTTGTTACAACAGATGAGAGAGATATTCAAAGAGATCACTTTGTGGAATACCAGCTGAAAAGACGAAAAGATTAATGGATTTCGCCAATTAAACGTGATGGATGGTGCCCAACCAAATACACACGACTGTGTAGCAATCACTTCACTTCAGGTAGGAATTATTCTTCTCAATCTCAAATTCCCAAGAAGTATTTATCATGCGAAATTGGCTCATTTGAGAACAATGCATTTAAAAAAGAAAAAAAACAACGATTGGGAGTCGTCTCCAACATACATGATGCGTGTTGCAGCCACACATTAATCTTCAGTAAACCTCTTCCCAACATACTTATTTTTTTTTAAATATGCATTATTTTCAAATGAGTCCAATGTGCATTGAAAAAAAGAAAATAAACCGTCGGTCACACATAGTTTTACCGAAGTTCAACATGTGGCCGCGACAAGCTTCGTGTACAGAGGAGCCAACCGTTTGTGTAAAACCTGGGGTCATTTATTTAAATATTGGTATTTTTATTGAAAAAAATCTGAGTGGCTCCATGACTATGTGCGATTTATTCTTGATTGAGAACAGATGCAGCAACGAAGTATTTGTATGCGTCCAGACTTTTCTATACTTTCAAACTCTTCTGTGTAAATCTCAACGACTTACTCACCAGATACATGTGTAGATCCAGTTGTCCAAGACAAGCGGAAGCAGTTTAATAGTCCAATTTCTTATCGGCAAAAACATCAACTTTGGCATTAAATATAGGTCCTCTATGCCAAGTGGCTCCCATTTTTCCACGTACCTTCGTTTATTATCACCTTCTAAATGTTTAACGGTATCGGACAAAACTCCGGGCAACGTGCTATAAAACGTATTTTTGCGTCGTCTCCAACTGACCTCGCATTGAAGAACGGTTTGCTTGACTGACACTTCCGGCCAGTGACATAATTTGATGATGTAGGTGCACAAGCTCTATAAATAGATTTACTAACAGATAATATATAAGATATTGCTTATTTGATAAATATAGGACAAATTCCAACCCAACAAAAACTAGCAATTCAAGTTCTTGTTGAACTATTCTTCCCACAATACATGATGTCCTTAGGGGGCGAAAGTGCCACGAGAAAGTCAAATTTTGTGCCAAAATTGAAGCATCCCTGCTATTGGTGACCAACCCTTGTTTACAGAATTAGTGTGTAGGATTGTTGTCATTCCAGTCCCAGGATAGCATAAAGGTTGACAATGAATTCTTTCAAGAAATTACAATCCCTCAGAGAAACCTCTTACACAAACACTACATCAGAGGAACCCATAAAAATATCACACTGGTTAACAGATCTCTGGATTCATTTAAATGTATTTCCTTGAAATATTTGTAGACCATGAATTCAACCGAAGTGGAAAACGTTTTGGGTAGTAGACACAAACAAGATAACTGAGATCAGGTCAAACACCCATGGGTCATTATGGCACAATACAATTTCATATAAATCAAAGCATTTAAAAAAAAAAATGAATCAAATATATGTGTCATCTTTTTAAACATAAATAGAGAGAAGCACAAACTGCAACTTATTGTAGAGCACCGTTACTAATTATGATTGACAAAACTAATGAAAAATTAGATATTTGAAAGCTAATCCACTAATAGGGAATCATTGTCTGAGGAAAAAGTGTGTCACAACACGATGTCAAATGTTTTTAAGATGCAAAAGCAAAAGATACAATACATGCAGAGCAAGCAAGAAAGACTTATCCTGACAAATTGACCTTCAATATTTAATTTCAACACCTAAACACTAAGGAGCACCAGGTCTGTGACACTTTTAATTAAGATAAAAATAAACTACAGATCCATTTATGCTTTTCCTTTCAATATCAGCTCCAACTTTTTTAATTTTTTTTTTGTCATGGGCAACTTAGTTCAACAATCACAAAATAATAAAAAAAAATATATATATAAATAGCTATTCAACTTGAGAGTGCACAACTCAAACAGTTTAAAAGCACAACCTGAACTTACTTGCACTGACCCCTAACATCTGTGTTGGATAGGCTATTCACAGTATATATAGTATTAGGTGTTACTAACATTATGGGTGGCCTTTACACTTTTAAATGAATCACTGATTGAAATCATGTTCGAAGAAAGGCTCAAGAGGTGACACTGGTTTGTTTACCGGAAAAAATAAAATAATGCACATTTTTTTCCAAAAATATTTTTAAAAAAATCAATAGAGCATATTATATTTAGGTATGGATGAAAAAGAAAACATACAATCACATTGTATAGTCGTATACAGGTACATAAAGTGGTAAAAAAGTTATACATATACATTTTGATATAATATTCGATGTCTTATGTTACACATTTATTTATATTACAGGAATGTGCTTCACCAATCTGAACTCTGACCTTCTGGGGGGGAAGTTTCCATTTTACGATCGTTCGCATAGCATATTTGTTGCTACTGAACCAAACATCAGAAATGACTCCCATTAATGTGTTTTAACATAAACAAAGACAAAAACTGATGACTACAATGGCTAGTTGTGTAGCCGCTTTTAAAAGAAATATGTCATGACTTCTGCCAAACCTGACGGGGCCAAACTGGAAGCAAATCAACATGACCTGAAAGTGCGGAGTACGACCGTACGATCATTTAAAAAAAAACCGATAGCACACACGATTGAAATGCTTGCTTTTTTTAAGTCCCTATTACACTCATTTCTACGTAGTTTGAGCTTTCGTTTTGATCGCGACCTGACGGTATGAAGAGCTACTACAGATTGTAGCGGAACGGGGGCAAGAGACTCCACTATTAGCACGGTGGACCGTCCCTTCAAAGCACTGACAATAATGAGAAATAATGTGAACCAAGACTCTTTGGATTAAAAAAAAAAATTCCCTCACAAACACCATGGATGGCACAGAGTGACATGCTGTGGGAGCAGGATGGGATCACTGTTCATGAATGCTGGAAGCAATATAACTGGACCAATTCATCAATGATGAGTTTGACAGTGTTGCACCAAAGGTAGCTACAGTGAAAAAAATAAGTATTTAAACACCCTGCTATATTGCAACTTCTCCTGCTTAGAAATCATGGAGGGGTCTGAAATTTTCATCATAGGTGCATGTCCACTATGTGAGACATAATCTAAAAAGAAAAATTCAGAAATCACAATGTATGTTTTTTTTTATGATTTATTTGTGTGATACACCTGCAAAAAAAAAAATTGAACACCTGAGAAAACTAATATTTGGTACAGTAGCCTTTGTTTGCAATTACAGAGGTCAAACATTCACCAGGTTTGCCCACACTGCAGAGGGATTTTGGCCCACTCCTCCACACAGAGCTTCTCTAGATCAGACAGGTTTCTGGGGTGTTGCTGAGAAACACGGCATTTCAACTCCCTCCAAATATTTTCTATTGGTTTTAAGCCTGGAGACTGGCTAGGCCACGCCAGAACCTTGATATTCTTCTTACGGAGCCACTCCTTGGTTTTCCTGGCTGTGTGCTTCGGGTCATTGTCATGTTGAAAGACCTAGCCACGACCCATCTTCAATGCTCTGACTGAGGGAAAGAGGTTGTTCCCCAAAATCTCACAATACATGGCCGCAGTCATCCTCTCCTTAATACAGTGCAGTCATCCTGTCCCATGTGTAGAAAAACACCCCCAAAGCATGAGGCTACCACCCCCTTGCTTCACAGTAGGGCTGATGTTCTTGGGATGGAACTCATCATTCATCTTCTTCCAAACACAGTTGGTGGAATTCTGACCAAAAAGTTCCATTTTGGTCTCATTTGACCACAAAACTTTCTCCCATGACTCCTCTGTATCATCCAAATTGTCATTGGCAAACTCAAGATGGGCCTTGACATGTGCTGGTTTAAGCGGGGCACCCTTCCGTGCCATGCATGATTTCAAACCATGACGTCTTAGTTTCTTACCAACAGTCACCTTGGAAACGGTGGTCCCAGCTCTTTTCAGGTCATTGACCAAGTCCTGTTGTGTAGTCCTCGGCTGATTCCTCACCTTTCTAAGGATCATTGAGACCCCACGAGGACTTGCATGGTGCTCCACTCCGATTGAGATTGACTGTCATGTTTAGCTTCTTCCATTTTATAATGATTGCTCCAACAGTGGACATTTTTTCACCAAGCTACTTGGCGATTTCTCCGTAGCCCATTCCAGCCGTGTGGAGTTGTACAATTTTGTCTCATTGGTCTTGCCCATGTTAAAAGTTTGAGTCTTCTTGATTGTATGGGGTGGACAGATGTCTTTATGCAGCAAATGACCTCACACAGCTGCATCTGATTCAGGATAATACATGGAGTGGAGGCAGACTTTTAAAGGTGGACTAACAGGTCTTTGAGGGTCAGAATTCTAGCTGATAGGTGTTCAAATACTTATTTGCAGCTGTATCTCACAAATAAATCATTAAAAAAATAATACATTGTGATTTCTGGATTTTTCTTTTAAGATTACCTCTCTCACAGAAAACATCCACCTTTAAACATAATATATGTGCATGAATGTGAGGGGCGGAGGAGGAAGACTGAAGCTCCAGGGAGAAGAGATAGCGAGGGTGGATGACTTCAAATAATTGGGGTCAACAGAGAGCAATGGAGAGTGTGGTAAAGAAGTGAAGAAACAGGTCAAAGCGGGATGGAACAGTTGGCGGAAGGTGTCTGGTGTTCTATGCGATAGAAGAGTCTCCGCTAGGATGAAGAGCAAAGTTTATAAAACAGTGGTGAGGCCGGCCATGATGTACGGATTAGAGACGGTGGCACTGAAGAAACAACAAGAAGCAGAACTGGAGGTAGCAGAAATGAAGATGCTGAGGTTCTACTTTGAGTGAACAGGTTGGATAGGAATAGAAACGAGCTGATTAGAGGGACAGCAAAAGTTGGATGTTTTGGAGACAAGGTTCGAGAGAGCAGACTTAGATGGTTAGGACATGTTCAGAGATGAGAAAGTGAGTATATTGGTAGAAGGGTGCTGAGGATGGAGCAGCCAGGCAAAAGAGCGAGAGGAAGACCAAAGAAAAGGTTTATGGATGTTGTGAGGAAGGACATGAGGACAGTGGGTGTTAGAGAAGAAGATGCATGAAATAGGCTTAGATGGAAAAACATGACATGCTGTGGCGACCCATAACAGGACAAGCCGAAAGGAAAAGAAGAAGAAGAAGACAGTGTTCATGCACCTATGATGAAAATTTCAGACCCCTCCATGATTTCTAAGTGGGAAAACTTGCAATATAGCAGGGTGGTCAAATATTTATTTTCTTCACTATACGATGGATATTTTTCAGATTGGAGATGAATCTGGTGTTTCTTTTGAAGTCTTGGCCAAGAATGTGTAATGTAGTGGATAAACTGCACTATGCACAAACGTTTTATGCACAAATGTGTAATGCATTTTTTTTTTAGTTAAACAGTGTTAAATAGTCTATTTATTTAAGACTGTAATATGTGTTATCAACATTATTAATAAAATGTTATGCCATCGTTGAACATTTATTTTAGTTGGTTGATGGATTCTGCAGGGACCAGGACACAAGCGTGTCCTTTGGCCTGTTCCAAGATTAAGTTACCACTAGCTTATCCACAATGATTATTGTTAATGATTGTTGTACGGACATTTTTTTGAAAAACAATAAAAGTACAAACCTAAAAAAATATAAATAAAGATCATTCCTAATATTTTGAGCATATGGGAAGCAGCAAATTGGTGGTGCGCATTGTACATTTGTAGAAGAGTTTTCCTGATTTTTTTAGGTCAACTTCGGGTTTGTGCATTATACCTCTAAATGCATTCTACTCGAGAAATTACGGTAAATGTTTGGCGAATACAATACATGATAGAATGTGTGGATTTTTTTTTACACGTTTACATATTGTCAATTTTCTACACATCATTGTCTGTACTTGGGATGTTGTATTCTGCCTTTTTTCAGACAGATACCACTGTTAGTATTTACTCCAATACTCACTGGTACTGAGTAATTTCTTTTTTTTTTTTCTTTCTCCTGTTCGGCTGTTATGTCAAGCAAAATTGAGAATCTCTATCCCTTTTATGCTGGAACAGCTTTACTGTGCTACAATTAATTTTTTAAGGTGCTGCTGTGGTTTCTTAATATTAAAATGGATGTTTACTAATAATAATCAGAATCTATCAGTCAAACAAAACGAGGTTTCTAGAGGGGGAGAAAAAAAGACAAAAGACAAAGCACTAATTGTAAACAGGATGTGAAAAATAAATCATTATATCGACAACAATGAAACATTAAATACGAGTGTTGCTAGGGGGTGTAGTACTACACTTAGGGGCAAGGTAGAGTGTCCAATTAATGCATGTTTTTGGGATGTGGGAGGAAACCGGAGTGGCCAGAGAAAACCCATACAGGCACGGAGAGAACATGCAAACTCCACACAGGGAGAGCCGGGATTGAACTGTGGTCCTCAGAACTGTGAGGCCAAAGCTTTACAGCCCCGTGCCGCCCTAACTAAAGTCAATTAACTGTAAACGAAGACATTCCTTTCATTCTGACAACTGGTGAGGTGGATCTGAGATGGAACGGCCACTTTTATTGCCTTGAGCATTGGTGGTTCATATTGACAACATTCATGCGTACCTTATTCTTTGAAATAAAGCTGGTATCGGCTCTGGTATTGGTACTTGCCCATCCAACATTTTGTGTACTCAGTTGTAAGCCTAATTCTAAAATTGATTTTTAAAAATTAATCACAGCACTTACATTGTTTGTTTGGACATTTGTGGCATTTGTGGAAACCCCATGATGTCCCAATGGTTCCACAGCACTGTTCCTGTTTGGTCAGACCCGGCAGAGCTTTCCCACACTGAAACATAAGGAATAGTCAGTTCATACTATTAAATCATATACAGATCATTAACATAAACCATGCCATAAACAAGGTACAGGCAAATGGATTATCTAACAGTGAGCTACTTTTTCATTTGTTTCAAGGGCAGATATTTTGCAGACATGGAAACACCAAAGGCATGAAAAAGGTGACCAATACAAAGAAAAAGAGAAAAAGAAAAGGAGTGGCCTGGGGGATCCCCCGGTCCCACACAGAGATTGTTTTTTTATATTAACAAAAATTAAGGCGTTAAAAAAAAGCTTGTGGTTCCAATTTCCCGACCAGCCCTAAAAATTAACATCACATTTTTACACCATGTAATAAATCTGTCAGGGGTGTGGTTCTCCACGGCCACGTGCACAGCGAGCTAGCGCATCATGTGCTGCTCCAGAAGCACAGAAATAAGTCGCGTGTTTCACAGCAGCCGTGGCGGGCGGGGACTTGGCCTCATGTGCACTCCTGCTGGTTGGGAGCACCTGCACCTTGTTGCGCCCTGATTACATTGGATATTTAAGCCTTGTTTTTCATGCCACTTGTTGCCAGATCGTTGTCTGAATATGCATGTGTATTCATAAGTATCAGCTCACATAACTGCCTTGTCCCATGCCATAGTGTTACTGAGTCATATCAAGTCAAGTTACGTGAAGTTTTTTTTTTTGTGTGGTTTTTAACTGGAAAATATGATCCTTGAAGGCTGGAAATCACCGCTTGTAGGAATAATTGTGATCATAATTATCTTACATCTGCTTCCAATAAAGAAATGCTTTGCTCTGCTCTAGATAACGTGGCAGCCTCCTAGCAGAGATAGCAACAACAAAAACATCTCATCATCAGAACTGTTTGAACTGCTGCCTGAAATGATGACCACACATGTATTCAGGAATGTATTCAGCAATCTTCCACACATGCACACGCACATGAACAAACATGTACACTTTGTTTCCAACTGTTTTGCTTGCCGTCTCCTTTTTGTAACATCCATGTAAATAAGAGGCGTCTTAAAACTAAATAAATAGAGGTGCTGAGGAGAGGATAATCAGAGAGTGCAGTGGTGAATTGTACGAGAGTTTCTCTCCTCTCTCCTCGCGAGACTTGAATTGGTGTCTTTGCTTCCTTTTTTGTCCTGTTTAATGAATGTCTGATTGGTGAACCTGACATTTACTTGGTCCTTCGAGGCGGAACTCAAGATACCTGAGCTTTCCAGGGGCAGAGTTGACATCCAAGCAAAGATCGTGGCCACGGCACTTGAGACCCTTTTTGGGACTGGGCCTCGACTTTGCGCCTGGAGGCTGAGGGTTGACAAGAAGCCGTAGGAAGTAAAGGCATCTCTGGTGAGTAGGAAACTCCAACACTCATGAGGAATGAGTGAATGCGCGTCTGGGTGACTGCGGCAGAACCAAACCTCGAGAATACTAGTCCCTATCTAGTAGACTAATTTATAAAACCGAGAAAAGGGCAAGGTGTGTCCTGTATGTGAGCTCCGTAAAACGTGTGCATGTGTAAAAGTGTGAGTGGAGGTTCGCTACCTCATTTGAATAGGAAATTGAGTGACAACTGTTTGAGGATGCAGAGGTAAGAATTCTCCGCCACTTGTGGTAGAAGCTTGAGAATTACCTCAAACAGAACGTAATTGTCACCCTGTTCAGGGGGAAGTCAGTATAGTCACCCTCGGTGAACCACTGACTCCAACAGGGGAAAAACAAGAGCAAAATAGTTGATAAATAGTAAAATAGTTCAAACAGAACATCTGGAAAAAAAATAATAATGTGTAAGGACAAGAAGTTTGTATAAAGCCAATGACCTACTAAAATAAAACATCTAAATTTGTGGATAACACAATATGACTTTGCTGCCCAGCTCAACATACACACAAAAAATATATATAGTTAACCTGCAGGATAAAATAAGAGAAACACACACAACAAAAAAACAACAACAACAAAAAAAGGCTGGACTCAAGATGTTGTGAAAATGGCCATAAAGTTGATGTAACATAATTCGTCCAGGGAACGCAAGACTTGAGAAAATCTTACCACTTAAATGGTGTGGAAGTACAATAAATTTGTATGACAGCAAAGTACTTTCTCACAGCAGCAGGGAGTTCGAGGGTTAATATCGCGCACATCTGCTAGATTGAGAAAAAAAGCAAATTGTTCTGCCATTGGAAGAGTAAAATAAAATAATGAACCATTTAAAGAATATAGAATTGAAATGACTGCATGTTTTAAAGCAATCAGTGGCATTCCTGAAGATCACACTCCAGGGTGTGTGTATCAAGGGCAATTAAAAAATGCTCTTCATGCAAATTCAAATAATCCTACAAAACAATGGATTGAAAAACATTGGGTTGACAAACCGACTGGCAGCTTGTAACATAACGTTAACCAAGCACTACACGCAGAAAGAGTGCTACAAAATAAGAAAAAGAAAGTTGACACCTTTCTGACAGAGGAAGGAGAAATTTATGGAGCTTTATGCAAAACGTTTAATAATTGTGGCCGCAGATGAGAAAGAGAGTAACCATCTCCCCATCAAAACTGTCACAACTAATGCTCCCAAAATGCAACTTTTTAATTTGCCCCGTACGTTTGTTGGGAAGAGATGGCTTGCTGAAACTAGGACTGGGCTTAATTCCCTCTCTGACAGGAGAAATAGAAGTAAAAAGAAAAAAAGGAATTACTGGGAGGACAGTTAAATATCTTACAAAGTAGGAACCCAGCACTCTATTATTACATCTTAGATATTCCAAACAAACCTCCCACAAGATCAGGAGATTTCTTGCTGCAAACAGCTGAAGACATGATTGAACAACCACAAAATGACGTAGGAAGTGACTCATTGCACGTGACTATGTAGTATAAGATACTGTAAACCTTATAACAGCCCACACCAGACAAAATCATGATTATCTGTACTCAGATGGTATATCAGTCGTGGTGGCAGGAACAAGACTGACTGACAAACTAAATGCACTACACAAGGAATGGACACCACCACACACGTCATTACAACGGGAGTGGAAGAGTTTGGGACAATTTGTTTTGGTAGTACGAAATGTTCCTGATTGGACAGAAAAAGAACCAGATTTGGATTGGGACGACTGAACTGTACAGACAATATCTTATTTGACAGTCTTAAACAATCTGAGACCAGATGCTGCTGTATTCACGGTGGTATCACAATCTACACAGACAATACTGGAAAAATAGAGGAATAGCGACAACTCCAGGGAACACAGTGACACATGCAGAGCTACTACAAAATTTTCTCATAGCAGTTCAATTACCAAAAGAAATAGCCATATGTAAATGTGCAGCAAACACATCAAATACAGACAAAGAATCATTAGGAAATGGATTTACAGATAAAACAGCAAAAGAAGCAGCTACCAAAATTTTTATGGGATTAGCTGACCATGCAACAAATGAAGACATACTTTGACATGATGTGTTGAACAAAATGCAACAACAAAGCTTACCAGCAGAACTAAAAATGTGGAAAAAATTAGGTATTACATTACAAAATGGGAATTATGTCAGCACACATCCAAAAAAAAATTCTACCAAAAACATTTTTTAAGTGGGCAGGAATCTTGAGCCATGGGAAGTCTCAGGTCTCAACAGGGGGAATGGTAGCCCTGGTACAAAGGCATTACATGATCCATGGATTTAACTTGGATGCAAAAAACTTTTTTTTGTAGGGCATGTTTGATCTGTGTGTGACATAATCCATAAGGGAATATGCATCCAAAACCTGGTCAGTTTCCTCAAACTACACATCCATTCATCCCTCCATCCATTTTCTTAGCCGCTTATCCTCACAAGGGTCGCGGGGAGGGCTGGAGCCTATCCCGGCTGTCAACGGGCAGGAGGCAAGGTACACCCTGACCTGGTTGCCAGCCAATTGCAGGTCACATGGAGACAAACAGCCGCACTCACAATCACACGTAGGGGCAATTTGGACACAATGATAGATTTAGTCTAACTATACATACATTACAAGCACGTAAGGGTCTCATTCAATTCGAAACACTGTTTGGGAGACCATACAAATTACCAATATTTTCCAAACAATGAGAGATAGACGAATGATGAAGGAAAAAAAACACAAGTGGGTCCCTTTCAGGAGTTATTAAGAACCCCAAACAGCTTTAAAAAATTGCAAAAAGGGGTACTTGAGTTCATTTGTTGATTGTCGGAAAGTTTTTGTTTTTGAAACCATTGTTAACACATACAAAACTAATTTGTTTTTATTGCCCACTTGTACGATAGCTGTTCTCATTCCCACTGCCTAGGTCGCTGTAGTCTGATAACACATGGGAGTGAGACTGCTGTCATAATGGTGACTAAACAGTTAAATTTTTCTGTTGGGTATTGGATGAAAACGCTACCAGTTATTTTCAATTTTCTGTTAGAGTAGCACCTGTGGGAAGCACTCAAGGTCCCACCCCAAAAAAGTAAATAAAATAAAATAAAAATGAAACAAATTGGATAAATACATAAAAAACTGTCCAAAAGATTGTGTTGTTTGCACAGATCCAGAGAAAATACCAATGCTATTAATGGATAACGAATGAAAAAAAAAACTAAAAAGTTGGGGGATTCTGTGTATCCATTAGCTTCTTTTGAAAAACAAAAAAACATTGTTTTCTAAGGGCGTGTCACTAGGAAATTTCACATGCATCAATTTCATAGGATTAGAAACAAATTGGGAAATTTATCAGCATTGATGTGTGAAGCCATTTTTGTGCCACTGTCATGGTGGTGCGGCAGTAACTGTCTTTTTGATTTTTTTTTTAAGTCGGATGCCTTTTCTGACGCAACCCTTCAGCATTTATTCGGAGAGAGAGCTGGAGCCAATCCCAGCTAACTTCGGGCAGCGGCAGACTACACCCCGAACTGGTCACCAGCCAGTCGCAGTGCAGATGTCGACACCATCACTGAGCGGGAATCGATCCCACGCTGCCGTCACTCGAAATGTCCCTCTGAGGGAAACCCGAACTACAACATGGCCCGCAAGAGAAATTAGTTTGACATCCCTGTACTACACCATCAGAGAAAAAAAAAATTAACAAGTTACTATGCTTTAATAACTTTATTACTGCCATTTATCTATTCATCCTATGTCCGTTTATGAATTAAAATCTACTGTACATGCAGTTTTACCCGAACACCGGCATAGACTGAGCAAGAGCTGAATGACATGGACAAAATAGCAGAAAGAAACACGTGGATACACCTTACACGCTGTAAAAGGTCATCTCAGCTGAGTCACCGAAGGGGAAAGATGAGCAAAGTCCAGGATACGGTGGGTGCAGATTTATAGTATCTGAAAATACCTGAAGGCTGGTGAAGATTTAAAAGACACTTGACTCATTTTGGGGTGACTTGGTCGACATGACTTCAAAATGGCTAAATAATATGATAGCATGTTGGGCTGCAACATTGAAAGCCGTAATGATATTTTTGTTTATATGCTACTTTTGGACACCTGTAAAGCTGACAAAAATACATAAGAACAGAACCGAAAATTATACTCAGTCAACTATCCCTACCACACATAAGATAAAGAGGCACAACCTCATTTCAAATAACATTGGTAAACAACGATGCGGGAGTCAAGGAGGTATGAGAGGAGGACTCCATGTGTGCCTCCCAGTGAATCAGTTCAGCACTTTTTCAATTCCTTGGCAGAGTCTAATTGCTGGGGATTCCATCTATGGGCTTATGCTAAAGGAAACACTCATTTTCTTCTCACCATTTGCCAATTTACTGCTATCTTAAACGC
Organism: Syngnathoides biaculeatus; assembly: GCF_019802595.1. Classification (NCBI taxonomy): domain Eukaryota; kingdom Metazoa; phylum Chordata; class Actinopteri; order Syngnathiformes; family Syngnathidae; genus Syngnathoides; species Syngnathoides biaculeatus. The sequence continues at coordinate 25,364,665 of NC_084651.1, forward strand.
GAATGCCATACAAAACAGTGTGTATACTATGGAGGGAGTTGAAGTATTTTAACCGAAAAAGCGTGAGGAACATTTTATTTTATTTTATTTTATTTTTACAAATGGGAAACTGGTTGTTATTAATGTAGAATGCAGCTAGCAGGGTAAACTATAGTTGCATCACGTGCATGGGCCCTAGACCACTCCTACGCGTGATTCCATCAGAAATCCCAACACAATGTACCCTGGAGGTGATGACTAAAACAACTCCTAACACCACTTGTCAAAAATGGAATAGTGTTCATCCAACAACTTGGGCAGTAAATGATAAATTGATATTTTCTACTAATGTTGCATTGGCTAATTTCTCCTGTGTTAGCTTTACAGGGACAGGTGTTAAGGTGGGAATTCTGAACAAAACATGGTGTCATGATATCCATCTCCAAACTGCCCCACTGCTGATAAATGCAGCAGGAACGTGTGCACTGGTATCATTGCTCTTATCTGTGACTGTGTTTCCATCCAAAGCAGAGGACATACAATTCGCCGCATCCATCTTTGGACCTCCCCTTGGTTTCTCCCGAAGGCGAAGGGGAGATCTGACATCCATTGATGCAAATGGCATCCCAACGGCATACCAGATGAGTATAAATTGGTTAATGAGATTGCTGCCGGATGGGAATCCATCTTGTTATGGATAACTCTGAATAAAAACGTTAACAGAATGAACAACATACATTACAATGTACAGAAACTAGGTAATTATACGGAAGCAGGCTTTATTGCCATAAGGGAATAACCAGCTGCAACCTCACTCATGACGTTCCAGAACCGCGTAGCAGTCGACATGCTCCTGGCCGAGAAGGGTGGCGACTGCTCAATGTTCGGTGACCAGTGTTGTTTATACCAAATAACACAGCACCTGATGGGTCACGCACAAGGGCCAGTCAAGGCCTCCGCCCCCTGAACCACAAGATGAAGGAGCACTCTGGTGTAAACAGATCACCCAGGTCTGAGTGGTGAGGGGAAAAAAAAAAAAGTTTGGCAAATCTGGTGTTCTCTGTCCTAGTTTCTATCGCTGTTTGCAGCTATTCTTGCATTGTGTGGATGTTGTTGTATTCCCTGCATAAAGCCATCACTTACCCAACTTATAACCACTGCTATTGCCCCGACAAATTCAAAATTGGCAGAAATATATCCACTATTGGCACAACAGAATAATGACAGTGATATTGTTGACCACGATGATGACGTTATGACTTCTCTTCCAGACCTGCTCTCTGATCCAGAAGATTACAAGTAATTAGTGCTATATTTTCCTCCGAGTGTAAGTCGAAAAGGCGATCTATTAGATGATTTAAGGATTTGAGCAAATGTAGGATAAACAGGAGGATAATGTAGAAATAATTGTAAATAGTATTAAGTAACTGCTTCTGACTGCAATGAAGAAATGCTTTGCTCTGCTCCAATTCAGTTACTGCTCTGCTTGCAATGAAGAATGCTTTGCTCTGCCTGCAATGAAGAATGCTTTGCGCTGCCTGAAATGAAGAATTCTTTGCTCTGCTCTAGAAAATGTGGTAGCAAATGTAGGATAAACGGGGGGAAAATGTATGAATAATTGTGATCATAATTATCATACATCTGCTTCCAATAAAGAATTGCTTTGCTCTGCTCTAGATAAGGTTGCACCCTCCTAGCAGGAGATAACAAGAACAAAAACATCTAATCATCAGAACTGTTAGAACTGCTGCCTGTTAAAGAAATGATGACCACACATGCATTCAGCAATCTTCCACACATGCACACACACATGAACAAACATGTACACTTTGTTTCCAACTGTTTTGCTTGCCGTCTCCTTTTTGTAACATCCATGTAAATAAGAGGCATCTTAAAACTAAATAAATAGAGGTGCGGAGGAGAGGATAATCAGAGAGTGCAGTGGTGAATTGTACGAGACAGTTCCTCTCCTCTCTCCTCGCGAGACTTGAACTGGCGTCTTTGCTTCCATTTTTCTCCTGTTTAATGAATGTCTGATTGGTGAACCTGACACCGCTCTAATCAGATCACGTATTCTAATCAGTCAGGTCAAACCAACATTTCCACATGACAGAAATAATGGGTGCTAACTTACTGTAATTATTTTATTTTAATTGAATTACTTCATACATACACAGGCTGGTGACACCTTTAGAGCATGAGTCCACAGAACGCTGGGATGTTTACGTACAACTGTTAGTGCAAGCACTAGTTTTGGTAGGCTACATAACGTTTTGGTTCCTGCTTGTGAGCATTATCATATTAAAAGTATGTGAACATACCTCAACCAATCCTTGAATGAAACTGCCGAGTACCGGTGACCACAAACACATTTTGCCTCTTTTGTTCTGACAAAGAGACAGTCGCGATCTAGTAGTGTTTTCATTGCCATGGTAACGAGCGTATGCAGTCACATTTGTGTTGACAAGAAGAAGCCGAGTGATCGTAAAAGACAGGATGTGGTGGTTTTGTAAACAATAGTGTACTTTATTGCTTTGCTTTGTGGCATGATGGTGCAGCACTAAGGAACTCCATAGTGACGCAAAGCATACTGGGAGCAAGTAAATAGCATTTAAAGTGGATGTTTTGTGTCAATTATTTCATGAGTCATTCTTTTATGTGTTGTTTTATTTGGTAGTTATGCTATTTTGTTTACTGTGGTGTGATCATTTTAGTTTCAATGTGACACCGTAGTGTGTACAACATCGTCAGTAATGACCTGCCTACACATGCACTGTGTGGTGTAATGTAAGATTCTTCTGCTTACAGATGTGAAATGCAATTGTACCTCACTGTCTCATGAGCGTCATACTATGGTAGCTTACAAGCACACTAAAACACCCGGCCACCAGACATTCGTCTTCGCAACTTATTCCATTTCTGTGTAGCATAATAGCTAAATGCCGCTTCACCCTGTTTGCCTTGGACTCTGCAGTCCACTATTTGACCGGACTCTGTCAATCTCAGAGCTCTCCTGGGTTTGTATTCCGTCAGCATTTCTTTCATGTGTTCAGGACCTAAATCACTGTAGGAATAATTCTGAATATAACTATCATACATCTGCTTCCAATAAAGAAATGCTTTGCTCTGCTCTAGATAACGTGGCATCCGCCTAGTAGGTGATAACAAGAACAAAAACATCACCAGAACTGTTGGAACCAGGAACACCTGCTGCCTGTTAAAGAAATGATGACCACACGTGTACTCATCAATCTTCCCCACACATGCACACACACATGAACAAACAAGTACACTTTGTTTCCAACTATGTTTTGTTGCCGTCTCCTTTTTGTAACATCCATGTAAATAAGGGGTGTCTTAAAACTAAATGAATAGAGGTGCTGAGGAGAGGATAATCAGAGAGTGGAGTGGCGAATTGTACGAGACAGTTCCTCTCTTCTCTCCTCGCGAGCTGTCAAACTTGAACTCGTGTCTTTGGTTCCTTTTTTGTCCCGTTTTTAGTCTAATTGCTAAACCTGACATTTACTTGGTCCTTCGAGGCGTATCTCAAGATACCTGAAGTGTTGAATTATGTTCTCATATTGGAGGGGGGGGGGGGGGTTACGTGATTCACTAACACCAATAAGTTGTGAGGGTGCGTTTCTTTTCTGTTCTGTTGCATTACGGGATGTATGGTGATACCGGAAACACTGTCACTCTGTTCACTGTGTGTGTCTATGGCATAAATAAATATATCCATATATATATATACATATAAAGAAAGAGACGGCGTCAATATTTTCCCTCTAACTATGGAAGACTTCAACAGGTTACAGGTTATGGGCCCAGGCGCGACACAAGTGGAGGAAGATGGCAGAGATTAGTTTTCGACAGTGACCTAAGTCACCTAAGAATCAACGGCTTGAAGGACACGATTCTTTCTACCGAAGACCCGGATCCGGAGTTGAACGCAGACTGCTTTGTGGAGCTGATCCAGTTCTTCGACGACACTAGCCTGGCACTGGTTATGAGGGAGGCGGAAAACGATGGTAAAAAGGCTCTTTAAATATTACTGAGACATTACGCAAGTCAGGGCAAACCCAGAATTATTGCCCTACATACCGATCTAACTTCCCTAAAGAAAGAGTCTGAAGAAACTATAACAGACTATATTATTCGTGCTGAAAAGACTGTTACCTCGTTGAGAAGTGCAGGATGAGTGATGGACTGGTAATAGCCATGATACTGAAGAGTCTTCCAGAATCATACAAACCTTTTGCGATCCACACAACACAGTGATGAAGAATTAACATTCACACAGTTCAAAAGTAAGCTGCGAAGTTATGAGGAAACTGAAAATTTTGACACTAAACCTAAGATGGACAATGTAATGAAAGTGGAGGTGACCTGCTACAGATGTGGAAACCGTGGCCACATATCCAGAGACTGTCAGCAAAACGGAACACCAAAGTGGTGTCACTATCACAGAAGCTCTACACACAATGATGATACATGCAGAAGAAAATCCAAGCACAAAGATGATACCAAACAAATTGCAGAAAGAGAACAGAAACATGAAGAGTAAGAGACATTTGTTTTCAAGGTCATTCAACAGTATCTTTCTCTGCCTCACAAGTTGAGAAAGATGGCACTGCTGAGACCTTTTCCGAGAATGGGCCTCAACTTTGCGCCTGGAGGCTGAGGGTTGACGAGAAGCCGAAGGAAGTAAAGACATCTCCGGTGAGTAGGAAACTCACACACTCATGAAGAATGAGCGAATGCGCATCTGGGTGACTGCGGCAGAACTAAACCTCGAGAATACTAGTCCCTATCGAGTAGACAAATTAGTCTATAAAACTGAGAAAAGGGCAACGTGTCTCCTGTACGTACTTGAGCTCCTTGAAAGGAGTGCATTTGTAAAAGTGTGAGTGGAGGTTTGCTACCTCATTTGAACAGAAAATTGAGTGACAACTGTTTGAGGATGCAGAGGTAAGAATTCTGCGTCAGTTATGGTAAAAGCTTGAGAATTACCACAAACAGAACGTAATTGTCACCCTGTTCAGGGGGAAGTCAGTTTAGTCACCCAAGGTGAACCACTGACTCCAACAGGCGAAAAACAAATGGCAAAATAGTTGATAAATAGCAAAATAGTTGATACAGAACATCTGACCAACAAAACTATTGTGTAAGGACTAGAAGATTGTATAAAGCCAACGTCCTACTAAAATCGTCTTCTTTTTCTTTCGGCTTGTCCCGTTAGGGGTCGCCACAGCGTGTCATCTTTTTTTTCATTTAAGCCTATCTTGTTCATCCTCCTCTCTAACACCCACTGTCCTCATGTCCTCCCTCACAACATCCATCAACCTTTTCTTTGGTCTTCCTCTCGCTCTTTTGCCTGGCAGCTCCATCCTCAGTCCTAATAAAATAAAACATCTAAATTTGTGGATAACACATTATGGCTTTGCTGGCCAGCTCAACACACACAAAAAATATATATATATAGTTAACCTGCAGGATAAAACACAAAAAAAAAAAAAAAAAAAAAATGGACTCAAGATTATGTGAAAACGGCCATAAAAGGTATCACATCTCATAAAGTGGATGTAACATAATTCCTAGACTTGAGAAAATGTTACCACTTAAATGGTGTGGAAGTACAACAAATTTGGATTTCTCCATGCGAATTCAAATAATCGTACAAAACAATGGATTGAAAAACATTGGGTTGACAAACTGACTGGCAGCCTGTAACAATACGTTAAGCAAGCACTACACGCGGAAAGAGTACTACAAAATAAGAAAAAGAAAGTTGACACCTTTCTGACAGAGGAAGGAGAAATTTATGGAGCTTTATGCGAAACATTTAATAACTGTGGTCGCAGAGGAGGAAGAGGCAGGGGAAGAGTAATGGGGAGGGGATGCAAATTTAATCAAAAAGAAATTATTTGCTCGTGTTCTGGAGAATAAGGTCACATTTCACGTGACTGCCCTAAAACAACACCAACCATCGCATAACTAGAGCAGCCATCTCCACATCAAAAATGTCACAACGAATGCTCCTAAAATGCAACTTTTTAATTTGCCCCATACGTTTGTTGGGAAGCGATGGCTTGCTGAAACTAGGACTGGGCTTAATTCCCTCTCTGACAGGAAATATAGAAGTAAAAAGAAAAAAAACAAATTACTGGGAGGACAGTTAAATATCTTACAAAGTAGGAACCCAGCACTCTATTATTACATCTTAGATATTCCAAACAAACCTCTTACAAGAACAGGAGATCTCTTGCTGCAAACAGCTCGAGACATGATTGAACAATCACAAAATGACATGGGAAGTTACTCATTGTATGTGACTATGTAGTATAAGATACTGTAAACTTGTAAAATTCCACACCAGACAAAATCATGATTGATTATCTGTACTCAGATGGTATATCAGTCGTAGTGGCAGGAACAAGACTAACTGACAAACTAAATGTATTACACAGGGAATGGACACCACCACACGCGTCATTGCACATACAAACTCAACAGGAATGACCCGGGTGGGGACTTCTGTGCCCGCCTCCGACCACCCTTCTGGCCTGCCTGGGTTTTTTGTTTTGTTGCATCTGGGATTTGTGCCTTGGGGGAGTAATCTCAGGGGCGTGGTCATGTCACTGCCTCAAACGAGTCTGTTCCTGGGAGCAGTCTATTAATCTGCAGCTCGTTTGTATTAATTATTCCATCCATATAACCCTCATGTGTCATGACATATGGCGTCAGTTTGTTGTGACTATATGGACTTCGTGTGCTTAGTTGTGCCTCGTTGCTATGTCCAGCGTTCCTTGTGCCTCATATTCATGATTACATATTTCTTGTTTATGTTTTTGTACCTTGCTTTTTTATCTCACGTTTTTGTATTATCACCTTTTTGGAAAGCCTACCCGTGTACCGATCTCAGCCTGGTATTAAATCTCCCTTGTAAACTAAGTCTTGCCTGAGTCATGCATTGGGTCCTATCACTTGCCTGGCTCATGACGCATAGTCACCGCTTTTGGGTGGTGTTGCAACAGACAATGTGAGTGGGTATCCCTATTAAATACAGAACGAGGTTTTAATAACTGCTGGCAATTAAAATTCCTTGTGAACCACATATAACTCATGAAGCACAGCCAGATTTGGTCTTGCATAGAAATGAAGATACGGGAGCTTTGGCGATCCAGCATGGATCCACCAACTACGAAAATAGATCCCTCTGTCTCAAATTTTGGTGATTAAAAATATATTGCAAATTTGATTTACTGTGATCTTACCTGACTACCAACTGTTTCTTGGAAGCAGCGGCCCAACGTGCTCTTAGAAGAGATAGGCTGGTACTGCATAATCTGGTCGCCATGCTGGCCTGCATAGACAATGTTGTAGCCATGGTTGTGGACCTTCTGACGGCTTTCAGTGTGATGAAAGCTGTAGCTGGAGGATGAAGAGGATCCTAACTGGGGACCTCTTTGATTTTGTCCATTATTCTGGTGGTTGTCCAGCTGAGATACTTGGTGGACCTCAACAGATGCCTCAGGAGGATGTTGGATGTGGATGTTTACAATGTTGGGACTAAATACTGGTTATGGAGAATTACAGGGGTAATTAATATAATATACAGTTGTTTGTTTATTACTTGATACTGGTGATGGGCTGTTGACATAGGATTGGTCGATCACATGAAAATAAATGCAAGTCAAGGTTTAACATTCACTATTCACCAAATGGAACTCACCAGGATTCTGCCCATTGCTGTAGGTCAAAGGCAAGGTGTGAGTGGAATGGACCTGAGTTTGACTGTAGCTGCTTGATGTCTGCTGGTGTGGGTGGTGTCCATTATGAACTGGTAACTGGCAGAACTTTCCAGTGAAACTTGGAGGGCACTGACATTTATCCCTGGCACTGCACTTGCCACCATTAATACAGGGCAGATGGCACACCACTGAGGAGAGAAACAAGCATTATAAGCACAACCACAAATGTGTTTTGCCTGCAATGGCGACATCAAAATCCTGGTACATTCTCTGCTCTTGTCAATAATGAAGTTCTAGTCATCACTCCAGATAATTTTCCAACTGTAGTCTATTCATTGTAAATTATAGTTGGGGATTCGTATCATGGCGTGAATGTGTTTCTACTTTGAACATGCAAAGCAACCCAAGTTCTGCCTTTATTACTTTCAATGTGACATACAGACAGGTGTTTTTCAGTGTTAATATGAGAACAATAATTCAAACACCTTTCTCAAAATGCCATTGTTGCAGAAAAAAAATGGAAAAATTACAGTTTTTAATAGTTTTGGTCAAAGACTGTCCTGTGCAAGTCCTTGAACGCAAGCACTCTTCCTTCAAATGCAATCACACCCAAATTAATTTGTTTAATTTGTTCCTGGAGTCTTTACCAGTCAATCAGAGGGCAACAAAGTACACTAAATATACCAAGTCACCTAGCCTGAGCTGTACTTGGCTTTATTTGTTTCACTTACAGGTGGTCACTTTTGACTCATCAGTCATCGAGAGACTGCTCTTTCACAAGTTTGAAGTAATAAAATCGGTCCCAGAGAGACATATGAACATTTAGCACTGTGGGGATGAGGACTTTTTAACATTTATGTTGTAACTATGTGAGTGAGGATAATGCAGCTAATGGATGGCATCATGCACAGTGGGGTGGTAAGTGGCATGTTACCAAGGGTCCGACATTAAGCCACTTTAGGTGTTGGACAGACAGCCAAGTTGTTGTGGCCCTATCAGAACCTGCAGTAGCCCCATACATTCATGAAAATTTCATGTATTATAGAAATTTTAGTGATTAATTTGTTATTACCTTCCATGGGCTCATCACCTGTGGGAAAATACGAATACAAGCACTGATAGGGAGAGCCATAAGCCACAGCCTGATCGTAGTGAGCTGCTGACCTCATTGGAAGGAAACCCTGGGGACGACCCAGGACACGCTGGAGCAATTATGTCTCTTGGCTGGGATGGGAATGCCTTGGGATCCCCCCGGAAAAGCTGGATGTAGCGGTTGGGGAAAGGGAAGTATGGGTATCCCTGATAAAGCTACTGCACCCGCCCCCCCCCCGACCCGACCTTGGATAAGAAGCAGAAGATGGATGGATGGATAACTTCTTATTAGCATCTTCATACTGTATTATTTAAGCCCCTTAAAGAAAATATTACAGCTGAATCCTTTGCATTAATGTCACTGAAACCAGGCACTGCAATAATACTCCAAAGAAGAAAACAATTACAAAATTATCAAATTTTGTGCCTTGATGTTGTATACACTATGTATTTATTATGTACTGCATATTATGCATTTGTGTAATATTGACTGGCTGATGGGAGAGTTTCAGACTGTTTTTTTTTTTCTGTAGCAACATCACTAGCTTGAAATCAAATCAAATCAAAACGTCACCATAAAGGCTTCTTGAAACCCCCACGCTTGTGTGGCTGACAGAACCCGCACTGCATCACATGAGCAACACTCTCGCCCACGCGGCCCCTATGCGACTCTTGACCCGCACATGGCAAGAATTGTTGCTGCACGTAGAATGCCGAATCATCTCTCATCATTGCTCCATTTTAGTCACATGCTGTTATAACGTACTCAGCGCTCCTCTTGGTACCACATCCCACCTACGCCACCAGCTTCCTGAGCGATTTTGTAGCATAACTAAACATATCTGGTCATCTAGGTGTATTTGTTCGAGCAGACACTGTTCCAGGGTCGCCATTGCTGTTGCTTTGTTTCTTGTTACAGAGAGGAATTTATAAACAGCTACAGGAAATAGACAAAAAATGCAGTGGAAACTCCATCTTTTGGTGTCCTATCCAATACCAGTTCTGCCAACACCCCAGTCTTGGAGAACTGCAATGCATTTTTAAAACTGGGCGACTATACAGAACCCATAAAGAGACATTTTATTTGAGATGACAGAGTAGGATCATACAAATCCTATTTACAAAGAGATTATAGATTATATCAAATCCATATTCAGAAGCAAATCAGACAGTGAAAATTAACATGTACAAGTGAGTTGATTTTATTATTTCTAGTTCTCTTCAAATCTAATTGTATTTGTGAAAACTGTAAGCACACACATATGACAAACCATTATAACAAATGGATGGCCATTAAGTGGCTTGCATTACCTGCACTGTTTCACTACAGCCCAATTACATCCTCAGTTACTACAAATTAGAATTTGTAGTAATCCATTGTACTGATTTTGATGACTTATAGCCAGTAGTAAACAGAAACATTGCCATTAAGATCAGTGGAAAAACCTGCTATATCGCAGTTCACCTTTCACGCTCCCACTATATTACTCACATTTTCATTACTGTACTAAGAGGCAGCTTTTGATGTGGGCGACCAGTGCAGCTGCACCCCGGCACCCCAAACCCCTACCCCAAACATCCCCTCCAGTTAAAGAAGGGCTCTACAACCTGCTGGCGAACAGATTTACAATGTGTTGTTGCCGTTTGGCAGTCAGCATCAACGTACCATTCCGCCCCACATTTTTCTGTCAGTTTTACAGTAAACTAAACTCAAATGAACAGCTGGAAGAAAGCATGTTTTCCTCTTTTTTGTAGAATTATATTATGTGAGCGAAAGAGTGAGAACTGTGGAAAACTGATAAAAGGACCACTCATATTATAATGTTACTAATATTGCTAGGGAATGGCTAAACTTGTTCTGGACTGGTCTGAGATGTATCCGCTGTGATAAACGGGTTCGCTGTGCACATTTTCCGGATTGTGGGATGACCCACACAACCACAGGGTGAAGAGGCAAACTCCCAAAAGGCATAAAGCAAGTGAAACATATTCAAGCCATGAGGGAAAAGTGTCAACCACTCATCCAGTGTGCGGCACTGGCAGCAATATACGTATGTGTTTAATGAGAAAAGTAAGTGTTTAGCCTTTTGGCTCTCAGTTGTTGGCAAGCCACTACAGTCACCTGGGAGAAAAAATGCAAGAGAAGCTAGAAAGACACTACATAAATTAAATTCCCAAGGTCTGCAGAAGGCCAAATGGGATACACATACCACAGGCTGAATCCTAATCTACGGAAATTACTCTAACAAATTGTCCATCAAGTACCCTATTCTTTTCTACTGTCAGCAAATTTTGATTTTCAAAGTCATTTTCAGCCTGTTTTTTTTTTTTTTTTCATTAAAAACCTCACATAGCTGTTAGAGGACAAACAGCAAAATATCTTAGTTATTACTATTGCTAGTTTTTTTTTCTTTTACTGTGTATACCAAAAATATTGTGAAACATCTACATAGCGGTATTTGCAAAATGTGATTTGGAAGAACGGATTCCATTGTCTCATAAATAAACACTTCTCCCTTTTGACCTCTCTCATCATGTACAGTAAGTAAGGAGAAATGAGAAAGGAGTTATTTATTGTCTCTTAACTCTTCCTGGTACACCTTAATCCAATGAGCTTTTGACTTCCAAGTCCTGTGGTACAGAGGTGCACCCTCTTAGAACACAAGTAAAAAAAGGAAGCAAGTGAAGAAGACAGAAGGAATGAAGCAAGTCCAGACAAGTACATAAGACTAAAGCCTTTGTACTCAACACTTTTTTCAGGCAGCCAAAATTCCAAGCCATAACATTTGAAAAGTTTATGTGGATCGTATCAACAACGGAATTGGCCAATGAGCTAACTGGTCTTCATTGGCAAAGTGGGCTTGAAATTTGAGCACAAGTAATATTGACATATGGAAACAGGATTACTTTGTATTTTGTTCATGTATCTATGATGAAGACATTTCATTGATTGTGAAGCTACTGGTTTCATGTTCTTGAGCAGGGGTCTCCAACCATTTTGACTCTGACAGCTACTTACTGGGTAGTGATTAATGCAAAGGGCTAGAAATACGAGACAAACCTCTGAAATAAATTTGCTCTGAAAATTTGGCAGTAAACAATTGTTTTGCATGATATATTGTTTGAGGAACATCATTGCACATCGCAGGTACGGGTTTCTCTTGGTTTACTTAATATCCAGTTGAATCATCAATATCCATCCATCCATCCATTCTCTGCAGCTTATTCTCATGAGAGTTGCTGGACCCTATCCCAGCTGTCAATGGGCAGGAGGCGGGGGACACCCTGAACTGGTTGGCAACAAATCACTGGGCACATGGAGACAGACAACAGTCTCACTCACAATTACACCTAGGGGCAATTTAGAGTGTCCAATTAATGTTGCATGTTTTTGGGATGTGGGAAGAAACCGGAGTCCCCAGAGAAAACCCACGCATCCACAGGGAGAACATGCAAACTTTCACAGAGGCAGGGCAAGGATCGAACCCATGCCCTCAGAACTGCGAGGCCAACGCTTCACCAGCTTCTCCACCGTGCTTCCTGAATCATCAATATAATACATATTATAATATTAAAACAGACCATCAGAGGCACCTGTTTGGATGTGTAAATAAAATTAGCACCGATATTACGGTAAATTATAACTCTTCAAAGAGCACGTGAAGCATCCCAGACTATTGTATACTTATCTCATTGTATAAATATGAATGACAACATGGAAAAAAAATGTACACTAGCTGGATTTCTCGTATTGCTCTCTGGAATTAAACTAATTTGCGTTGCAACTGATTACATTAAGGGGGACAGGGAGAGGTGTAGAGGTATGGTTACTCTGAAGAGAAACTTCTGCTGTACACAACAATGTATGTCACTTCAACTAATGCACTGGAACAGAAGTATGTGACACTTGTGAGGATAATCATCTTGGAAAATAGATGGATGACTGTTACAGCGTGTTTAATATGACTAAAAAAATAATATTGTGGGGAATTTACTGACAATACAGTAGAACTGGGCATGAAATGAAATTATGTCAACTTCAAGTGGCGGCACGGTGGACCAGCTGTACAGCATTGGCCTCACAGTTTGGAGGGCCGGGTTTCAAATCCAGGCCCCGTCTGTGTGACGTTTGCATGTCCTCCCCGTTACTGCATGGGTTTTCTACGGGCAGTCGGATTTCCTCCCACAACCCAAAAACATTCATTAATTGAATACTCTAAATTACATTATGTTGTATTACAGTGGACCCTCGGTTAGGTTCCAAAAAATACCCACATTAACAAATGTGTGTAGAAGTTGATTTTTTTCCCCTTTTTTCCCGTTTTTATGTTTCTCATTGACAGGATGTTTTTTTCATTCAGAGGCTGTTTTTTGTTTTCATTTACAGTGCATGTTTTTTTGTTTGTAGGTTGTTCTTTTCATGACAGTGTTTTGTTTTTTTTTTTGTTTCTTAAATGTTTTAAGGCGGCTGTGTCATGGTCCTGCCGGTCCCAGCGCTAGCTGTGCACGTCCCCTACACACCTGCATTGATTAGGAGGCGCACCCCTGTGCCTCATTGGTGATAATGAACCCCAGTACTTGTCGGACCCAGCGGACGGTCTGGCTTTGCCAGATCATTGCAATCAATGCCTCGTTCCAGCATTTCCTTTCTGATCCTGAATCCCGGTGTATCAACCTCTGCCTGTCCTCAGACCAACCCAGTAAGCTTAACGTCCTTGATACTACTGCTCTCGCTGACTGATCTCCTGTGTACCGATCCCTGCTTGCCTGCTGACCTACCTTCTACGCCTGATGTCCTGGTTACCACTGATCCAGTTGACTGTCTTTCTGATCCCCGACCTTCAAATCGAACCGAATAAACACTTCCCGAACTGCATCTGAGTCGCCGGAGTCCTGCATTTGGGTCCTCCCCCGCACTGATGGATGGGTCGTGACAGGCGGTACGGTGGCGCAGCTGGAAACTGTTGACTTCACAGTTCTGAGGACCCGTGTTCAATCCCAGCCCTCCCTGTCTGGAGTTTGCATGTTCTCCCTATGCCTGCGTGGGTTTTCACTCCAGTTTCCTCCCACATCCCAAAAAAAATGCAATATTAATTTGAGACTCTAAAATACCCCTAGGTGTGATTGTGAGTGCAGCTGTTTGTCTTGATGTGTCCTGCGATTGGCTGGCAACCAGTTCAGGGTGTACCATGCCTCCTGCCCGTTGACAGCAGGGATCAGCTCCAGCACTCCCGTGACCCTTGTGAGGATAAGCGGCTAAGAAGATGGATGAATGGATGGATGGATGATCCCTACTTTAGCACAGAGTATAAGCACTTTCCTATAACAACAACATTTAATTTTAATGATCACTCGATGAGGTTGGACACACGAGAAATTATTATTAGCGATTCAGGTCTATTTTACAGTTCTTCTGGCTGGTTGACACGGCTCTGATGTAGTGTCCTAGGTGCAGGTGTCTTGCAAGTGAAAAACATAACTATGGGTCATTGTTGGGGCTCTTATTTCTTCTGGGTGAGAATATTCTTATAAACAGGCACGCCACTTTCAATTATGTTTGAAAACTGAAGCTGCGATGCTTTGTATAGGTGTACCAAAATGTAATAGGGCGCCCCAGCAACCCCTGGTATTTAGGGCGGGCAATTAGAGAGGCCTGCCACTCCTGCGCTTGCCTAATGTACATAATTGTTCTATTCTAGCAGTGTGGATATTTTGTGCTGAAGAGAAAGAAGCGGACACAAGTGTTGAGAAAGATGAGAAGGACGCACTCACACTTGATTGTTCGACAACCAGGGCCAAAGAAGTTTGGGGGCTGCCACAATCCCCACCCTTACGTACCGGTACCGCCGCCGCTGCACATTGTAGACAATACGTCGGAGCTTCATAGAAAGCCACAAAGCGTTGTGCGGGTGCACCAAAATGTCATAGGGCCCGCTGACAGCTCCAGTATTTAGGGCAGTTGACAATGGTTGAGAGTATCTTAGCCAATCAGGAAGCAGAACAGGATGTAAAGTTTCTCTCAGAATACAATTCGGACTCATATGCTGCAAAAAAAAAAATTTGAAAAAAACGCTGCGCTGTAAAAAATTACACAAGAAAAAAATCTGTCATTGCGAGACCACGTAAAGTGAACAGAGTTGTAGTGATTGAACACTATTTCTGTTCCAGTGGAACTATTCTAAACTGCCCAAAAAACATCATAAACATACAATCCTGTATTATTTCCCATCACAATATATATCGCAGGGTTAGGGTAAGTAAATCATCTCATCATTCTTACATATCTTGTTTTCACGATTGCTATTGTTATCTGATTGACATAATACAAATCTTTGAATTATACTTCAAACCCAAATTCCAATTAAGTTGGGATGTTTTAGAAAATATAAACATATAAAAAATAAAATAAAATGATTTGTTATAAGCTGTCTGGTTTGCGTTTGTTTTTAGGCGTTTTTTGGAAACTACTGTACTGTGGTTTGAAAGTTATTTGCCTCCCTCCTGATTTCAGGGTTTTTTTTTGCATATGTATCACACACAAAGGTTTCAAATCATCAAACCACCAATTTTAACATCACTCAGAGACAACCCAAGGAAATAAAGAATGCCGTTTTTAAATGACAATTCAATATGTTAAGACACAAAAAAATCCACAACTTTCTGAACCTCCTTGAAAATGTAATTGCCCCTTACCCAATTTCACAAGCCACACCCAAACCTGATTACCCATATTTGTTGAATCAAGAAATCACTTAAGAACAATCTGTCAGAGAAGTAGGCTACAAGGTCTTTCCCAAAACCAATTCATCACAAATTTGGTAACTATTTCAAAAGGCTCCTGGGGGGCTGACACAGGGTTGTGTGGCCGTGGGTGTCAGTATCGATTACCAGATTAAATAAAATCTAATTAATTTGGTAAGGATGAAGTTACGGGGGGGACGACTGGGTTGCTTCCAATTTGACGTCATATGAGTTGTAACACTAATTATTAATTTATGGGGCAGCACATCACTTATTTTCTGTGTAAGTATCACTTGGTAAAAATAACGAGAAACCTTTTTCTTTTATTAATTGCTGATCAGTCTCGTAATAATAATTTACATTCTCCGTAACAGCAGCGTGTTGATTTTCCTTACTCAAATACAAATCAAGTATGCACGTGGTGAATTTTATAGTTTTAATAGGATCTAACTGGGGAGTCTAAAACAGTAGACAAGATAAGATACTGTACAACACAAACGAAGACGGACGAACATTGGTTTAGGAAGTAGAGTTGTGGGGGAAAAAAGGTTGTGTCAGTGAGCGTGGGATGGGCAGCCGTGTAGTAGGATTCACTGTTCTCATTAGTTGAACCCAAAAATGCACAAATCTGTACTTTTAGTAGGCTGCAAGGGTGGCCTTACAAACATTGACCAAGGTCAAGGCAGGCGGGTAGAGCCTCCGGGTTCAGACCAGCTCATAGGAGGTTGAGAGCGGGCGCATGGTGCTCGTTTCTGTCTGCTTCGAGCGAGGGCAGGTATACTCGGGCGTCAACGCTGCTCTATGATGGGTCAATGTCACCTCGGTGAAAGTGAGACCGTGCAGCTAGATTGGGAGGGTCTAGGCCAGCATACAGCAACGGTCAGGAAGAGCATCAAGCAGCTATAGAGCACCAACCACAGCATGAGAGAGAGCTTCCCCAAGCGTGTTCCAAGGGAGAGAGACCCAAGCATGGCGTTGGCCCTTTTCTATCCCTGGACAAGAGACAAATTGTTTTTTTCACACCCGAGCTCCAACCCGGGGCCAGACCAAGGTTCTTTTGATCCTTGTTTTTCATCTTAGAATTAATTTGGTTTAAACCAATGGATTTATATAAAGTATGAATTATTGGGTTTTAGATAACGAGAACACATTTTCTTCTAGCCTTGACTTGTACCACGGTCGAATGTTCCTGTTTTTTATGGCTATAGACTGTCGGAATTGTCTCACTGTTTACAATTTCTTTGCTTTCCTTTGTTAGCAGAATTAAAACAGATTCAACATACCACATTTAAGTTTGGAGCATCCCAGTCACCAGCAGGATCTATTCTAGTTTTCAAAATATTATATTTTTGTCACAACCACCCAGTGTCAGTGAGAAATATATGCATGTACTGTGACGCCCCTTAGCCTGGAGGTGTTGGTTTTGATTCATTTATTGTTTCGACCCGGCAGCCGAAATGGTGTCCCTTTCAATTGGCCAAGTGACTCCCCTGGGTTGCGTCGTGTGTCTGGGGTGGCGATTAGTTTAGGGCCACCATGTTATCCACAGCTGTCCAGTCTTTTCTCTGATGTCCTTGGTGGCAATCCACTTCTCGTTTGAGTGCCACATCAAATTTGCCATCTCCTTGTCCTTTTTGTTCCCATGGGAACATGGGCTGAGCGCTGAACTGTAGAGTGTCATCGTCACGTCTCTTGTTCGCAACAGATCCCCCCTTTGTAGAGTTTATTCGATGGCGAATCTAGGCGACGTCTCACAGGATGATGACACGAATTGGCAGGAACACACATCATTGCAGTCACAAAAAAAAAAAAAACAGCCTTAAAACATTTCCTCCTCTAATAGCTAGAACAGTTATAAAGGGGCCCATCTTACTTGGGGTCAACTTGTGTATGCGCCTAAGTGTTGGTGACGGGATTGAGGTGTGAGGATGAATGTGTATGTGGACGTGGGGAAAGAGATTTCACATAGCATGTCATTCATCAGTGTGGTGATAATCTCTGTGTGAGCATAGTCCATTTGGGACAGCAACAACAGAGAGGTTAGGATCTGCCTATTTTGGTTAAGGGATGCACTGTAAACGTTGAGGGCAAAGATGGTTACTCTTAGCGTGTTGGTTTGCAACCAGGGCTTGGTTATTTTGCGAGGCATGCTCTGTCATGTGTTAAGAATATCGGACCGGCCTTCTCGAGGTTGTATTACGGCTACCAGCGTTGGCAATGGATGCAGGTACCTGTTATTTGATCGTTATGTTTTTGGGTTGCGTGGAGCAGCATTAGGTTTCATGGGAGTCTCGGTCAAACACCTGTGTTTGCAGACTTAATGTGACAAGGATGCTCTCACATTGGTTGGAACTGCTCAAGAGGTCCAGTCTCACTGTGTTGACCAGTCTTCGTTTCGTGCCTTGTGCATCGTACGCAGATCCTTGTGTTAACCCTCTTTCGCAACGTGAGACCACGAATGGCTGTGAATTGGGTTTCAGGGTGCCGCAATCACAAGATACTATGATAAGTAAACTGACCGGTTGCAACGTTAAGGCGAGGCCAAAATTTACCATGCGCAGCGCACACAAAGGAATAGGTGAAGGAGCACAGGACAAGGTGAGCCACAGAGATATCAAAGGAAAGGCAGGCAACCAGGACATCATGAATGACACGGAGCAAGCAAGGAAGGCTGGGAGAAGGAGATGAAAATCACCGGAGGTTGCTGCCGGTGCAGTGGTAAAGCAGTGAAGATTTGAAGTTGCGAAATGCACAACAGAGAATATAGATAGAGATCAGGAGCACGTGCCTCACTTCGTGCTCCTGTACAGTAAGTGGAGCGTTAATGGAGCCTGGCGAGGGTTGGCGAGAGCGTTGAAGCAGTTATGTGTCACTGAAGTGAGTCAAAGCGAGCAAAGAAGCTGTTGAGTTCCTTTGCCAAAGACTAGCTTCTGTTTCCTGGAGTCACATCACAGTCTCTGAAGTTTGTGAGGCTCTGTTGACCCTGCCACACCTCCCAAGCTCTTTGGCTGGCAAGATTGGACGATATTCTCCTCCTGTCGTCAGCCTTGGAATTTTTAATGCCTTTTTTCAGTTCAGCTTGAGCTGTGCTGTAAAAAGATCTGTCACATGACCTGAAGACATTGTCACAGCCTCTGAGGAGCGAGTGGACCTAGCTGGTCATCCAGGGTTTCTGGTTTGGAAAACCCATGATGCTTTTCTTTACACACACAGTTCCCAGAAAGAAGTTGATATATTTCCGTACAGCCCCGCTGTACCTGTCCAGGTCCTAATGTTCAAACAGGTGCCAATCTGCGTGCTTGAACCAACCCTGAAGTTCACTGATTGGAGACTTGGGCCAGGTTTTATTACAATTCATTACACTATTTATGTTGGGCCTGAATCTACATCTGAGGGGGTAGTATAAAGGAAGAAGCAGCAGGGAGATGTGGTGCGACTGACCAATGTGCCAGAGGGGTGTGGCGCAATAGGCTTGATGTTGAAGTACATATGGTCTAAAGTGTTTTGACCCTAGTTGGACATTTGAAACGCTGGTGGAACTTCGGGAGTATATCATTCGATTGGTCTTGTTAAAATCCTCAGCTATAATGTGAATGCCTTTGGGGTGGGTCTGTTGCTGTTCATTGATGCTAATCAGCAATAGCGAGTGCACCTGTAGCATTAGCATCCAGTGGAATGTAAACAGTGAGGAAGATGGCTACAGTTAGCTTCCTCGGGACATAAAAGGGCCTGCACTAATGGCCACGTACTCAACGTCGGGTGAACAGTGTCACTCAATAACCACAATGCCGTTGCACGGGTCGTCATGCATGTAAACACAGAACCCTCAACCCCTGCACTTGCTGGAGTTCTCAGTCCAATTCCAGCGATGCAGGGTGCAGCCGAGTAGCGGCACACTAGCATTAGGAACATACGGGTGAAGCTAGGTCTCCATTACAATGAGGACGCAGCAATCAAAAACACAGCATTTAACCCAAAATTGGAATTCCAGCTCATCCATTTTGATGGCAGTGGCTCTAGCGTTGGTGAGATACAGGCTTGGAAGAGGTGGGCTGAGTGGATTGTTCTTTAGAATGAGCAAGCAGACGGAATGACGGCCCCGCTTCTGCTTCCTCTCTCCTCTGCATGGGTCGCTTCGCTGGCCTGACAACAATCCACAGCAAACCCGGCAGTCTCGCTACCCCATCTGGTATGTTGAGTTTGCGGTGAAAGTCGCCAAGAGAAGCTGTTTTGTGTTGGCATCAGAGGCACGAAAGTTCCTGGCGAGTGGAGCAGTGTAATGCCAAGGCAAACGTGAGAACAGTGCCCAACAAAACAAAGACGAGATACGGAAAGAAGCACACATAGGGAGAGCAGCCGCGAAAGAATTGAACATCAATGAATCTATGGTTCAGAAGTGGAGAAGGAAGCAAGAAAATGAATACTGCCAATTTATGAAGACAAAGCAGAGATTCTGCAGGAACAAAGTAAGGTGGCCAGTGTTAGATGTACTTGCTGGTGCTTCTTGCATATCCTGCTGGTGAATCAGTATTAGTATTAGTATTACATTCTGTAGACCAGTGATTTCCAAACTTTATTGAACCAAGGCAAATAACTTACAGTGAAGAAAAGTATTTAAACAACCTGCTAAATTACAAGTTCTCCCACTTAGAAATCATGGAGGGATCTGAAATTTCCTTCGGTGTTGCATGTCTACTGTGAGAGAGATAATCCAAAAAGAAAAATCCAGAAATCATAATGTATGTTTTGTTTAATGATTTATTTGTGTGATACAGCTGCAAATAAGTATTTAGACACCCTGAGAAAACCAATGTTAATATTTGGTATAGTTACAATTGTTTGCAATTACACTGTGTGAGGGATTTTGGCCCACTCCTCCACACTTATCTCTAGATCAAACAGGTTTCTGGGCTGTCGCTGAGAAACATGGAGTTTGAGCTTCCTCGAAAGATTTTCTATTGAGTTTAGGTCTGGAGACTGGCTAAGCCACGCCAGAACCTTGATATTCTTCTTACGGAGTCACTCCTTGGTTTTCCTGTCTATGTCATGTTGGTCATTGTCATGTTGAAAGACCCAGCTATGACCCATTTTCAATGCTCTGACTGAGGGCAAGTTGTTGTTCCCCAAAATCTCACAATACACGGTCGCGGTCATCATCTCCTTAATACAGTGCAGTCGCCATGTGCAGAAAAACACCCCTGAAGCATGATGCTACCACCCCCATGCTTCACTGTAGGGATGGTGTCCTTGGGATGGAACTCATCTTTCGTCTTCCTCCAAAGAAGGTTCGTGGAATTATGACCAAAGAAGTTCCATTTTGGTCTCATCTGACCACAAAACTTTCTCCTATGACTCCTCTGTGTCATCCAAATGGTCATTGGCAAACGTAAGACGGGCCTTGACCTGTGCTGATTTAACCCTCTGTTGACCCATGTTGCATTTTTGCACATGGTACATTACGACTGATAACATATCCGTCCCAGTTTCGGGACGCTGCCCGCGAGAGGGTACATATTTTTTTCCCTTTGTTTTATGCATTAAACGAAAAAGAAGTGTTATTTCCTTGTTTGTTGCCTGTTCTGAGACATTTATCTCAATAAGGCAAAAAATTGCCACCCTGCCCATGAATGGGTTGGGAACCACGGCTGTAGACGATTGCACAACTCGTCACTTAAACTGCTCCCTTTGTACAATTGTCATTGCATTGATCTATGACGGAACTGCGAACAGGTAAAGGCACTCTGCATAAGCTTAAAGGTCTACCGACATGTAAAGCATGATTTTTAGTATGTTTTTAATCAATAAAAAGGGAGCCGGAATGGACCCATCTATTTTTTCACCACACGTCATTATGTTGTTGTATACGGATTTTTGCATTTCCCGCCATGAATATCAACTCGAGGCGTTCGTTTAAGAGAAGAAGCAGGAAGTGACGTTTTTTACAGCCACCCACACTGGTGGGCTCGTGTGCTTTTACCAGTTTTACTGGCGGGAAAGTAGGTGTTTTTTCCTGCGTGTTAGCCAAAATGCCATCTCGTTCCATTGCTGGATAGTGCTCGTACACTCGGGAGGATGGATTCAATCTTCACACGTTTCCAAAACACCTGGTTCATGGTGAAAAATGGATTGCACGGGTGCAAAGGACGAGAGCTTTGTGGGTTCCAAATGACAGGTAGGTGTGGATAGTTATTAAAAAAAATAATGGTAGAATGTAACAAAAGATCCGTGTCATAATAGCTCAATAAAGTACGTAAGTCACGGGTGCTAAATGTGTCGATGTGTGGGGGCCAGCGTTGTTCATCGCCTCCCGCCGCCACCGTTGTTCATCGCTGCCACCGGGGCCAGCGTTGTTCATCGCAGCCGGGACCAGCGTTGTTCATCGCAGCCACGGAGGTGGAACGGGTGGGGAGGTGGTTTGGCCGTGTGCGGGAGGAGAAACGAGCTCTCCCCCACGGGTCCTTCTGAGTACGCTACATACTGTCATACATACTGACAAGGAGTCTATTGTTAGTGAGAAGTGATCCTCATATCATCTAAATATGGATCGAGTTTCACTCGATTGTGAGATGTTCTCTTCTTCGAAAAGAGCTTCCGTGTCAGAAGGAGCGTTGTAAAAATCTGAAAATCTCTGTTGCTCGTCTCCCATAGCTGGTGGCACAGCATCTTCTGAATGGCAACTGTCCCAGTGTGACATCTTTGAATGACATTGCAGGCAATATGGCTGCCACTGGGTTGTCAAATGAGACTTCCGTAACATTGCGCATGAATGACACACACTCCGTTCATTTTTTTTTTCGTATAGACATTGAAGTGAATGATATTGTATGTAGTTTTCATAACAATATAAATTTTTAAATATATTTAGTTTATATATATATGTAACTATATATTTATATAGTTTATAGGGATACCGGTAGACCTTTAACATAATGTGGGGGTGTTGACGCATTCTTAACTGTTCTAAATGAAGAACACATCTGGATACATGTGCCCATCTGTAACTGAATGTCTCTTGTTCATTGTTCTTGTTTGTTCTTTGTTCTGAATGTCGTACCAGGGCAGCACCAACTACACTAAATAATGTTTATTGTTAAATCGTGCAATAAAGATGAATTAAACTTGGTTTTGCGTCCATTATCTTTTTTGTAGACTGTGTTTTAGCATACATCTTACAAAACGTTGTGCCTTACAGATGTTTTAAATACAGAAATAGACCCTGTAATTGAGACTGAGCTTTATAATCTGGTACACTTTATGGTGCGGAAAATACACTAAATATTGTACTATTTTGTATTTCAAATGTAGTATATATTGATATTTAATAGGCAATACTAGTAATTGGTCATCTCAAAATTTAAACAATATTGTAATTTCGCGAAAATAATGCACAAATTTTTCCAAAAATCTTTTCAAAAAGTTAATAGAGCAGATTATATTTAGGTATGGATGAAGGGATAGGGTTAGGGTTAACCCTATGGATCACATTGTATAATCATATACAGATCCAAAGAATTTTAAAAAAGGTATACATATACATTTCAATATGATATTTGATGTCTTATGTTACACATTTATATATATTACGGTAATGTACGCCCCCAACCTGAGCTATCTGAACTCCTCGGGGAGCTTGCATTTTATTATCATTAGCGTAGCATGTTTGTTGCTACTCCACCAAACATCAGAAACGACAGCCCGCGAGTTTGTTTTAATTTAAAATAAGACAAAAAATGTTGAATAGAACGTCTGGTTCTGCAGGTGCTTTTAAAAGAAATGTGTCATCACTCGTGCCGATGACATCGCCAACCGGGAAGTAGCACGGCAGTCCGAAATAACAACATGAGCGCAAATTACGTAATACGACCGTCATGGGCACATTAAAAAAATGGCGAGAGCACACACAATTGAAATGGTGGCTTTTTTTAAAATGTGCCCATTGCGTTCATTTCTACGAAGTTTGACCTCTTATTGTTTTGCTACCCACCTGACGCCATAAGACGTCACGTGGGCGAGAGGCTGCGCTGCAGAACCAAAACTCTTGGGATTCAAAAAATGTTTCCTCACAAACCCCATGATTGGCACAGAAGATGACATGCTGTGGGAGCAAAATAGGATCACTGTTCATGAATTCATGAGGCACCAGAACTTGACCAAGTCACCAAAGGTAACTACGATGGATATTTTTCAAATTGGAGATGTGTCAGATCATCTTTTGTAGTCTTGCCCAAGGATGTGTAATGTAGAGGAGGATAAAGTGCACCATGCACAAATATTTAATGCAAAAAAATGTTTAAGTTACAGTTTTAGTTTATATTTTTAAGACTGTAATATTTATTATCAACAGTATTAATAAAATGTTATGCCATCATTGAGCATTTATTTTAGTTCGTTGAGGGATTCTGTTCCGACAATTACAGGGACCAGGACAAGCGTGTCCTGTGGCTTGTCCCGAGATTATATTACCGCTCCATCAGCATATGCACAATGATATTATTAATGACTCCTGTACGGACTGTTTTTTGAAAAACAACACAAGTACAAACCTAATAAAATATAACTACAGATAATTCCTAATATTTTAAGCATATGGGTAGCAGCAAATGGGGGTGCGCATTATACTTCAGGACGCATTATACTCGAGAAATTATGCTAATCACAGACAGTATAATGATACCTAAAAGATGACCATCAGTGCTGCGGCATCTAACTTGGAACTGAATGTTAAGGTTGTATTGGGGTGATGTACACGTGCTGATAAGATATTGTGCCTAATTGAATGTTCTGTGCACTTTATTTAAAACAACTAAATAACACACAAAACTGCAATTACGCACCTATTCTGAAGTTGGGTGCTGTCAGGGTGTCAGTGGCATGGCCATTTTCACTGATGATGGTTGTTGTATTTCCCTGCTGGCAGTTGTTGTGACATCTTCCTCCCACACAGGTAAATTTGCAGATAGTGGGCGTAAACACCACCTTGATCCTTCCCGTGTGGTTACCCACTGCCACCGTGCAAAGGAAAAAGAGGGAAAGTAGATTTTACATCCTCTGAGCCACAGAGATGCTTCCCTCATTAAATTTAAACATTCAAAGTTTAAGTCCAGATCAAATATTGGCAAAAATTTATAACTTACATACAATGTAATTTTAGAATGTAATAATGTAATTTTTGGCTTAACTAAGTGCATGATTTTTCAGCACCCTTTTACTCTAAAGTTTATCATTCATAGTCAGCACATGGTGTGACTGCTGACAAAAGCAGGACAAATTCTGAAGTGTTTCGTAAAATATTAATCTGTTAATATTCATGAGATGGCGCTTAAAAGTGTAGATGGGTAATAACCTGAAGCATTCTGCGAAAGCAACCAAAGATGTTTATAAGCAAAGGCCTAGTCTGATCTAACGTGACCTGAACACTATTGAGCATGCATTTCGCTTGCCAAAGACAAAATAGAAAGGAAAATGCCCCAAGAATAAGCAGGAACTCAAGACAGTCGCTGTACAGCCCTATCAGAGCATCACCAGGGATGAAATACAGCATTTCATGATGTCTATGGGTAACTGACTTCAGGCTGTAATTTTAACTACTTCATTTTAAGTAGGGTATTAAAAAATGTAAATTTGATTTACTGTGTGAATGTTAATTTGTCCCATTACTTTAGGTCCTTTAAAAAGTAGGAGTCATATGTAACTTTCCCAAAAATTTGAATATCACGGAAAAAATTATTTACTTCTACAATTCCATTTAAACTACATTTTCATAGATTAAAGATTCAGATGATGGATTGCACAATTTAAACACTTTCAATTATTTGTTTATCTTCCGGGCAGCACGGTGGAGCAGCTGTAAAGCGTTAGCCTCACAGTTCTGAGGACTAAGGTACAAATCCCAGCCACACCTGTGTGGAGTTTGCATGTTCTCCCTGTGCCTGTGTGGATTTTCTCCTGGCAGTCTGATTTCCTCCCACATCCCAAATTCATGCATTAATTGTGGACTCTAAATTGCCCTAAAGTGTGATTTTAAGTGTGACTGTTTTTCTCTATGTCCCCTCTATGTGTAACCCACCTCCTGCCCTATGGTAGCTGGGATAGGATCCAGCACTCCCGTCCCTCTTGTGAGGATAAATGGCTCAGAAAATGGATGGCTGGATGGATGTATGGATGGATGGACAGATGTTTATCCTCTTTTCTTTCAGCTTGTCCCGTTGGAGTGGCCCACAGCGCGTCATATTTTTCCATGTAAGACTATCTCCTGAATCTTCCTCTCTAACACCAACAGGCCTCAGGTCTTCTCTCACAAAATCTCTTTGGCCTTCCATCCCTCTTTTGCCTGGCAGCTCCATCTTTGTCACCCTTCTACCAATATACTCACTCTCTCGCCTCTGAACATATCCAAACCATCAAAGTCTGCTCTCTCTAGCTTTGTCTCCAAAACATCCAACTTTGGCTGTCCCTCTAATGAGCTCGTTATTAATCCTATCCAACCTGTTCACTCCAGGCGAGAACCTCAGCATCTTCATTTCTGCTACTTCCAGTTCAGCTCTGTGTGGTTTCTTCAGTGCCACCGTCTCTAATCCGTACATCATGGCCGACCTCACCACTGTTTTATAAATGTTGCCCTTCATCCTAGCAGAGACTCTTCTATCGCATAGAACACCAGACACCTTCCGCCAACTGTTCCACCCCCCTTGGACCCATTTCTTCACTTATTTACCACACTCTCCATTGCTCTGTATTGTTGACCCCAAGAATTTAAAGTCGTCTACCCTCGCTATCTCTTTTCCCCTGGAGCTTCACTATTCCCCCTACACCCCTCTCATTCGTGCACATATACTCCGTTTTACTTTAGCTAATCTTCATTCCTCTCCTTTCCAGTTTGTGCCTCTATCTTTCTAATTGTTCATCCACCTGGTCCCTGCTTTCACTGCAGATCACAAAATCATCTGCGAACATCATGGTCCAAGGGGATTCCAGTCTAACCCCATCTGTCAGCCTATCCATTACTACCGCAAACAGGAAGGGGCTCAGAGCGGATCCCTGACGCAGTCCAACCTCCACTTTAAAATCTTCTGACACACCTACGGCACGTCTCACCTCTGTTCTGCTGCCCTCATACATGTCTTCTACTATTCTAACATATTTCTCCGCCACACCAGACCTGCGCATGCAGTACGACAGTTCCTTTCTTGGTACTCTGTCATGGGCTTTCTCTAGGTCTACAAAGTCACAATGTAGCTCCTTCAGACCTTCTCTGGACTTTTCCACGAGCATCCTCAAGGAAAATAATGCATCTGTCGTACTCTTTTTAGGCATGAAACCATATTGTTGCTCGCAGATACTTTCTTCTGTCCTGAGTTTAGCCTCCACTACTCTTTCCCATAACTTAATTGTGTGGCTCATCATCTTTATTCCTCTATAGTTTCCACAGCTCTCAACATTGCCCTTGTTCTTAAAAATGGGGACCAGCACACTCCTCCTCTATTCCTCTGGCATCTTCTCTCCCGCTGGTATACAATTGAATAAGTTGGTCAAAAACTCCACAGCCATCTCTCCGAATTGCTTCCATACCGCTACTGGTATGTCATCAGGACCAACTGTCTTTCCATTTTTCATTCTGTTCAGTGCTTTTCTAACTTCCCTCTTACTAATCATTGCCACTTCCTGGTCATTCACGCTTGCCTCTTCAACTCTTCTTTCTCTCTCATTTTCTTCATTCATTAAGTTCTCAAAGTACTCTTTCCATCTACTGAACGCACGACTGGCACCAGTCAACATATTTCCATTGCTGTCCTTTATCACCTTTACTTGTTGCACATCCTTCCCATTGCTATCCCTCTGTCTGGCAAACGTATAGAGATGCTTTTCTCCTTCTTTCATATCTAACATGGTGTACATGTCATCATATGCCTTTTGTTTTCGTTCTGTTTTTTCCCCACCTTTACCTTTGCCCTACGTCGCATCTCAATGTATTCTTTTCGCCTCGGATCAGTCCTCTCCATGTCCCCCTTCTTCTTCGCGAATCTCTTTCCTTGGATGACTTCCTTTATTTTGGGGTTCCACCACCAAGTCTCCTTTTACCCTTTCCTACCAGAAGACACCCCATGTACTCTCCTGCCTGCCCCTCTGACAACCTTGGCAGTAGTATTCCAGTCTTCTGGGAGCTCTTCCTGTCCATCTAAAGCCCGTCTCACCTCTTTCCAAAAGCCCATACAACATTCTTCCTTTCTCAACTTCCACCACCTGATTTTCTGCTCGACCTTTGTCTTCTCAATCTTCCTACCCACTACCAGAGTCATCCTATTCACCACCATCCTATGCTGTCGAGCCACACTCTCCTAACCACTATCTTAAAATCAGTATCCTCCTTGCCTGCTCAGGCCATTCCTGTTGTCAAACCTAGGATTTAAGTCGCAGGCTTAAAAGTCGAGAACAACAGGCCCCCTCCCTGCAAACCACTTTGGATTCACCCACATTTTTTGATTTCCAACATTTATGCCGCCAAGTAACTTACTGCATAATTCAAAAATCACACACCACACCAACAAACAAAGATGTTACAAAAACAGATGACATCAACTACTCTATGTACTTCCTGCATTCTAATAGAAGACCATTATTTTTTTCTGTCTGTCACTATACATCACTGGCATACATAGATGACAAAGATATCTTGTTCGTTCATTTGTCCGTTATCGTTTCTTTTTTTTTTCCAACTCGCATATCGGTGATCAGCCCCAAAAATCCTGATCGTGGAAAGCCTAGTGACAAGTGGCCATCCCTCCATCCATCCATCCATCTATCCATCCATCCATCCATCCATCGCGGGGGCAGTAGCTTTAGCATAAAAGCCCAGATTTACCTCTCCACAGCCACTTCCTACAGCTTCCGAGGGTGGTGTTCCCAAGCAAACCAAGAGACAGATAGATTTAAATTAAAAATAACATGGAATTAGCACTTCAAATGTCTCTAAAAATCCTTTATCCAAAATAAATTCATGAGGAAAAAAATATTGATAGTACATGAACTATTCTACTGTCCACAATAATCTCATGAATAATGTTTCATTTGTTCAAGTGAATCCCTTTTAAACAAGTTGGAAAATACAATCGACCATTCGTGTTGTGTTATTATTTGGTTTCGCCACACAGAGGGAACATCTTGTCCCCATGGGTGAAGACTCATCAGGCTCACTTAGACGAAGACCTTTTAAAATGTGTACATGTTGCCATTTAGGTCACTATGAGACCCGCAATATTTTTTCAGTTATGATGATGGAATTAGATGTTCTTTATGTTCTTTTTCGTCAGATAACATAGGGCAATTGGTTTTGGAATTTATCTGGATAGTAAATGCTTCCAAATGCTCAACCTGGACTAATCAAAGTTAAAAAGTTCAGGTGCTATCGTTGACTCTTCAAAAAATTTCAGGCCACACACTTATAACACCGTGAAACTTGGATCTTTTCATATTCAGAACATTGCTAGTATGTGGACACCCAACTATAAGCACATCACAAACCACAAATGGTATCACTCTTGTGGAATGCAAAATTAAAGTTTGTTGAGATGCGTTCCAGAGATTCCTCTGCCCCTTAACACATAACAGTGTGCAGCAATCATTAGGTGGAAACGCTCCCCTTAGTATTCTATATTCCAAAAGAGTATAGAGTGGAAAGTGTGATACCATATGTGGTGTGGGGCGTGCCTCTAACTTGGAGTATAAGTGGTTCGTGTTTCTATACCAACAACAAGCATGGTGCTGTTCTAATTAGTCAACCAGAGAGAACACGAAAGTAAGAGACAAAGAGAGAGGGAGAGAGAGTGAGTTAGAGAGAGAATGAGCAAGACACAGAATGAGCGTGAGGAAGGCTGAGCGAGAGGGAGGGAGACAGAGTGAGAGAGCGAGAGAGAGAGATTAAGAAACAATGTTCTCTTTTTTGGTCTACTTCCAAAATCAGTACAGCAATTTACAATTCAGCAGCCTGTTGATGAGGACCAGAAAGACAGAGTACATTACACCAGTTTTAGAGGCCTTGCATTGGCTCCCACTGTGTTTCAGAATCAGTTTTGTTTTACTATAATACTGCCCGAACCCTTATGTTCTCTTCCAGGTTCTTTGGTTCAGAGTCAATACCAAATGTTCCAGATCTACAGCAGTCATCTGTGGAACAGCCTGCTGGGGAAACTCAGGGCCGCGCGGAGTATTGATAATTTTGAAAGGAGGCTAAGAATGTACTTTTTACTGTAGCTTTTAAGTATATTTAAGTCTTATGTCATCCATCCATTTTCCAAGCCGCTTATCCGCACAAAGGTCACGCAAGTGCTGGAGCCTATCCCTGCGAAATTTGGGCTATTTTAGTTTAAGTGGTTTTTCCTCTTATCTATACTTTTACGTAATTGCAGTTTGACATAAATTGTATGTATAGTTTGATCTATTATCTTAAACTATTTTTTAAACCTGTTTCAAATGTATTTATTTCAGTCATTGCATTAAAAACAATTTTTTTTACTCCTTGGTGACACTGAAACGCTCCATGTTTTCTCACTAGGGGATTGTCAGCACCACTTTGGCAGTGGAGGACAATGCTGAGGGTTTGGATGTGTCTCTGTGGGGCAGGAGATTTTTGGTCGAAGCTTTTTGCCTGTAGTCCTGTTTCCTCTGTCTGCCTGTCTGGCTCTGTTTCTATCGCTGATAGTTGCAAGCAGGTCCGTCTTCTGGCCCTCTATTATGGCGCTTGCTCACATGACTACTCTCTTCTGTATCTTGTCTTTTGCTCTTTATTTTAGTATATAACAGATATTGCTTATGCAAATGGGGGAAAGAGGTGCAGGAAATAGATTTTTTTTTTATACTTTAAAAGATGCTATATCCATAGAAAAAAGCATTGATTGATTGATTGATTGATTGATTGATTGATTGATTTTTAACAGGTTGTTTATACTGGATTTAAAGCATGTGTTCAATATGTGATTTTTAGCGTTCTCTTTCAGGTACTCACCAGGCATAGTATCACATTTCCAAGATTTAAAGTGACTCAAACGTCAATGGCTCAGGGGTGCAGCCGCCTAAAAGCATTTTGTTTGCGAGTTTTTGCATAAAAGAATGCATCCACCATGATTGTCACAATTCCCGAAGTGAAATTTGTTTGACCCTGCTGTAAACTCCTCCCACCACTACCAATATATCACCCATTCCTTGCATCAGTGCATTCATTACTGTAATTCAGTTTGCGCACCACTTCTCCTCAGTTTATCAATCAATCCATTTATAAGAAGAAGCAGATAATCTCATTTAAAAAAGTTAGCTACTGTTTATATGACAGGGACTCACCATGTAAAGGGTTGTGTGCCACTGATAGAGGGATGGGCCTTTCAAGTTGAGGTTTGACGTGCATCTGTGTGTGAGTGTTGTGTGTATGGTAATATTTTGGCTTTATGACATAATGCTGGCCATGGTCCATAGGCATAGACCGGATTCTGGAGGGAAAGAAGAGAAAAAAATATATATAACATAACATACCTCAAAAAATAAACAA
Organism: Syngnathoides biaculeatus; assembly: GCF_019802595.1. NCBI lineage: Eukaryota > Metazoa > Chordata > Actinopteri > Syngnathiformes > Syngnathidae > Syngnathoides > Syngnathoides biaculeatus. Next base: position 25,395,763 of record NC_084651.1, read on the forward strand.
GACTGATGGACGACTGATGTCAAATTAAAGAGAAACTAAATGTTGTGGTGGGTTAGGTTTAGTTTTGTAAACATCACACATGTATTTTGTTTCAAAAGCTAATGGACATCACTTAATTAGAACGGTGCAGAAAATAAAAAACAGAAATAGAAGCAGCCTTTTTACATCATCTTCACAGTGGTGAGCGAGCAAAATTAGTTTGAATTGGACTAAAATGATACTGTAGAACACAGGTCGGAAACCTATGGCTTGCGAGTTATATGTGGCTTTTGATGGCTGCATATGGCTTGCAGAGCCCTCATAACTACATACTGTACATGTCGTTTCTGTCGCGTAGTCAACACAAATGAGGCAGAGACAGTTTATCCGAGTTGCCGTAGTTGGCTGTGGAAGTCGATGTGCGCGGGCGCAGAAGGGTCGAACGCAGATCAGGTCAAAAAAAGTAATTGTGGAAACACTTTTGACAACTATCGCTCAAAGAAAAAAAAGATAAGGAGCACTGCAGTTTGCAAGATTGGACAGCTTTTGTTCTGCCACTTAGAAAAAACATGGAGGGGTCTGAAATTTTCATCGTAGGTGCATCTCCACTGTGAGAGAGATAATCCAAAAAGAAAAATCCAGAAAACACAATATATGATTTTTTTAACAGTTTATTTGTGATACAGCTGCAAAAAAGTATTTGAACACCTGGGAAAACCAATGTTAATGTTTGGTATAGTAGCCTTTGTTTGCAATGACAGAGGTCAAACATTTCCTGTAGTTGTTCACCAGGTATGCACACACTGCAGCAGGTATTTTGGCCCACTCCTCCACGCAGATCTTCTCTAGATCAGACAGGTTTCTGGGCTGTCGCTGAGAAACACGGAGTTTCAGCTCCCTCCAAAGATTTTCTATTGGGTTTAGGTCTGGAGACTGGCGAGGCCACCCCAGAACCTTGATATGCTTCTTACGGAGCCATTTCTTGGTTTTCCTGGCTGTGTGCTCCGGGTCATTGTCATGTTGAAAGACCCAGCTACGACTCATCTTCAGTGCTCTGACTGAGGGAAAGAGGTTGTTCCCCAAAATCTCTTAATACATGGCCTCGATCATCCTCTCCTTAATACAGTGCAGTCGTCCTGTCCCATGTGGAGAAAAACACCCTCAAAGCATGATGCTATCAGCCCCATGTTTCACAATAGGGATGGTGTTCTTGGGACGGAACTCATCATTCGTCTTCCTCCAAACACAGTTAGTGGAATTATGACTAAAAAGTTCCATTTTGGTCTCATTTGACCACAAAATTTTCACCCATGACTCCTCTGTATCATCCAAATGGACATTGGCAAACTCAAGAAGGGCCTTGACGTATGCTGGTTCCAGCAGGGGAACCGTCCGTGCCATGCATGATTTCAAACCATGATGTCTTAGTGTATTTCCAACAGTCACCTTGGAAATGGTGGTCCCAGCTCTTTTCAGGTCATTGACCAAGTCCTGTAGTGTAGTCCTGGGCTGATTCCTCACCTTTCTCAGGATCAGTGAGACCCCACGAGGTGATATCTTGTATGGGGCCCCACTCCGATTGAGATTGACCGTCATGTTTAGCTTCTATTTTCTAATGATTGCTCCAACAGTGGACTTTTTTTCACCAAGCTGCTTGGCAATTTCTCCGGAGCCCTTTCCAGCCTTGTGGAGTTCTACAATTTTGTCTCTGGTGTCTTTGGACAGTTCTTTGGTCTTGGCCATGTTACAAGTTTAAGCACCTTTTTTATTGGCCTGATGTTTTGGTTTCGGAATTCAACGATTCACTGGCTATGAAAAACAGCTATTTATTTTTGTATATTAGTATTTACAGGGTGTCCATAAAGTCTCTTTACCATTTCAAAAATGTATTAAAAATGCAATTGATTAGATATTTTATTCAGATTTGTTCTATTGTATTTAGTGTTTATTAAGGTTTTTTATCACACTGCATTTGTGTGTTTCAAGGATCCTGTTTGTGAAAGAGGTGATGTTGAATGAACCCCTACAAAATGGCTACCCCTCAAGAGAAGCCGCAATGTGTCTCATGGTTTATTGAAACAAAATCAGATAGGCAGACTCAGCGAAACTATAGAACTAAGTATGGAAGAGATCCACCATCACAACCGTCAATTCGTGCATGGCACAAGAAATTTATGGAGAGAGGGACAGTGTTAGATAAAGGAAGTAGTGGGGGACCAAGAGCATCTCATGAAAACATCGATTATGTAAGACAATCGTTTTCTCGTTCTCCCACAAAGTCCATTCGTACTGCTGCCACACAGTTACAGCTACCGCATTCAACCGTGCACAATCTCCTACACAAGGACTTGCGATTGTACACTTACAAAGTGCAACTCTTACAGGCACTCGAGCCAAATGATAACCCAAGACGAAAACAGTTTGCAGTTAACATGCTGGAACGAATGGGGATGAAGAGTTTGTTTTAGTGATGAGGCAACCTTTCATGTTTCAGGGAAACTGAAAAAACACAATGTGCGAATCTGGGCATCAGAACAACCCCACTTGACTAGTGAAATTGAGCATAAATGCCCAAACGTGAATGTGTGGTGTGAGATCATGTGCAATCGAATAATTGCTCCTTTTTTCTTCAACGAGACATCAATTTCTGCAAATGTTTACCTTGACCTTTTAACTGAATATGTGGCACCACAACGGAATGACCATCAACGAACCATCATTTTTCAGCAACATGGTGCAGCACCACAATGGGGGATACATGTTCGAGGGTTCCGCAATCAAACATTTCCAGACCAGTGGATTGGAAGGGATGGGCCAATTCCTTGGCCGCCACATTCACCAGATACCACTCCCCTGGACTTCTTTCTCTGGGGCTATGTTAAAGATATCGTGTATCGAACAAAGATAAGGGACATTACTGACCTAAAACAAAGGATTACTGATGCCATTGCCACAATTGATAAGGCTGTGCTACAGCGAACATGGCAAGAAATCGAGTATGGTCCTGATGTGCTTCGTGCAACTAATGGTGCCCATGTAGAAGTGTATTAAATAAGGGAAAAAAAACTTTAAGAAACGCTGAATACAATAGAACAAATCTGAATAAAATATCTATTTAATAAACGCTGAATACAATAGAACAAATCTGAATAAAATATCTAATCAATTGCATTTTTAATACATTTTTGAAATGGTAAAGAGACTTTATGGATACCCTGTATATCATTTTTCTTTATATGTAGAACTGTAAATATCTGACGGCCAATAAAGTTACTGTATTTAAAAAAAAGTCATCTTAATGGGAGAGACGAGTCATCTGAGACGAGACGGGACCTAATGCAAGGATCAGACTACAAGACAATTTTGGTCTTTCACGATTGCCCTGTCAGACTACTACAATAAAATCTTGTATTCTGATACCACCCCATCTCGTTCTTTATGATCATTGTGTCATGTACTGCCCCGCAGAGTGATCGCTCTCCCCGTCTCCTCTCTTTTCCAGCACCTGTTCTCAGTTAGCCATCAACACAACTATTTAAGTCTTCCGGTTTCTCAAGTTCGATGCCAAAGTATTGTAGATCCTCACAGCAGTTCCAAGGCCACGTTTCAAGTAAGTGTCAAAACTCCTCTTTCCCTTGTTTCTCTTTGCACTTACAGTAATACCTTGTTTTTCGCGGTTAATTGGTACCAGACTCACCCGCAAAAAGTGAAAAACCACAAAGTAGGGGTAAATGACTTTTTTTTTTTTGCTCATAGGTGGTTGTCGTCTTGCTGGGAATGCCACATTATACCCTATCAATACGGCTGTACTGTGCTAATGCATGCTGGTGTTTTTTTTTTGTTAGTTTTTTTCTTTTTTTAAATTTTCCTTATGTTCTTGATTCATTGGTCCATGTCGTCGCGCCAGAGATGGCGCATTGCCTTGCCTCGTACAATACAGTACTGTATACAGTACTAATATATGCTAGCGTTTATTTTTTTTTATTTTGCTTCATTGGTCCATGTCGTCTTGCTGGGGATGCCACATTATACCCTATCAATGAGGCTTCCCGCTACAGCACTGTACTAATGTATACTGGCCCTTTATTGTTGTTGTTTTTTTTGCTTCATTGGTCCATGTCGTCGCGAAGGGATGGCGTAATCCTCTACGATCTTACTTCAATAAACTGCATCATCTCCCATCTGCCTCCGCTTGCTCTTGAGTCATGTTCTCCCACACGACACATTACACTCATTACCCTGGGGATGACAATACAAATGGCTTGTGCCGACTGTATGAAAAGAAGAAATGGGGAAAACATATATGTTGGTGGTCACCGGTGCTCAGGACAGAAAAGGACTTCATGTAAAGATTACTTGCGGTATGTTCACGTATTTATAATATGATATGGCTCTCAAGCCATCAACAAAATGTAATGTAGCCTAGCAAGCTAGTGCTACCGCTTGTGGTTCTGGTTCAGATAACCTGGCCAGGCCAGTGAATTCCAACCTTTATGGAGCCAAGTCAAATATTGTCACGACCCATCGGAACAAAGGTAGGACCCAAATGCAGGAGTACACGGGAGACGCCGATGTAAATCGGGAAAAATGTTTATTATTCAATGGTTGGGGATCGGGCAGGCAGTCAGGTGCAGCAGCGGTAGTTGGGACGTCGGGCGTAGAGAGCAGGTCATCGGGCAGGCAGGAGTCAGTACACGGGAGAACGATCAAGGAAGGCAAAAGTGTCAAAAGAGTCAAGCTTACGGGGACGGTCGGAGAACAGGCGAAGGTCAGTACACACGGGTTGTCAATCAGGGATACGGGAGTGCTCGAACGGAGCATGAACCTCAACGATCTGGCGGAGGACCAGTCGTCACCTGGTCCTATATATACAGGGGATAATCAGCCCGCATGAGGCGCAGGTGTGTGCCTCCCAATTTGTGCGACCGCATGGGCACCCGCACAGCCTAGGCTGGAGCGGCAGGATCATGACAAATATAAGCAATTTACAACTGAAAAATTTCAGGGCACACCAACAAAAAAAAATTTCCCCAAAAGTAGATACATTAATTGCTGCATGTACTTACTGCCATCTCATAGAACACTGTTAATTTAATTATTAGTCTGTCATATTCCTCACTGTCATAAAAAGTAGGCTTTACACAATTCGGACTTTTGAAGCCGATCAGGTTTGGGTTCCGATTTCGCGACCGATCCTAAAAATTCCCGCCAGCCCTAACATTTTTACATTTATATACCATGTAATAAATATGACAGGGGAGTAGTTCTCCACGGCCATGCGAGCATTCGCTCAAAAAAGATATATTTACAATCATGGATGTCAGTGAGGCATAGCGACAGAACAAACTAATGGTCTTTTATTCGATGGCAGTAAGTGCATACAGGAATTAATATTTCTACTTTTTGTGACATTTTTTTTTGTTGACGCGACGTGAGATTTTTCAATCTAAAAATATATTCCTTGGCTTCATAAAGTCGGTCATGTATTCTAATCACTCAGGTCAAACCAACATTACAACGTGACAGATATAATAATAAGTGCTAACTTAATGTTATTAAATTACTTTATCGTTATTAAATTACTTTATCGTCATAAAATTTTCTTACCCACACCGTAACTTGATTTGAAAGAATGTTTACACACAATCGTTAGTGCTAGCACTAGCTTGCTAGGCTACATAACATTTTGTTGCCTGCTTATCAGGCATATTATAAGTACATGAACATGTCAAAAGCGAGCCATACACAAACGTCCCCTCCTGTCCTGAGCACCGGTGACCACCAGCACACATTTTTCCCCATTGTTCTTTTAATACTTTTTTTCATCCCCACGGTATATTTGGTCGCATTTGAGTTTCCAAAATAAAGCCCAGTGATCGTAAAAAAACAGCGTATGGTGGGATTAGAATACAAGTGTTTAATCCAGTTGTCTGACATTATGCAAGAATGAAAAAGCAAATTTGTGTTGTAGTCACATCCAGTCATTATGTGTCTGTCTCAGACACCCCACGTGACCAATGTTTTTTTAAATAACTAGGTATTGGCCGTCAGGTATTTCCAGTTCTATGTCAAAAGACACATGAGAAGGCTAAAAAGAAAAAGATCGCTTTTGAATTCAAATATACTGGGCACGATGACGATGCAGAGTAGGTGTCTTTTGCAGAGCCGATCAATGACGTCATTGATCGGATCAGGGAATTATGACAATAAAGCCAATCAAACAATTGCCATAAAATGCTCATGATCGGTTGATGCCAATATGACAATCAAATCGGCGTAAAGTCTAATAAATTGATGAACAAAGATACATTATTTATTGTAAATATATATTGTTTTGAATATTTAAGTACAAAGGTATATACAGTAAATGAACAGGTCATTTAAAGATTCATTGCTCCATCTTTGCACTTATATATTATTATACATACATACATACACCACCCACAGTTATAGATGAAAGAAGAGGTCTAGAGACTCTCTTCACAAATCTTCACAAATATGTTACTATCAATGCATGTACAGTGAAGAAAATAAGTATTTGAACACCTTGCTATATTGCAAGTTTTCCCAGTTAGAAATCATGGAGGGGTCTGAAATTTTCATTGTAGGTGTATGTCCACTGTGAGAGAGATAATCTAAAAAGAAAAATCCAGAAATCCTAATGTATGATTTTTTTAATGATTTATTTGTGAGATACAGCTGCAAATAAGTATTTAAACACCTGTCTATCAGCTAGAATTCTGACCTTCAAAGACCTGTTAGTCCGGCTTCAAAAGTCTGCGTCCACTCCATGTATTATCCTGAATCAGATGCACCTGTGCGAGGTCGTTAGCTGCATAAAGACACCTGTCCACACCATACAATCATTAAGACTGCCAAACTGTCCAAAGACACCAGAGACAAAATTGTACAATTCCACACGGCTGGAAAGGGCTACGGAGAAATTGTCAAGCAGCTTGGTGAAAAAAGGTCCATTGTTGGAGCAATCATTACAAAATAGGACCGGAGTGGACCCCCTTGCAAGACATCACCTCGTGGGGTCTCAATGATCCTTAGAAAGGTGATGAATCAGCCGAGGACTACACAACAGGACTTGGTCAATGACCTAAAAAGAGCTGGGACCACCGTTTCCAAGGTGACTGTTGGAAAGACACTCAGACATCATGGTTTGAAATCATGCATGGCACGGAAGGGTCCCCCGGTTAAACCAGCACATGTCAAGGCCCATCTTGAGTTTGCCAATGACCATTAGGTCAAATGAGACCAAAATGGAACTTTTTGGTCAGAATTCCACTAACCGTGTTTGGAGGAAGACGAATGATGAGTTCTGTCCCAAGAACACCATCCCTATTATGAAACATGGGGCTGATAGCATCATGCTTTGAGGGTGTTTTTCTGCACATGGGACAGGATGACTGCACTGTATTAAGGAGAGGATGACTGCGGCCATGTATTGTGAGATTTTGGGGAACAACCTCTTTCCCTCAGTCAGAGCATTGAAGATAGGTCATGGCTGGATCTTTCAACATGACAATGACCCGAAGCACACAGCTAGGATAACCAAAGAGTGGCTCCGTAAGAAGCATCTCAAGATTCTGGCGTGGCCTAGCCAGTCTCCAGACCTAAACCCAATAGAAAATCTCTGGAGGGAGTTGAAACTCCGTGTTTCTCAGCGACCACCCAGAAATTGTCACGAACGAGGCTCGAGGGCGGACCCAAATGCACGACTCCAGAGGCAAGCAGGTCGTGTACAGAAAGCCTTTATTCGGTCCGTGGTCAATGATCAGCGAGTCTGTCAGGAAAACCAGGCAGAAGGGGCAGGCTTACTAGGATGGTCAGGGAACAGGCGAGGGTCGGTACGCGGTAGGTCAGGTATACGGGAGCATGGAAACGAGGCATGAGAATCAACGATCTGGCGGAGGACGAGTTGTCCCCCGTGTCCTATAAGTACCGGGTGTAATCAGCCGAAACAGGGTGCAGGTGTTTGTCGACTAATTGGCTAGCCACGCCCAGCCTGGGCAGGATGCCAGGGGCATGACAGAAATCTGTCTGATCTAGAGAAGATCTGCATGGAGGAGTGGACCAAAATCCCCCCTGCAGTGTGTGCAACCCTGGTGAACAACTACAGGAAAATTTTGACCTCTGTAATTGCAAACGAAGGCTACCGTACCAAATATTAACATTGGCTTTCTCAGGTGTTCAAATATCTTTTTGAAGCTGTATCACACAAATAAATCATTAAAAAAATAATACATTGTGATTTCTGGATTTTTCTTTTTCGATTATCTCTCTCACAGTGGACATGCACCTACGATGAAAGTTTCAGACCCCTCCATAATTTTAAATTGGGAGAACTTGCAATATAGCAGGGTTTTCAAATACTTATTTTCTTCACTGTATGACGTCACTCCCGTTTGCACGAGCCCAAAAGTAAACGAGCAACAGTAGTGTCTGTTGTTGAGTAACACACATACGGTACACATCCAAAAAGAATAATTTAATTCTCCAGTCCCATGCAGCTTCCCATCTCTCCTCAACTTGTCTGGGCAACTTTGGTAAAAGGTAAAAGCAACAAGTGGTGAGAGTTGAATAGCGCAGGCAGCATCATCAGAAATGGTGTTCCTCCAAACCTACTGCTGAAATGCTGCAACCATCAATTACCAACATTCTACCTCCAGTGAATATCCTGCTGTCGCTATAAACAGTCCACTATGGGTCCAGATGAGCCACAACAAACTTAAAAAAAAAAAACCTCAACAACAAGCCAAAACCCCACCGTAACAACACCAAACCACAATGCACCAGGACATAATGCACATAATGTTTTAAAATAGCAATAATTCCCGGATAACTGGGATGTTAATCCACATTTTAGTCAATTCCTGAAGCCCACTCTCAGTCACGTTATCTTAAGACAAGGTAAAACTGGAGAATTTGCAATATAGGAGGGTTTTCAAATACTTATTTTCTTCACTGTATTTCTGGTACAACAATGTTATTTTTAACAAAAACAGACATTGACTTATTTAAAGTTTTTTAGCTCACACAACATTAGGAATGCATGACATGTCAAAAAGTGTTAAACTTTAACTGGTGAGTTCGTGCATCACTTGAATTTTCACAAGGTTGTAATAAATTTAGATGGACGTTAGGTTTTTTTTTTTTTTTGGCCTTTTATTTTAAATTAAATTGTTTTGTTATTCTTGCCTCTGTGGTTCCTTTCACTGGGGCCCTCTACCTTTTTGACTCCACTACCATCCATAAACTCAAAACCGTGATACTTTGAAGTTAAACATTAAAGGAATATGACCAAAATGTGGGGGAAAATTATCCTCTTGGGTCTGTTGTGCCTTTTTACTTATCAATAAAAATGGCCAAGAAAAAGAACCTCAGTTGACCAAAATTTCGGGTTATGCCTTTTCCTTTGACCTGCTCTGAAATTGATGACAGCGGGAAGGGAAATAAGAAAAATATCACCTCTGGAAGCAGAAACAGAAAAAAGATGGTAGCCGTTGGGATGTCTTGGAAATGTTACATCTTTAAATGATTCTGATCAAGCTTTTTTTCCCCTCAGCAAACTGATTTCATATTAAATGTCTTGAATAGTGTTGATCATTTTTGTTGATTAGTTTGTGATATTTTACTGTAAAGAGAGTAGTGAGTGAAGCTAGCTGCTGCTTTGCATTAGCTAGCTGCATACGTTTAGCTGGCATTTGTTTGTCAATTGTTTTGTCAAAACATGTTTAAGTGATTTTAATACATTATACAGCAAATGTTAAATGATTCTGTGAATCCATGTGTTAGGTACATAAGTGACATTACATTCGTAACTCCATTTCACACTCATTAGACAATTAGGTGATGTGAGTCTTGAAATCTTAATATTAGACTAGACATAAGGTTCTCCCTGTTTTCACTCATTTGGTAGTGTAATTTATCTATTTGGTTTATTCTTGGATATACATTGAGGAGAAACTCCTGCATAGGTTAGTGGAAACTAATAGATTTGTAAATTTGTTTTCAAAGAAAACAAAGCTGAGTTTGGTGAAAATTGTATTAAATTGTGAATTTATCATTGTTGCTATAGTCTGCAATAGAACTGCAATGTGTCATATGACACAGAGGTATTCCTGTTATTGGCCTCGTGTGTAGCTAATTTAGGTCACCAGAATATTCGTGCGGCTCTCATTATGATACAGGTCACACAGCACTGCGAACTACAATTTCAATAATAATATTACTGCTACAGGCACAAAGCAGGCTGAGTTTCATGCTGTAGAAACGCCCACTTAACTGCTCAATGCTGTCATCTGCAGATCAAATGCTAAAAAAGGTGACTGTGAAACAGGTCATATTGTCCCTGTAAAAGGAAGGTACTGTTCCTATTCTAATTTAAAATCTCAAGATCACTGTGATCAAGGAAAACTGTGATTTCCGGACAAATGATCTCTTAAAGATCCAATAAAAATAGTACTTACTGTTGCTGGATGTGTTGTTGGATATAATGTGGTCTCACAAGCTGTGGGGAAGTTTTGACAGTCAGTTTCATCTGGGCAATGTTGTCACTTTGAGGTGGGGGCAGATTATAAGTATTAGGAGGCACTTGCTGAGGTATGGGACGCTGTGGTCCTGCGTTCGGTCCATTCATGTGACTGTTCCTGTGATCATTGGTTGGTCCTTTACCAGGCTGTGCTGGAAGGGTGTGTGCGGGCACAGTCTTCAGCTCACATGCCTTCCCGCTTGAGCCAGGCTTGCAGACACAGAGCTGAGGCCTCAGGCACATTCCACCGTTTTGGCACTGAGGGATGCAGTTAGCTGGAATACAAAATCCAGACAGATGAGAAGAGAGAGAAAATCGAGCACTGACAGATGTCGATAAGAGGACACAGACTTGTAGACAAAGATTCACTAATATGATTCATTTGTTCTATAAATTACAAACTAATTTGGTAAATTGTAACCTATTTGAGCACTTGCAAAAAATATGACATTTGAGTTCCTAATCTTCTCCCAAAGGACCTGAATTTTCTCATGCATTTTAATATAAAAGCATATGGTTGCTCAAGTCAGGATTTTGAAAAATTTGGTTCATCCGTCCTTCTGCATCACCTACATCGCCAGCTTGTCAGCGAATGCTACATTTCAGGCACGGAGTACCTCTGCAACGGGCTTTTTTGCATCATTTTTTACTTTACACAATTCTGATAAAGACGAAAAAAATGGAAAAAAAACATTTCCAACAATCATCATTCAGTGACAACGTTTTGAGTTAAAGTAAAATTTTATGAGGTGAATGGGCATCTTCAGAAGTCACCGATGGTGTAGTGGGACACTCATCTAACATTGGAGTAGGTTCAGTTCTCAGAGTGACCATGCAAATGTACTCTATGTGTGAATAGTTGTCTTCATTTGTGCCCTGTGACTGATTCGTGACCAGTCCAGGGTGAAGTCTACATTCTACAGCTCTCCAACTGCGATCGGGCAACAGCTCTCTGAAAACCATGAACAAGATAAGCAGTAAAGAATATGGATGGATGGGTAACTTTTAGATGTAAATTTGTGTTAGGACATGCTAATTTCTGGAAAATCTAAATTTGTGTTTGAAAAGTCACTGTACTTTATTCTTATCTTTAAATTTTCTGTGTTGAATTAGCTGTCACACAAAACGAATTAGCGAATTCGGACTCATTTCTCATAAAGCCCGTTGACTTGAGCGGTTTGTGCCAAAAAGCAAACGCAGAAAGTCAGAGAACCTATGCACAGAGATTGGAAGTGAGTAAAAAGGCATACACCGCACACATGAATCTAGTAATCGAGGAATTTTTTTTCTTTCAGGGATTATTTCTCAATGTTTTCTTTCATGCTTCCAATTCAAGAAACTTTGTTTCTTAGTCTTATTTTTTTGTTTGCAATTTAAAAAGTATTGTGTTATTCTTTTTGGCACAAATCTGATTCTGTAAAAACTGCAGTTGGCTACTAGAGAGGACTGAATGAGTGGCAACAATGGGAAAATGAAATTAGAGCATTTTAAGGGCAATAACCTGTCAGCAACATTTTCAGGATGAAAATAAAAATAACTATGAATGTTAATATTTTGGATTGGTGCATTTAGCTCAAAATTTTGAATTATGATCTAGCATATTAGCAAGCTATAGACTCATCTCAGCTCTCCCTTTCACAGTCAAGATTCCTGAAAGTTATTTTTAAGCAATTTCTTGACAAATTTATGACAAATTTCAATCAGGTTTCCGGGCTCATCACAGGTACAGAATCTGCTCTTATCAAAGTGATAAATGATATTAGGTTGAATACTGACTCAGGAAAGGTGTCAATTTTGGTCTTGTTGGATCTCAGTGCGGCTTTAATACGGTAAATCATAATGTATTGCTGAACAGGTTGGAAACCTGTGTAGGACCAAATAGAACAGTCCTTAAATGGTTTAGGTCCTACCTGGAGGAAAGGAGCTATTTTGTAACCATTGGAAGTGCTCAATCACAACAAATGGCAATGACCTATGGGGTCCCTCAAGGGTCCGTTCTTGGACCCCTCCTGTTCAGCCTGTACAAGCTACCCTTGGGTGAAATTCTTCAGAACTTTAATTTTGACTATCATAACTATGCAGATAAAACACAGTTATATTTAGCAGTGCCTCCAGATGACTACAGTTCAATTGAGGTGTTGTGTCACTGTCTAAAGTAGATAAATAACTGGATTAGCCAAAATTTTCTTCAACTAAACCACAACAAAACTGAAACAACTGTTTTTGCAATAAAGAAAAGAGAATTGCTGTGAGTAAATACCTGCACTCACTATCGTTAAAGAGCAACTGACACCACAAGTTTTAAATTAGATATTGTTATCAAAAGTACATATAATATTAGTCACTTTGATGATAAAACAAGTCCAAAAAAAAAGAGCGGGGAGCGTTTTATGAAAGCGCAAAGCTGTGAAAGTCTCACTCAACATCCCAGTGGCGGCCATATTGCCTGCGACGTTATTTGCAGATGTCACACTGGGACAGTCGCCATAGAAAACACTCTGTGCCACCTGCTATGGCAGATGAACAAGAGAGATTTTCAGATTTTTCTGACGCCTTCTGAGACTGAAGCTCTTTTTTAAGAAAAGAACATCTGAGAAGCAAGTGAAATGACCAGGGCCATATTACCCTATTGTTTTGAGACATATTAGACGATATGCAAATTACTTCTAACAGACAACAGAATCCCCAACAGACAGACAAAGAGGACGAGAAACCCGATCCATTATTCAAAATGACTGAGCTATGACTGTTCAATTTCCTAACCTTTTTACATATCTTGTGTATGTAACATACTCAGGAGGACCAATGCCGGGCAAAATAAGTACGTCAGGGGTGCCCAGACGCCGGCCACCGGCGAACACCAGCCACCGGCTAATGGGAGCCCGTCCCCATCAACACATTTAGCACCGTTGACTTACATACTTTATTAAGTTATGATGACGCAGCTCTTTGTTACGTTCTGAGAGAACATTGTGATTTCTATTTTTTTGGGGGGGGATTATCGCTCTCACAGTGGACATGCATCTACGTTGAAAATTTCAGACCCCTCCATGATTTCTAAGTGGGAGAAGTTGCAATACAGCAGGGTGTTCAAATACTTATTTTCTTCACTGTAAATTACAAAATCATTTAGGTCCTGAATACGTGAAAGAAATGCTTATGGAATACAAACTCAGTTGAGCTTTGAGATCAACTAGCTCAGGTCAAATAGTGGAGCGTAGAGTCCGAGGCAAAGATGGTGAAGCAGAATTTAGTTATTATGCTGCACACATGGAATATGTTGCCAACAAAGGTGACATCAGCCCCAGGTGTGAATCTTTTTAAATCCAGGTTGAAAACATCTTTTTTCTCAGGCTTTTTAGAGTATTTCCAATATAAATGCTAGTTCTTGCAGTCTATGCTGTTTTTAATTCTACTTGTATTTTTCTATTCATATGTACTGTGTGTGGCGGCACAGTGGGTCAGCTGCTAAAGCATTGGCCTCACAGTTCTGAGGATGATCCCGGCCCCGCTTGTGGAGTTTGCATGTTCTCCCCATGCCTGCGTGGGTTTTCTCCGGGCACTCCAGTTTCCTCCCACATCCCAAAAACATGCAACATTAATTGGAAACTCTAAATTGCCCCTAGGTGTGAATGTGAGTGCAGCTGTTTTTTCTCAATGTGCCCTGCAATTGCTGGCAACCAGTTCAGGGTATACCCTGCCTCCTGCCTGTTGACAGTTGGGATAGGCTCCAGCACTCCCCGCGACCCCTGTGAGGATAAGCAGCAAAGAAAATGGATGGATGGATATATACTCTGTGTGTGTGTGTGTGTGTCTGTGTGTGTGTGTGTGTGTGTGTGTGTGTACATATATATAGTTGTCATTTTATTGGTTTTTTTTCCCCATTTTAAATGTTTTATCTTTGTATTCAAATCCTTTTAATCTCTTAAAACACATTGAGTTACCTTGTTTATAAAATGCGCTATGGAAACAAATGTGCTTTGCTTATTTCATTTTAGGAACAGTTAACCAAACTCAGAAACATAATGAAGAATATTAACTTTCCAAATACTAGTTACTGGATAATTTTAACTGAAATTTGTCAGCCAATCTGAGAGTTCCATTGTATGAGACAAAATGAAAGGCTTGAGGAAATATGATAAATAATGCGGTTATGCTTTTCTACTGTCATTTCAAAATGTTTTTGACCAAATTTTTTATAGGCGATGTCACACACCAACATTCCCCAAAAAGGCATTCTTTCAGACAAAATACTGTAAATCAATTTCACCAGAGGTAGATTGTGACGGGTTATCAATCCATACATACATACACATCCACACGATTTTTTTCTGGAATCGATAATTTTTTATTGTTGGGTTGAAACTTGGTGCGTTGCTCATGACAAAGCAAACTGCGGGCAGAACGGCATTGCAACACAACCACAAATGGTAATAAATAAAAGAGAATTGGTGTAAGTAAATACAACAATTGTGTCTTTATACTTGCAGGTGCAGCAACCCTCTGACATCACTGCGGCTCTCTGACGCGTACTTTGCCTTTCTACTCAAGTGCAACCCATACGCACAGAAAATGTTAAAAAAAAAATTTTGAAAATGTGATGTAGTTCTTGTCCAAGTCAGGGGTGTTGCTATGGCTGGTAATGGCAAGGACGGCACAGCAAGGAGTTTTCTCAGCACTTCTTTGGTCATTTCCGGGAGCTGTTTTTTACTCATCTCCGATCTGAAAAAGATCCATAGCAGCTATCTTTGCTGCATCGTAGTGGAACTCAACGTTGATGACTCGGTCCAATTCCGGTGCCTCCTGCATTGCATCATGAACAGTTATCCCATCTTGCTCCCACAGCATGTCCTCTGTGCCATCCATGGCGATGTAAGGAAACATTTTTTGGAATCCACAGTTTTAATAACGCAGCCTCTTGCCCTCCATTCGGCTACAATCTGTAGCAGCTTTTTTATGGTGTCATTTCGCGATTAAAACAACGAGATCTGAAACTACATAGAAACGAGCGAAATGGGCACATGATAAAAGCGAGCATTTTAATTGTTTGCTCCCTTACTTTTTTTTTTATGTGCGCTCATTTCTACGTAGTTTGAGCTCTCGTTGTTTTAAATTGCCAAACTGCTTCCAAGTTGCACACTTCTTTGGCAGGAGTGATGACACTTTTCTTTTAAAAGTGCTTACATAACAAGCCCGTGCAGTCAACATGTTTTGTCTTAGTTTAAGTTAAATCCAACCTACGGGCAGCCGTTTCTGATGTTTGGTACAGTAGCAAAAAATATGCTATGCTAACAATCATAAAATGGGAAAATCCTGCAGGGAGCTCAGGTTGGTGGCGCACATTACCGTAATACATATAAATGTGTAACATAAGACATCGAATATCATATCAAAATGTATATGTATAACCATTTTAACAATGTACCTGTATGACTAAACAATGTGATTTTGATTTTTAATCCATACCTAAATATAATTCGCTCTATTGACTTTTTGAAAATATTTTGGGAAAATTTTGCTCATTATGTATGAGAAATTACAGTACATCAAAGCAGCTTTTAAATGTGTTCTTATGCTGCCTGTGGATAAATGTGGCTGATTATTTTCTTGATTTGTTGCTGTGACAACAAACTACATTGTAGGCATACTGTCCATCCATCCATCCACTATCTGAGTCGCTTATCCTCCCAAAGTTACGGGAGTGCCGGAACCTATCCCAGCTATCTATGGGCAGGAGAGGGGTGCGGGGGGTTTCCACCCCGAATTGGTTGCGAGCCAATGGCAATGTAAACATACAGTATCGACTTCTAAATTGCCACCATGCATGTCAGGCATTAGCGTTGCTTGCCACTGTGTGCCACCATTGGATCTTTCTAAAGAACAAAGAACAAGCTACTAAGCCTGCAAGGAAAGATTATTATGACTTTTGTTGTAACTTAACATAGTTACAACTGTACAAAAAAAGCATGTAATGTATGTAGTCTCCAGGCAGTCAGTGAAGTCCATATATTACTCAATCCAAAGAGTGACCCAGTGAAGATGCGCAACTCACTTTCAAAGAGTGTGATTGCCCATTGATGACATCAATGATGTCTTTTCTTCACTGGCAGCCAAATTACCGGTATGTTAGCAGTTTGAAATTGCGCAAACCTTACTTTCCACTTTATGTGACATTTTTTACATTTGTTTTGTCTTCAGACCATAAATAGTTTTCATTTCACTCACCCGCCCTTGCCTGGAGCTGACTGTGCCAACTGTTCCCACAAATCATTTCTCTTTCTTTGCCAGACTGGCGTAAGGAACATAAGAGGTTCATTCTCTGACTGAAGTTGATGGACTAAGTACAGCAATCTACTTGTTATGAAGGAACAGGAAAGAGATCAGTCATGGTGATCTTCTTAACATTTTGATCAAACTATTCAGGGCTGTGGCATATGGTGTGCTTCCTACCCACCGTCACTCAGGTCTGTTAGGGGCTCTGAAAAAAAATAACGTGGTTGTCTGAATGAGTGAGTCAGTGTGAGGCTATGCTCTATGGAAAAGCTCCAATTTAGGAAGCAGAAGTATTGGCGCATAAGGATTTTCTTTGTCATTCTGTTGTGAAATTTCGAAGTGGGTGAAAGAAAAATGCCCGGGCATAAAGAGCAGCTGAGACTGCCTGTTTTGACCTTGTATGTGCAATATGTGCAAAAAATAAAAAATAAAACAAAAAATACAAAAAAATTAAAAGAAATAATAATTACAAATGAACCAAAAGACAAAGAAAGATGAAAACAGTTAACAGTTATCTGATTACTACTAAAGTTTAATTGACATGATACGGGTTTTATGTGAGTTTGTTGTGTTGATCTTCTTTAGTCACTTGGGTCCGCTGTCAGACTTGTGGAATGTTAAAATACATGTAACATATATACAACAGTACAGTTACAGAATGGGAAAAAAAACTTCAGATTACAGGTATCATTAAGAATTTGGATTATTTTGCAGGATTACATTTTTAATGCGAGGAGAGGCCGGTTGTTGATTTTGATTCCCAATCTTTTCCTCTTATCACCACATATTTGTGTCATAAAGTGTGTGTGCGTGTGTGTGTGTTTCAGTAAGGGGGGTTAATCTCAAAATTAGAAAGGGTGCCTTCATAACTTTAGTCATCTTTTTTTCATTTCACTCAGTATAACACACACACACAAAGTTGTGGATCGGTTTTAAAAACTTCATGAAGCTATAACGTTTGTCTCATAGATAAAAAGACTGCACCTATTTAGTGCATTATCTACAAGACTAATCACTGTGGTCAAAGTGCTTGATAAAGCATCACATTCAAATATACATCAACTGGGGAATGCTGCCTTTACCAGCAGGAGCAAATTTGGTTTCAGTGTCTTGTCCAAGGTTACTTAAACACGCAGACAGTCAGACCCTGGATATAAACCAGCTAACCTTTAGTCAATAGATGACCCACTATCGCTACTGAGCCACAGCTGTCTTAGTTCTGAGGATTTGGGTCGTGGGTGGTCCATGTTCCTCCCGCTCCCACCAAAAACATGCAACCTAAACATTTGCAGAATAAGACAATATATTCATTGATATGCACATACTATATTTATGTTGGATTGCTTTTGTCACGTTTCGTGTTGGAGCAATCCAAAAGTAATTGAAAGTAATTAAGTCACATTACTTTAACCCTAGAAAACCCAGTGTTTTCTTATTCCTTCAACCATGACTAAGGAAAGATGAAATGTTACGTAGTTTAAAATTAAAAATTGAACGGCCTAAAATTAGCCACCATTCTTTTTATATTGAACCATTACCTGGTAAACAACTAGTAGTTGTTCACAAGTCAGTCGGTTTCTTTCGGCTTGTCCCTTTCGGGGTTGCCACAGCGTGTCATCTCAGATGAATGCACATATATGTTTGGCACAATTTTTACACCGGATGCCCTTCCTGACACAACCCTTCTCAGGGAGTGGAGGCCCCAGTGGGATACGAACCCAAAAGCCCTGGTTTACCAAACCAGTGTTCTAACCACTGAGCTACGGGGCCTCCTAGTTGTTCACAAGTGACATTGATTAATTATTCATTCATTATATATATATATATATATATATATATATTGTGGAAAAAGAGTAAGTCGAGTAGCTTGGGAGCAGGGTTTAAATTATTTTACCATGGATTAGATGGGAAGAGAAATGGAGTAGGGGTTATTTTAAAGGAAGAGGTGGCTAAGAATGTCTTGGAGGTGAAAAGAGTATCAGATCGAGTGATGAGGCTGAAATTTGAAACTGAGGGTATTGTATATAATGTGATTAGCGCCAATGCCCCACAAGTAGGATGTGACCTTGAGTTGAAAGAGAAATTTTGGAAGGAACTAGACGAAGTAGTCCTGAGCATCCCAGAGAGAGAGAGAGAGAGAGAGAGAGAGAGAGAGTTGTGATTGGTGCAGATTTCAATGGACATGTTGGCGAAGGAAACAGGGGTGATGAAGAAGTACGGCATTCAGCAAAGGACTTTGAGGGAGAGCTGGTGGTGGACTTCGCAAAAAGGATGGAATTAGCAGTAGTGAACACTTATTTTCAGAAGAGACAGGAACATTGAGTGAGCTACAAGAGTGGAGGTAGGAGCACACAGGTGGACTATATTTTGTGGAGAAAATGTAATCTGAAAGAGGCCACTGATTTTAAGGTAGTGGTTGGGAGAGTGTGGCTCGACAGCATAGGATGGTGGTGTGTAGGATGACTCTGGTAGTGGGTAGGAAGATTAAGAAGACAAAGTTAGAGCACAGAATGAGATAGTGGAAGTTGAGAGACGAAGAATGTTGTGTGGCCTTTTGAAAAGAGGTGAGACAGTCTCTAGATCGTCAGGAATAAACTCCCAGAAGACTGGAATACTATTGCCAAGGTATTCAGAGAGGCAGGCAGGAGAGTACTTGGGTGTCTTCTGGTAGGGAAGGGGAGGAGGAGACTTGGTGGTGGAACACCAAAATACAGGAAGTCATCCAAGGAAAGAGATTAGCAAAGAAGACACGGAGAGGACTGAGGAGAAGCGAAAGGAGTACATTGAGATTTGACGGAGGGCAAAGGTAGAGGTGGCGAAGCCCAAACAAGTGGCATATGTCGACACGTACACCAGGTTGGATACAAAAGGAGAAAACAATCTCTACAGACAGAGGGATAGGGATGGGAAGGATGTGCAGCAAGTAAAGGTGATTAAGGATAGCGATGGAAATATGTTGACTGACGTAGATGCAAAGAGTACTTTGAGAAGTTAATGAATGAAGAAAATGGGAGAGAAGGAAAAGTAGAAGAGGCAAGCATGAATGACCAGGAAGTGGCAAGATTAGTGTGGGGGAAGTTAGAAAGGCACTGAATGGGATGAAAAATGGAAAGACAGTTGGTCCTGATGACATACCAGTGTAGGGATGGAAGCAATTTGGAGAGGTGGCTGTGGAGTTTTTCACCAACTTATTCAATAGAATACTAGCGGGAGAGAAGATGCCAGAAGAATAGAGGGAAAGTATGCTAGTCCCCATTTTAAAGAACAAAGGCGATGTTCAGAACTGTGGAAACTACAGAGGAATAAAGATGATGAGCCACACAATGAAGTTATGGGAAAGAGTAGTGGAGGCTAGACTCAGGACAAGTAAGTGTCTGCGAATAACAGTCTGGTTTCATGCCTAGAAAGAGTACCACAAATGCATTATTTGCCTTGAGGATGCTCGTGGACAAGTACAGAGAAGGTCAGAAGGAGCTACATTGTGTCTTTGTAGACCTAGAGAAAGCCTATGACAGAGTACCAAGAGAAGGACAAAAGAGAAAGGACAGCTTTTTGCTATGGATTCACTATCAGACCTGGTTTGAAAAATGATGGACTCCCATAAAGTCACTGTCACATAGACAAAATGTAGAAACAATTTATCCATCCATTCATTCTCTTTGCCGCTTATCCTCACAAGGGTGGCGTGGAGTGCTGGAGCCTATCCCAGCTACCAATGGGCAGGAGGCGGGGTACACCCTGAAATGGTTGCCAGCCAATCGCAGGGCACATAGAGACAAACAGCCACACTCACAATCACACCTAGGGCCAATTTAGAGTGTCCAATTAATGTTGCATGATTTTGGGATGTGGGAGGGAACGGCGTGCCCAGAGAAAACCCACACGGGCAGAGGGAGAACATGCAAACTCCACACAGGCGGGGCCAGGATTGAACCCGGGTCCTCAGAACTGTGAGGTCAACGCTTTAACAGCTAATGCACCGTGCCGCCAACAACAATTTTAAAAAAGTTAATTAAAACAAGCCTTTGCAAATACTTTCTGTGCGGACATGGGATAGAATGACAGTAGATTAGCCAGGTATAGACTAGCCTTTGACCTACATCCATCCATTTTCTTAGCCGCTTATCCTCACGAAGGTTGCCGGAGTGCTGGAGCCTATCCCAGCTGTCAATGGGCAGGAGGCAGGGTACACCATGAACAGGTTGCCAGTCAATTGCAGGGCACATCAAGACAAACAGCACTCATAATAACACCTAGGGGCAATTTAAAGTGTCCAATTAATGTTGCATGTTTTTGGGATGTGGGAGGAGAAAACCCATGCATGCACGGGGAGAATATGCAAACTCCACACAGGCGGGCCCGGGATCAAACCCTGGACCCCAGAACTGTGAGGCCAACACTTAACAGTTGAGTCACTGTGCCGCCTTTGACCTGATCTGTTTAACTCAATTCCAAGGTTCCATGTACACATCCTTTTGCTATTATGCTGAGAGGCCTAAAAGCCCTAAACCCTAGAAACGATTTTATAAAACAATTCATCTATGTTATTAGCAAGTATTCTTAATGTCAAAGAAGAATCCCTTTTTGAAATCTGCATTGAAGTGATTTGGTATTGATTGTTAAAAAAAAAAAACTTGTCTCTACTTTTAGCTCACCTTTAGATTTATCTTAATTCAAAGTTGTTGGTTTTTTTTTCCTCAATAAACGTCCTACAGTCATGAAAGACGATGTGAAATGCCTGTTTTATCGCATTTACTTTGTATGGGAGCAGACATTCATTGCCATTTTCCTGCATACTTTGACCATGTACTTTTGGAACAGTGACCCCAATTCCCCTCAGTCACATGTGTTTTGTTTCTACCAGACATCAACTACACTTTGCAAGCTCATTTAAGCAGATTTGACAAGTTTGTCGACTCTGCCATTCATCTATTGCCTTCAAGTCTAGTGAATTTATTCAAATATTTCGTGATCATCTGTCTACTGCTGGATTAGTTTGTATTGATAAATAGCAAAATCACTCATTTTATTAGCTTGATCAGGCATGAAAGATCACTCACTGATCATTATTGTATGAATGATTATACCCATACACATATATGTGTGCACACATGCTTTCATTCCACTAGTGTCTCTCAAATACAGATGACTTGTGGCCGTGGTTTAAGGTATGATATTGAAAATTGTCCCCTACTGGTCATTGTCCAGACTCCAGATGTTTGCGTAGTGCTTCCTGCACCTGTATAAACAAGGCGAGTCTCTCCGCCCCTTAAGTGCTCAGCTGATTGGAGTTCCCAAAATCACTTCATCCCTGGGCCAAACCAAACAATGAGTCACTTCATATTAAACAGCATGGACTTACAACACATGAACTTTTTCAGCAACAATTTATTCTACTGTAATTTTTATTGTGTCCTACTCTATTTACAGGCACGCAACAGATGCATGATGAATAAAGAAATGATGAGAAAACCATGTTGTACAATGATGTCTTATTTTTCAAAAAATATTTTGGGAATAATTTATGAGTTGATTTATACTGCCCATTCTTAATCTAGACTGCTTTGCAAGGACAAAGAATGTTTAAAGTTACTTACGCTTTGTGCACCTCTGGGATCCTTGAGCTTTACTCCATCCATGACAGCACTTGCCTCCGCAGACATTCACTCTGTAAATATGCAAAACAAGCAGAGGAAACTATGTAATTTATAAGGTTTCCAAGCCCTACTTGACAGGTTTAGTCTGGCCAGTACTACCTATTTTCCTCAGACCACCTAATAATGACTTGAACATGAAGTATTTACAATTGGTTCCATTTCATCAAAAAGGAGGAGCACGACAAGTGGGAGTTCTTTCAGGTCATGTTGATGACAATGTGCATCCATTTTCAAAAGTTGAGAATTTCTTTTGCACAAAGTTCAGTATTTCTTGTAAAAATGTATTTTAAAATACATATCACATTTTCCCTCATTGTGGTCTTTCTGAAGATGACAAGAAGGAAAATGTTTCTTCTGACTTTTGAATGGCTGTCTATCAATAGCCTGTGCCTTTTCGAGTCTCTTGTGTGTGTTCCTCTGAATAATTGTTTAACAAGTTTCTTGAATAAAGTTGTTTGTTATTTATGTCATAAGGCTGGTCTGTGTGTGTGGTTGTTTCACATACAGTAGCAATTAATTATGCTGAGTGTGAAATAAAACTTGGAAAATAGCAAATCAAACTACTAACCAGTTTTGGTGTATTTCCTTTTCCTCAATAAATCCATGTTACCACAAATGCGGAGGGTTCAATTATAATCGACTGACCTACTGTGTAACATGGCACCGTGGCCAAGGAGTGGGCAAACATTTTTGGCTCAGGGGCCACATTGACATTTAAAATTTGCACAAGCAGATTCTTACACATAAAAAAATATCCATCCATCCATTTTCTTGGCCTGTTCTCACAAGGGTTGCGGGAGTCCTGGAGCCTATCCAGGCTGTCAACGGGCAGAAGGCAGGGTATACCCTGAACTGGTTGCCAGCCAATCACAGGGCACATGGAGACAGACAACAATCGCATTCACAATCACACCTCAGGGCAATTTAAAGTGTCCAATTAATGTATGTTTTTGGAATGTGGGAGGAAAACGGAGAGCCCAGAGAAAACCCACGCAGGCACGGGGAGAACATGCAAACAGGACAAGATTACACAACTGTTTAAAGGAAGGCTACGGCCATTCACTGAAAAATTAAAAGCCTTAATGTCATATGTCATATCTCATGTCATATGTACTATACCTTGCCATTTTAACGAGTCACGTGACCTACTTGCACGGATGTGACGTATTCTCTGCATAAACAAAGAAATCGTGGCTGATTTTTAGTGTCATCACATGCAGTACCACTACCATTAGACACGTGAAAATCCCCTACTGTATCGTGAAAGTTTGCCATAATTCTGATAGAAATAATACGATGAATATTCTGCCCAGTAAGAAAAAGAAACATTTAAAGGGCCACTGTCATGAAATGCATGATTTTCAGTATGTTATTAATGAAAAAACGGCAGCTGACATGGACCCATGTGTTTTTTCCACCACAAAACATGATTTTGACGTATACAGCGTTTTGTAACTCCCATGAAAATCCTCTCGAGGGATTTGTTTTTGAAAAGAAGCAGGAAGTTACATACATGGCAGGACTG
Source organism: Syngnathoides biaculeatus (assembly GCF_019802595.1). Lineage (NCBI taxonomy): Eukaryota > Metazoa > Chordata > Actinopteri > Syngnathiformes > Syngnathidae > Syngnathoides > Syngnathoides biaculeatus. The sequence goes on from NC_084651.1 coordinate 25,419,737, forward strand.
CCCTCAAGCGGACTCGTTTGTTTCTAATTAGTTTTACCTCCGGGAAGGTAGCTCATTGTTCCTTCGTGTTACCCAAAATGCCGGCTCGTTGCATTGCTGGACATTGCTTGAACACTCGGGAGGATGGATTTACCCTTCATAAGCTAGCAAGAGACCCAGTGCGTCGTGAAAAATGGATTGCACAGGTGCAGAGGATGAGAGCTTCGTGGGTTCCAAATGACAGGTAGGTGTGTATACAGCTACGAAAAAAAAATAATAGTTTGGGGTGGACTACGTAATCGGTCTCTCATAACGCAACAAAATATCCGTGTAGGTATGACAGGCATGCTAAATAACACATTTGTCGGCGCGTCGGACAGCGTTGGCCTCGCCAGCGAAGGTTGCTGCGTCAGCTCACCAGCGAAGGAAGAATGCTGCCGACAATGCCGCACTCAGCCGTATGACAACGCCGAAAAGCGCCCCAGTTCGACGGTGTTGTTCATCGCGGACAGCGGCGTCTATGAACACCGCCCTGAAGCAGCCCAGCTCGGCTTCGTGATAAACCACCTCGGCCCAGAAAATGAGCCACACCGGCTGAGGCGCCGTACCCGCCGGTCACGGGTTCAGCAAAAGCTGCGCGTCGGGCTTGCGGACGGTGGCGGCTATGAAGAACGCTGCCGACAATGGGCAATCAGCCGCATGCGACGACAACGCCATAAAGCGCCCCAGGTCAACAATGTTGTTCATCGCGTACTGCGGGGGCTATGAACAATGCCCAAAGCAGCCCGTCTCAGCTTCGTGATAAACCACCTTGGCGCCGAAAATGAGCCACACTGGCCGGCTGCGAGGAACCGCGATGGCTCATCTCCGTCACAGAAGTGGATCAGACGGGGAGGCGGTTTGGCCGTGATTGCATATCATCTGAATATGGCTCGAAACAATAGCGTAATATTGCCTTCACTTGGTAGTGTGATGTTCTCGTCTTCGAAAAGAGCTTCCATGTCAGAAGGGGCATGTTCATCTCCCATAATAGGGTCCACCGCATGTTTGCATTGGCGAATGTCCAGGTGACGTCAGAGGCAGGATTCACCCAATATGGCGACCAGTTCGATGTCGTAGAATGACACTTCTGCAACTTTGCGCATGGATAGCTCGCTTTCTCTCATATTTATTTTTTCGTGTAGACATTGAAGTTAATAATGTTATATGTATTTTTCATTACAATATCTATTTTAGAATGTTTATAGGGATGACACTTGACCTTTCAGGACCAAGTGGCTAGCGAAGTGTGGTCTCCCTGAGCCGGACGACAAACAGGCCATGGTATACAGTGAACATTTTGTGCACTATTACGTGTTAATTTAGACTCACCTCCCCTTTGCTCAAACCAGCAAAATGCGACAAGGCAGTTGGATTGCGTTTAAGACAATTTAATCACACACGCAACCATACAACGCAAACACGATAAAATAACGAACACAAGCGAATGTTCCAGAAATGTCCAAATGTCCAAAGACAAAAGGCAGCAGGTGTCCGTGTAGTTTGTCCCAAAGAGTTGGTGTGGTGTGAAGAAGCCCTGTTGATGGTCTTTCTCGTCCTGAACTACAATTACGTTGAAAGTTTTCACTTTTCATTGTATATATTTAAGATTAATATTGTAAATTCTTCAGTGTAAGAGGCCCCGTAGCTCAGGTTAGAGCACTGGTTTGGTAAACCAGGGGTTGTGGGTTCGCATCCCACTGGGGCCTCCACTTCCTGAGAAGGGTTGCGTCAGGAAGGCCATCCGGCGTAAAAATTGTGCCAAACAATTGTGTGCGTTCATCTGAGATGACACGCTGTGGCGACCCCGAAAGGGACAAGCCGAAAGAAACGTACTTACTATTGTAAATTCTTCAGTGACACAGTCCCTAACCTCCATGACCGATTTATGACTGCACGTTCGCGTGACCAACAATGCATTGCGCGCTAGTACACGCTAGTAAAACTGTATTATTTATGTGTAAATTTAAAAACTAACACAAAAATCCACCTTTTACAAAGGTAAATCAAAATAGTGTGGTGATAGTAAAAATATCCATTACTTTACACTTTTGTGGTACTGCACTGTCACAGTACATTGCAGATTCAATAATCACCTCTCAATCCTTTTATCACTACTCACACATCAGCAAGTTTCATGATTGGTAAAATACTTGGAGATGATTTATTAGTCAACCTTATAGTCATCAGCATGCAACCTTGTTGTCCTGAGAAATGCTATAAACCCACTTGTGACTCTACTTTGGTTACTCTGTTGGTAATTAATGGAATGCTTCTCTCTTTCCGAAAGTGCCAGGATCACTCACTAGAGAGCGGAAGCAGAGTAGAAGAACAACAGCCAAAGTACTCTCAGCGTATCTCTGGACCTACGACCTGGTGGAACCATTGGGCATTACAGTACAACCTGGTGGAACCATTTGGCATTTCAAGGTCCAATGAATGCAATCGTGATTTTGGTATGATTCGGGCTCTTCTGTACCAATCTTTGGCAGGCCGGAAATGGTCTATGGGCCATAGCATGCGCACCCATGGATTAGCACATCTGCCAACAGTTCTGAGGACCCAGATTCCCAGCCCTGCCTGTGTGGTGTTTGTATGTTCTCCCTGTGCCTGTGTTTTTGCCAGTTTCTCCCACATCCCAAAAACCTGTGGAAAGTTAATGAAGACTCTAAATTACCCGTAACCGTGAATGTGAATGGTTGTTTCGCTATAGGTGCTTTGGTATTGGCAGTGAAGACTATTTTACTTTTATTGCACTTTCATTATTTGCTTAAATATGACCTTACACATTTAATCAACGGATAAAGTGTTGCCCATTTGCTAATCAGACAAGGATGTGTTGTGGAGTCGGTAGTTGTCCTTGATCTTTGTACACAGAAAACCAGCTGGCGCCATCCTCCTGTCCCATGCGTTGCCGTGGAGACGAACGACACCAGCTAACGAGTGGAAAGTTACCATCCCGGCCCAGGACTAGACTGGGGGGGGGGGGGGGGTTAGCCACTTTTATGGACCCATACATATAAAAACTGTGTGTTACTGGGCAGCTTTTGTCTTCTTCTTTGGCTATCCTGCCCGAAGACACACGTCTTGTCAATTTCTGTGGAAGCCCTGGTTAAACACTCTTGGGGCTTACCTGCCTCCACTAGATCCATACCATTGCACACTATATTACGACCTCAACCACGATCTAGTACACATGGAAAACTTTGCATGGATACAAGATGATGCTTGGGACATTACATCCGCACATACATACACAGCAAGAGAGGGTGTAGCAGCATCCTGCTCTCTTACACCAGATCAAATGACATGGTTCAAAATGCAATAAGAGTCAGTACCCACATTTCACTCGCTCTGTCTCCAGGACACGAGGCCCGGCAGCTGGGACCTATAGCGAAACGACTGACTCGAATGACTGTCTGGGAGGACACACCACTCCCTAACGTACAGATCTCCAAATCTACAGATGCATACTGCATCATTGTTCCGGACGCACCTCCGACAACTAATATCACCATATTAGAACACGAGACCCTAACTAGAGAACGCAGATGTGACTACTCTGACCATGACGACACCGAGTCAATGTTAAACAAACTGCCTAAATTAGTTTGGTCCTCTGGACCCTTTGATGTTGGACATTGTACTAAGAGACCAGACATTAAAACTCTGTTTTTCTGAGATCTCATTTTTACAGACCTCTATATCCTTGACCCGCAGCTGCTTACCAGGGGATGTAGGACACTCTCACTAGCCTGTGGAATTCTGGAGTCTTGGAAACATCCACCTCCTCGTGGTGTACACCACTCAGGCCAGTTTTAAAAGCAGATGGTAACACTTTGTGTATGGCACATGATTTGAGAGTCGTTCATGATGTTAACGACCACACCATTGTTACCTGAACAAGAACCCCACAGAATGTTGTCTACCATCACACCTGGTTTGAAATCCTTCATAGGGATTAATTTGGCAAATGCATTCTTCTGTGTCCCACTCGTACTTGAGTGTAGACATTTGTTTGCATTCAGATATCAGGGACACAATTTGCAATACACTCGGTTGCCACAAGGTTTCAAACATTCACCTGGAATTTTTAATCCATGTTTGAAATCATTGCTGCAGGATCTAGAACTCCCAGACGGATGTAAACTCCTGATGTATGTTGATGACCTCCTGTTGGCAGCCCCAACAGCAGAGTTGTGTTTGTCTCTAACTAAAACTTGTTTTGCTTCGTTTGCATGAGCTGGGATTCTAAGCTTCCAGAAAGAAACTTCAGTATTGTCGCAAATCGGTGACCTTCTTGGGCAGCGTGGTGTCCTCTGACGGATCCACTATGTCCTCGGAGCATCGTTCTTTTATTCTACAGATTCTCTTCATCCACGTGCTGATCTCCCTGTCCAACCTCTGACTAACGGGAGGGTTCTGTTCACTGATGGCTGCTGTTACTGTAAGCCGAATGGCTCTTTGGCTGCGGCGGCCACTGTAGTGGAGCAGCAGCCCTCAGGTGAATTTTTAACTGTTTCCTCTTCCGTACCAACATCTGCTCCCTCAGCCCAGGCAGTGGAAGTGCTCGCACTCTGTCTCACAATGGAACTGGCGGTCGGACAATCTGCCACTGTCTATTCTGACTCAGTTTACGCTGTCTCTGCTGCTGTGTTGGACCTGTCTGGCTGGAAAAGGAATTATTTTAAAACAGCTAAAGGTACTCCTATTGCACATTTGACACTGATCCAATGATTAGATAAAGCCCTGGCCAAACCTTCGGCGGTGGCTTTCGCCTTGGTCCCTGGCCACTCCAAATCCACTTCAACCACAGCCCTCGGCAATAATGCTGTGGAATTCGCTATGTCCCACAGATGCTTGTCCAATTATCTGACAAACCTCTCCTGACCTGCCCGAACCTCCGTCTCATAGTGAATTTGTTAAAATACAGCACAACACCTCTCCTGAACAAAAGATATTTTGACCGAAACTCAGTCTTTGGCTCATATTGGCCCCAGAGCCATGCTAACCAAACTTCACATGTGGTGCCATCCTAAAATGTCTGGCTTGTGTCATGCCCACTGTTGTGACTGTAATATTTTCCACCTACACAATGTTCACCCCACACTTAGACCGTTGTCAGGTTCATTTGACCCACCCACCTGGCCCGGTGCGGAACTGGTCATGGATTTCAAAGACATGATCACTCTTGTTCAAGGTAAGCGCTACCTTCTTGTTTTTGTTTACACCTTTTCTGGATGGCCTGAAGCCTATCCCTGCGCTCACGAAGACACCATGTAGGTAATGAAAGCTTTGGTGAACCACTGGATTCCAACGTACGGTTTCCCTGCTCTCATCCACTCGGACAGCGGTGCACATTTCAGATCCACACACCTAGCTACTGTAGAGAAGTGGTTAGGGTTAACTCAAAGGTTTGGTAGTGTTCATCACCCCGCTAGTCAAGGCTAGTTGAACATATGAATCGCACGTTGATATGTACCTCTTCCAGCATGAATTGGGTTCAGGCTCTTCCCCTTGCTCTAATGTCTGTGAGACAAACTGTGTCTCGTCCTACTGGTTTCTCTACTTATGAACTTCTTACAGGTCATCTGATGCCTGGCCCTTCCTCCTCACTCCAACCGCTGGAGGAGGGCGTTGTGTCTCCCAAGTTTTCTCATAAAATGTACAACGCCATTCTTTTGCTTCTAACTTCTCCTTACAGATCCAGGACTCTCTTCCATCACCACCTCCTGCGCTTGATATTCCCGAGTGGTCATCTGTCTACCTTAAACGACTCTCTCGTAAGTGGTCAGAACCTGTTGGTCTGGCCCCCACAAGGTGACTGCTCCTACCTCCAAAGCCGTCCGGTTTGAGGGAAAAGGAACTAAGTGGTTTCATTGTTCTATGCTTTGCCCCACTACAGACTCTTAATTCCAGTTTTATTTAATTGTTTGTTGTTTTTTTTTAATTGCTAACCATGATTCCTAGAGAAGGTCCGATTGCTTTTCGGACCAAAAGAGGCAGAGCAGGAATATATGGCATTCATATTATTGGTGTTATTGTTCTTGGTATTTTTATCTGGGAAATCGCTCAGAAATACCCCATACCCACAGCCACATCAGTGCCAGCTGTTAGCACAACCCACCGGAAAATATTTACCACAGAGAAGAGTTGTATTATAAACAAAGCCCTATCTGTTGATGACTGGTTTAGGGTTTTGACAGGCGTTAGCGCAGTAAAGAATAATTGGTTACTAGTCGCAGAACAAGCGGCGAATAAAACCCCGAGTGACTGTGTTGTATGCATGGGACCCAGACCTTTGTTACGTGTTGTTTCCTTTTCTGTCAACTCCACCTGTGTTCCAGATCTTATGAAAAACTATGTGCCAAAATTTGGGATAGTGCTCACCCGGTAACACCAGCCCAAAAGAACAAACCTGTTTAGTCATGCTGTGGCACGCCAAAACTTCACCTGTATTTTCCTTAAAGATAATGTTGCCCCAATTGACAATATCTCTGATGATCAGTGTACAGAGACCCAGGAAGCACCTTTCTTCCAACCTGTCAGCCGTACTGATGTGTGGTGGTGATGCGGAGGGAACCGTCACTTTGACCGCCTCCCGCGCAACAGTACGGGCAGATGTGCATTAGTAAATTTACTTTTGCCCATTTTTGTTGTTCCTGTCACACGAGATAATCTGGCAGTTGCTCCTGAACACTTCAAGGAAGCTCTTAGCCTATTACACCTTTCACGTAGGTCCAAGTCTACCTGGCTCGGTGCTGACGACCCCACCTCCATTGACGCTATTGGCGACCTCCTTGGTGTCCCAGATGAGTATAAACTGGCTGATCAGGTAGTTGCCGGTTTTGAAAATACACCTGTAATTTCCGCTCTTTCCGCCGTTAGTCCTAACGAAAATGTCGACCGTATCAATTACATACATTATAATGTTCAAGGTTTGGGCAATTCCACCCTTGAAGGACTTGAAGCTGTACATGAGCAACTTAAGGCTACATCTATTGTGACTTTCCAAAACAGAATCGCATTAGATGCACTGTTGGCCGAGAAAGGAGGTGTTTGCCGAATAACACACAACCTGGCAGACGCCTCACTAAGGCCGTAGATGGACTCAGAACCTTGCTAAGAAAATGAAGGAACACTCTGGTGTTGACACGTCGATGTGGGATAACTGGATGAATGTGTTTGGTAAATGGAAGGGTGTCATTTCATCATCTCTCTGGCTGTCTTCACCTCTATTTTCACCCTCTGTGAGTGCTGTTGCATTTCTTGTATTCGTACTCTTTTAACCCGTCTGATTGAGAAGACGACTGGTGCCCCAGCTGATGGCCACGGTAATTATGTCCTCATTAGACGCCCGCCCCAACAGACTCCTCAAGATGATTTTATTGTTGCTATCACTCCCCCTGAAAATGATACTAAACTTCCACCGCTTCCTGATTGTCATGATGTTGACATGCCCCGTGATTGCATTGCCCTTCTGTTCTACTGATACTTTTTGCGTGATATTACTTTTTTAGAAATGTTTTGCTGTTTTTGAGTTGTCTTGTACTGTCCTGCAGGTTTAAAGCGCATAGGTGTTCTGAATCACGATGCTATGCACTTGTTAAAAGGTATGGTTGAACGATTAGAGAGGGTTTTATGTTTTCCATATTTCTTGAAGGGTTACTTTGGGAATTTTCGTGATTGTTTTTGTGATCTATTTCATAGATCAAAAGAGGGAATGAAGACTATTTTACTTTTATTGCACTTTCATTATTTCCTTAAATATGGCCTTATACATTTAATCAAAGGATAAAGTGTTGTCCATTTGCTCATCAGACAAGGATGTGTTGTGGAGCCGGTGGTTGTCCTTGATCTTTGTACGCAGAAAACCGGCTGGCACCATCCTCCTATCCCAGGCGTTATCGTGGAGACAAACGACACCAGATAAGGAGCGGGAAGTTACCATCCCGCCCAGGATCTGACTGCGGGGGGCAGCCACTTCTACGATGGACCCATACATATAAAAACCGTGTGTTACTGGGCAGCTTTTGTCTTCTTCTTTGGCTATCCTTCCAGAAGACACACGTCTCGTGTGCGGCAGATACCTAGATAAGACCCAGACGTCTGTACTGCACATTCCTTTGTCATAAATCCATTTGCTGTTAACATTTTCTAATCATTGGTCATATCTTCCTCGATTCGTGAACACGCGGAGGGTCCAAACTCGCAAATCCCTACAGCAGGCAACCAGTTCAGGGTGTACACCAACTCTCGCCCAGTGACAACATACCCACAGCTGTCGTGAGGATAAGCATGACCAAAAAAATGGATCGGATGTGTGGACATACTGTAAGTTACAACCTTTGAGATGTTTATTCATCCATCCATCCATTTTCTGAGACGCTTATCCTCACAAGAATCGGAGGAGTGCTGGAGCCAATCCGAGCTGTCATCCGGCAGGGTACACCCTGAACTGGTTGCTACCCAGTCGCAGGGCACAAGGAAACAGACAACAGTCCACTCACAATCACACCTAAGACTCCAATTAGTGCATGTTTTTGGGATGTGTGAGGAAACCGGAGTGCCCGTGAAAAACCCATGGAGGCAAGGGGAGAGTATGCAAATTCCACACGGGAAGGGGGGGATTTGAACCCTGGTCTTCAGAACTGTGAGGCCAACGTTCTACAGCTGTGGAATCCTGCCACCATGTTTAATTAGTTCAATGTATTTAGCTTGGTTTTGATTTTTTTTAATCGTTTGCAGCATTTCGTTGCCCATGATTCTAAATGAATTAATCATTCATCATCAGAGAAGTGTGTTGCGCTTCGGAGGGGATTCAGCGCTCACTGCAAGACTAATTGAGAAGTCAGCGGCACGAGGACGCTAGCATGGACCTTTGAGCCACATATCATGGACCAATAGGAAAAAGTGACTGAATATAAAGGCAGCCTTGTTTCCCCGAATTTCTTACCCAGACTGCTTGAGAAGCTGCCTGTGCTGGTTGTGTTCTGGAGCTCCGTGCCGAACAATAGACGCCTGAGTGGACGAGGCTTGCTTCCCCATCCGGCGTGTCCGGACCTGACTGCTCATTTCGACGCTGTAAGATTTCGGAAGCCGCGTTGAAATGGAGCTGACTCGCATCCCATCTCCTCGGTTTGCTCCCGCCGAGCCCGGACCGGGGTGGAGCACGTATAGCTTCCTGACGCCGCTCTGGTAGTGCTGCTGTGCCCCGGTTGACAAGCATAGTGGTGAGAGAAACAAGCCCAATGAAAGCAAGAGGCCCCGACTCCAAGCCATATCCATGTTGTATTCAAAGTTTTAAAAAGTTTGAAAAAGGGGTACGGCTCCGGCAAAGAATAGTTTTCTATGTAAACACGCCGGTGAGATTGAGTTGACGAACTCAGCGCAGTAATGTTCCTTGAAAAAAGTTTTCCCTTCACTAAGACACCTTCAACTATAAATACTGTAATAGCGAAATGTAAAAAAAAAAAAAAAATATGAGTGGCCGCCGGGCCCCTTTCGACTCTCCCCCAACCCCCGTCAGTAGGTATGGCTGCGCTGGTCGCGACCACTATGTCCGCTCTGGGGCTCCAGAAGTCCAGGAAAGTTGCATGATGAAGCTCAAGGCTGCCTGCCCCCACAAGTGACGTAATGGTGGAGGGGGGGGTGTCTGTGCGCGCACTCCCACACTTCAACAGTATGAGCTGGGTGTGTGTCGGTCAGGCCGGGGACGCCTGGGTGAAATACGCTCTCCCGCTCTGACACCTTTGTACGCAACAAACATTCTCGTGTGAAGAATGTGTCAATTCTGTAATTCTGTCTGACCTTAACTACAATCACTACTGGACACTCTCTGGCTACAGCATTTGCTTTCATTTGTCTCCAATAGTTGGAGTCACTGAAGTGCTTGAGCAAAAAAAAGACACTTGAAAAAGGTCTGACTCGTTTTGATATAATTTCATTAATAACTAAAGATTTTTTAATAAAGAATCTAACCTAGAGCTAATGATTTTTTTCATGCCATCTTGATGAGTAGATGTCTCCGATGCTGAAACAACCCCACTTTACAGTCCTATTTCAAAAAGTTATTGCCAAGTTGAAATGTAAGGCGCTCATAGTAAAACCAATCCTTATTAACAAAGCAACTGGTAGGCTGCCCATTGAAAAACACTTCTTTTTAGAACTGGAAAGACAGAAGTCCATATTGGTAAAGACATAAACGGCGTCATAAAAATTGTGCGAGTTGCCAAAATAGTGTGGGCGATCCTCATGAGGAGAAGTGTCACGGAAAATGAATGAATGCATAAATTGTGCCTTTCAAACTCTGCATCTTAAGCATTAAGTTTAGAGCTTGCATTACAATTGCATAAATGATCCTCACTACTCATTACACTCATTTTTGTATAATTTTTATCATGGTAAGGTGTCACGAACCAGCGGCACTGGGCGGACCCAAATGCAGGACTTCCAGGCAACGGCATAATGTTAAAAGGGGCATTATTCCAAAAACAGGTAAATACCAAAAGGCAGTCCAAAACAAGGCAGAGGCACAAAAATGCAAGGCTAGAAGCAAGGTCCAAAAACAAGAAACGAAGTCCGATGACTATGAGACAAACTATGAAACTTGACAAGACGTGATCAAACGTAAAGGGCACAGAATTGCTGTGACCAAGGATAGCTCTACACTAGACTTAGACACAATAGTGGAGAATCAAACAGGCAGTAAATGCAATGTAACAAACTGGCAAATGACCAGTGGCAAATTCCAAGTCTAAACGCCAAGTCAATTAGAGTGCTGAATGCGAAACAGCTGTGACAGGTATCAGCGGCACCGCCCAGAGAAGTGGCCTGGCCTTGCCCCTCATGGCAGTGGCCAAGCCTTGCTCATGACAGTAAAGACATGGAATCGTTTTGACAGTTTCACAAATATAAACATATTTCTGACAAAAAAATAATCATGTGTTTTGCTCTCTGCTATTGTGTGAATGCAAAATGGCTGCCTCATCCTCACACTTCAGATCACAGATCCCTCCAGAGCAGAGGTGCCCAAACAGTTGGAGAGGAAGAACCACATTTTTCACTGTTATGGCAAAGAGCTACTTCATACACATGAAAGACATAATTCCCTCCTCACATACATACCTTTGCTCAGCCACATTTATTGTCAATGTCACACACCAACATGATAAGAAAAATCAACTCCCACAGTGTCCCAAGACCACAACCCAGTAATTAAAAAAAAAATGTACGCTCTTTCTCACACAGACAAACTACCAGTTCAATCAAGTCTTGTATGGCATAATTCTCATCTAATCTTCTTCTTTTCCTTTCAACTTGTCCCGTTAGGGGTCGCCACAGCGTGTCATCTTTTTCCATCTAAGCCTGTCTTGCCCTCTTCTTCTCTAACTCCAACTGCCCTCATGTCTTCCCTCACAACATCCATCAACCTTCTCTTTGGTCTTCCTCTCGCTCTTTTGCCTGGGAGCTCCATCCTCAGCATCCTTCTACCAATATACTCACTCTCTCGCCTCTGAACATGTCCAAACCATCGAAGTCTGCTCTCTCTTACCTTGTCTCCAAAACATCCAACTTTGGCTGTCCCTCCAATGAGCTCATTTCTAATCCTATCCAACCAGTTCACTCCAAGCGAAAACCTCAGCATCTTCATTTCTGCTACCTCCAGTTCTGCTTCTTCTTGTTTCTTCTGTGCCCACTTCTCTAATCCGTACATCATGGCCGGCCTCGCCACTGTTTTATAAACTTTGCCCTTCATCGTAGCAGAGACTCTTCTGTCGCATAGAACACCAGACACCTTCCGCCAACTGTTCCACCCCGCTTGGACCCGTTTCTTCACTTCCTTACGACACTCTCCATTGCTCTCTACTAATGCAACACTGAAATACTCATATGACTGGAGGCCCGAGTGCAACTGTGAATCGGTAGCCATGCTAATGTCTGATATTCTCTGTTCAACAGTGTGACGTGACAGTTGAAGGTCTGATACCATTTGTTGAAGATTTTTGTTTCCAGGACAAAAGGACTCTGGACTAAATCAGTTCAGTTCGGTTCAGGACCCTCCTTCCGGTCCCCGACCTGGTGGCAGCGAAAAAGAGGAGGCGCCAGCAAATTCGATCGTATAATAAATAAATCATACTGAATTTGCACTGACTGTTGTGAATACTCGTCGTGGGACGCCCCTGTGACGACTTCAATGAACTAAGAATCATCATCTGTGAAATCTTACTACCCAAATTGGAGCCATATTCGTTCGCGTTTGAAGCAGCGCGGCCTAGCTTAGCCTAGCCTAGCTTGCTAACAACAAGACGGATCAGTAATTAAATATTTGCCCAGGAGGAAAACATCAATTGCTAGTACCTACAAGACCTACAAAAGCTACGTATCATATACAAAGAGGTTCGTGAGTACTTGCAGTGAGAAAGTTGGACAAGTAGATAGACCGACTTAAACCTGTCCCTCACCCCAGACTACCTTTGCTTAGCTTTGCTTAGTGATCAACCCATTTGTTGTTGAAGACGCATTGAACGTGAGTAACTGCATAACCTTGTTCAACCTACACAACTTGTACAATGAGGATCATGAGGACGACTCAACCTGCAACTACTGTAGTGAGAGCCATTGGTTTGAATCACTTTCATCCCCATATCCTTTAAATCTACATATCCTTTACATTTTTCATACTGTAACCTTCTTACCCACATACCCTTTTAACTTTAATATAAGTATGTGACTTGTGTTACATATGTGCTGACTTTGTTTATTTGACTGCTTCTATTTGGACTTTAACTTTAACATAGATTGGGTTGTATGTGAATTGTGTAACTTATGTGTTGACTTTGTTTATTTGATTGCTTTTTTGACTATCTGCAGCCTTTTGGGGAACACAATATTGTGTGTCCTGTAGGCCGGTCCCAAGCCCAGATAAATGCAGAGGGTTGCGTAAGGAAGACCATTCAGCGTAAAACTGTGCCATACATATATGAGCGTTCATCAAACGAATTCCATAAAGGATAGGTCGTGGCACGGGCTAAATACGCCTGACCCCAGTAGTGTTAATCTGCAAGGTGGAGGTAGAAATTCAGATAATGAAGGTCGAAGACAAAAGAGAGGAGGAAAGTGGCTTAGTAGGCAGAAGAAGAAGAGGAATGCACAGACCCTACAGCTGTGTATAGGGCCTTTGAATGTTGGGACTATGACAGGAAAAGCTCAGGATTTAGTTGACATGAAGATTAGGAGAAAGGTTGTTATATTGTGCATCCAGGAGAGCAAGTGCAAAGGGAGTAAGGCTAGAAGTTTAGGAGCAGGGTTTAAAGTATTTTACCATGAAGTAGATGGGAAGAGAAATGGAGTAGCGGTTATTCTAAATGAAGAGCTGACTAAAAATGTATTGGAGATGAAAAGATCAGATCGAGTGATGAGGATGAAATTTCAATTTGAGAGTATTATGTATAATGTGATTAGCAGCTATGCCCCACAGGTTTGATGTGATCTCGAGTTGAAAGAGGAATTCTGGAAGGAATTAGCTGAAGTAGTCCTGAGCATCCCAGTAAGAGATAGAGTTGTGATTGGTGCAGATTTCACTGGACATGTTGGTGAAGGAAACAGGCGCGATGAAGAAGTGATGGGTAAGTACAGCATCCAGCAAAGGAACTTTGAGGGGCAGATGGTGGTGGACTTCACAAAAAGGATGGAATTGGCAGTAGTGAACACTTATTTCCAGAAGAGACAGGAACATAGAGTGACCTACAGGAGCAGAGGTAGAAGCACGCAGGTAGATTATATTTTGTGCAGACGATGTAATTTGAAGGAGGTTACTGACTGTAAGGAGAGTGTAGCTCGACAGCATAGGATGGTGATGTGAAGGATGACTCTGGTGGTGGGTAGGAAGATTAAGAAGGCAAAGGTAGACCAGAGAATCAGGTGGTGGAAGTTGGGAAAGGAAGAATGTTGTGTGGCCTTTCAGGAAGAGGTGAGACAGACTCTAGACAGACGGGAAGAGCTCCCAGAAGACTGGAATACTACTGCCAAGGTTGTCAGAGAGGCAGGCAGGAGAGTACATGGGGTGTCTTCTGGTAGGAAAGGGGAGAAGGAAACTTGGTGATGGAACCCCAAATTACAGGAAGTCATTCAAGGAAAGAGATTAGCGAAAAAGAGGTGGGACACAGAGAGGACTGAGGAGAAGCGAAAGGAGTACATTGAGATGTGACGTAGGACAAAGGCAGAAGTGGCGAAGGCCAAACAAGTGGCATATGTCGACATGTACACCAGGTTGGATACAAAAGAAGGAGAAAAGGATCTCTACAGGTTGGCCAGACAGAGGGATAGAGATGGGAAGGATGTGCAGCAAGTAAAGGTGATTAAGGATAGCGATGGAAATATGTTGACTGACGCCAGTAGTGTGCTAAGTAGATGGAAAGAGTACTTTGAGAAGTTAATGAATGAAAAAAATTGGAGAGAAAGAAGAGTAGAAGAGGCAAGCATGAATGACCAGGAAGTGGCAATGATTAGTAAGAGGGAAGTAAGAAAGGCACTGAATAGGAGGAAAAATGGAAAGACAGTTGGTCCTGATGACATACCAGTGGAGGTATGGAAGCAATTTGGCGAGGTGGCTGTGGAGTTTTTCACCAACTTATTCAATAGAATACTAGCGGGAGAGAAGATGCCAGAAGAATGGAGGAAAAGTGTACTAGTTCCCATTTTTAAGAACAAAAAAGTGATGTTCAGAACTGTGGAAACTACAGAGGAATAAAGATGATGAGCCAAACAATGAAGTTATGGGGAAAAAATAGTGGAGGCTAGACTCAGGTCAGAAATAAGTGTATGCGTGGAACAGTATGGTTTCATGGCTAGAAAGAGTACCACAGATGCATTATTTGCCTTGAGGATGCTCGTGGACAAGTACAGAGAAGGAAGGAAGGAAGGAAGCTAGGAGGAGGAGGAAGGAAGGAAGGAGGAAGGAGCTACATTGTGTCTTTGTAGACCTAGAGAAAGCCTATGACAGAGTACCAAGAGAGAAACTGTGGTACTGCATGCGCAAGTCCGGTGTGGTGGGGAAATATGTTAGAATATTACAGGACATGTATGAGGACAGCAGAAGAGCGGTGAGGTGTGCCATAGGCGTGTCAGAAGAATTTAAGGTGGAGATGGGACTCCATCAGGGATCCGCTCTGAGCTCCTTCCTGAATGAATGCTGTTCTGTTGTGACTAAGCGATGGCCCATTACAGGGGACACCTGAGAAGGACTTGAGGAGTCGTTTTCTCTTTGATGTGTCTGAAAATAAAAGTATGGTGACTGGTGAGTATGGTACCTTTTCAGGACAGCATCCACAGTCCTCAAGTAAGGAAGATCCTTTGTCACAACTCTGGATCTTGTTGAGCCTGCTGAAAAAGGCCAGAAGATATGCACAACTGTTAGTGCGAAAGCCCTGATGACATATATCAACTGGGGGTGACATACACATACATATCACCCATGCGGTAACGTCAGTCCTGAACAGCAAAAGTTTCACAATCAATTCCAAAAGACTAAAGCTAAACTAATTAAATTAAGAGATGCTAAGACAGACCAACCTACAATTCCCAACCGATACACAAGCTAACCTGGCTTACAGCCATGCTACCCTGAGAACGCCTGATCTCGCTAAGTGGGTTTGTCCCTGGTTAGTACTCGGATGGGAGACCACCTGGGAACACCAGGTGCTGAAAGCATCTCTCCCCGGCTAAAATGTTGGGTCAGGAAGAGCATCCGGCATAAAACTGTGCCAAACAAATATGCGTTCATCTGAGATGGCATGCTGTGGCAACCCCTAATGGGACAAGTCGAAAGGAAAAGAAGAAGAGAAGACACACTCTAACCTAGCTAATTAACTGGGGGACCATGACGACATGGTACATAATTGCAAAGTGGTCGTGGAAAGAAAGTTGGGACAGTCAGAGAATAAAGCACACCACACGAAAACACAGATGTGACATTGTTTACAGAGAAAATGCATTTTCTGTCCTTGAATCATAAAAACTACCACCACCATACTCAGCCCAGTTGGCAGAACTCCTTGCGGAATGTAATGTAACGCAAAGCAAAGATAATTTATTTGTATAGCTCTCATCTTTCTTCTAGGCATGCTATTAATCCAAAGACACAATGATTTCAATATCTTGAGCAATACTCTTTATGCACTCAATTTTAAAATTGTATTTTTAGTTTTTATTTATTTAATTCTCATTTTTATATTGCTTTTCAGTTTTTGTCAGTCCAGTGTTTTTGCACATGTGTCAGCTCAGTTATATCACCGTCATGTTTTGTTTCAATTTAGAGCTTTACTTAAGTGTTTCTTTGTTACTTTGTTTGAATGATTTGTTAATTAAATATAATTTTTTGACTCCTGCCTTGCCTCTATGCTTCCCTGCACTTGGGTCCTCGATGTTTTTTTAGCTTGCCTTTCTCGTCTTCCCAAACTTCAACCATCAACCGACCTTTGAAGAGAATGCAGGATAAAGTGAAAGAAATTGACACTTTGTATTATACATCAGAAGTGTTGTGTAAATTGGTGTTAAAAATGAACCATATTGTTGGTCCTAGAACTAGAATATCAGAGTGAGAGAATTTGATCGCAGTTTGTTGGCCTTTTGAAGGAAAATGAAAGAGAACATGATGAGTGAAGTCAGTCTGGTTGCTGGATTTGTACTCTTCCCTCAGAGAGAACGTTCCTCACCTTAGGAGGCATGTTCAGATGATTCTAGACTTCTTTGGATCAATTTACATAGGTGAACAGACATTCTCAGTGATGAAGTTCAATAATTCCAAACACAGATCCTCTATCACAGATGACCAGCTCTCAGCTGTGTTTTACATTGCCACCAGAGACATTCAGCCAGATATCAACACCCTTGCTCAAGACAGAGGCAGACTGGATTATTCTCACTGAAGAGGTATAATGAAGTGAAAGCAAGCTACAAGTTTCAGTGTTTGTGGAGATTCACCAGTAAACAATAAACTGCACTTATTACTTCTATTACTCCTATGGGAGTGTTTTCTTATTTGACATACACAACTTCACATAGCCCATCCATCCATTTTCTTAGCAGTTTCCCAGCTGTCAAAGAATAGGAGGTGGGGTAGACCCTAAATAGGTTCCCAGCCAATCGCAGGGCACATGAAGATGGACAACAGTCACACTCACAATCATACCCAGGGGGAATTTAAAGTGTCCAATTAATGTTGCATGTTTTTGGGATGCAGGTACTGGGAGGACCTGCAAACTCCACACAGGTGGGGCCGGGATTTGAACCCTGGTCCTCAGAACTCTGAGGCAAATACTTTACAGCTGCCCCACTCTGCCGCCCATTCTTTTTTTTATATTTCAGAGAAACTGATGCACTTTTTCTGTTACGGACTTTAAACAAAGTATTCTTTATTGTAAATTGATCTATCTTTTTGTACTTTAATGTTCATAAGGATTAAATGATCCTTCATACACAATGTTATATAGAGGTGTACTTGCGGGGTCTGCGAGCGGGATCGTAATTTTTTTTCTTCTTCCTAGGGTTTTGTAACAGAAAGCAATTGAGCAATGCCGCATTACTGATACACATCCAGATATTCTTATAAATATATAATTTCATTACACTTTGTTGCATCGACACTACAAACCCACGACATACTGTATGATCTACAGTGCTATAGATATTCTTATAAATATATAATTGCATTACACTTTGTTGCATCGACACCACAAAGCCACGACATACTGTACGATCTACGATGCTGTAATAGATTAAAGCGTTACAAAAATGAATAAACTATAAATAAACTGATCTGTTTAAAATATGTACATTGTGCTTTATGTTATAGATAATACAATCAATCAATCTCTCTAACAAGAACTGCAATTCCTATATGAAGTATCCATAAATGTGTGGAATTGACATTTTAAGGAGCAATGAAAACAGTTGAGTATTATGGACAGTGTAATAAATTATAGACATTTTGCAAAAGAAGCAGTACAATGGAACAGCTGTAGAACATGGGAGTCACAGTTCTGACGACCGGGGTTCAAATACCAGCCCCCCGCTGTGTGGAGTTTGCATGTTCTCACCATCCCTATCTATGTCAGTTCTGTTCTCAAGTGATATGTTTGTTGATGGAAATTCATCAGAATAACCATTACGTCACACTTTACACAACCTATTTCAGCAAAAAATACAGCCCAAAAAAAAAAACCCTCCAAAAACCCAGTGGATATTTTGACATTGAAGAATACAGTGGTCCCCCGTTCTTCGCAGTGGTTACGTTTCTAACAGCTCCGCAAATAACAAAAATCTGCAAATAACAGATGCAGTATTAACATACCTATGTACAATATGTCCCATATTTTTAGATGTACTTAAATGTCTTAAATTTTCTCCAAAATGGGCAGCATACCTTATGTGTACAATGGTTTTGTGAATTGTTCAATGAAGTATACTTGAACACACTGGTTACACTGTGAGCATGTAGTATGCTAGCACATTTCAGTGTGTATGTAAGCTACCATACGATGGTGGTCACAAGGCAAAGAGGAAGGACCTCCTTTTAGTTTCACCGTGACACTGTGAGTGTGTATAGTAGGGGTGCTCAATGTGTCGATCGCTCGATCGCATTAGGGCGTGCCAAAAAACAAACAAAAAAAGACATCAGCCTATCATACATCTCGTCGCTTCATTCAGGTGTGGCAGATACGTCCGTCTATCGCACACATATTAAGGTATGTTCCAGCAAGCTGGCCTCCTATTCACGGTCTCTCTTTTGCAACATCTGACGCAATGTGTGCAATATAGTTTGATACACTTCAGTTTATCTTGTTACTTCTGTCAGTTGTCACCCATCAATAAACACAAATGCTCCAACAACTGGGCAAGGTCCTGAGGCAGACCCACAGTTTCCTGAAGGTGCTTATACGCGGTGCTCTCGTTAAAATGGATGCCTATGCTATCTTAATTACCATTTTAAAGCACCATACTGTGATAAAGGTTTCCCACTTGATATCCATTACAGCCTGGTCATCCTGAAAGGGGGATCCCTCCATCTGTGGTCCGATCTCAAGGTTTCTTCTTTTCTCCCCAGCGGGGGTTTTCATGTTTTCCTTCCCCGATTAGGGCTTTTAAAGGTCCACTGTCATGAAATGCATGACTATTAGTATGTTTTAAATGAAAAAATAACAGCTGGTATGGACCCATCTGTTTGTTCACCACAAAACATGATTTTGACGTATACAGCTTTTTGTGACTCATGCCATGAAAATTCTCTCGAGGGATTTGTTATCGAGAAGAAACAGGAAGTGACGTACAGGGCAGTAGCGCACTCAAGCGGTCTCGTCTATTTATACTAGTTTTACCTGCTGGAAAGTAGCTCCTTGTTCCTTCGTGTTAGCCAAAATGCCGGCTCATTGTATTGTTGGATATTGCTCGAACACTCGGGAGAATGGATTTGTTCTTCCTAATTTTCCAAAAGACCCGGTTCGTCATGAAAAATGGATTGCACAGGTACAAAGGACGAGAGCTTCGTGGGTTTCAAATGACAGCTAGGTGTGTATACAGCTACTAAAAAAAATAATAACTGGGGGGGAACGTAATCCGTAAATCAGGGATGCTAAATGTGACGATGTGGCACCCCAGCCGAAGCCGTGATCATCGGATGCGGCGCCGCCAGTGTGGCTCATCACGGCGCCGGACGGGGAGGCTGTTTGGCCTCGGCATCGTCGTCGCTCGCGGGCAGCGTTGTTTTTATCACCGCGGCGTGGAGGTCGATCGGAGGAGGAGGCAGTTTGGCCGTGGCATTGTCGTTGCTCGCGGGAGGACTTTTTATCACCGCCGTGCGGAGATGGATCGGACGGAGAAGCGGTTTGGCCATGGCGTCATCGTCGTTCGCAGCCGCCGTTGTTAATCGCTGGGCGGGGAGATGGTTTGGCTGCATCCGGTTTGGCCGTGATCTGCATATCATCTAAATTTCGCTCGAAACGAAAGGTTAATATTGCCTTGGTCACTTCACTCGGTTGTGAGATGTTCTCTTCTTCAAAAAGAGCTCTGTGGCACAGCATGTTTTCAATAGCAAATGTCCCAGTGTGACATCACGGACAGAAGATGTAGCCATTATGGTAACCACTTGGATGTCGAATGAGACTTCCGCAACTTTGCGCATGGATGACGTGCTCGCCGCTCATATTTATTTTGTCTTATAGACATTGAAGTGAATTATGTTATATGTGTTTTTCATTACAATATCTAATTTTGAATGGCACTTCACCTTTAAATCAGGGGATGATGTCAATATTTGTCAACTATGGTCATAGGCCCTTTAACACTACTTTGTGATTATGCTATACAAATTAACTTGACTTTTGTCCACACAATAAAACTGCTTTCACCCTGTTTGGCACAATTTGGTATGATTTGAGTCGTGTTGTTTTTGTGTTGCTATTGCATACTTTTCTCTTCCAATAATTCTGATACAAGTTGGCATTTGTTTTATCTGTCAAAAAAAAAAAAAAAGATTCAAGAACATAGGAGACCCTACCCTTTGACATGGTCCTGTGTCTGACTGTGTGCATAAATAATGGCTTGTAGCTAATTACAAAGTCTCTATGTGACATCATTAAATCGTATTTCTCTTTAAACAGTCCTACAGTCTAAATTGTAGCTTCTTCTTGAAATTGACAGTTTATTTCCAATTCTACCCAGGAACATGACAAAGGATGTTTGATGTTCAATGTTTATGATGTCTTTTTGTGACTAGGATGTAGAAAAGGTTTTTTTTTATTAGATGCTACCACATAATAAATCCAATACACTGAAACTTTTACTCAATTGGGTGACAAGTATAAGGAAAAGTTATTCAAAGGAGAGGACGACTTTAGAAGCGTTTCTTTTCAAAAGTGATTCCTCAGAAGAAGAGATCCCAGAGATCGAAAACACTGATAAGCTGTCAGCTTCCTTCAGATCGAAAGACTCACCGACTCAAACAAGTGAGAAACATGAAGACACAGTGAAGTCTTTGCACAAGGACATCTTTGAGGCTGAGAGGAAAGAAAAATCAGCTTTCCGTGATGCTCTACAGAAGGAAAAACCCAATAAATATCTGCCGATAGAAAGTTTAAACCGAGAGCGAAAATCTAACTCTGAGCTGGCAACAACAATAAAGAATGAAAAAGCAAACAACCATGGTCTTCATATCAAAATGGAGCTCATGACAAAGCTCGTGGACAATCTTGGTAAGATGCTGGAAAGAAAACAGTGTAGCTACAAAAAAGTTACAGGCAAACTGCGTAAAATGACAGTTGAACACCAACGAGACAAGAAGGCAATGAAGATGCTTAAGAAGGATTTGGAAGCAGCTTTACAGATACACAAAAAATAAATAGCAGAGTTGGAGAAAGTAGCAAATGATCAGGTCCAGAAATTATAGGATCAGGTAACCAAGATGCAGGAAAAAATTGTGGAAAAGAACTGTGAAATTACTTCCTTGCGCCTCAAAAGTCAGATTCTGGAACAGGATATTGATGCTAAAGGGGTAACTGTTACCACCCTGCACGAGAAAGTCAGCCAACTGGCCTCTGAAAGCATAGAGCTGCGACGGGATCTTACTTTGAATCAGAGTTCTCCTAAAGAACTTAAATGGCCAAAGAGATTTCCAGCACCAACCGAGGGATTGGTGAGAAGGAGAAGTGCCCTTTTCACAGAGTATACAGAAAGTTGGAAAGACAAAGCAAAATGCTCTCAGAGAAGACTATGGCTTTAGACAAGAGTCTTGCGATTGAGAAGTGTTTGAGGGTCTCCCTAAAAAAAGAACAGGAGCACGTTAAGATAATGCTTTTGCAACACAAGATGCAAATCAAGGCCATAAATGGAATGTAGCAGGAGTCAGACACAACTTCAAAAGGCCCTCAAGGAGGAGAAGGAAAGGTCTTCAAAGTTCAAGCAGAGAGCTGAGCAAGCTGCTGACGCTCTCCAGAAACAGAGGAGCATCTTTGAGAAACACAGGAGAGAACTCAAGATTGCTTTGAGCAAACAGCTGCAACTCATGGATGAAAAACCGACTCTGAGTGCAGCTTTACTGAAGGCTTTAGACAGCAACTTGAGACTGAAGGAACAACAAGAGGAGGAAGCTGTTTTTCACTTCCGAAGTCTCAGTGACACTGAATTTAAGATGCAGCAACAGAAATGCTTCCTAGAGGCGTGTAGAGAGGCTCTTCATCAGCTCCAAGAGGCACACACAGATGTGGCCGGCAGAAACGCTGACCTCAACTCAAAATATCGGGAAGTTCTCAAACATCACAGAGCCTTGCAGATTTGACATAAGAGGATGTGCGATACAAAAGGTAATGCCAGACCAGAAATTAGTCTACCTTTTGTTCACGATAATTGGTGGGATGTAGCAGTTCCATTGGACTCTGGCAGTGGTCAGTGCTGACATGGCAGCCCCGAGCCAATGAGTTGAAAAAAATCTGCCTACTGCATTGTGAAATTGAATTTTTTTTAAAAATGCTGTTTTGGGAGTTAAGAGTGAATCCTTAGTGCAGCAGATGTCAACCTTTTTATGACTTGCACTCCTAGAAAGCATTTAATTGGATGGAAATTCCCATGGTGGTCATTGAGTTACTAGTCATTGTATTTTTGTTGTTTACCACAATATCGTGGTTCCTGAGTTTTCGCATAACTTGGTTTATGAACAACTTTCTTAAATAAAAATAAATAAATAAAAACCAGGTTACTCACAATTCTCATAAACATCACTGGTTCTGTGCTGTTACCTTTGGTTTTTTTTTTTTGCCACAAATTGCCACCGAATTGCACAATGCAATACAAAAAATATTGTAATTCAGGAGGCGGTGGTCAGTATGTTGAGAGTGTTTAAGGTACAAGTATTGCTAAAGAGCCAGTGCAAGTGATCAAGAACTGTAGCAGCTAAAGTTCCATGCTTATCTTTTTTTAATGTGAATTTTCTTTTTTTTTTTTTTTTACATCTTGCACTCGCCCAAGTAATTGGTATTTGAGTTTTTTGCATTTTATTATGCATATTTTTAATACATTGCACAGAATGCTTTGTAGTTAATTGAGGCTTTTTCATAAAATTGTTTTGTAAAATGTAGGTTAATGTAAATCCCATTAATTATTCAATGAAATAAACTTGTCACGGCACTTGTAAACATTTTGAAACATCAATGCAATGTATTTATGTAATAAATGCACACACTAATATGTTAAATGGAAATGAAACGACTTAGTATGACCTAATATATTTTTTTTTAGGATACAGCTCCAGAACTAGCTACCAGTTAACAGTGACGATCACGGTGGTGGGGTTTGTGTGTCCCATTGATCTTAGGAGCTGAGTTGTCTGGGGGTTCATGCCCATGGTAGGGTCAATCAGAGCAAAAATGTCCTAGGTGAGGAACCAGAGAAAGTACGACTCCAAAACCCCTATGACTAGTAAAAAAAATTGATCTTGGTTTCCCTTGCCCGAACGCGGGTCACCGGGGGCCCCCTCTGGAACCAGACCTGGAGGTGGGTTTTGATGGCAAGCGCCTGGTGGCCGGGCCTAGCCCGAAAGGGTAATATGGATCCCCCTTTCCATGGCCTCACCACCTGTGAGAGGGGCTCTAGGGGTCGAGTCCGATGTCAGCTGGGCAGTGGCCAAAGGCCTTGGCAATCCGATCCCCGGCCACAGAAACTAGCTCTAAGGACATAGAATGTCACCTCTTTGGCGGAGGGAAGGAGCCCGCGTTGGTGCGTGAGGTCGAGAAGTTCCAAGTAGAAATAGTTGGAGTTGCCTCGACACACCGCTTGGGCTCTGGCACCACTCCTCTTGACAGGGTTTGGACTCTGTTCCACTGTGGAGTTGCCCATGGTGAGAGATGCCAAGCTGGTGTGGGTATACTTATTGCCCCCGGCTCGGGGCCTGTATATTGGGGTTTACCCCGGTAGATGAGAGGGTAGCCTCCCTCCGCCTTTAGGTAGGAGGACAGGTCCTGACTGTTGTTTGTGCTTATGCATCAAACAGCAGTTCAGAGTATCCACCCTTTTTGGAGTCCTTAGAGAGAGTGCTGGAGAGTGCCCCCTCTGGGGAATCCATCATTCTGCTGGGGGACTTCAATACCCACGTGGACAATGACAGTGAGACCTTGAAGGGCGTGATTGGGACGAACGCCCCCGATCAGAACCAGAGTGGTTTCTGTGCCCATCATGGATTGTCTATAACGAACACCATGTCCACGCATAAGGGTGTCCACATGTGCACTTGTCTACAGGACACGCTAGGTCACAATCCAATGATCGTCTTTGTGGTTGTGTCATCGGACTTGTGACCGCATGTCTTGGACACTCGGGTAAAGAGAAGGGCGGAGCTGTCAACTGATCACCCGGTGAGTTGGCTCCGATGGTGGGGGAAGATACCGGTCCGACGTGACAGGCCCAAACATATTGTGAGGGTATGCTGGGAACGGCTGGCTGATTCCCGTGTCAGAAGGAATTTCAACTCACACCTCTGAAAGAGCTTTGCTCACGTTCCAGAGGAGGCGGGGGACTTTGAGTCCAAGTGGAGGATGTTCCGCACCGCCAGTGCAGAGATGGCTGATCGGAGCTGTGGCCGTAAGGTGGTTGGTGCCTGCCGTGGCAGAAACCGCCGAACAAGTTGGGGAACACCAACAGTGAGGGATGCTGTCAAGCTGAAGAAGGAGTGCTATCGGGGATTTTTGGCCTTTGGGACTCCCGAGGCAGCTCATAGGTACCGGCTGGCCAAACGGAATGCAGCTTTGGTGGTCACTGAGGCAAAAACCTGGGTGTGGGAGGAGTTTGGTGAGGCCATGGAGTATGACTTCAAGACGGCTTCAAGTAAATTCTGGGCCACCATCCAGTGTTTCAGGAGTGGGAAGCAGTGCGCCATCAAACACTGTATTTCATGGGGATGGGGCACTGCTGACCTCAATTCGGGATGTTGTGAGTCGGTGGGGAGAATACTTTGAAAACCTCCTCAATTCCACCAACACGCCTTTCCATGATTAAGCTGAGTCTGGGTAATCTGAGGCGGGCTCTTCTTTCTCTGGGGTTGAGGTCAGCTTGGTGGTTAAAAAGCTTCTTGGTGGGAGGACCCTGGGGGTGGATGAGATTCACCCGGAGTTCCTAAAGGCTCTGGATGTTGTAGGGCTGTCCTGGTTGACATGTCACTGCAACATCGCGTGGACATTGGGGACAGTGCCTCTGGATTGGCAGACTGGGGTGGTGTCCCCCTTTAAGAAGGTGATCGGAGGGTGTGTTCCAACTATAGGGGGATCACACTCCTCAGCCGCCCTGGTAAGGTCTATTCAGGGGTGCTGGAGAGGAGGGTCTGTCGGGAAGTCGAAGCTCGGATTCAAGAGGAGCAGTGTGGTTTTTGTCCTGGCCATGGAACAGTGGACCAGCTCTACACCCTCGGCAAGGTCCTCGAGAGTGCATGAGAGTTTGACCAACCAGTTTACATGTGTTTTGTGGACTTGGAGAAGTGTTTGACCGTGTTCCTCAGGGAGTCTTGTGGGGGGGTATGGAATGTCAAACCCCCTGATATGACCCGTTCAATCCTTGTACGACTGCTGTCAGAGTTTGATCCGCATTGCCAGCAATTAGTCGGACTCGTTTCCAGTGAGGGTTGGACTCCGCCAAGGCTGCCCTTTGTCACCGATTTTGTTCGTAGCTTTTATGGAAAGAATCCTTTGGCGCGGCCGAGGTGTAAAGTGTGTCTGGTTTGGTAACCTCGGTGTAGCATCTCTGGTCTTTGCAACAATGTGGTTCTGTTGGCTCCATCTAGCCGTGATCTTCATCTCTCACTGGAGCGGTTCACAGCCGAATGTGAAACGGCTGGGATGAGGATCATCACCTCCAAATGTCAGACCATGGTCCTCAGTTGGAAAAGGGTGGCATGCCCTCTCTAGGTTGGGGATGAGACTAAACTATGTCTCTCGGCTGGCTTGGGAACGCCTCGGGATCCTTCCGGAAGAGCTGGAAGAAGTGGCTGGGGAAAGGGAAGTCTGGGTGTCCCTGGTGAAGCTACTTCCCCCACGACCCAACCCAGAAAATCGGTAGAAAATGAATGGAATAATGGATGGACAGATGGATGGACTTATGTCAGAGGATGGACCGGGACCATATGTTTTATTATGGGGGGGCGATTCCAACCGACACAGCGTGTAAAAGCCATTTTGAAATGACTGAGCAGTGACAGTCCTGACATTTGGACAAACAGTGACTATCATCTTGTGGCCAACAGTCAGCTGTGGACTTCCCTTGAAATTAAGGACAAAGGCAAGTTGTGGACTTTCAGCCAATTGTAAACATTCTCCAAGTTTAGGACACCTTTGGTGTTAATCTTTGTAGTCACGGGAACTTCAAAGCTTTGCTTAATTTTTATTCTAATTACCCACAATTGAATGATTTGGTGCATAAATACATGATATGACCCCTTTTTTTTAAAAAAAACCTTGGATGAGGATGGGTATGGACAGAGCTTTTTATCAATCTGCTGCTTTCGGACAAGTAAACATGTGCACAGACGCCACACTGCCTTTTTGACATTTCTGGAATATTCACTGGAAATAACATTCACCTTTTTGGAACAACATTTTTTTTTTTTTTAAATAGCTCACACACCTACCTGTCATTTGGAACCCACAAAGCTCTTGTCCTTTGCACCTGTGGAATAAATTTTTCATGATGCATTGGGTCTTTTGGAAACGTTTGAAGAGTGAATCCATCCTAACGAGTTTGAGCAAAATCCAGCATCACGAGTCGGCATTTTCGGTAATATGCAGAAAAACCAGGTAATTTCTCACCGGTACAAGAGGTAAAGACACTCGACTCCGCTGCTGTAGCTGTTTGCAAAATACGTCTCTTCTGGCTTCTTCTTCAACCCAAAACCCTGGAGCGTTTTCATGGTGCTTTAAGAAAAAATTGATATATGGCAACATTCAGACATGCTGTGAACAAACGAATGAATCCATTCTGACTATTTATTTTTATTAACAACATACTAAATTTCATGTTTTAAGTGTCAGTGGAACTTTAAAAAACATGGTGAAGCCCAGATGATGTCATGGCTTTTGAAACTCCTGATAGGGTCACTGACATGAGTTAATTGACAGCACACCTGGGGATGCATTTATTTAAGGCCACACCTCAAACACTCTTTTTCATTGTTTGAATTAATGGAAAAATGAAAAGGAATAGGCCCCACATTTCTGGCTCACCCTTGGGTGCAATTTCCAGATGCTTGAAGGTGTCACATTCATCTGTTCAAGCAATTATATGTTAAGTATAAATGATGTGTATTTTCCCCCTTGTGTCTGGCCAGCAGAACAGAGGAAGCACTCCCGGAGACCAATGTTTATTATTTATTAAGAGGTGTCACAGCTGAAAGCTACAAGTCAGATGATGCGTTGTGTTGGAGAGACAGAAAAAAAGATGTATCCCACGTGTTTCTCCTGGGGACTCCCCCTTCTCCCCCTCACCTATGGAAAGTATCCCCGCTTTTGGCAGCGGGGAGTCTTTTGGGATTATATACCTGGGTGTAATAAACCAATAAATGCAGATCTGTAACCAGGACCCCTAGGAATAATGGGCCAAGGGCCAAATCTGGCCTGGCACATGATTTTATGTGACCTGTGAAAGCAAACTTTTTGCATTGACTTCATAGTTCTTGCTAAAATGCTAAAACTGCTAATTGTGGTCACTTTTCAAAATCTTTTTTTTTTGCCAGTCCTCACTAGTTGTCATCTGGTGGCACGGTGAAACAGCTGGAAAGCAATGGCCTTGCAGTTCTGAGGTCTCGGGTTCAATCCCGGACCCGCCTGTGTGGAGTTTGCATTCTCCGGGAACACCGGTTTCCACCCACATCCCAAAACCATGCAAAAATAATTGGACACTCTAAATTGCCCCGAGGTGTGATTGTGAGTGTGACTGTTTGTCTCTTTGTGCCCTGCGATTGGCCAGCAACCAGTTCAGGGTGTACCCTGCCTCCTGTCTTTTGACAGCTGGCATAGGCTCCAGCACTCCCCGCGACCCTTGTGAGGATAAGCGGCAAAAGAAATGAATGGATAGTTGTCAGCTTTTTTTTTTTTTACTGATTTCAAAAGTGTGCCTCAATTTGTAGTGTGTATGTTATAGTACATCATACATTTATATAGGGTTCACCGTCACAACAGCTCTCCGAGGGAAACAATAACCACAATGTGGCAAGTGATGAAAATGACACCTGCAATAAATACTCTACAAATTGATTTGCTGCAGCTATGTTCAATCACCAGGAAGACCAAATTGCTTGTGGTTATGGTGTTCATGGAATAAAACTGAAGATAGAATTATAAAAAATGTTTAAAAACTAGATGAAAGTAAATAATTGCTCAAATTCTTCTGCTTGGTCACATTTGCATGGCCAGTTCATAGGTCTTAATCATAAATGCTCAGCGGGCCAAATAAAAATTCCCACATGCCAGTCATCATATTTTTTCATCTAGTACAATCCATCCAGGCGGCACGGTTGAGCAACTGGTTCAAGTGTTACCTCACATTTCTGAGGTCCGGGGCACAAATACAGGCTGCACCTGTGTGGACTGCATGTTCTCCTCTTCGGTCTTGGCTAACAAAACACTGTACACTGTCTGCTCCATCTTTGTTGGAAACCAGTACAGCACTGATGCACTACCTTAAAAATCAATTAGTTGAGTCGACTCCTTTTTCCTCTGTAGTACTATGATGAAACAAGCCCCCTTCTTTCAGAATAGTCAGATCTATCACCATCTCACGCAACGCAAAACAAACAAAGAAAAAACAATGTTCACTTAAACAGCTTTTTTTTTTAACGCAAAAAACTAATAGACAACATATTTACAGAGTAAAATGTATTTATTAAGTCACTTTGGACAGAGGCAAAAATAAGGAGCTCCTGGTCACAAAAATGGATCACAGAAAATCACAAAGAGCAGAACTATCAAAAACACAATGTACCGATGTACAGAATACTTTGAAAGTCTATAGTGGTTTTTAACAGCAGATTGTCCCAGAAATAAATGGAAGACTTTAACATGCAGAATAAATGAGGGAACACACGTCTATTAATATATACACAATTGTAATCATCACAAAAATAGGATACGTACTGTATATCCAAATATATCTGGGGGACCTGAAAAAAAAAATTGGGCACCAATGTTTTCACGTTAAAATCAAAAAGTGTGAAGAGGTTCATTGTGCACTTTCTGTTCAATTCCTTCATCTAAATTTCCACAACTAACGATATATCGATGAAAGAGCAATTGTCTTTTGTGACCTCACTGAGCCAAAAGAGCATTTCAACAGTATATGCAGAAAATACAAAAAGTCCACACCTCTGGCCTGATGACTTTTTTGATATCAAAAATGAGACCAAGGAAAATAATTTCAAAACTTTTGCTACCCTTAATGTGACCTATAACATGTACAATCTAATTAAAACAAAATATATAAAAATCTTTTTCTTTTCCTTTCGGCGTGTCCCGGTTAATATTTGACAAAGTGAGTGAAAAGAAATCTTTATATTGGCCACTTTTTTTTTGTTTTTACATCACAAAATTGCCATTTTAATAGAGTGTGTTGACGATTTCTAGCCGCTGAATTGTCAAACTGATTTTTTTGTGCTTCATGTCAGTCACCAAACATCCTTTTATGTGTAAAAATAAAACCCGTGTTTAAGTCCAACATGAAATCAGACTTCATATTTTATGTCAATTAGGTTAATTATTAATACTATACTCAGCAAATAGAAATATTTAGGTTATCCTAATTGATTTGTCTCCATGTGCCCTGCGATTGGCTGGCAACCAGTTCAGGGTGTACCCTGCCTCCTGCCCGCTGACAGCTGGGATAGGCTCCAGCACTCCCGCAACCCTCGTGAGGGTAAGCAGCTCAGAAAATGAATGGATGAATCTTAAACAAAAATGTTTAAAGTGATTCCAAGTCTGAGGGCGAGGGGGGAAAAGCCTGTCTTTTTATGTAGTACATGTAAAATTCTGATTTCAACTGTACCTGTATTCAATCTTTTACTGAAATATGTCCATCCATCCATTTTCGAAACCACCCGTGGGTAACTATGGCCTATCCTAGCTGACTTTGGGAGAGAGGCGGGGTATACCCTGGACTGTTCACGAGTCAATTACGGGATTGACAGTCATAGACAAGCAAGACTCTGATTCTGATTTATGCTAACATTCAGATGTACGGACAAATCAGTCTTCAATTCACCTTAACATGCATGATTTTGGAATGTGAAAGGAAGCTTCAGTATGTGGAGAAAACCCACACAAGCAGAGAGGAGACATGCCAGCTCTACACAAGAGATTGAAACCTGACTACTGACTGTGAGGCAGAAAACATTTCAATCTTTTAAGAACATCAGCTATTCCTTTGACTGATTACAAGACTTTTAAATTCATAATTTATTTTGTACTTGTAGTTTTCACATAATTTTTATAATCTACAGAATGAGAATGAGGCTAATGAGACTTCTTTGGATTGATGTTCACGATGATTGGCCACGTAGTTCTCCACACAGCTCCTGCAGTTCTGTAACGAGCTGGTCGAGAACAGCAACATCATCTTGCAGGTCAGAATGGATCTGACCAGAGACCATGTCGGTGTGCATTTTCTGGTAGACAAGAAGAGAACGTTCAAACATTGCATGAAGGCGAGCAAATACCATGATTAACACAGGACTATACAGTAGATTGAAGCTCTGGCAGATCAACATACAGTGGTACCTCTATTTACGAAATTAATACGTTCCAGAAATCGTTTCATAATCAGATTTTTTTGTAAGTAGGAGTAAGTGCATTTTACATGCAAATAGCCTCATCAAGAGATCCTTTTTGAAAATACCCTGGAACTGTTTTAAAAGTAAGAACTTTCATTGGGGAAGGGTACCTTTGCTTTGGTGGCCAAGCCCCTCAAGCTGAGACGCGTTGAGGACAGTATTTGAAGAGCTTCTGCAGGATTGGTTTTCTTCTTGCTGCAACTGATGGTTACTGTGGAGAGAAAAAAAAAAAAGACAATGGAGGAAAACAGTGCGAGTCCCCATTTTTAAGAACAAAGGCGATGTTCAAAACTGTGGAAACTACAGAGGAATAAAGATGAGCCACATGAAGTTATGGGAAAGTGTAGTGGAGGAGAGACTCGGGTCAGAAGTAAGTATATGTGAGCAACAGTATAGTTTCATGCCTAGAAAGAGTACCACAGATGCATTTTTTTGACTTGAGGATGCTCGTGGAAAAGTACAGAGAGAGAGAAAGCCTATGACAGAGTACCAAGAGAGGAACTGTGGTACTGCATGCGCAAGTCTGGTGTGGCGGCGAAATATGTTAGAATAGTCCAGGATATGTATGAGAGTAGCAGAACGGCGATTAGATGTGCCGTTGGTGTGTCTTTTTAGATTTTAAGGTGAAGGTTGGACTGAATCAGGGTTCCATGCTGAGCCCCTTCCTGTTTGCGGTAGTAATGGATAGACTGACATCTATATATATATATCACGTGGCAGGGTGTTTTTACAAATGGACAAGTGTGCTACAGTTTTTGAAAAGAGACCCCATGAGAGGTACGTCGATTACATCAGTTTTATTTCTAACAATCCTTCATTGGCAATGTTTAAGGGATCACAATGCATGTCAATGTGTACTAATGTTAGCATTAGCCAGTGATAAATTTGCATAGTGGATGATCCCATTTGTTCTGTTTTGATGTTCTTTATTTCTGGTGCATAACTCTGATAAGCACATTAAAATGATGAAACTTCTTGAGTTAGTCACTACCCATACACATACCAGAACACACATTTCTCACACGCACGCACAATAGTAACTTTACTATTGGAAACCTGATGGTACTGGTGGTTATGTTAGAAGGCATTATTAAATATAAATTACTCCCTCCCCCTACACCCCCTCCCCCCCAAAAAAATATATACACACTAGGTAGACTAAAATCGGTTTAGAATTTTCATTAACTGAAACGGGACTCAACTATCACATTGAAATTACAAAAATTTTAACTTAACGTAATGAGCATATTCATCCCAAAAACAAACGACTAAAACAAACAGTGAAAAATAACACTGATTACACAAAGTCATCAGTGGACTTCATTTCAACAAGTGTAAGAAAAAAAAAGTGTTTTGTTGTTGGCTTTTCGTGACACTTGTTAAAGAAAATAGAGCACAGGTTAACAACATGATGTAAGGATCATCACCATGTGAATAAGTGAGCAAACGTTTTGCTGCTGTTGAGGAATGTTTAGCACTAGTACCATTTTAGTTGAGTAGAGTTAGTTTTAATGTCTTGATTAGGTCCCATTCTTAACTTGACAGAACTCTGAGAAAAAAGGACTTTGTATGGAAAAAATGTTAAGTGCCATTGCTCGTAAAGTTAATAAAGGTTTTATAATGGCAACAGATAATTCAAAATCTAATTAATTTTCATGGGAATTATTTTTATTTTTGACGATTTGAGATAGCACTGAGCGAGCGCTTCACAATTCTTTTGACCTTGAAAGAAGAATAGTGATTAATTTGTAGCACGATAGCTACAACAGGTAACCGAGTGGTGGCCCGAGATGTTTGTACTGGCCAGCATGGATGCTGTTACTTTTAGTTTGCATTAACCATAATCCAAAAATGCTCACATCACCTTAAATTCTATCTATAATTAATAATAGTATTCCGCTACAAGAAAGCACATTGTGTTAATGATTTCTCTCAATTATCAATGAATTGATAAGGGGGGGGATTCTGGATTCCCCCCAGAGTGTGATTGTGAGTGGGACTGTTGTCTGTCTCCAAGTGCCCTGCGATTTGCTGGCAATCAGTTCAGGGTGTCAACTGGGATTGGCCCCAGTAATCCCGCGACCCTCGTGAGGATAAGCAACTCAGAAAATGGATGGATTTAACAAGGTAGGAAACAAATATAAACACGCAACACTATAAATCTCTGGGTTTAAATTTTTAGACGACTACTTCTACGACATTCTGAGGAAATTACGTGTAGCATCAATGGTGAGTTTTTTTTTTTTTTTTTTTTTTCTTAGAGCAGGTCTCCTATGGGCACCATGTTGGTGACGCCTGACCTAATGTATACCGGTATTTGACCACATTATAATTTCAATTGATTATACAAAGGAACAGATAAGTGAATATATATCAGGATCCTGTGTTACGTAACAATGCCTTCACATCCTTCCAAAAAGTTAAAGCTGATCCAGTAGCTTTTTCTTTTTTTTTTTGCAAGGATGTATACATGTTCCAAAAATATATATCAGTGAAGTCAATTATCCCAACTATGCCATGAAATCAGTTTATGTATGGCAAGTGTTCTCACAAATTCTGCCACTGAAGTTACAATTGGCGCCCGGCGTAAAAATACATTGTCACATGGCAGAAAAAGGCAGACTCAGTTCTTGAAAGTACTGCAAGTTCAGTTAGAATGGCGTACTCACTTTCCCCCATCTTGATGGCTCTTTTGATCACTTCCTTAAAAAGGCCTGGCTTGTTTTCCCAGCCACCAGATTGAAGCTCACAGCGATAGGCCTTGGACAAGAACTGCAGTGCCTAAAACCCAAAATGGTCGTTATTCTTTGAAAAGAATGAAGGGGAGACTTTTTTTGTGTAGAAATGAAAAGAAACGCACACCGACCTTCTCATTCTCCTCTGCGTTGGAACTGTGGCCATCCTCATACAGCAAAGCATACTGCCGCCATATTTCAGGGTCGTTGCTGTGGTGAGAACTGATCCGGCCCATAAGTTCCCTTAGTTTGGGCTGCAATGATGCAGTCTCCTCACCTTGGCTGTCTGTCAACTTCTCAACAACAGCCCTCACTAGAATCTTAACAATCTGCAAAAGACAAAAACAGCTGGTACATACATTTGATTTGATTTGATACGCACAATTTACATAACTTGATATTATGCCAATGTGAAAAGACATCTGAAATTGCCGGGGTCAAAATACCAATGCACTGTATTTTTACATGTGCAATTGCAAAAAATAACTGACGCGCCTTCATGAAGGTATACAAATAGTAAAAACCGGTGACAGTCAATGGTCGGTACCATCAGACGCGTCATCCATTGAAGTTACATGTTTTATTAAAAGAATCAGATCACAGCAAGGGTGTCAAACTCAAATTCACAGTGGGGCAAAATTTTAAATTGAACAAAGCCGCGGGCAAAGGTTGAACAAACTAACCTTTTAATATGTAACCAAATAAGTGTGCAATACTTGTAATACCAGCGGGCCAGCTCTAATATCAATTTGAAATTGCCTCGTGGGCCAAATATAATTACACCGCGGGCCAGTTTGACACCTATGGATTACAGTATTTACATTCTCATTGGAACACCTTTTATTAAGAACAACTTTAAGTGTTTGCAAATGACAGACTTGTTTTAACTACACAAAAAAACTACATTGCTAACCAAACCTAGCCAACTATAAACTATAAGCCCGCTTCCAAATTAATTTCATTTATTTATTTTTTATCCACAACTATATCCCCGTCTGTTTTTCTTTGTGTAAAACAGAATTATTGCTGGCACAATATTCTATTGTAGTGCATGCTGACAACTGAATGATGCTCCCAAACAGTTTGACGGTGAACGTTATTTTGCTCCCTTGGTTTCTGTGCACTGTATTCTGTGCTTTCAGCCATTTTGAAGATGTGCCAAGGTGGACCTTGAACATTACTAACTGATTGATTAATCAATCTATTACATTGACTGATAGCTTCTGCTATGTCAGCTTTCTGGTGCATTACCAAGTGATTGTGGATTTTTCAAACTGACAGCAGAGAAGCATTCCTGTTGATGGCGAGCAGAACATTGTCGATGAGAATTTTAACTTGTTTTGGGTTTGATTTGTTTACCAGTGTCGGCTAGTTCCTCTTCCATGTGGAGCTCTCCCCCAATTAAATACTGATCCCGATTCCCAATTTACATCGCCGTACAATTTTAACTGGTTTCAAATGGCTTAAGCTGAATGTGGTGCTTGAGGAAGTCCAGCTTCCATTCTATCCACACGTTTCCTTCTGTAAACTCGCTTTCCAACAAATTTTTCAGATCAGACCTTTCTTGCTTGAAACAGAGAATCTTGACCGGTTTCAAAGCTCTTTCTTCTATTTGCATACACTCCAGCACCGGGGGCAAACATAAGCAGCGTGTCTTGCTCGTCTTCGCTTTACTATGGCGAGGGCGCTTTGCTAACTCAACACCGGTGGTGGGCGGCGCATAAGGACGCTGTCATTGTAAACATTGTTTGACGGACTGTGTAAGTATGTATGTATCTATGTGAATTGGATGCAGCCAGTCACTGCTCACTCATTGAATCTCATTACAAAATGGCACAAACTGAATAGTTGTATGTTATGGAGTATTGTGTTTTCAATTTGGGCTGTGTTTTTATTTTATTTTTTGTGCGCAACGCAGAATGTCTGTGCGCAGAGACCACATCATCAATGCACCATTGCGCACGTGTGCAACTTAGAGGTAACAATGGTAACAGTCCCCTTGAATCTCTGGAGTTGTCCACGGTGAGAGGTACCTCAGGACCGGGACAAGTTGCTGTGATTGATGGAACAATGAATTGTGCTGTGTTGGTTTAGGGTCAGGGGGCAATTTTTCCATAGAGGGTCAGAAAGGCTTGAATTTTTTTTTGTGCGTTAATAAACTGAATTGTCATTTGAAAACTACTTTTTGTTTTTCTTTGGGTTGCCCCTGAGTGACATTAAAATTAGTTTGATGATTTGAAATCTTTGTGTGCGATACGCAAAAAATACAAAAAGAAATCAGAATGGGGGCGAATACTTTCTCACGACATTCCCCTCCATGAGTCGTTACCTTATTATGCCAGAGGAGTTTGTTTCCCAGTGATCCTACAAGCTATATTGTCTAGAGTTCCATGCCTCTGGTAGGGTCATCCATGGTAAAAAGGTCCAGGGAGGGACCAGACAAATAAACCCCAATGAAGTGTAAAACTAAAGGATTGAATTTTCCCTTGCCTGGACATGGGCTAACAGGACCCCCCTCTAGAGTCAGACCTGGAGGTGGGGTTTGAAGGTGAACGTCTGGTGGCCGGGCCTGCAGCCATGGGACTCGGACGGGTGGAGCACAAAATGATAATGTGGGTCCCCCTTCCCATTGACTCACCACCTGTGAGAGGGGCCATAGGGTTTAGGTGCAGTGTGACCTGGGCAGTGATCTGATACCCAGCTACAGATTTTGGCTTTGGGGACATAGAATGTCACCTCGATGGCAGGGAAGGAGCCCGAGCTGGAGTGTGAGGTCGAGAAGTTCTGACTAGATATAATCGGGGTCGTCTCCACACACGGCTTGGGTACGGTAACCAGTCCTTATGAAAGGTGTTTGACTCTGTCCCTATCTGGAGCTGCCCACGGTGAGAGGCGCCAAGCAGGTGTGGGTATACTTATTGTTCCCCGTGGGGGTTCACCTCAGTGGAGGACAGGGTAACCTTCCGCCTTCTGGTGGGGGGATGGGGCCTGACAGTAGTTCAGAGTACCCATCTTTTTTGGAGTCCTGAGAAGGAGTGCTGGAGAGTGCTCCCGCAGGGCACTAAATTGTTCTGCTGGAGGACTTCAGTGAGATCTGGATGAGCGTGATTGGGAACTACCCCCCCTCCCCAAATACACACACACCCAGATGAGAACCTGAGCTGTGTTTTGTGATTGGACTTCTGTGCTCATTATGAATTGTTGATAAAGACCATGTTCAAGCAAAAGGTTATCCACAAGGCCACTTGGCACCAAGACACCCTTGGTCGTAGTTCGATGATTGACTTTGTGTCATCGGATTTGTGACACCATGTCTTGGACACTTGGGCGAAGAGCGGGGTGGAGCAGTCAACAGATCACAGGTGAGGGAAGATTGTGGGGGAAGATACCAATCTGTCCTGGCAGGCCCAAACGTATGGTGATGGTCTACTGGGAACGGATGGCAGAATCCCCGGTCAGAAGGAGTTTCAACTCTCACTTATGAAAGAAATTTGCTCATGTTCTGGGGGAGGCGAGGGACATTAATTCCGAGTGGACGATGTTCCACATCTCTGTAGCCAACGCGGCAGACCAGAGCTCTGGCTGTAAGGCTGTCGATGCCTGTTGTGGCGGCAATCCCCAAACCTCTTGGTGGACATCAACGGTGAAGGAAGCCGTCAAGCCTGTAGGACTCCTGAGCCAGCTTACGAGTACCGGCTGGGCAAGCGGAATGGAGCTTTGGTGGTCACTGAACCAAACATTTGGGCATGGGAGGAGTTTGGTGAGGCCATGGAGAAAGACTTCCAGACAGCTTTAAGTAAATTATGGTCCACCATCCGCATCTCAGGAGGGGAAAGCAGTGCACCGTCAAGTGAGAATGGGTGCTGCTGACCTCAACTCAGGACGTTGTGAGTCTGTGGGGGGGAATATGTTAAAGACCTCCGCAATTCCACAGACATGCCTTCCCATGAGGAAGCAAAGTCTGGGTTATTTTGAGGCGGGCTCTTCAATCTCTACGGTTGAGGTCACCGAGGTGGGGAATAAGCTCCTAGGTAGCAAGGCCCCAGAATTGGATGAGATTCGCCCGGAGTTCCTAGATGGTCATGATGATATTTTTGTCCGGGCTGTGGAACATTGGACCAGCTCTACACCCTCAGCAGGGTCCTCGAGGATCCAAGGAAGTTTGGCAAATCAGTCTCCATGTGTTTTGTGGACTTGGAGAAGGTGTTCAGCCGTGTTGCTAAGTGAGTCCTGTGTAGGGTGCTTCAGGAGTATGGGGTACCAAACACCCTGATATCGGCTGTTTGGTTCCTATACCAGTGTCAGAGTGTGGTCTGCATTGCTGACAGTAAGTCTCACTAGTTTCTTGTGAGGAATGGACTCTAAAAGGCTACCCTTGGTCACTGATTCTGTTGATAACTTTTATGGACAGAGTTTCTAGGTGGGAGGAGCCCAGAGACAAACCCCTGCTCCTCCGCATTGGTAGGCATCTGATTTGGATGCCTCCCGGCTGCCTCCCTGGTGAGGTGTTCGGGGCAATTCTAACAGGAAGGAGATCCAGGAAATGCTGGGGAAACTACATTTCTCGGCTCGACTGGGAACACTGAGATATCCACGGAAGAGATGGATAAAGTGCCCGGGGAAAGGGAAGTCTGGGCATCCCTGTTAAAGCTACTGCCCCTGAGACCCAACCTCGGATGAGTGTTAGAAGATGAATGAATGAATATACATAGACATACACACACAGTAAATTTTGCATTCTGTTTTATTATATTGTGAAAGATGGTGATTGTCATTCACTGCCAAGAGGTGGAACCTCAACTACTGTTCTTTACTACTGTAGTGTGTGTGATGGAATCTCTAATCATCGCATCTATTGATATTATCCAGGGGAGCCAATTATTATGACTCTGTTGAGGAACAATTGGAAGACTAACTGTATTACACATCTTCATTGGCCACACGCATGTGCATGACCGATTGTGCCAGCCCATGGCATTTCTAACCATGCCATTGGATGTGTTGAAAAAATTACACTAGACAATGTTAAATGACTCTTCATGTTAAGGGTTGTGTTTTTTTATTTACCTGGATGTCCTTGTATTTGTCCCTGAGATCCATCAGACGATGGTAGGCCTTGATGGCTTCAGCGAAGGCACCGATGTCAACACAAACAACAACAAAATTCTCCCATATCTGCCAATGTTCGTAGTTGCACTTGAGGGCTTCCTGGAGGGTGCGGAAGGCTTTTTTTCTTGGTGAAAAAATGTCAAAGAACAAACCATTTTCAATTTTGCAAGTAAAAAGTTATATTTCATTTCCACATTTAATTGAGAAGTTACTCTCAATACAAAGTACTTCCATTTATTATGTTGTTGCAATCAAAAAATACTTCAGTTTTCGTATGGTTTTCAAGGTTGACCATACTTTCGAGGTGACAGTGCGTATCGGTAAATAAGCCACGCCTACTTCGTTTAGCATTCCCCCCCCGCTCGTATATCACTGGACCACACGTCGCGGGTATAGACCGTCCGTATATGGTGAAATTAGATATTCACACAGAAAGACTTTGTAAATGTTTATTTTTCCAAACACTGACTAACACGGCTCAAACACAAATAGCATTGTTTTTATTCCCCTTCTACCTGTTCACTCAAGTAACTGTAGTCGACATCTTCAGTATCGTTGTTGAAGAGCCTCATAAAGTCTCCATTATACACAATATCAGTCTTTCAGTCGCTCTCAATTTTCACCTTGATTTAATGGTGAATGTGTGTGTTCCTTACTTAGCAGTCCAGCCTTTTAATCGGTTGGTGATGACTATTTCTTTCAAACTCCTTCACGCCTTTAAGATCAACTCGCAGACCTCAGAAAAGGATGACCTTCACATGCGGCCAGCTTTGTGAAAGATTCTAAATGAATTAAATCCAAAATATACATTTTGCGTTCTAAAACTCAAGGAGGCATCTGCACGTGCCCACACCTTAGAGCATTATAGGGAACGGCATGTTTTACAAACAAGTTTTTGTTGTACTTTTAGACATCACCCCAAAAATCACGTGTGTATATATATATATATATATATATATATATGTGTGTGTGTGTGTGTGTGTGTGTGTGTGTGTGTGTGTATATATATATATATATATATATATATATATATATATATATATATATATATATATATATACACATATATACATACACACACACACAAACGCATAATTAGCCATATCATTAAATATGCTGTCTCACAGTGCTGGAAAAAAAGGTAGGGGCTTGTCATCCAGAAAATACAGTACCAAAGTAAATATATATTTTTTTGTAGTGACATAGAAAGGTCTCATCTCAGAAGTGTTGGGCATCGAGGATCGAGAACCAATTGGAACCAGAAGTTACTTCCCAGTTCTCCCGGAATTATTTAAATCCAGTTTCTATGCTTAATAGCCACCAACCACAAAGAAGAAAGTGTGGCAAAAACCAACGAAGAAGAATATGGAAGAAGACCCATTTGTGCCAAATGACGAGGGCAAACCAAAGTCTGTTTGGACTATGTTAATAGTAATAATTGGAGTCTTGAAGTCTTATTCGGGCCGTGTTTTTCAGCTCATTGTCATGTTGGCATAACCAAATTTCAAACCTCTATTTGGGGGAAGGAAATTGCTCCCCAAAATCTCGCAATACATACTCCCAGTCATCCTTTTCTTAATACAGTGCAGTCGTCCTGTCCCATGTGTATAAAAACACCCCCAAAGCATGATGCTTCCACCTTCATGCTTCACAGTAGGGACTGTGTTTTTGGGATAGTATTCCTCATTCTTCCTCCTCCAAACACAGAGAGTGGAATGAAAAAGTTCTATTTTGGTCGCCTCTGACCACATACCTTTCTCCCAAGACTCCTCTGGATCATCCAAATGGTCATGGACGTGTGGTGATTTAAGCAGTGGAACCTTCCGTGCAATGCATGATTTTAAACCATGACGTCTTAGTGTATTATGCACGGTAACCTTGGAAACTGTGGTGCCAGCTCTCTTTTGGTTATTGACCAGTTCCTACTGTGAAGTTTTGTGTTGATTTCTCACCTTTTTTAGGATCATTGATACACCAAGAGGGCTCTTCCTTGGAGCCCCAGTCTGAGGGAGGTGGACAGTCATGTTTACCTTCTTAATAATTGCTCCAACAGTTTCCCCATAGCTCTTTCCAATCTTGTGGAGGTCTACAATTTTTTCTTGTGTCCTTGGACAGCTCTTTGGTCATAGCCATGTTAGTAGTTGGAGTCTTACTGATTTTGTGGGGTGGACAGGTGTCTTTATGCAGCTAAGGATGTCAAACAGGTGCTTCTAATTTAGAATATTAAGTGGAATGTAGGTTGACTTTTTAGAGGCGGACTAAAAGTCTTTGAGGGCCAGAATATTTGCTGACTGGCAGTTCCTCAAATACATATTTGCAGAAGTAACACAAATTACAAGCAATACAAATGATAAAAAAGTCATATATTGTGATTTCTGGATTTTTTTTTCAAGATAGTCTCTCACAGTGGAAATGCACCTAAGATGAATATTTCAGACCCCTCCAAGATTTCAATGTGGGAGAACTTAAAAAAAAAAATAAAAAAAAAAAATAAAAAAAAAATCACAGGGTGTTCAAATAGTTGTTTTCCGCAATATATATTTGTGGATTTTAAAAGAGTGAATCACTGATATATTTGCAGCTTTGAAAAAATGCAAAACATATATGCCAACACTGAGGCAACTAACAAGTCAAATAGTGGGTTGCACTTTTCCACTGTTCCTTTAGCATTTATTTTTGTCTTTAAACCAACAAGAACCCAAGACAGACAAAAAAACTTAACATTGAACGAAAATTTCATGAAGGTCAAACAACTTTACATCACAATGAATTGGGACAAAATTCACCGTCTCACAATATCACAAACACTAATCTTGTTTGGGTAGGTAAAGCAATCAACATTCTATAGTGTTTGTTTTCATTTATTACTTTTTTTGTGTCAAAATGCTGAGTTCCATTGTGTATAATAAAATAAAAGCCTACTATACATGCTTAAAAGAGGAAGTTGAGTTAAAACCTGCACACAAACTATACAATGTGATAAAACAGTCAGAAATAAATATTTTAACAGTGCTATAATTAACTTTTTGCAGAAAATTATTACATGTATGTCAACTGGGTTACTTGCACACAAATTGCCTTTCAGTTCTTATGTTTGATATTGATACTGATTAAAAAGAACCCCAAGTCACATGTTCATTCCAGTTTATGCTTTGGGCAACAAAGAAAAAGGATGTTCTTAATTTGGACACCCTTTATTTAATCCATGCAAACATTAGAAAATAGGAATCGAGAATAGTTTTGAACCAGGATTCAAATGAGGAAGCGGACTTGGGACAGGAATTGCTCAAAATTCAACGAGGCCCAACTCTACATACAAGTGTCAAATTGATCTATTCTTACAAACAAATAAGCAAGCAATTCAATTACAACTGTAGTGGATATCACTTACTTATTTCGCAGGCGAATGTATGCTGTAGAGAGATTGTTCCATGCTTCTGCATTCTACAAAAAACAAAGGAAAAGTGAGCAGATCTGTGAAGGCAATATGCTAGTTTCTACAATATCCCACAGATAGTTTGAAAGTGACGTGTGTGTGTATACGGCACGCTGTTTGTTTTGAGAAGTATATTGTATTCATTCATTCAAACTTAAGTTTAAACAATCATTCAGGTTCTAAGAGTTAAGAGATAACGACACACACAACCAGATATTAGCAATATACACTCCCAAATTTATAACTATTAACAATTTTGAAAATTTTACATTGGCCCGACTGCCGTGGCACTTGAACAGCAAAATATAGATCCACCAGCCAAGACAACATGACCACTTGTACTAGATAATAGGGCTGGGTTATATGACCTAAAATCATGATCGTGTGGACATTGGGGACAGTGTCTCTGGATTGCCAGACTGGGGTGGTGGTCCCCCTTTTTAAGAAGGGACCGGAGGGTGTGTTCCAACTATAGGGGGATCACACTCTTCAGCCTCCCTGGTGAGGTCTATTCAGGGGTCCTGGAGAGCAGGGTCTGTCGGGAAGTCGAATCTCGTATTTAGGAGGAGCAATGTGGTTTTCGTCCTGGCCATGGAACAGTGGACCAGCTCTACACCCTCGGCAAGGTCCTCGAGGGTGCATGGGAGTTTGACCAAGCAGTTTACATGTGTTTTGTGGACTTGGAGAAGGCGTTTGACTGTTTCCCTCAGGGAGTCTTGTGGAGGTTTCTTAAGGGTTATGGGGTACCAAACCCCCTGATATAAGCTGTTCAATCCCTATACGACCCCTATCAGAGTTTGATCCGCATTGCTGGCAAATAGACTCGTTTCCGGTGAGAGTTAAACTCCTCAGCCTCAGGTCTATTGAGGGGTGCTGGAGAGGAGGGTCTTTTGGAAGTCGAATCTCAGCAATGTAGTTTTCGTTCTGTCCATGGAACAGTTAACCAGCTCGATACCCTCGGCAGGATCCTCGTGGGTGCATGGGATTTCGCTCAACCAGTCTACATGTGGACTCGGAGTCGAGCTGCTGCTCCTTCACATTGAGAGGAGCCAGATGAGGTGGTTGGGGCATCTGATTTGAATGCTTCCCTAGTGAGGTGTTCAGAGCATGTCCCACAGGAAAGAAACCCCAGGGATGACCCAGGAGACGCTGGAGAGACTGTCTCTTGGTTGGCCTGGGAACGCCTCAGAATCCCCCCGGAAGATCTGGATGAAGTGGCTGGGGAAAGGGAAGTCAGGCATCCCTACTGCCCCCGTGACCCAATGAATGGATGGATGGATGGATGGGTGAATAGTGACAGTGAATTCTGCGAACCTTTCCCCCGCTATTAGGCATCTTGGTATCATCAGTAGAAACAAATATGAATTCAAGTTTTTCAAACCTATTTTGGAAGAACTGGAGGCCATCTGTCCAAAGGTATAACCGCAAAAGAACATGGGTGTTGCAACAGACTGGCTTCTCTAGAAGAATATGCCTTCGGGGCGCTTGAAACAGATTAGGCTATTAACATGTGAAAGACGCTTCTACTTGCAAAAGAGTCATATTACGAAACAACTTCTGGAATGGATTTATTTCATAAATAGAGGTACCACTGTATTTTATTTGTGATAAGGGTCTTACAGCCATGCTATCTGGTCCCTCACCTAGGATCTGTGTGGCATGGGTGACCGTGTGAGGGGCATGAAGCACCAGACAATTTAGCTCCAAGGACCATTGGGACACACAAACCCACCACAATAAGGTGACGGCTCAAGGAGAAGATGTAATGGGTTGCTATTATGAAATTAAGGGTGCAATTAAAAAAAAAAAAACTTCTGAGCAAGCGTGGCAGAGAAAACGTCGGCCATAGAGTTCGCAATTGTATGATTATCTTTGAGTTCCGTCTCGCCGCTGTTGTGGAAGGTAGTTCAGTTGAGTTTATCCTTCGAGCGGTGAGTCAAGACAGGTTTACAGGGTTTCCCATGCGGGAGCCAAGCAGCCACGACCTTGTTGGAATCACTCAGTAAAGACAAGTCTGTAGGCTGAGGGAGCCTGTCTATGTTAGCCTGCAGTAGCTGGGCCAATTAAAGCATATAACAGTGAGGTAAGTTTGAAGTTTGAATGATCCTGCA
Organism: Syngnathoides biaculeatus; assembly: GCF_019802595.1. Lineage (NCBI taxonomy): Eukaryota > Metazoa > Chordata > Actinopteri > Syngnathiformes > Syngnathidae > Syngnathoides > Syngnathoides biaculeatus. Next base: position 25,463,993 of record NC_084651.1, read on the forward strand.
TCCATTCTGCAGCTCGCTAACTATTCCCATCCACGCATAAGCAGAGTGATTCACCGCCAAGCTGTCACAGTTTGATTTAGTCGGCTGGCTGGCCACTTTGGGGTGGTAAGTCTCTGGGGCCTCAAGGCAAACCCAGTCAGGGGGGTCTCCAAAACCACAGGAACTCACGATTGTACTATAGTTAAATTTTGACAAAAGCTGTCATTTTGCTGTTACAATTATCTGACAGCTTAACTTACTAGTTACAGTACATAACCATCGTGATATGTCCAGAAAATATTTACCAACAAGATTTTGAATGTTAAATTCATGTTTCTTACCAAAATATGAATCTGAGAAAATCAAATGCTTACAATAAACTTAGTCCAAAAATTAAATTGCAATTGCAATATTGGTAACCAATCAATCAATCAATCAATCAATCAATCAAATCACAATTATAATTTCACAAATCAATCAGCCCTAGTCAACCGGGTATTAAATCCAATGATACACTGACATTTTCCTCCCTGTCCTCTGAATGCATACAATTTCAATAAAAATATGAAAACTATTATTTGTGTGGTACTAGTTTAAGCAAACTGTTCTTGTGAGTTACATGATCACCCTCCATTTGATGACCAATTTATGGAGAAATTTAAGGAATTTCAAAGGGTTCACATACATTTTCCTCCCACTGTATCTTCAAACATACATATAATGTATGAAAAAATAAACCTCAGAATTCCCTTTCTGTCTTGTCAATGTGCCATAGTAAGCTTTTGAGTCAGGAAGAAAAATGATGCTAAATGATGATTTGTAAATTTGTATTGTTGTTGACTAACGATTATTTTACTACTAGCTTACCAGTAATTCTTTATTATATAGTACATATATGTAAATGAGAAGTGAATAGCTGCAACAAAAGGTATTTGACATTTAACAGGAAAAAGCATCAATGTTTTGGTTTGGTTTTGAAGTTATAATTTACAACTCTTAGGAATGCTTATATTGGTACAATGTAGCACTCAAAAATACGTGTGTTATTCATTCACAATATTTTTCTAAAGTCTAGACATGAGAGCCAGTGTGTGTATGTGAGCAAGCGAGCGATACAAGGGATTGAAAGAAATGTGCTGCAAAGCCAGATATTTATTGGTTTATCTTATATTTTTTTGGGAGACTACGGATGTAACATTTCATCAGTATGTTTATCTTGGTACTCACATCTGGCTCCAGTCCCACACATCTTTGGAAAGCCTTGACCGCGCCCTCGTAGCCCTCCAAGGCCAAGTAGGCACAACCAAGGGAAAACCACACACCAAGCTGGGCACACACACATGCATTGAGTCAAATTTTTATTTAGTGCTTAAATTTATGGTTACATTCACTGGGTAAGTAACATTCACAACTTTATGGTGACATTCCAAGTGAACCAAAACATACGAGCAATATATAGGAATAACTTGTACCTGCAGAGAATTGATTTTAAGTGACTGTTCGAAGCAGTCAACACACTGCTGGAACTCCTTGTTACGCAGATGTAGCAGAGCTTTGGAACGCATGGCTCTGGCACTGCGATGGCCTGATAGCTCCCACGCCTGGTTATAGTATTGATGGTCTCTTAAGATGTCTCCTAGTAGGCAATAGAGATTTGGAGTCTCCTTCTTCTCCAACTCCCTACGAACAATCTCTTCAGCCTGAAGGTATAGAAAAGACGATACTGACGATACAAGACTGTGTTCACACTTTTCAGTTTTGTTTTGGTTAAAACCAACTCTGGTGCAATTGTTCTGAAAGTGTGAATCATTTGTCAGGCCATTCACCAAACCCGAGTGGGTTTCAAGCAAGCAGACTGAGATAACTAAAGTAGTGTTAGTGCACTTGCAAATGATGGCGTTCAGATGAAGAATGAAGCATACCAAGCTAGTAGCAGGCGTTTACACTTCAAGGAAAACCGCACCATTTTTCGAAAGGGGAGGAATTAGTAAATTGAGGCTACGTTCAAATTTTGCAAGCAGTTTTACCACTGCAAACTTGCCCTATAAGTATGGATACATTTCAAAGAAATTGAAAAAGTCCAATGAATATCCAGAACAATTGACTTTTGACAATTTTCTGTGGTTTTATAAATGGTACGTCTTTCTAAAAGCTCAAGTTTGAATGTCATTTCCAATGAGTTACATTTGAACATTCCTCTCCTGCTTGCTGTCAGCTTTATTAGTGCCATAACCTTGTGTGTTAAGTCTATTCAGACTGAACACAAGCAATAATTTACACATTTGTCTTTTGATTTGCATTTTGGTCCAGTAAGAGAGGAATATCACATTTTTAAGACCTAATAATTAATTTTGTTGGTCATATGGGATAACCTTAAATGACAGTATCCAACACAGGCAAAAGTAACTCAGTCTCAAGTAAACTGCTTAAACAAGCAGCTGAAGAATTTAAAAGAGGACATGCTTTTTATGTTGGACAGATTGTTGATTTATAGTTGTTCATATTAATCAAAATGTGTGTTTGCATACCTTGCCATGTTGGCCAAGTCTCTCATAGCATATGATAACGTCTTCCCATAGCTGCAGTTTTTCATAAATGAGGAGAGCTGAACTGATGCAGGCGAGGTCTGTCAAAAATGTCGCCAACTGTTTCTGTGGAGAAACCCGGACAGCATATTTACATTGATCGCCTGTCAAGTTCATTTCAAATGTATGAGAATGTACTGTAATGTTTTAAATTTATAAGAGGGGCAGTCAAAAAGTAATGGGCTGATTTTCATTGAACCTACCAATACTGCATTGTGTGTTCAGACAGGTTTTGCAGAGGAAGTCCCAAATAAAACTTGGCCACATATTGAAATATTTTCAAAATGTTTAGTCCTGGTTCACATTCCAAGGCAAGAAATTCAATCGCTGCTCTCTGCTTTTAAGGGCATCCAGCAGTGATACTAATTGATAGTGAATTATACTCCCAAGATTTGTCAAACAAGTACAGTAGTATGTAAATTAGTAATACAAAAAAAAAGCAATACAACCACAACTACAACTACAGGAAACAGTTGACCTCTGTAATTGGAAACAAAGGCAACTGTACCAAATACTAACATTGGTTTTCTCAGGTGTTCAAAAACTTATTTGCAGCTGTATCTCATAAATAAATCGATTAAAAAAAAAAAATAATAAAAAAAATAAAAAAAAATCATACATTGTGATTTCTGGATTTTTCTTTTTAGATTATCTCTCTCACAATGGACATGCACCTATGAAGAAAATTGCAAATCTCTCCATGATTTGTAAATGGGAGAATGTGCAATAAAGCAGGGTGCTCAAATACTTATTTTCTTCACTGTATAGCAAGAGTTTCATCATTGCAATGTAAGTCTCCAAAATAGTTACATCCCAGGGTTCTGCGCAGTATTAGTTTATTGATATGCAGTCAATCAACTGCAATATTAAGTGACAAGCAGAGAGACGTGGTTGAAGATGCTTAAACGATGAGCACCAAAGCTATGGCGAATTACAGTATATAACCCATTAAACAACAAACGCGGAACAGCCCCAGTGTCATATATATATTCACACACACCAAGACAATGATCTTAAATTCTGGAGACATATCCTGTGGTCTGATGAAACCAAAGTGGAGCTGTTTGGCCATAATGACCACCATTGAATCTGGAGGAAAAAGTGGGAAACTTGTAGACCTGAGAACAAACACCAAACCAAGTGTGACACATGGAGGTCGCAGCATCATGTTGTGGGGGTGTTTTGCCGCAGCAGGAAAGGAGCTCTTAATAAAAAAAGACAGCATTATGAAGAAAGAACCTTATACGGAGAGATTAAGGCAACATCTCAAAAAATCAGACATGAAGGATTTGGTGGCCAATTGATCTTCCAAATGGACAATGACCCTAACCATACTGAAAAAAGTGTGGCTTGGGGATAAAAAAAAAAAAAAAAAGAAAAGAAAATCAATGTCTTGGAGTGGCTCAGCAAACCCTGATCTGAACCCCATTGAATATTTGTGGGCATATCTGAAAAGGTGTGTGCACTGGAGAGGAGAGGGATGAAGATTAGCTGAAGTAAAACAATACATGTATGTTAATGAGATAGGTGGAAGGGGAAAGGTGAAGCTACAGGGAGAGGAGATAATGAGGGTGGACAACTTCAAATACTTGCGGTCAACAATCCAGAGCAATAGTGAGTGTAGTAAGGAAGTGAAGAAATAGATCCAAGCAGGTTGGAATAGTTGCCGGAAGGTGTCTAGTGTGTTATGTGACAGAATAGTGTCTGCTCGGATGAAGGGCGAACTTGATAAGACAGTGGTGAGGTCGGCAATGATGTAAGGATTAGAGACAGTAACACTGAAGAGACAGCAGGAAGCAGAGCTGGATGTGGCAGAAATGAATATGTTGAGGTTCTCGCTAGGAGTGAGAGCGTGTGGGTATGGGTGGGGGTGCATTGGCGCGACTGCCGTGGAGAAAGCATAAGAGAGACCGTAAATAGGGTCCCATCTTGCTAGAACGTGCCTTTATGTGTGAGCGATCGAAGTATTGGCCAGACCTGAATGAAGTGACAAGATGGATTTGGCATGCCATCATGCGATTGAGCAAAACTGAGCGACACATTGAGCACCCCAGGACTAGAGTGTAATTGGGCAAGAAAAATTATGAACTTCGTGTCTGGCTGGACTACTGCCAAATACAGTGCATTTTAATACAGGAAGACTTCAGAAAGATGGCTCGTAAACAGTTGCACTTTACTGACCTTTGTTTTTCTAAAGAGGGAAAAGGAAAAATGTGTGCTGCTTTTCACGATGTATGTTATTCTATATTTTTCAACACTACAACATACTGCGTGCATGTACAGGGTCAAAATGAGTCGACATTTCTACGTTAAGAGACTGTGTGGACAACAATGGATCACATTTGACTGATTTAATTTTTAAAACATACTGAAAAATGGCATTATATGTACTTTTTGAAAATAAAAACACCTGCTTCTTTACTTTATTTACCTTGTATATAACCTACAAATGTGTCAGACCATCTTCCCCGACTCTGTATGAATAGAGGAGGGGTGCCAAACATGCGGCCCGCGGGCCGGAACCGGCCCACAGGACAATTTAAAATAGAAAAAAATGCATAAAAGACACGGAATAAATATTTTTAATCGGATGCAATTCATGGATTATCCACATTGTCTTGGTGAGAGTAGAAGACAACATTGTTTTGATCAAAGAAGACAACAACAGTCTCAGTCTGTAAATGAGAGAAACCCAACACAGCAGACAGCAGCAATGCACCATCTGCTGCTTGTTCTGACTTTGTTTTTACCCTGGTCTCTACCCTTCCCTAAACCCCCATTAGCCAAAATGTCATGATCCAAACAAAGAAAAGTAGATACGGAGTGTAGAATTTTCAATGAAAAATGGACCACGTCCTATTAATTTATAGAAATACACGAAAAACCTTTGTGCTCTGTGTGTGTGCAACAACTTTTGGCAGTTAAGGAATATCATATTCAACGCACCGAGACGCTTCACAACAAAAAATATGACGGCTTGCAAGGAGTTCTGAGGAGAGATGAGATCAACGAATTGCAGGCGGGTCTGAGAAAACAGCAGTCAACTTTCATCCAGAGCCGACAAGTAAGTGAAACAGAGTCAAGTCATTGATTGCATTTTCCATTGCAATTGATGAGAGCACTGACAGAACAGACGTGACTCAACGGGTCTTATATATTCGTGGAGTTCATAAGACATTGAATGTTACTGAAGGGTTTCTTGAGTTGCCAATGATGGACACCACAATAGCCGAAGAGATTTTAAGCTTTTTTTTTTGTTGCTGCACTGGACAGAGTTGGAGTGAGCTGGTCCCGTGCTATCAGCCTGGCTACAGACGGTGCACCATCCATGGTACAAAAGAAAGCTGGTGTTACAACAAAGTATAGAGAGAAAGTACAAGCCCTTAATGGAGGAGATTGTTGCTGGAGATTTCACTGTATTTTGCACCAGGCGGCATTGTGTTGCAAGTCCTTGAAAATGGACCACGTCATGGAGATGGGCACTGTAAATTTCATCCAATCCAGAGGACTGAACCATCAGTTTGACAAACTTCTCAGTGACAGCAACATTACCCACAGCCTGCCATACCACACGGAAGTTAGATGGTTAAGCAGAGGCACTGTGCTGAGGCGTTTCTTTTAACTACGAGAGGAAATTGGTCAGTTCATGAAGAAAAAAGGAAAACCGGTGTTGGAATTAAAGTCTCAGGAATGGCTTGCATTTGCTGCATCGCAGCACCTTGCATTTTTGGTGGAAATAACTGAGCACTTGAACAATCTGAACAAAATGTTCCAAGGCCGCATGAAAACTGTCACGCAATTTTCTGACAACATACATGCATTTAAAAGGTATAGTGACACGAAAAGCATAATTTTTAGTATGTTTTTAATAATAAAAAAAAGACCCCTTCGTTTTTTTTCCACCACACAGCATGATTTTGACTTATATGGCTTTTTGTAACTCCCGCCATGATAATCCTCTCAAGGGATGGACGCCCACTCAGGCTGGCTCGTGTGTTTAAGAGAGAGATATCATGAAATATAAAAGTAAGCGATAAAATGCGTGATCTATAGGGCCAGCACTAAACATAGGCCTAATCGTATAAACAGTTGTCAATTATATAATATTTGAGAAATTTACGTCCAACTTACCTTTCTGTTTCCTAGTATGAATATGCCCCTGGATAAGTGCACAGCACTTTGCCGGGAACGACCACTTTTTGTATGTGTTCGGTTGGATACCGTTTTCATTCCGATCTGCACAGTTACACTTTTCAAGCCATGGCCATCTGAAATAGTTTTTTACCCCGTGGTCTTTATCAATTTCCCTGGTACGATCTTCATCTTTTCACTCCAAGACTTTCGCCGTCATGGAACATGCAGACTGCTCAATAATATCTATGCCGTAGTAAATACAATAATTCTCTAAGAAATGTTAGCATCAGAGTGAAACTACCGCTGAAATACCGCCAAAATGCTGCTGGAAATCAGAATGAAACACCAAATTTAATGCAAACAGATAGGAATGCCGTAAACAGATAGCAATGCCATTTTCCGCTATCACAGCTGTGACTAATTTCACGATGAGCGTTGCTAATAAATGCTGGCGGCCGGTCTTGATCACAGCCTCGCCCCATGTCAAGCCATACCCTCCACGAATCTACACGTTTCACAATAATGACATTTTCAGCTGAAAAAACTCAGGATCAGCGGAAAATTCTCATCGGTTTACAGGACATGTGAATACTTTCTTCTTTCCACATTTAATAGCACTCTCCTTAGTTTGTAAAGTGTAGGCACGGATTAAATTTAGATTTTATATGCACATGTGTAAATGGCTTAAAAATTCCTTTCTTTATAAATTTCATCTTAAAGTGCATTACTATATTTTTCAATACCAATTACTTGTTAAACTTTTGAGCCTTTGTACAATCAGTGGGATTAGTTGCAATGCGTATATGTGAATGATAAAAGTAAATTGGACATTTGTCTAAGGAAATCTGAGGTGTTTCATGAAATGTTTCACAAAAGGAATGTTGATTCAATTTAAAAATTTTCCTTATGTTCTTGTGCTTCTTTACAAAAAAACAAAGGTAAGACATAATATTTTGGTTATTTATAGAAGAGTATGTTATAATTTTAATGGTCCAGCCCACTTGATATCTACCGAGGCTGTATGTGGCCCACAATGTGAAATGACTGACAACCCTGGTATAGAGGATTTAAAAAAAAAAAAAAAAAAAAAAAAAAAAAAAAAAAAAGCACAATGGACTGATCCGGTCTATACATATACATTTGACATTTTGTGGCCACACTTTTATTTTGTAAGACAGTAATATACGGTCTCTATACTAGAGTGTTTTCTTAAATTTCACTTGTGGTTTAGCACTATACACATGAGGGAAACAATAGAACACAACATGTTAATGAGCATGAGCTCTACCTCTGCCAAGTGCACACGACAATGTATCTGCAACCATTTTGTGTTTATGGACAGCAAGACACTAAATCTTGTTGCTCCTAGAATATGAGATGGTCAGTTTTGGTGCTGTTAAAATGTTTGGTTGTTGACCATTGCTATTAGCGTTAGATTTTCACAGAACTGCAAGGTTGATTATGCTACAAATCCACACATATGGAGTTACTGTCAAAATCCATGTAGAGACACAGTGTACTTTTTCAGACTACAATATCCTCTTTGCTTTGGATACACAACCAAATGTGTCATAGAAAAACAAAAAACAATCAGACTTTTTTTACCTGGACAACCCATCTTGTTGGAGCATGGCAGCAGTAAAAAACCTTCAGTCGCTCAGTCAAGGGACAGTTCTTGTCTTCAAAATGGTCAACTATTGCCTGAAAGAGGAGAAATATAACATGCAGAAGAGAAAATGTATTCCCTCTGAAAGACAGGATTACAACAACATTTTTCAACAATTGCAATGCCTTTGATTTGATAGCAAGGCCTCAAAATACACATTTCAAATATGTGCTTTGGTATGTCTAAACAGTAATGTTGTATGCCAGATATTGTTCCAAAAAGACAAAAAGGCAATTCTCTGCAATTTATTTCCTGCAATTAATCAAGTGACAAATGAAACCACATAAAACCTGGTAAATAGCGTTAATCCTAACCTAACCTGCTTTCACCTGTTTGCCCCACCTGTACCGTTAACCTTCCTGCAATACAATGAGCTTTTTCACAAACAAAACTCTCAAAGGAGACAAATTATGAAGTTGAAGAAACTTGTATTTCAGCTCAATAGTGTCCAGTGGGGTTGAGGTTAGGTTCACTTCAACAAACTCTTTTAATGATAATGTACAATCACGCTCCTTCTTCAGACATTGAGACACACTAATTCTTACCAATTATATGACAAACACAACTTTGCCAGTTGATTCAAACAGAAGCCAGACCGATAAAATGTCAATTGAGGTATCTCTATAGCACTAACTGATACTCATGTCACAAACACAAGCATATAGATTACCTGAGTTTGTATCATGGCTCTCTCAATACACCGGGAATTCCCTTTTTCCAGTTTACTCCTGAGGCAAAGTGCTATCACCTCCACAGCCCAGAACTTCGGCTGAGACAGTAAACACTGTAGGGACACAAGCTCAATAAGTATATCACAAGTATTACAAGAACAAATGTTGAGACAAATTTCTTGGATTTTTTTTCGTCTTTTTGTTGTTGTTGTTTGTTGCTGTAATTACAGGGATATAGACTAAAATACCAGTCTTGGAACTGAAAATGATTAAAATTGTGTCATCCCAAAGTCAGTTGGTAACTGAATAATATACCTGTGTGGAATAGAAAATGGGTGCATGTACAGCTACAACCATGAACTGTCCAATATTCTGATAACAGTAGGTCGTAGTCATGCAGGAAATAACTGATGTGATTATACACAATGATAGTGGCAGTGGGTAGCACAGTAGAAGACAAGTCAGCACACCTGCCTCACAGTTCTGAGGACCCGGGTTGATATCCAGTCTCCCTTGTGTGGAGTTTGTATGTTCTCCCTGTGCCTACATGCACCCCCCCCCCCTTCCTCCAGTATTCTAGTTCCCTCCCACATCTCATAAACATGCATGTCAGGTTAAATAAAGACTTTAAATTCTTTACTTTTTCATGACTTATAAAGTAACATCTTGGCATAACAAATTTATGCAGTGCAGATATATGTAACTGTGTTTTATGGTGTAGCTTTCAGAAATGTCAAAAAAGTATTTGTTCTTGATTTTAAATATATGAAACAAAATTTACATTTAATTTCTAAAATGAACAAATTAATGAGTTTTCCCACAAGACCTTGCAGATGTCACAATAAATGGTGCATTCCGATAGAAATACTACTGAGTTCATAATTTCAAGAAAATACAGATCATGTGACGACTACAGCCTTAACAGCATCTTGCAATAACTTAATATGGGCGGGAGCTAGATCTCATTAAAATTAAAAAATAAAAGGAATCACACTTGCGAAACATAAAATTTGACCAAATAAAATCTCAACCACTGTATCTTAAGTAGAACATGATCTGACATCTGAGTAAAATAAATATATTTTAATATTTATTTTATTTTCATGCACACTCGCAATGACACAAGAGACCCAAAGATCCATCCATCCACCCATTTTATTTTTCCTCACTCGGGTTGCGGACATGCTGAAGCCTATAGAGCTCGTGCATGTGATGTCACCGTTTTCACGGCGCCGTATTGCTGGTCAAACAGAACTGCTCGACATTGTGGGAGACATTGAACGGCAGCAGAATATTAAAATTGCACTGTTGGTTGTCACAACAGAGGAGACATATCTTCAAAGACATCATTCGATAGCATACCATATGAAAAGACCAGAAAAGATCAATGGATTTCGGCAATTAACCATGATTTCTGGTGCCCAACCAAATACACACGCCTATGTAGCGATCACTTCATTTCAGGGAGGAATTATTCTTAATCTCAAATTACCAATTAGTATCTGTAATACCAAGTGGACTCGTTTGAGAACAATGTGTATTAAAAAAAAAAAAATAAATAAAAAAAACCCGTCTGTCGCAGAGAGGTTTACGTAGGTTAACATGTGGCCACAATATGCTTCCGTATATGGAGGAGCCAACTCCCTGTCCTAATTTTTTTTCAAAATAATTGCTAATGAATGAGAGTTTGTGAAAAATCACGGGTCATTTCTTTAAATATTGGTATTTGTATTGAAAAAATCTCAGTGGGTTCATCACTATGTGGTTTTTATTCCTGATTGAGAACAGATCCAGCAACAAAGTATTTGTATGTGTCCAGAGTTTTCTACACTTTCAAACTTTTCTGTGGAAATCTCGACAATTTATTCACCAGTTACATGTGTAGATCCAGTTGTCCAAGACAAGCGGAAGCAAATTAAAGTCATATTTCTTTCCAGCGAAAACATCGACTTCGGCATTAAATATGGGTTCTCTATTCCAGGTGTCTCTAATTTTTCTACATACTTTCATTTATTATCACCTTCTAAATGTTTAAAGGTATCAGACAAAAGTCTGGGCCTCGTCCTATAAGACTTTCGTTTCATCTCAACGGAATTAGCTTGCAACAATGCTTTGTTAGACTGGCAATATGGTGATGTCGTGATTTTATGATGTAAGTGCACGAGCTGTATACCAGGTGACTTTGGGGGAGAGGCAGTCTATACCCTGAATTGGTCACCAGCCAATCACAGGGAAGAAAACAATGATTTGCACTCGCATTCACACCTACGGGTAATTTAGAGTATTTAATTAACCTACTAAGGATGTTTAGGGTATGTGGGAGCAAATCCTGGCAGAGGATGACTTTATATTGGATCTCAATTCAGTCTTTGATACAGTAGATCAAGGGTTGGGAACCTATGGCCTGTGAGCCACACGTCACTCTTTTGGTGGTTGTGTATGGCTCGCAGAGCCGTCATAATGACATACTGTATACAGCATCGGTGCTCAATGTGTCCATCGCAATCGATCGCGACGCAGTTCTGGTCGATCACATGACTGCGTGGCCCCCCCCACAAAAAAAGGACGTCAGCCTGACTTCTTCTTTTTCTTTTTTAAACATTTTGACACCACAACTTTCTCTAACAACGGCCTGCTGCATGGCCACACCATTGGGCCACATAATCTTCTTCCTAGTTCCTCAAGCTGCAGAGCAGCTGATTGTGAAAACTTGGAACGCACTTTCCGTCACATACCACACACTGCGGCGTGTGAATATTGGTGTACTGACAATGTTTGGTTATACCTATGCATATGGAAAGTCTTTCTAACATTTAAAAAAAAAAAAACATTAAGACCAACTTACGTTCATGAATAACGGATGGAAGTCTCAAAGGCTGCAAGTTTAATTTAATGACGTATGAAACAGACGACTAAGCCACCAGCAAAGAAGTCCCATTAATGGTAAAAATTATTTTTGTCATCATTGGTTAGCAACAGTATAATGTTTTTTTAATTAATTTAGAGACTTACTGTACTCTTAAAGTGTTGGTCTTGCATAAAATGCATCAATATACTTGTATTTAGTTTTAAAAATATTGGATGGCTCTTTTGTGCTGACTGTGTTTATGTGATTGTTTTCATTTGACCTTAACTTTCACATAGATTAGGTAGTATGTGAATTGTGTATTTTGTGTGCTGACTTTATTTGATTGCTTCTTCTTTTTGACTATCTGCAGCCCGTTGGGCAGCACAATATTGTGCTACCTGTCGGCTGGTCCAAAGGAAATGCAGAGGGTTGCGTCAGGAAGGGCATCCGGCGTAAAACTGTGCCAAACATATATGAGCGTTCATCATAAGAATTTCATAACGGTTAGGTCGTGGCCTGGGCTTCCTACGCCCGCACCCGGAACTCTGCAAGGCGTAGGGAGAAATTCAGATAATGTAGGTCGAAGACCAAAAAAAAAAAAAAAAAAAAAAAAAAAAAAGGAGGAAAGCAGCTTAGTCGGCAGAAGAAGAGAAATGCACAGACCATACAGCTGTGTGTAGGGACAGTGAATGTTGGGACCATGACAGGTAAAGCTCAGGGGTTAGTTGACCTGATGATTAGGAGAAAGGCTGACATATTGTGCATCCAAAAGAGCAAGTGGAAAGGGAGGAAGGCTACAAGATTAGGTGCAAGGTTCAAATTATTTTATCATGGAGTAGATGGGAAGAGAAAAGGAGTAGGAGTTATTTTAAAGGAAGAGCTGGCTAAGAATATCTTGAAGGTGAAAAGAGTATCAGATTGAGTGATGATGATGAAACTTAAAATGAAAATTCAGTGTGTTATGTATAATGTGGTTAGCGGCTATGCCCCACAGGTTGGATGTGACTGCGAGTTGAAAGAGAAATTCTGGAAGGAACCAGATGAAGTAGTCCTGAGCATCCCAGACAGAGAGAGTTGTGATTGGTACAGATTTCAATGGACATGTTGGAGAAGGAAACAGGGGTGATGAAGACGTGATGGGTAAATATGGCATCCAGGAAAGTAACTTCGAGGGACAGACGGTGGTGGACTTTGCAAAAAGGATGGAAATGGCAGTAGTAAAGACCTTTTTCCAGAACAGGCAGAACATAGAGTGTACATACAACATAGAGTACCAAGAGTGGAGGTAGAAGCACGCAGGTGGATTATATTTTGTGCAGATGATGTAATCTGAAAGACGTTACCGACTGTAAGGTAGTGGTGGGGGAGAGTGTGGCTCAACAGCATAGGATGGTGGTGTGTAGGATGACTCTGGTAGTGGGTAGGAAGATTAAGAAGACAAAGGTAGATCAGAGAATGAGATAGTGGAAGTTGAGAGAGGAAGAATGTTGTGTGGGCTTTCGAAAAGAGGTGAGACAGGCTCTAGATGGTCAGGAAGAACTCCCAAAAGACTGGAATACTACTGCCAAGTGTCAAATAGGTTGCTGTGCAACGCAGAGCAATGGAGCAAATTGATAGTAATTGGCTTGTGTGGCTAGGGTTCATGGGTTGAGCTGAGCCCTAGAACCAACTCTCAAATTCAACACCAGATGTTGCCAAACCAAATTATACTTGATCGGCTCGCCAGCATGTCTCTCTAATAAACGTAGCCTTCCCACTTAGCATCTCACCACATTACATACATGTACCAAAGTCAGTAACCTTAAAAACCCAATTGTTTTCATATCTTTGTTATTTAAAATAAAGACATCAACAGGATGCATTTCAGCAGCTGTTCACACCCTGCGGTTTTCAACGACGGAGCAAAGCTGTCTGCAAGTGACAAAGAGGATGTTTGCAGCATCGCTGGGTTGCTGAACAGGAGGCCTGTGACACCCTTGAATTACCACACAGGATGTTTGCAAGCACTGAACTTACTTTCTATTGCAGTTTTAACTTGCTGTTTTGATATTTTTCCATCTAGCTTATATTGAAGAAGATGATGCTTTGAAACTGCTTTGTGTAACGAATATAACCTGTGAATGGCTGTGTCTATCAGACAAGGCAACACACGATGTGCGACCAACGAGAACAAGCCTGTTGAATACATGAAAGAATTGTATTCACAAGAATGTTGATACATTTACTGCCATTGCTTAAGAACTAGAGTGAAGCTAAAAGAAAGATAGTGGTTATATCTACCGGATACACCTGTTGTTTGTTGATGTTAAGGGAAGGGACATTTGGAGGCGCCTTGCCCTATTTTGAGTGAGCTGAGAAGGGAATGACAAGACAATCCAGGGATGGTGAAAGGTACTTGACAGAAAAACCAATAAGGTACTTCCCACTGGCCGTGAGCAAGCCAAAACCTTCCAGAATGTTTGACCCAAAAGCTATAAAAACCCTTGGATACGGAAGTCCGAGGCTCCGTTTTACCATGATTTTGTTAATTGTCACAGTAACAAGAGAATTTTTTAGAGACTTTACATCATTTTCTTAGATGTAAAAAGTTTACATACATTTCCTTTGTATCGAGTAGCATTTCCTTTGAACTGCATGACGGCGCAAATTTTTGGGGTTACCTTCTACAAGCTTCTGACAGTACTCTGCAGGAATCTTGGCCCATTGCTCCTGACTGAAACCACGTAACTCACTCCGGTTCGTTAGTTGCTTTGCTCGCAGTTGCCTTTTCAGATTTGCCCACAAATTTTCGATCAGATTCAGATCACAGCTTTGTGATGGCCACTCTAAGACGTTGACTTTGTTATCCATCAGCCACTTATTAACCATTTTCTCAGTGTACTTAGGATTACTGTCCATTTGGAAGACCGATTTACACCCAAGTTTAGGTTTCCTGATTGACGTCCCGAGATGTTGCCATAATATCCCCATGTAATTTTCTTTCTGCATGATGCAGTCTATTTTATGATAAGTGCTGCCATGCATGCTAAGAGTGTAACCACTGTGTTTAAGTGTACTTTATTGAAGAAGTCACAACAACATTTGCAAATGTTGGAACTCAGTATGCACACAAAGTGCATCACATTGTAAGGCGCCATGTCTAATGTACACTTCATCTATTAAGAAGAGAATTTAAGACCTCTATGATTGTGAAAATACGATACATTTCAGTAAATAAAAAATAAATAAATAAATTGGAGAGGTCACTGATGGTGTAGTGGCACACACGCCTGACTTTGGTCCGAGCAGCGTGGGATCGATTCTCCCTCAGTGATGGTGTTGATATCTGCCCTGTGACTGACTGAAGACCAGTTCAGCGTGTTGTTCGCCATTCGCCCGAAGCTAGCTGGGATAGTCTCCGGCTCTCCCGTGACCCTTGTGAGGATAAGCAGCTTGGATAATGGATGATGGATAAATTGGAGAGCAAACTCTGAATATGTGGGGGCGCGAATGGTGAATCGCGAATGGACAAGGGCACACTGTATTTATACTGGCCTAATGTCAAAGTGTACATCAAACTGACATTTCAAATTCAATTGATAATTTGCGCGTGTTTGACCATCAAATAATAGCTGGCAGGAGACAATTATGACAATTGATGAACCCCAACAAGTTTGTAATTGTTGGAGAGAATAGTTACGTTTACCACCTGTAATTACAACGTCCAAACAAAATTTTGGATTGGTCATTATTTTGTATGCATTTGCATTCAAACAAATACAAATAAAACGCAATTATTCTTTGGGGGGGAAAAAAAAACCCAAAGCCCACCACCGTAACTACATTATTGTACAGTATTTTGTAAAAACACATCTATTGTGTAACAATTAAATCAAATGTAAAGAATTGAGATGTTTCATTTCAATGGGCATTGTGATGTATTCTTCACCATCTGGTGTTAAGTATATTACAGCTCACTCTTAGCTTGACTTTCCTCAGTCAGCTGCTCTAATAGTCATTTTCAAATATGATAAAAATATCTATATTGGTCAATATGTGTTGCTCCACCGTTTTTTGTTCAAATATCCATTATAGAGAGGATTACTCTATGCTATAAATCTATATAGAAGACCAAGCCCAACGTATTATTGTAAAGTGTAAACTTGTAAATGTGTAATGTTGTAGTGTTTGACATTTCAGTGTTTCATACATATGCTTTGAATCAACTTCCAAACAAGGTGGCGAAGGCTACACTGTTATTTACAATTCCTTGCAATGTAACTACGGCTGTTTTGGATAACAAATAGACTGACACCTCCAGTTGTCCCACAGACAGGACGATGACAGAGGACAGTCACTGGTGAGGACAGCCAGACATGTGACAACCATCTAACCAGCCTGCAGATTCTTCGATCTACATGTAGACTGGGAAGATGCCTGCTCACAGAGCCAGCAACATTCCTGTCACACATGGTTGCCATATAATAAATTGCCACCTGATGATGACAGGAAAGAATGACAAATAAAAAGACCAAATTCTCTTTTTTCACCCCAATGGCCCATTTTATTCATGGCAAGTAAACTGTAGTGTATCACAAACATGCTCAAGCAGTATGTGTGTTTGTGATGCTCTTGTGTTTTTAAACGCATTCCTTTCAATAAATTACACAATTACACAGCCTTAAGAGTGTATATGTCATGAATGCTTGGTCTTATTGGTTTTCTGAGAATCAACTCCACATAATGGTAACTTGCTTGACACGTAGCAATAAAAATTATACTGAAAATGTGGATTCATGTGGTTAGTCACATTGGACTGATATTTTGAACACTACTGTATCTAAGATTCTTGAAGGTTCCAGTGAGCACGGTTGGGGTCATAATACAGGGTTTCCTCGCTACTTGTCACTTCACTTTTGTGGCTTCATTTTTTCGCGCCCCCCGCCCCTCCAAAAAAACCCTTGAAAAAAATACAGCCATATCAGCTATGCCGGTGACTGCGCGATCACCTCTCGTGTTCACAATGCCGCCAAAACGCTGTGTCGATGTGAAAGCTTCCTTTGGAGTGCCCAAGAAGAAGAGGAAGATGATGATGATCAGCAAAAAAGTGAAACTTTTGGATATGATCAAAGACGGCAGAAATTACGCTATTGTGGCGCGCCATTATGCCGTGAATTAATCCACAATGCAGTACATAAAGAAGGGTGCGGAAAACATCAAAATCCCTTCAATAACTTTCAGTAAGAAAGCAAAATGTCTGGTGACTCCCGGAAATAAGAGCATTGTTTGAATGGAAGCCGCATTAGCTTTTTGGATAGCGGATTGCAAAAAAACGGCCCAGTGACGATGGTGAAGAGGCTGAAGAAACTGGAGTACCTAAAGAAAACCCAGACAGGGACGAGGAGAATGTGCAAACTGCACACATTTGAGGCCGGATTTGAACCCAAGTCCTCAGAACTGTGAGACAGATGTGCTCACCAGTCTCCAATGCAACACACCTATTGAAACGCATCCATCCATTTTCTGAGGTGCCTATCCTCACGAGGGTTGCGGGAGTGCTGTAGCCTGTTCTAGGCATTTTCGGCAGGAGGTGGGATACACGCCAAACTGGTTGCCAGCCAATCACAGGGCACATAGAGACAAACAGCCGCACTCACAATCACACCTAGGGGCAATTTAGACTGTCCAATTAATGTTGGATGTCTTTGGGATGTGGGAGGAAAGCGGAGTGCTTGGAGAAAACCCACGAAGGGACGGGGAGAACATGCAAACTCCACACAGGCGGGTCTGGAATTGAACCTGGGACCTCAGAACTGTGAGGCCAACGATCTATCCAGTTGCATCACCGTGCCACCTCCTATTGACACCATTCTAAATTATTATTCTCATTCATGATATCCTGGGAACCATTTTCCACGTCCCCAAATTACTGCTTTCCTCACAGTCATATCCATTAAATATGAATGCCAATATTTTCAAAAATTAACTAATTCTTTCATATTTCACTACTTCAGCTGATACAAATCATCCCAACTTCAAACTGTTCAACTCATTGAGGACATCTAAAAACTTTTTTTTTTGGTATTTCAAAAATTTCCTTGTTCCACGAAAAGCATTCCTAAATCAATGCCGACATTTAGCATACAGCATTTATCGTATCCTTCTATATTTCTCAACTGATACGAACCATACCAACTTCAAAATGTTCATCCCATTTCAGACATCTTGGGAACTATTTACTCTATCGTCGTCCAAAATTTCTCACGTTTTGTTTTCCATGATAACATTCAAATTACATACGGTATTTATCTGCTTCCACATTTTTTGACCAAACTAAACCATTACAACATTAATATGTTCAGGTCATTCAGCCCAAATACTCGTTTATAACATTTCCTTAATTCCCTATATCTCTACATTAAAATTCCCAAATTCACATATGCCTGTATTTTACATATTTAACATCTTATTGCACATTTCTTTACTAACTATTGGATATTATATGGAAGTATTGGGATCAGTCTCAAAAGTTTTACATTTTTCCTTTATAATTCTCAAATGATTTACATACTCTATTCTCCACCCTCTGCCATTTCTTGAACTGACTCAAACTTCAAATCAGTTGCGCTCATTGAAGAGAGCTTGGGAATTATTTTTCACATTTCAAAAATTCCCCATCTTCACAACAAAATTCCCAAATGAAGCGATATTTTAAACAACCAGGTTAAACACAGGCTAAAAGTTGTGTATGTGTGTTGGGGAGGGGGGGGAGATTGCAAAAAAACAAAAAAAAAACAAAACAAAAAAAAACAATCAAACCAATCATTTGTTCTGGGACTGAAATTTCACTAACAAAAATTTTAATGAAATATTAAAATGAAAGATTTTTGTGTGTGCAGTCAGAGGCAACAGAATGATTTGCCATCCAATGATTCCATCTGGATCTGTTACCCTCCAGAGACCTGCTGTTTTTCAATTTTAATTTCCTGTCTTGACAGGCACTCTTATCAGCCTGGAGAGACTCAGGATCGTCATCGACTGAGCCAAGTGAGCTATCGCATTACTTTGTTGAGATATTTCCAAACGAATGGTCTGTCTCCAAGTAAGATCTACTGAATTAAAGAGTCTGGCTTGTCTTCCAAAGTTTATCAGTTCCAGTTTAGTTTTCAATGATGGAAGCCGACTTGTGTCCTTGACACTGAAGTATCAAGTGAGAACTTAAAGACATTAGGAACAGCTCATCACACCAAGATGACCTCACAGTGACCAGAGTTGTGACAATGAATTAATGGCCCTTGCAGCTGCTGTGAATATAAACGCTTCACTATTCCCAGTTGAACAAAATTTACCGTTGAACCTATAAAGGCAAACACAATTGGTTACATGATGGTGAACAATTTGCACGACAGGAGAAAATTCCAGGGCCAAATTCAGTAATGCCATAACTGGTATGAACTGAAAGTTTAGTGTGACTACAGAAAAATATACAATAAAACCCTGGACTTATAAAACGCATCTTTTTCTTCTTATATTACAGTGGGGTGCCCCGATCCGGTCTTTGGGAAAGGAAATCTGTCCGATGTTAGCAAAAACACAAGGCTGAAACCAGACTTACTCTAAAATCTCAGATTTTACCAGTCATTTCATTCCATGCACCAAACTAGCACTTTCATCCAGCAGCTCCTGGATTGTATGGGATTGAACCATCTTTATTTGCCAACTATGTAAAAAACATACAACGAATTTGTCTCCAGGACTTGGAGCCGCTCAAGTACAACGCATCGAATATGATAACAGACAGTAAAATGAGACGAAGACATTGCAGTAACAGTCACTGAGCAGTAAAGGTTGCGAGAACTCTGGCAATGACAGAACACTTCTTTTTTTTCCACAATTAAGCAGAGGATGCAGAATCCACCAGAATTTAGAGCAGTTAGAATGCCCAATAGAACAATAGTCGAGTGCAATGACCATTGTGCAAAGGACATTAAGACTTCACGGAATTAATCCAATTTATAGTGACTCGTCATGCAATCTGGGACAATGTCAATGGTGCAATTATTGTAAATATTCCTGAGTCGATTGTCCAAGTGGTGCATATGTTACTTACGTCCAAGAGGCTAGTATTGGTCAACAGATGTGCAGATGGTGCAGCATGGTTAAACTACTAAAATGAGACGAAGACATTGCGGTAACAGTCACTGAGCAGTAAAGGTTGCGAGAACTCTGGCAATGACAGGACACTTCTTTTTTTTCACAATTGACCCCTCTGTAGAAATTGCGTCATCCGCGTCACTGACCAATCAGAGGCCAGAGATCTGCATAAACCATGCCCCTTTTTTGGACCCGCAGTTCCCTCAGACAACGTTGCATGGTCCAGTATAGCTTTTGTTAGCGTTTTATCGCGCATTTGGGTTCTTTAACAATAGATATGGTTAAGAGGTGTAGTCACGGACTTTATAATAGCGACGACAGGTATCCTGAAAGGCTAGTTGGTGTTCAATTCGTACCCTTTCCAAAACCGAAGACCCAGTACGAAAAATGTCTTCGATGGCTCAAACTTTGTGGAAGACCGCATCATCAACCTAATCCATCTAAAATCAACCGGAACAGAAGACTGAGTACGAAAAATGTCTTAAATGGATCAAACTTTGTGGAAGACCGCATGATCAACTGAATCCATCAACCGGAACAGATATGTTTGCACGAAGGTAAGCCCTATATTTGATTTTCAATACATGTCTCATATAAATGAATTAGCAGGTGTTCGCTTGCATAACATAGCTAAGTGTGAATGATTGACACACTTGATCTGTGTTGAGCGATATTTTGACTGCACAAACGTGTCACTTCGGCGCTCCCGAGCTAAGCTAAACCGGATTTTGTTTGTTTGCACGAAGGTATGCCCTATATTTGATTTTCAATACATGTCACATATAAATGAATTAGTAGTTCTTCGCTTGCATAACATAGCTAAGTGTGAATGATTGACACACTTGATCTGTGTTGACCGATATTTTGCGAGGACCTGACTGCACAAACATGTCCCTTTGTTCGCTGCTAATGAGCTAAGGTAAACCGGACTTGCGGTCCTAAAAGCCTTCGACGTGCACCGAGACACCAAGACTGAAGGAAGGATGTTTGAGGACACTAAAGTAGTGATTGTCGTACTCGGTCGGGACTTACGTAGGTTCGGCACTAATTCAAGAATAATTATTGAGGGGAGCGCGTGACGTTACACAAAGAAAACGAGAGAAACAACTCGTCAATCAAGCCTCGCCTTCTTTTCCTTCATACGGCGGTTCACAAACGGCTATACAGATACACATACAGATTCTGCACACAAGTGTGATATGTAACACGAAAATAGGAAACTGTCAATGGGTTTTTGGGTCATAATATATTATATTATGTGGCGTCTCGGTCTTCCTCTGACTCCGGAAAGATCTCGCGCTAATATCAATGGTTTCTCCGTCAATATGCATGTAAATACCATTGAAATACCCCTCGCTGAAATACTTGAAGCCCTGCTGTCTGCTTTTCAATGATATTTCACTGTTCGCTAAGAATGCGAGTGAGAAATCAGCCGGTAAATCGGACAGTTTCACTCTATTCTTTTCTTGCTGCGCCGCCATTTTAGCTAATTGTCTGACGTTAGCGCACGTGACTTTAAGTGCCCCGTACGGAGGTGTCAATTAAGCAGAGGATGCAGAATCCACCAGCATTTAGAGCAGTTAGAATGCCTAATAGAACAATAGTCGAGTGCAATGACCATTGTGCAAAGGACATTAAGACTTCACAGAAATAATGCAATTTAAAGTGACTCGTCATCCCATCTGGGACAATGTCAATGGTGCAAATATTGTAAATATTCCTGAGTCGATTGTCCAAGTGGTGCAGATGTTACTTAGGTACAAGAGGCTAGTATTGGTCAACAGATGTGCAGATGGTGCAGCATGGTTAAACTACTAAAATGGGTGCACATGGAATGTATAATAATTGGCCCACCAGAATGTAACAAACTCAAATACAAAAAAAATGGCAGCATGTTACAGTTGAATTGTGAGTTAGCTGTTTCAGAAGTTAACTGCAAGCGTGAAGAACCTGTTGAAATGGCTGCTAGTTTTGGTTTGGATTGTTCAGTAGCGCCTACCCAAGGAGAGGAGGTGGAAGAGCTGGTGACCTGGATGTGAAGGGTACAAGGGCATAGTGCTTGCTCTTGTCTTTGTTTGGGTGGAGTGCAATTCTTCGAGGGTTGGTAAGGTGGTGCTGACAATACTTTCAGGAGTCTTGATTGCCCGTTACAGTCAGAGGTTGTACTTTTTTGCGGCAGCACCAAACCAAACTGTGGTAGGGTATGCAGTACTGATATGATTATCGCTGTTTAGCATTGTCTTAGCAGCTCTCATGGCAGCCTGTGTTTCCTTTGGACCCACAGGAAGTACATCATTTTGAGGATGGAGTTGATGCTGATCTGCCACTTCAGGTTCTTTGAGACTGTAATTCCAAGGAACTTAAAGGTCTTGATGGTTGACACACAACAGTTGGACACCATGAGGGGCATCTATGGTGAAGGATGCCTCCTGAAGTCCAAAATCATCTCTTCAGTCTTTCGTGCATTCAGCTCCAGGTTGTGTTGGCCAAACCGAAACACCAGCCTCTCATCTTCCTGTCGACACCCACACTCGTCACATTCTTTGAGACCGATGACTGTGGTGTATTCTGTGAACTTCAGGAGTTTGACAGCTGTGTGCGTTGAGATTTGTGTAGCGAGAGAGATGAACAACAGGGAGAGGACACAACCTCGTGGTGCCCCAGTGCTGCTTGTGCGTGTGGATGAGGTGGTGTTCTTCCACCTAACCTGTTGTGCCCTGCCAGTTAACAAGTTGTAAATCCATTGGCAGACAGCAGTCAAGACGCTGAGTTGGAGAAGCTCAGAGGAGTGGAGTTCGGGCATGAACATGTTGAACGAAGAACTGAAGTTCACAAACAGAATCTTCGCATAGGTTACGACTCTGTCGAGATGTCAAGGACGAGGTCCCGACCTATGTTGACCGCAACATCCGCAGAGCTGTTTGCTCGGTAGGCAAACTGAAGTGGGTCCAGCAGGGGACCTGTGACACTCTTAAGGTGGTCCAGGACAGGGCTATCAAAGGACTTTTTGACCACAGATAAATGCCAACTGGTCTGTAGTCATTCAGATGAGAGATAGCTTGGGGAACGTAATCATGGTGGAGTGTTTGAGAAAGGATGGTACTTTGAACCACTAAACATGGACATAAATAGCATTTTGGTCGTACGGGTAAACAAAGTATAAGCTTGATCTTCTGCTTACAAAAATAAACGTACAATTGTGCCTCAATGTCTCGTGTTGTTATAACTGGAAGGTGGGTAGCGGGACGCTTGGTTACTGGTTTTAGCAATATTGTCCACTGCGGTAGAATGCAGTCACGTCTCGCAGGCCAGTGGGAGTCTATGTGGCTCTGAAGGGGATGCAGAAGGATATGTGCGGTTGCTGAGCTCGCCGTATGTTCACGAGTTATTGAAGTTGGCCAGGTGTTTGAGAGTTTGCTGAGAAATAGGTTGGTGATAACTAAGCTAAAGTTTGAGTTTCCCTTTTCTAAACCTCCCTGCTTTTCGTAATTTACAATCCGTGACGACAACAATGCATAGTTCTTCAGTGAACGTGTTGCATGAATGTGAATCAAAGGCTGAACAATAAAGCACATGAACTCAAGTCGGTGAACAAATTCAAATCCATTCTAATGATTCAGTACGCCCACCACAAGCAAAGGTATGTTTACAGAGCAGGAAATTGCATTCAGACAACTGGTGCTGCAGCACAATTTTTTTTCTGTGAGGATTACATTTTGATTAATCTCCCAGCCCTAGTTAAATATACAACTGACAAATTTCTGTAAAAACAAAAACACCTAAAAACTACATATGGAATACAACCCTTGAACAGATGGATTAAATACTTCTAAATTTACAGATGTTAATACGAAGGAAGATACTTACTGATGTGAAAGCGAACAGTTCTTCTTCCGTCAGTTTGTGGACAGGGTTGTTCTTGTGAAAATCAGTACTGAAAAACATGGCATAAGCAAATGTTTAAAGTGTGGTCCAATGTTGTTCAAGTATACAGTGGAAGCCAGAAGTTTACATACACTGTGCAAAAACAGATTTCATTTTTTGTCTCAGTGTCAAAGTCAAACCAGACGAAACCTCTCCTGTTTTAGATCAGTCAGGATCACCAAAATTTATCCATCTGTCCATCCAATTTCTACCTCTTTTCCGGGTCGGGTCAGGGGGGAAGTAGCTTCACCAGGGATACCCAGACTTCCCTCTCCCCAGGCACTTCTTCCAGCTCTTCCTGAGGGTTACAAAGGTGTTCCCAAGCCAGCCGAGACACATAGTCTCTCCAGCGTGTCCTGGGTCATCCTCAGGGTCTCTTTCCAGTGGGACATTCCCAGACACCTCACGAGGGAGGCATCTAGGAAGCATCCGACTCAGATGCCCCAGCCACCTCATCTAGGTTCTCTCAATCCAGAGGAGCAGTGGCTTGACACTGAGCCCATCCCCGGATGACCAAGCTTCTCACCCCATCTCTAAGGAAGAGCCCGACCAGCCTGTGGAGGAAACTAAATTTGGCCGCTTGTATCCGGGATCTTTTTCTTTCGGTCACGATCCACAGCTCGTGCCCATGGGTGAGGGTAGGAACGTAGATCTACTGGTAAATTTGGAGCTTCGCCTTTCGACTTAGCTCCCTCTTCACCACAACGGACGCATCACTGCAGACGCTGCACTGATCCGTCTGTTGATCTCCCGCAAGATGCTTCCCTCACTCGTGAACAAGACCCCAAGATACCTGAACTTGTCCACTTGGGGCAGGATCTCATCCTTGACCCAGAGAGGGCACGCCACCCTTTTCCGACTGAGGACCATGGTCTCAGATTTGGAGGTGCTGATTCTCATCTCAGCCGCTTCACACTCAGCTGTGAATCGCTCCAATGAGCGTTGGAGATCACAGCTTGATGAAGCCAACTGAACCAGATCATCTGCAAAGAGCAGAGATGCGATGCTGAGGCCAACAAACCGGACACACACTACGCCTCGGCTGTCCATAAAAGCTATAAACAAAATCGGTGACAAAGGGCAGCCTTGGCGGAGTCCAACTTATTGCCAGCAATGCGGACCAAACTCTGACAGCAGTCATACAGGGACCGAACAGCTCGGATCGGGGGTTCGGTACCCGATCCCTCCCTGTTGGTGTCCACCAACGTGTTCGTGGGTTGCCGCCATGACAGGCACCGACCACCTTATGGCACAGCTCCGGTCAGCTGCCTCAGCAATTGAGGCGCGGAACATCGTCCACTCTGACTCAATGCCCTCTGCCTCCACCGAGTCGTGAGCAAAATTCTTTCGGCGGTGGGAGTTGAAATTCCTTCTGACAGGAGAATCTGCCAGCTGTTTCCAGCAGATCATTCCAATACGTTTGGGCCTGCCACGTTGGACCGGCATCTTCCCCCACCATCGGAGCCAACTCACCACCAGGTGGTGATCAGTTGACAGCTCCGCCCCTCTCTTCACCAGAGTGTCCAAGACATGCAATCTCAAGTCCAATGACACGAAAACAAAGTCGATCATTGAACTGCGACCTAGGGTGTCCTGGTGTCAGGCGGATATGTACCCTAATGCCTGAACATGGTGTTCGTTATGGACAATCAGTGACGAGCACAGACGTCCAGTAACAGAACCCCACTAAGGTTCTGATTGGGGTGGCCATTCTTCCCAATCACGCCCTTTCAGGTCTCACTGTCATTGCCCACGTGGGCATTGAAGTCCCCCAGCAGAATGATGGAGTCCCCAGAGGGAGTGCTCTTCAGCACTCCCTGTAAGGACTCTAAAAAGGGTGGATACACTGAACTGCTGTTTGGTGCATAAGCACAAACAAGTCACGACCCATTCCTCTACCTGAAGGCGGAGGGAGCCTACCCTCTCATCCACCAGGGTAAACCCCAACATACAGGCCCCGAGCCAGGGGGCAATAAGTATACCCACACCTGCTCAGTGACTTTCACTGTGGGCAACTCCAGAGGAGAACAGAGTCCAATCCCTCTCAAGTGGAGTGGTGCCAGAGCCCAAGCGATGCGTAGAGGCGAGTCCGACTAGTTCTAGTCAGAAATTCTCGACCTCATGCACCAACCCGGGCTCCTTGCTTGCCAAAGAGCTGACATTTCATGTCCCCAGACCTAATTTCTGTCGCCAGGGATCGGCTCGCCAAGGTCCCCAACTTTGGCCATCGCCAAGCTCACATAGCATCTTTTGTTAAAATGCCACAATAATGAGAGAATTTCTGAGAGAATGTCATATGTTATATATTATGTTATATTCAAACATTTACACACACAAAAAGTACTGTCTTTGAAGAACATGGCACTGGAAGCTCCTGATAGGTTAACTGTCAACATGTTAGTTAATGGACAGCACACCTGGGGACACACCTCAAGCAATCTACTTCCTTGTTTGAAATAATGGGGGGGGGGGGGGAGAAAGAGAGAGAGAGAAAGGAAATCATGAAAAAAAGTCATGGAGCTCCATAAGTCTAGCTCATCTCTGGGTACAATTTCCAGATGCTATAAGGTGCAATGTTCATCTGTATATGCACATTATGGGAATGTCCAACCATCACAATGGTCAGGAAGGAGATGGTCTCTGTGTCCCAAAAAAGCCCTCTATTATGTGACTGCTGGTGTTTGAAGGTCAACTGATCATCTACTAACTTACCAAATCCCCAAGATGACAGCCTGCTCCTCCGCACTGAGTTCTGGGAGCTCATAATGATCTGGGTCGATTAAATTAATCTTGTCTAAGACTGTGTCATCCTCAAGATGGCAATCCTGCAACCACCCAAAAATAAACAAAAACACATGTATGAGTAACTTGATTTGATCAGTGCAGGTGATGGCAGAAATGAACCCTGCTGAAAAAAAGCAAGAGAAAAAATGTTGACTTCAAAGGTTGCATTTCAATGTGACATGTTACAAAATTGGCTGAAGCGTTAAGACTAGTTTGACCATCTCTCTCACAGTTCTGAGGACAGAGGTTCAAATCCCATGACGGTTTCCAGTCATCCTAAAAATATGCATGATGGATTGATTGAAGACTCTACTGTAAATTTGTCGTCTGTGTGAATGTGAGTGCAAATGGTTGTGTGCCCTGCTATTTGGTCGCAACCAGTTAAGGGTGTACCCCGCCTCTTGCCCGAAAATAACTGAGATAGGCTCCAGCACTCCCACAACCTATGTGAGGATAAGCAGGTCAGATAATGGATGGATGTTGCAAAAGGGATCACTTCAATTTCACCCAAGAAAAAAATCCCATAATCATATAATTAGATGTGATGACAAGGTCAATGGCTTTCGGTCGCAGGCAATGATTATTGATTACATAAGTAAATTGAAAACAGACCATCCATTAATCTTCTACCGCGGGTCGTGTCGCGGGGGCAAGCAGCTTTAGCAGGGATACCCAGAATTCCTTTTCCCCAGCCATTTCAACAAGCTCATCCGGAAGGATCCCGAGGTGTTCCCAGGCCAGCTGAGAGTCATAGCCTCTCCAGCGTGTCCTGGGTCGTCCCCAGGGTCTCTTTCCGGTGGGACACACGTCACCATGGAGGCATCCAGGATGCATCTGGATCAGATGCCCCAGCCACCTCATCTGGGTCCTCTCAATGAGGTTCAACACTGAACCCCACCTGGATGACCGAGCTTCTCACCCTATCTCTAAGGGAGAGCCCAAACACCCTGCAGAGGAAACTCATTCTGCTGCTTGTATCCAGAATGTTGATCTTTCGGTCGCAACCAACAGCTTGTGACAATTGGTGAGGGTAGGAACGTAGATCGACTGGTAAATTGAGACCTTCGCTTTTCGATTTAGCTCCCTCTTTACCACAACAGACCGATACAAAATCCGCATCACTGCAGATACTGTACCGATCCGCCTGTCGATCTACCGGGGAGGATGTAGCAGGATGTAAGAGGCACGCAGTTATTTCTGCCTACAATTCCCCATCACACAAGCTGTCTATAGGCAGTATGTCTCAATTACCTGAAAATAAAATATACTTATATGACAATTTTGCTGAATGGGGCTTTGTTTGAACAATCATTGATTGGACAAATTCTGTTTTTAGCAGGAACAATAATAATAGGGTTAGGTTAGTCAATGCTCGTGTCAATGAAACAACCTGAAGTTCGCAGGTGACACCACGGTCTCAAAGACGGCGATGAGTCTGCGTATCGACAGGAAGTGGCGAGACTGGAGCTTTGGTGTGGTCAACACAACCTGGCGTTGAAGACTCTAAAGACTGTAGAGATGATTGTGGACTTCAGGAGCCATCCTTCACTACAGCCGCCCCTGACACTGTACAACTGTCTTGTGTCAACTGTTGAGACCTTTAAGTTCTTGTGAATTACAGTCGACGAACATCAACTCCACCCTCAAAAAAGCCCAACAAAGGATGTACTTCCCGCGGCTTCTGAGGAAGCACGGCCTGTCACATAAGCTGCTGAGACAATTCTACACAGCGGTCATCCTATAAGTACTATGTACCTCCATCACAGTCTGGTTTGGGGCCACCGCAAAAAAAGTACAACTCCGACTACAATGGACAATCAAAACCGCTAAACGGATTATCGGCACCACTCTATCCACAACGCGAACTAGGTACAGAGCGGGCAGGATCCTTTCATACCCTCCACATCCTGGCGACCTGCTCTTCCAGCTCCTTCAGTCGGGAAAGGGCTACAGATCAAATGGAAGTCAAAACCAGCAGCCATTTGAACAGTTTTTTCCCACTGGCAATTAAGTCATTAAATTCTTGATCAGCAAATTTACTACTATCTGCCTTCTGCCTTTGGGACACTCACTCACATCCTGCTGGACCAATCAATATTAGTATTAGTAATACATTTTGTAGACTATCGCACGGCTCGACTTTAACGTCTTCCCTTTGCACAACTGTCATTCCACTTTCATTGCACTGGTCTATAACGGGAACCGTGAAGGGGTAAAGGGACTCTGTACAAGCTTTACACAATGTGGGACGTTGACACACTTCTCTTACCTGCTCTAAATGAATAAGATTTTACATCTTGCACGTCTCTTATAAGAAACAGTTCCTATAAATAGAAATATCTCTTGTTCTTTGTTGCTCTTTGTTCTGTATGTCGTACCAGGGCAGCACCGACTGCTGGAGAAAAATTCCTTGTGTTTTTCCACACTTGGCCAATAAAGCCGATTCTGATAACGAACGCTTCTCCACAAGGTGCTTGCATGAATAAAATAGAATAAAACAGAACATCTTAAATATGAGGTAAAAAAAAAAAAAACCTTACAATTAAGGCACAGTTATTGTGAAAATAGCTTAATCAATCAATCAATCAACCAATAAAAGCATAAAGTACATTTTTCAGTCTTATTTCCCCTGTCCAGGACTTGGTAAGAAAAGCAAACCAGAAGTGGAGTTGCATAATTTTACATTACAGTGTTGTTATGTTTAGTGGTTTTAAGTTAAAGGAGTTGATAGAGCTAGGGGAGTCTGGTATCATCAGCAAACTTGACAGAGTTGCTGGGATGGTATGTAGTCATATGTGTAGAGAGAGTAAAATTACCCTCTGATGATCTGTTAAGTGGCAAAACCGAGTCAGGTCAGTAAAAAAAACATGGCAAACATGCCCAGTAACAACGAAGAGGAAAATGGGTCATGAATGTTTTGGTGAAATCAGATGATGGAAATGTGTTTTCTCTCGAGGTTTCTTCATTTTAAGAAACACATTTTACAGGTAGTGTGAAATTCATAAAATTACTGAGTGATAAGGAAAAATGTTACACGCTTTATTTTACACAATAATGCTTTCAAGTAGTTCATAAATTTGGAGTGTAACTTTAGTCTGATCTGGATGAATCCACATCAATATGGAATAATATTTTGCATTGTTTGATTAGACATGTATGTTAAATCTTTTAATTACTGTTAATCAATGAGCTAGACAGAACAGCTGTGAGGAGTAGTAAAGTCCATATTGTAATATTAGATGAGCGATTGTAAAGCAAACCCTCTCAGCAAACTTGATGTTTTCTTTAGTTGCTGTAGATGTACTTTTCAGGGTTCAAAATAATTTTGTCAAAATATAAATTATACATGACACTGATGGCATGTCACAGGTTTACCTGTATGCATCATTAAAGCTTTAGTAATTTGCTGGAAATTAAACACCGCCCAGGTTGTTTTTCTTTGTTTGAATCAAGAATCTTAGGAATTCTGGCTCATGATTGCCTTAATTAGGTCATTTACTTCCTCTCCCATTAATGAGGACATCAGTTGTCTGAGCGTAAACACTCAAAAAATACCATGGAAGTCAAAATAGGAAAGCTACAAGATTTGTGCCATCATATCACTCGGTACAAAAACTCCCAAGTGGAAAACATTCATGAATGTTAACTGTATTCTCAAGGGTGGACATCCCAGTACCATCACCCCCAAAGTTTGGTATGAACTTCAAATTTCAAACAGGAATAAATCAATGACCTGCATATGAGATTTTACAGTCCTTGGTTAATATGTTGAACGTAAAGTTCTTGACAGGAGAAAACAAGATTTTACTGAACAAAGTCAGAGGAAAGACAAGAAAGTATAAATGTTTCACCGTAACGCAGTGCCAAGCACTAACATAGTAGTAAAACTAGTAGTAGTAGCAGTATCACATACCTTGGGCAGTAAAGATGGCAGTGTTGGAGAAGGACTCGCAACAGATCGATCTGGATCTTGTTTTCTCTTTACCTCAAGGATGAGCTGAGCCAAGTACTTTTGCTGAAAATAGGTACGTTTTCCCAAGGCACCTTAATTGACCAAAAATAAACAACTTTTTTGCTGGTTCTCATTTTGTTTAACACTCCAAAACTGTACCTTCAAAAATAAATTAAATACATAATGTACTGGATTACAAAAATGAGGCTAACTTGAGAGGAAATACACTGGTGGCTTCGTTTTATGTGTGTTTGTTTCCTCTGCCATGGTCAAACGATCCTAGGAAGTACATTCACACATTACCATTTCATTACCCTCATGTCTGGACCACAATATCCCTGAAACAATACTGAAATTGTAAACTGAAGTGAATTTTCCCAACTGATGTTTTTTTTCCAAACTCATCTCTTTGCCCACACTGTGCCAGTTGACAGTAGATGTAAAGGTGTTTTATCTGTCTATACTGATATTTACATAACTAACAGGTACACTATATCCACTGTATATCAGGGGTATAACAGGGGTATAACAGGACATGTATTGGTATTCAGATTTTTCAGAATGGAAGGTACTGAGTTCACACATGCACTTAAGGGGTTAATTATAACCATCTCCCACTAGAGTCACATGTTACTCTGTAAACAAATCAATCATTCAATACAATTAAGGTTTTTTGTTTTCCGTTTTTTTTCCCCCCATCAAATCAACTGAATTTTAGTGCATTAAAAACCTAGATTTACATGTAAGTATTCATAAACTTACCAGTCATGTTGATATCAAGCATTGAGAGGTCCTGGGCTTTTTTTATGTGGTCTTTAGCACGCTTGTATTCGTAGTAGGTCAGACTACAGTACATACACTCCAAGTGGAACTGGATCGCTAGGTTTCTTTGCTCAGGGAACAGAGACTCACATTTTAGAACTGTGGAGCAAAAAGAGGAAAATGTCTTCATTAAAACCCTAAATTTGTAATTGAGGTTTTCCTGAGAGGAAAATGCTTTTATAAACAAACTTACGAGTCATTCAATAAATAAGGTGACTGTTTCGTTATAATGACTTCTAATACAGATAGATGCTAATTTTTTACTTCTTTTTCACGTGGATTTAATTTCTTTTGCAGATTACATAAAAAAACAGTTTTAGCAATTAAAAAAAGATGGCCGACAGAAGTATGCTCAGGGTTGAAAAGCGGTCAGTTATCAAGTTTTTGGTTGCCGAAGAGTGCACACCAGTTGAAATTCATAGGAGAATGTCAACTCCGTATGCTGTTACATGTTTCAGATGAAAAAAATGTCTACAAGTGGGCTAAATTGTTTGAAGAAGGACGGAGCAGTGTTCAGGGTGAAGATGGGCCTGGGAGGCCTCCAAAAGTGCGGTCTTCTGAGGTGATTAAATTAGTCAATGACCTCCATTCAGTCTGACAGAAGGGTGACAGTGGATGACATTGCAACGACTTTGAGCTTATCTCTTCGAAAGTCAACTGCTGGTGGGTGCCAAAGATGCTTACTGCAGAGCACAAACAGTGGAGGAACCAGTTGTTCCAGCAGTGTATCTACCGCTATGAGGACGATGTTGATGAGTTTCCAAAGAAGGTGGTCACGTGACAAGACATGGGTTTAGCATTATGAGCCTGAGTCCAAATGGCAGTCCATGGAGCTGAAGCATGGAGGCTCTACAGTGAAGAAGATGTTCAAGTGCCAGCAGTCCACGACGAAGGTGATGATCCGTTTTTTGGGGTATGCCAGGCCCAATCATCATTTCATTGCTTGAGAAAGGAAGTACTGAACAGTGCTAACTACTGTGAACTGCTGAATCTCGGTCAAGAAAGAAAGAAAAAATGCACAGGTTATCAGTCACAGGGAGTCATCTTGCATCATGACAACGCAAGGCCTCACGCAGCAGCCCAAACGGTGGAGACCATCAACGAGCTGGGCTGGAAACTGCTCCCTCATCCCCCTACAGCTCAGACCTGGCCGTTTCACACTTTCACCTGTTTGGTCCCTTGAAAGCCTTCACGAGAGACAGAAAGTTTGAAAGTGACGAAGTCAAAAGAGTTGTGAGCAACTGGCTGAGACATCAGTCCAAAGATTTGTACGATGAGGGAATATGGAAGCTTGTGTACAGATGGTAAAAGTGTGTTACAGTGCTGGGAGACTACGTTAAAAAAAAAAAAAAAAAACTTATTTATTGAAAGAGCCTCGTATCTATTAGGCCTGGACAAAAATTCTGTTATCTATAGAAATTGAAAGTAACTTGATAATACGGAAATGTCCAAGAAATCAGCGCCTTTTAAATTAGCGTCAAAGGTGTAATCAAAATTGTAAATCGGTCACTTGGTCTATTCAGGGGGTAACAAGTAACCACTGTTCTCTTTAGTAAAATGGTGAACACTGTTAAAAGGTGGACCAAAGAAAGGAGAGAGCTGTTTAAGGAGATTAGAACGCTTATTGACAAGCATGTTCAAGTAAAGGTTATAAAACCAAGCAGCTTGATGTTCGTGTGACGATAGAGCCACGGGATTCTAGCCAACCATCCCGTAGGGAAAAAAAGGAGGGAAACTGATTGAAAACTGATGACAAATCTAAGAGATGGAAAATACAACTGGTAACAAAAGAGTCCAGAACAAGATTCGAAGCAATTAAAGGTGAACTCCAAGGTCAAGTTATATCAGTATCAGATTGCACCATCATCATCCTTTTAGCAAAACCGGACCTCCTGGGAGATGACAAAGGAGGACACCATGATTAAAATTGTAACAAAATGAAAAATAAAACTAAACTTTTAAAAATTATGAGACTGGAATTTGTTAAAAATAAAAATGTTGACAAGCTAAAAAAATTCAAAACTGGAAATTTTTGGCATGGCATAAGCTTTATGTTCAATGATGCAAAAATGAAATATTGAAAAAAGAACACTATCCCTACTGTGAAACATGGATGAGGTTCTGCTATGTTCTGGGTCTTCTCTGTATCAATCAGCACCGGGTGTTTTAAATCTGTGCAGGGTAAAATGAAATTAAGACTATGAAGGTATTTTAGAAAGACTGTGCTGCCGAGTTCATGGGTCTAATCATAATCCTCTTTGCTAAATATGTAAAAAATACACAGAATTTGTCTGCGGAGGTTGGAGCTGCTCTAATATGACAAGTCATTTGACAGATCTGAGAGAAAGACTGAGAAAACACTTACTGAACAAGAAAAGGTTGCTTGTAATATTGCTGGTACAATGGAGTTTTTTTTTTTTTTTGGGGGGGGGGGCTAAAAGATGCCTCTTGCGAACCAACACACATAAAAACACTGAAGAACAGCTAAGAGCCAAAACACAGTTAAAAACACCCAAGAACAGCTAAGAGCTAAACATTAGCCTCAGAATAGTACAACGTTAGTCTTCAATGAGCACTGACAAACTGTATTGAACATATGAGGAAGCAGCTGAAAAAGTCTAAACTGTCTGGAGAAAACCCCTCAAACCAAAGACAACTGGAGTACTTTGGACTACTAGGGGTGACCTCCCAGGTTGTATTGGTGGTGTGATGGTGACTCACCCAGGAGACATGCCTCTTAATAATTCACCTAGCGGAAGCGCGCGCGCGCACACGCACGCACAAGCGCATACACAGTATACAGTGAAGAAAATATGTATTTGAACACACTGCTATATTAAAAATAGTTTTTACTAGGTTTTCCTGACTGTGTGATTCGGGTCTTTGTCATGTTGAAAGACCCAGCCACGACCCATCTTCAATGCTCTGACTGAGGCAAAGAGGTTGTTCTCCAAAATCTCACAATACATGGCCGCGGTCATCCTCTCCTTAATACAGTGCAGTCGTCCAGTCCCATGTGCAGAAAAACACCCCCAAAGCATGAGGCTACCACCCCCTTGCTTCACAGTAGGGCTGATGTTCTTGGGATGGAACTCATCATTCGTCTTGAGTCTTGAGTGAGTCTTACAGATTGTATGGGGTGGAAAGGTGTCTTCATGCATCGAACGACCTCACACCGGTGCATCTGGTTCAGGATAATACATGGAGTGGAGGTGGACTTTTAAAGGCGGACTAACAGGTCTTTGAGGGTCAGAATTCTAGCTGATGGACAGGTGTTCAAATACTTATTTGCAGCTCTATCACAGAAATCATAAAATCATACATTGTGATTTCTGGATTTTTCATTTTAGATAATCTCCAACGGTGGACATGCACCTACGATGAAAATTTCAGACACCTCCATGATTTCCAAGTGGGAGAACTTGCAATATAGGAGCGTGTTCAAATACTTATTTTCTTCACTGTATAATTTTCACATCTGGGCACAAAAAAAAGAAAAAAAAATCTGTATATTCTGTTTGACTTCAGCTAATCTTCATTCCTCTCCTTTCCAGTGCATGCCTCCATCTTTTAATTATTCCTCCACTTGCTTCCAGCAGATCATGTCATCTGGGAACATCATGGTGCAAGGGGATTCCAGTCTAACCTCACCTGTCAACCGATCCATTACCACAGCAAAAAGGAAGGGGCTCAGGGCTTATCCCTGATGCAGTCCCACCTCCACCTTAAAATCTTCTGTCACACCTATACCAGACTTCACCACTGTTCTGCTGACCTCATACATGTCCATACTGTTCCGCCACACCAGACTTACGCATGCAATACCAGAGTTTCTCTCTTCATACTCTGTCATAGGTTTTCTGTAGATCCACAAAGACACAATGTAGCTCCTTCTGACCTTCTCTGTACTTTTCTACTCTTATCCTCAAGGGAAATAATGCATCCGGGGTACTCTTTCTCGGCATACAACCATACTGTTGCTTGCAGATACTTCTGTCCTGAGTCTTGCATCCACTACTCTTCCCTATAACTTCATTGTGTGGCTCATCATGTTTATTACTCTATTGTTCCCAAATCTCTTTAAATCGTCATTCTTAAAAATGGGAACGAGCACAATTTTCCTCCATTCTTCAGGGATCTTCTCGCCCGCTAGTATAAGTTGGTCAAAAAGTCCAAAGCCACCTCTCAAAACTGCTTCCATACCTCCACAAGTATGTCATCATGAACAAATGCTTTTCCATTTTTCATTCTGTTCAGTGCCTAACTTTCTCCTTACTAATCATTGCCACTTCCTGGTCATTCACGCTTGCCACTTCTACTCTTCCCTCTCTCTTATTTTCTACATTCAAATATTCAGAATATTCCAACCTGGTGTACGTCATCATATGTAAAGTTCCCTCTAATTTTTTGTGTCTGAACAAACACACTAAACTCCTGTGCGCCCCTTTTGACCACTGTGAGCAACATCAGACGTGCATACTGTGGTCAGGTCAGTGTCATGCATTGAAGTTACATGGCTCATTAAAGGAGATTACAGAATTTACATTCCCATCAGAACACTTTTAAGAACAATTTTGTTTTTGGAAACTTCCTTCTCTCTCATTTTCTTCATTCATCAACTTTTCAAAGTATTCTTTCAATCTATTAAACACACTACTATCTCTATCCTTAATTACCCTTACCTGCTGCACATTCTTCCCATCTCTAGCTCTCTGTCTGGCCAACAAGTAGAGATCCTTTTCTCCTTCTTTCATATCCAACCTGGTGTACATGTCATCATATGGCACTTCTTCAGCTTTCGCCACCTTTAACTTTACCCTACGTCACATCTCAGTGTATTCCATTCACATATCCTCAGTCCTCTCTGTGTCCCACATCTTCGCTAACTTCTTTCCTTTTATGACTTGACCTGTATTTTTGAGTTCCACCACCAAGTCTCCTTCTCCCCTTTCCTACCAGAAAACACAGCAAGTACTCTCCTGCCTGCCTTTCTCATTACCTTGGCTGTAGAAGTCCAGTCTTCCGGGAGCTCCTCCTGTCCATCGAGAGCCTGTCTCACCTCTTTACGAATGGCCGCACAACATTCTTCCTTTCTCAGCTTCCATCACAGGGTTCTCTGCTCTACCTTTCTCTTCTTAATCTACCTCCCCATCACCAGAGTCATCCTACACACCACCATCCTATGCTGTCGAGGTACGCTCTCCTACCTTACAGTCAGTAACATCCTTCAGATGACATCGCCTGCACAAAATGTAATCCACCTGCGTGCTTCTACCTCCGCTCTTGTATTTCACCCTACGTTCCTGCCTCTTCTGGAAAAAGAAGTTCACTAATGCCATTTCCATCCTTTTTGCAAAGTCTACCACTATCTGTCCTTCAATGTTCCTTTCCTGGATGCCATACTTACCCATCACTTATTCACCCCCCCTGTTTCATTTACCAACATGTCTATTAATATCTGCACCAATCACAAGTCTCTCTGTGTGGGATGCTCAGAACTACTTCATCTTGTACCTTGGAGAATTTCTCTTTCAAGTCTCGGTCACATCCTACCTGTGGGTCATACCCACCAATCACAAACACCCTCAATTTCAAGTTTCAGCCTTATCACTCGATTTGATACTCTTTTCGCCTCCAAGACATTCTTAGCCAGCTTTTCCTATAAAATAACCCATACTCCATTTCTCTTCCCATCTACTCCATGGTAAAATAATTTAAACCCTGTCCCCAAACTTCTAACCTGACTACCTTTCCACCTGCTCTCTTGGATGCACAATATATCAACCTTTCTCCTAAATCAAGTCAACCAGCTCCTGAGTTTTTCCTGTCATAGTCCCAACATTCAAAGTCCCTACACTCAGTCGTAGGATCTGTGCATTCCTCTTTTTCTTCTGACGACGGATCCGGTTTCCTCCTCTTCTTTGTCTTCGACCCACAGTAGCTGAATTTCCACCGACGCCCTGTAGGTTAACAATCCCGGAGGCGGGCATTGCGGGCCACGACCAATCTGGTATGGGATTCTTTAGATGAATGCTCATATTTAGCAACGTTTTAAGGCAGATGCCCTTCCTGATGCAACCCTCTGCATTTATCCGGGCTTGGGACCGGCCTACAGATTGCACTGACTTGAGCCCCAAAAGGACTTCATTCTCGACAACATATGATGGTGGTTTGTAATATTACTCTGGTGGTAGGGAGGACGTTTAAAACGACAAAAGTAGAACAGAGAACCATGTGGTGGAAGCTGAGTAAGGAAGAGTGTTGTGTGGCTTTTCAAGAAGAGCTGAGACAGACTTTCCGTGGACAAGAGGTAGATTCTAGAAGACTGGATGTGCAGAAAGTTAGGGTGGATAGAGATGGAAACGTGTTGACTGGTTGTGTGCTGGGAAAGAATACAACAAGAAATTCATGAATGAGGAAACGTTGAGTACAAAGAGGAGAGGAGCCAAGTGTTGTGGATGGACCAACGATTAATCATGGGGGTATTCGCCATACAAGAGGATGAAAAATGGTCTGGAGTGACAGAAGTATGTTAGAAAATTACAGGACATGAATGAGGGCAACAGAACACTGGTGAGGTTTGCTGTTGGTGTGACGGAGAAATTTAATGTGGAGGTGGGACTGCATCAGGGATCAGCCCTGAGCCCTTTCTTGTTTGCAGCGATGATGGATAGGCTGACAGATGAGGTTAGACTGGAATCCCCATAGACCAAGATGTGCGCAGATGATCTCCAGTGAAAGCATAGAGCAGGTGCAGGTGTTGTGTGTGCATTTTTATTATTTGTTCTTTTTATTTTCCTTTTATGCTTTTAAGTTGTTATAATTCAGATCTTTGTGACACCGTTTCCTTTCATACTTTTAAGTCCTTATGATGGGAAGCAGTTTCCGCTAATACTCCTTGGTCCGTGTGATGCGAACTCTTTGTGTCCTATGGGACACGGAAGTCTGAAGTATTTCAAGGATTAATATATAAGGATGAGAAAGACGGAAAAGGCTTCTTCTAAAAACTTCACCGCTGCTCTGGGAAACTACGCTGCTTGGAACACTAACTACACGGACGCCTGCTACATTTCATTTTTGGACTGGCTGGAACTTTTGCTAACTTGGAATACCCGCTGGGACGAACATTTGCTTGTTTGGAAACACTCGTTCACCATTGGTGACTATTCGCTATTGTGGCTCAACTACTCTATTCTTGAACGCCTATTTTGTGTTAGCTAGTCTATCGTGTTTGTGTTGTGTTTATGTGTGTGAAATTAAATTGTCAAAAACGCAAGACAACTGCCTTGTCGCATTTTGCTGGTTTGAACAAAGGGGACAGTCTAAATTCATACGTAACACAGGAACAAATAGAATGTTGACAGCATGCACTGGAAAAGACAGGAATGAAGACTAGCCGAAGTAAGACACTATATGTGCATCAATCAAAGGGGTGGAAGATACAGGGAGAAGAGATAGCAAGGGTGAAGGGCTTTCAATACTTGGGGTCAACACTCCAGAGCAATGGTGAGTGTGGTAAGGAAATGAAGAAACTGTATGGAAACAAGTTGGAACCAATGGAGGAAGGTGCCAAGTATATGTCAGCAGAGTCTCTGTCAAGATGAAGGGCAACGTTTATAACATGGTAGCCACCCATGATGTACAGATTAGGGACAGTGGCACTCAAGAGAGAACGGGAAGCAAAACTGGCAGAAATTAAGTTCAGCTTTGTTCTCTGAGTAACCAGGTTGGATTCAATTAAAAATGATCTTATCAGAGGGAGAGCCCCAGTTAGATATTTTGGAGAAAAAGTTCGAGAAAGACTCTGATGGTTTGGACCCGTCCAGAGGAGAGACAGCGAGAATATTGGTAAAAGGGTGGGGAGTATGGGGCTGCCAGGAAAGAGAGTTAGAGGAAGACCAAAAAGAAGGTTGATGACGTTGTGCAGCTGGTGTTAGAGAGGAGGATGTAGAAGATGGTCTTAGTGTGGCGACAAGCCGAATAGAAAAGAATAATTCAGAAATTAGGGCACATATATAAGCAAATTAGTCACACTCCAGAGTGCCGTCTTGTCCCCAAAATATTTGCCGGATTTCCAGCACCAAGCCAGAACACTCAGCTTGGCGTCCAAAGACGCAGATTGAACAAAGTTTTGTGTGTCCAGTACGCTGCATTGATTCAATTATCCTGCAATCAATTTAACCACTGAATTTTGAACACCTAGCTCTCATTCCATTGTTCATGACATCCACCTGATTTAATCCACATTATGAAATGCAGACCTTTTTCCATGCTCATGAGGGAAAGGTTGAGAAGCTGCTGAGAACACGCCTCCAGAATTTGCTGGTGGAGGTTGGCGTACCGTAGAGTCCACCAGGGGAGGAGCTGCAAACATTTTAAGAAAAAAATATTCAGAATGCAGAATACATGATCTATTTTTGTATATAGTATTTTTTGTGACAATGGAATGTTTGTTCATTTTTTTCCTTCTTTATTTGTTTGCCCATTGGAGGATGAATAAAAGCTATTTTATTTTATACATGTGTAATTTGATGCTCACATTCACAGAAAATTCCAAGCCAATAACTTCATGTGAGTTTTTTGTTTCCTTAAAACATATAAAAATTCCTTGCAGAAGTCTGTAACACATTTTTTTCATTAATTCATATATATATATATATTTTTTTTAAACAGCATTGATGATTGATTCATGAAAATTTAAAAATCCGGAATTCCGGGAAAATCACTTTCATCACTGAGTAATAGCAGCAATTCTTTTTTAATCATTGGTCAGCAGTAGCCAATGTTTTCCTGAAGATTACTGTTGGTACCCGCTTCCAAAATGAAAGAGATATATATAGACCTTTAAAAAAAAAAAAAATAAACACAAATTAAAAAAAAAAAAAATAAATGAAATTTTATTTCCCTAATTCCATTTAAAAAAGTTACATAATTGATTTTGAAGAATAACATATCGTTTTGAAACTACCATATTTTTTATTAATTTTGGATGTTTGGATGCAACAATTGAGAAGTGGTGATTTCTATTCTAGTATTCTAATTTTTTGAATTCCTAATTTCGTAGGTTTTATGAACTGGAACCCAATATTAATTAATTTAAAAAGCCTGAAAATGTTTGAAAGTTCCATTATTTTATCACGCTAGTTGGCTTGGTCATGGTGGCACCGTACTGTATTCATCAGAGGAGATGGTTTCAAGAGCTGCGAGGAATTAACCTGCTTCCTAATACCAAAGTTGTTGCTAAAGGCTCACAACTTGAGAAAAAAAACATTGTACCAAAAACAGCATGTTCCAGAGACCAGTTTTAAATTCCTCAGAGTTAACACTGTCACCATGCTACTCTCTCTCTCGCTGCTGCATTCTAAAGCACAAGAGACAACACAGTGCTGTGAAAAAGTATTGTCCCCTTTTTGAGAAAGTTCAGCCAGAAGTTTGTAACAGCAAGTTGATGGCATTCGGGTTTTGAATCAGGATAACAATTTTTACTGACTAACAATTCTGCAAGGAAGCGTGGGGCAAAATATCTCCACAGAGATGGGAAAGACTCATTGCCATAGAAAACGCTAGATTTCAGTTGTGACTGAGGATGGCTGAACAAGTTATTAGGTGCAGGGAGCAATTACTTTTCCCACACAAAAATAAATCATTTAAAAACAGAATATAATATATATGACAACATTTGTCTTGTATGAACACTACATTTTTTGATGATCTTCAACAGTAAAGTGGGGAAGCTTTGGATACTAATAGTTTGAGAAAAGGGCAATACTTTCTCACAGCACGTTAGATAGTTCCATCATGACATGATCACAAAATCCACGTAACACACTGAACATGGCCAGCACACAGGTACGGGAGGCACGTGTAGTCATATTGTATATCTGTGGCCTGGAAATACATCAGTCCCATTCGCTGTCCTTATTGTGCCACAGTTTCAGTAAACAAAAGCGACAAATACTGGAACTAACAGATTTTGTCAAGGGCATTTTAAGAGACAAATGAAAATCATTTTTAGCCACACTGTTTAGTCCTGACGAGCTGTTTTATTCAATGTACATTATATCGGGGTCTGTTTTGTTGAGGTTCCACTGTACATTCATTGTTTGAGGTGCAGGTGAAAACCTGTGCAACGCCTGAAAACTATTTAGTACTGAACACTTGAGATATGGCTTAAAAGACTGGCTAAGTTTTCCAGATTTTATGGCCGAGGCCGAAAAATATCCTCATGAAATAACAGGGATCAAAAATTGATGCAGCACATACCCTTATATCCAAGCAGTGGTCTGTTGGGGGAATTGCAACTCCTTTGTTTATAAACCCATTCTACCTGTTTCGTGTGTCATTGGCCAAGAAACAATGCTCACAATATCCAACATATACATCTTCCCAGTTGTATCACGTTTTGTTGTATGTGAGCGAATGGTTTTTCATCTAGCACCATGCACCATTAAGTCAGTGGCAAACCGAGTCCATTGCAGGATGAACATCAGTGAGAGAAGCCACTGGAGCAGCGTTACAGGCGGCCGTCATCCTCACAATTAATGAAGCACATTGCAGGGGCTCCTTGCCTCCCCAACTACCACGTCCTCATTTATAAATAACTTCATCTAGTTCTACCAGTATAGCATGCAAATGCCCATGAAACTAGTGCCACAACTAGGAAAAAAAAATACATCTTCCCTCAAGTGTAATATGTTGTTTGTTATTTGGGCTGTGTCTTGCCGTTTCCCACAATGAGTTCAGTTTCCAAGGAAGTGGCCAGATGAGACACCATTACGGCCGTCAGCCTCAGAGTTGCCCATCCACACGTAAATTTTTAGTAATTATAAAGTCCCTTTTCCACTGCTCGTTAAAAGAGAGTGTAAGATAAGCAATGTAAAAAGCTTCGTCATGTGCCAGGGAGGTCCTGCATCATTGCCAGTGTTTTAAGAAAAAATGAAAAAAAGTGAGCATAACAAAACCAACCTAAATGGAAAGGTAAATAAAAGCTTTCCATTAGCTGAATGCTAGGGGAAAAAAATACTTTTAGTAACAATTGTAAAGTCAACTCTCCACCACTCGCACAAAAAAAAAAAAAAAAAAAAAAAAAAAAAAGAGTGCAAGATAAGCATGCAAAATGCATTGTCATGTGTCAGGAGGTCCTGCATCATTGCCAGTGTAAAATTAATCCCTTTGTCTAGCTAACCTAATGAATATCCTGACAAACACTTGCCAAGAACATTCTCACATACTCACAGTGTCACCATTTGCATAGATATTTGTCTTCTGACCAGGCACAGGTTCCTTTTCTGCAACTAAAGGTATGAGTTGTGGCCAAGAGGAAGCAGTAAATGGTCCAACTGCAGCTCTTTACGGACAAGAAATGAAAGCTCGCATACGTGAGTGTGTGCACATGTCATCAGATTTTGTAGTTTTACATTTTAAGATAGCCAGCCCCGACTACCTACCGACCATGGTTCCCAAAAAACAGCAATATTCATGAATGAACTACTTCCATGTACATATGAACATCGGACAGGGTTCATACTCAGTCTGACCAAAAAAATTTAAGGGCTTTTTAGGAGCTGACACAGAAAATTTAGGGCCATCATGGGAAATCAAGAGTAAAGAAAAAAGACTCACCCAATGGTGCCATCAACCGTTCTTGGTTATGTTCCAGTATCTCAGTACCTGTGACAGTGATCACCTGTCGCCCCTTGTGGTAGTTCTCATTGATATGAGCATTGTAAACGTCTTCACATAACAGTATACAGAAAAACAGATTCTAACTACAATTGCAACAATATACACAAATGTCTTCTACTGATGTCTGTTTCAGCACCCCTACTCTTGCTCCTTAAGCCTACCCAGTGCCTCCTCTATTTGTTGCTGCAGAGGTGCCAAAGTGGCTCTCTTGTTCTTTGATCTGCCTCTGAGTGCATTGGCCTCGGTGATAAACCTCAGATTCTTCTTTTCTTTTGCCTCCTCACACAGCCTGTCAGCCTTCTCAATAAGCGTTGATATGTCAGTCTCTATTCTGGCTTTTTTTGCTTTGAGGCAGTAGAGATGAAAAGTGGGCAGCGAT
Organism: Syngnathoides biaculeatus; assembly: GCF_019802595.1. Taxonomy (NCBI): domain Eukaryota; kingdom Metazoa; phylum Chordata; class Actinopteri; order Syngnathiformes; family Syngnathidae; genus Syngnathoides; species Syngnathoides biaculeatus. The sequence goes on from NC_084651.1 coordinate 25,507,555, forward strand.
GCCAAATGTAGCCAGGTACGAAGTCTTCCTTTCCCCACAGCGGTAGTTTTTAGCTATGTCACTGTCTGAGAACATGACTGCAAACACTTTCGAATTATTTTCACAAGATTTGTAACTGTAATGGCTGCAGATCACTTTTAAAGTCCACACGATCTCTCCCTTTAACGAGTCTGTCTTCGTGTATTGAACTACGTTCATAAAGCCTGACTTCTGGCTGGTTGAAGTCGATGGCTGGACAACTGTAGGTGCGCATTAGGGATCGCAACCGGCTACAAATAACCGGTTATAACCGGTTTTCGGTATTTCAAAGCCGAAACCGTAATCGGACTTTTGAAATCGGTTAAAATTTCCAATCATTTATTCCGGTTCCAGTACTCCACATTGTGCTATTTTTTTCCAACACCATTTCCACTTTTTTCAAGTTTCGCTGTTCGAGTAAAGTTGGACTCAAAAGAACATTCCGTTAAATCAAAGAAACATCAAACATGGCATCGACGAAACGCTCGGTCTACTTTCATGCCCTTTCTGAAAGTCCGAAAGAATTAAACAAAACATTTTTACAAAAAAATAAAAATTTAACTTACACGAGTGCGTTGTTGAAAGCCACATTCAACAAGGTTGTTTGTCAATATTGTATACAAACTACCCCATTACCGCGGAGTAAATTAACGATCGATGGTGTAGCACCGGAGAAAAGGAGTCTGAGACGGAGTGTCGGACATAGGAACAAAACTTGTTTTATTGGCAGACATCAAAACACTACTCGCGTAACGGGTGGAACTCTGTGAACTCGTCACTCCGGAAGAGCAAGAACAAAAACAGCCCGTGCGGAACCATTTGTGATTTAATTTGATTTGCCATTTTTTTTCATCATTCATTGTTTAGTCTTTCCAATGATTGATTAAATTTACAAAATATTTATGTTTTTAAGGTTGTTTTCAGAATTTTCAGGGTCAAATTGAAATCAATGTGTCAAACTTAAGACTGAATATTTAACAACAAGCAAGAAATTCAATCTTTACCCCAACTCGAGGTCTCGCGGGTGAATTATGTAAACACCACAATGGTACCGGTTTTAAAACCGATTTTGCTACAGCTGTTCGGTTAAAACCGGTTATGAAAGTAAGCGGTTTTTTACGATCCCTAGTGCGCATGCACTGCTAGTACTACTGCCTGAAGTTGATGCTTCACTATCTTGATATTTTAGAAACAGATTCATACCAACGGAAGATGAGAGAGTCGTCGCCAAATCAGCGTGTCTCCTATTTTTCCGGTGCGACCCCAGCGCTTTGACGGCCATCTTTTCAAGCTGGTAACTCTGCTTGCACAGATGGCAGTAAAACATGTGCCGATCTTTTGGATCTCGACGAACCCAGCTCCCAAACTCCTTACCTTCAACCCAAGCTTCTTGAAAAATGCACTTTCCCGTGATACAAGTTGGATCGATGAAAGAACTACGCTACGTCGTAACGAAGACGAAGTGAAATGCCTACTCACGGAAACAAACAATGGAATATCGACAAGATGGCGACTAGTTGTCAACACGGTGACTTCCGTTGACAACTTCCGGCTGATTTGGACGCCAGACGGATCGCTATTTTTTATATTTTTAAAAAGATTAATTTATTTTTTTAGGGAGAATTTTGGCGGTAGAGGTCCTCCCTTTGATTTTTTTTTTTAATTTAAGGCCTTTTTAGGGGCTTGACCAGTTTTCGCGGATTTTAAGGACTTTTAGGAGCCCCTAAATGCACCTTCGAAAATTTTGGGGTTTTTAGGGACTTTTAGGGCCGCGTGCGAACCCTGTCGGATCTTCCCGTCTTGACAATCTGTACTCCAGTGTGGTGATAATGTAAGGCAATGAGGCTTACATTTGATTAATAATGCACTAAAAACTTGGCAAAATAAACTGTCACACACTGACCAATCAGGACTTTTTACAGTCATGATTGTTTACCTGAAGGCTTTCCATCTTTGAAGAGCATTTGGTGAGAATAACCCTCACCAGAAGGAGCAGGAATGGGTTTGCCACCAAGCTGTACACAGACTCACCATCCAGAAGAAGGTATGAGGGGATAGCTTCGACTATGGACTGAGGCTGTAAAAGAAATTACATGTACATTAAATTATGCCATAAATACAGACAACAAGATGGTCTACTGTCTGGAAATGATGCCATGGTATCAATGGAAAAATTTAACACTTACCAATCTCATTAAATTCCTCCAATATGTCGAGCCCAGGCCCATTCATTTTCATTTACCTCAAGACAACTAACAAGCCTTTGCGGTAAATATGACCATGAGAAAACTTTCACATAAATATTATTAATTAAATTAATTCACTTTATGTGGAACATCACATGACCGAACCTGGAAAACAGAATAGCTGATGTGTGTGTGCTATTTTACCAAGGATGACTACAGATGATTACATGACTGCCTGAAGCCAAACTTCCTAAAATTGTTTTTCTGATAATTGTTTTTTGACAGTAGGTAAATATTGTATATGTACAGTGTATCATTTATTAATGTAAATATCAAGTGGGTCTGAGACAACCATTGAGAGGAAAGAGGTTTGGGGGAGTGCCTTAGCCAAGTACGAACAAAGCGTATATAAAACAGGTTCAAACAAACCAAGGTGTTTCCTTACATTAAATTTACACTTTTATACAAAGTCCATGTTTGAGTCACTCTATAGAGGTCTAAATAGCCAAAATACAGGACCTGTAAATTATATTAGTATTGAGACTGTTTCTGCAATGCTCAGTAAAGGTACCAAGAACAACGGAAGAATTAAATACTTTTTTAGGCCACCTAATAGTTGAAGGGAAAAGATATACCTGTAGAAAGGGGATATTTTTATACCTGTGAGGAGAAAAAAGCTGAGGGTAGCAGGTCAGCGAGATGGATGTCGAGTGAAGGACCAGTCCAGTTGCTTTGAACAAACATGTGGAGGCAAGAGACAGCCAGGACCAACACTACCAGTTCTCTGAAACTGCAATGACAAGACAGTCTTTGTGGAGTGAAGGTGACTTCAGGGTTTTAGGGGAAGATAAGCAGTTTCAAAAAGACCCTTTTGAGCTGCCATTTTACTTCATGGACAATTAGTGTGCTTTAAAACTTGGGAACAAGAGAGATGCTTGCTGCCTTTCTACTTGCTTCCTTTTAACAATGATAAGTGTGATTGAGGAGACGAAACAACCAACCATTACAAGCGATGAGGAGGAGCAATGTGTGTCACATTCATTTTATTTATGAGTCATTTTTGAGCTAGCATGAGGAAGAGCGATGTTAAAATGTCCTAAGAATTAATAATTCATGACCAAAGGAAGAGAGACATTTAACAGGATTGAACAAACTGTTGAGAACAGCTGCAAATTATGCTCAAATACTTCCACCTTTACACCCAACAAAATCAGGTCATTAAGGAGCATTTCATTCATCAATCACAACCAACATACAGTATACACAGGAAATTTTTTTAAATTAAATAAATAATAGTGATCCTGACAAGTCACAACGGTTTATATATAACAAGACTCAGAAAAGCTCATATTTTTTAACTGTCAAAAGTGGCTGTTTTGTTTGTTATTTGTCAGAAGCTAAATTATTGAAACAATTTGGAAGTGCTGAAAGAAGTGGGAGATGCCCAAGAACCCTCTCGCTGTTCAGAGATGGTTTCTTAACCTTGATGTACATGGTTATTTATTTTTAATTTTTAATGTAGAAATCGTTTTGTGAGTCTTAAGAGCTCACTGTGGATTTTTAATTTTAAACAGACAATTTTGTTCAAGAATATTTAAATAGCGTACAAAAGGGGGAGATTACTCTTAGGATTTAGGAAGGAATAAAACTTTTGCGACGTTTCAAAAGGACAAATGCAAACAGTTGTAAAGTACACAGATAACATTTTATTGCTTTTCTTTATCCATAAAAGCTATGGGTCTATCTGACTGCAGATTTTTATGAAGCATGTAAAGAATAAAATTGATGATCATATGTTTGTTAAATTACCTGTTGGTCTGATCACCCTTTGTGCCACCAGTCAGGTACAACGAGATCCGTCTCTCTAGGTAGGCCTCAATATTTTCACCCTCATCACAGGTACTATCTCCAATAAGCAGAGCCAACACCTGGGGGCTCCTCAGAACTGCCTCAAATTTCCCATTCATCAAGGCCTCCAACAATGAGCCAACTTCTAGAAGAAAAATTAAGATTGTTGAAAGTCATATTTTGCACTTGCATGACACGGAACAGTTTTGGTCAATCGCGTGATAGCATACCCCCCCCCCAAAAAAAAAAAAAGACGTCAGTCTATGTTCCCACCAAGTCGCGCGCGTGCACAATTGTGATGATGTCTTGTGATGTTGCCTTAATAGCTCCATGTATTCCTCTTTCTTAATGTTGCCATCTATTTTATCAGTGGCTCCATCCAGTTCCTGCAAAACACCCCGATGGCATGACGCTGCCACCTCCATGCTTTACAGTGCGATTGGTGTTGTTGGTTTCTTTCAGCTTGTCTCTTTCGGGGTCGCCACAGCGTGTCATCTCAGATGAACGCACATATATGTTTGGCACAATTTTTACGCCGGATGCCCTTCCTGACGCAACCCTTCTCAGGGAGTGGAGGCCCCAAAAAAGCTTCCCCTTTTCCTCCTAATGTTGGTTATTATAGCCAAAAATCTCCACTTTAGTTTCATCAGATCACGTGACATGTCTCCAGAAGTTAAGGTCTTGGTGTTTTTTTTTGCAAACTGCAATCTGGCTTTTTAATGTTTCTTTTGGAATAATGGAACGGACTTTCAGCCCATGTCGGTGCAGATGCACTATGGATAATAATGACACTTTCTTACCAGCTTCATCCAGCATCTTCACAAGGTCTTTAGCTTTTGTTCTGGGGTAGATTCGCACATTTTGGACAAAGACATGTTCATCTCTGGGACACAGAGTTGATCCCCTTCCTGAGTTATGTGATGGTTGGACAGTCACATAATGTTTATATAGTTGCGTATTAATTTTTGGAACTGATGAATTTAGCACCTTCAAACATCTGGAAATTGCACACAGGGATGAGCCATACTGGTGGTGCGCCACAAGTGTTAGATTTCCCAGACGATTTCTTCCGATTTTCCCAGGATTTCAAACAAGGAAGTAGAGTGGTGAAAGTGTGACCTTAAATACATTCACAGGTGTGCCGTCAATAAACTCATATGTTGTCAGTCAACCTAACAGGAGCTTCCAAAGCCATGACCTCATCATCGAGGCTTCCCCATGTTCTTGAAAGACAGAACTTTTTGTGTACAGTATGTAAACTTTTGAATTTCAAGATAATAATGTAAAATTCTCCAAGAAATTATCTGTCATTATTTTGGCATTTAAGAAAATTAAATAATTTTGGTCATCCTGACTGACCAGAAATAGGAGAGGTTTAGGCTGATTGGACAGACAGTGAGACAAAAAAAAAGTGTTTTTCCACAGTGTCTGTAAAAATCTGGCTTCAACTGTATGTTGGTATGTGTATGAAATTGCATATCTACGTACAGTATGTATGATATACACTATAGAGTCATAAAAAAATTAGCTACCCAATGTTACTTGAATTTAATTTTGTCTGGTACCACTGCAGGTACATTACCTCAAGAATAAAAAAGTTAGTTTTTTTTCATCAAATATTATTTTGGTTATCATCATTAGCTAATTTTCTTGTCATCTTTATATTTGCCAGAATCAGAATCAGCTTTATTGGCCAAGTGTGTAAAAACACAAAGAATTTATCTCCAGCAGTCGGTGCTGCCCTGGTACGACATTTAGAACAAAGAACAACAAAGTAACAAGAACAAGACATTTGCGTTTATAGGAACTTTTCATTATAAGAGTCCTGCAAGATGTAAAATCTTCATTTCGAATAGGTAAGAGATACCAGTAAGTGTGTTAACGTCCCACATTGTGTACAGAGTGCCTTTACCCGTTCGCGGTTCCCATTATAGATTAGTGCATTGACAATTGTGCAAAGGGAGTAGTTTAAAGTGATGAATCGCGTGATAGTCCATAAAATATATTTCTCATACTAATACTGATTGGACCAGCAGGATGTGAGTGTCTAAAAATGGCACAAGGCAGAAAATAGTAGGTTCACGGATCAAGAATTTAATGGCGGCCCCAAATTAGACTGGGATGGGGGTACACAGAACTGATAGGATGACCGCTGTGGAGAACTGTCTCAGCAGCTCTTGTGACAGGCTGTGCTTCCTCAGAAGCCGCAAGAAGTGCAAATGTAGGATAAACGGGGGAAATGTAGGAATAATTGTGATCATAATTATCATACATTTGCTTCCAATAAAGAAATGCTTTGCTCTGCCCTAGATAACGTGGCCGCCTCTTAGCAGGAGATAGCAAGAACAAAAACATCTAATCATCAGAACTGTTAGAACTGCTGCCTGTTAAAGAAATGATGACCACACATGTATTCAGCAATCTTCCACACATGCACACGCACATGAACAAACATGTATTCCTTGTTTCAAACTGTTTTGCTTGTCGTCTCCTTTTTGTAACATCCATGTAAATAAGGGGCGTCTTAAAACTAAATAGAGGTCCTGAGGAGAGGATAATCAGATAGAGCAGTGGCGAATTGTACGAGACAGTTTCTCTCCTCTCTCCTCGCGAGCTGTCAAACTTGAACTGGTGTCTTTGCTTCCTTTTTTGTCCTGTTTAATGAATGTCTGATTGGTGAACCTGACATTTACTTGGTCCTTCGAGCCAGATTTCAAGATACCTGAGCTTTCCAAGGGTCAAGTCGACGTCCAGGCAAAGACCATGGCCACGGCACTTGAGACCCTTTCCGGGACTGGGCCTCGACTTTGCATCTGAAGACATCTCTGGTGAGTAGGAAACTCTCACACTCATGAGGAATGAGTGAATGCGCGTCTGGGTGACTGCGGCAGAACCAAACCTCGAGAATACTAGTCACTATCAAGTACACTAATTAGTCTATAAAAATGAGAAAAGGGCAAGGTGTGTCCTGTACGTGAGTTCCGTGAAAGGTGTGCATGTATAAAAGTGTGAGTGGAGGTTCGCTACCTCATTTGAAAAGGAAATTGAGTGACAACTGTTTGAGGATGCAGAGGTAAGAATTCTCCGCCACTTGTAGTATTAGCTTGAGAATTACCTCAAACGGAACGTAATTGTCACCCTGTTCAGGGGGAAGTCAGTATAGTCACCCTAGGTGAACCACTGACTCCAACAGGGGAAAAACAAATAGCAAAATAGTTGATAAATAGCAAAATAGTTGAAACACAACATCTGAAAAAAAATAATGATGTGTAAGGACTAGAAATTTGAAGAAAGCAAATGTCCTACTAAAACCAAACATCAAAATTTGTGGATAACACAATATGACTTTGAAAAAAAAAAGACAAAAACACACACACACACGCAAAAAAAAAACAACAAAAAAGGCTGGACTCAAGATGATGTCAAAACGGCCATAAAAGGTATCACATCTCATAAACATAATTCGTCCAGGGAACGCAAGACTTGAGAAAATCTTACCACTTAAATGGTGTGGAAGTACAATGAATTTGGATGACAGCAAAGTACTTTCTCACAGCAGCAGGGAGTTTGAGGGTTAATATCGCGCACCTCTGCTCGATTTAGAAAAAAAGCAAATTGTTCTGCCATTGGAAGAGCAAAATAAAATAATGAACCATTTAAAGAATATAGAATTTAAATGACTGCATGTTTTAAACAGTGGCATTCCTGAAGATCACACTCCAGGGAGTGTGTATCAAGGGCAATTAAAAAATGGTCTTCATGCAAATTCAAATAATCCTACAAAACAATGGATTGAAAAACATTGGGTTGACAAACCGACTGGCAGCTTGTAACATAACGTTAACCAAGCACTACACGCAGAAAGAGTGCTACAAAATAAGAAAAAGAAAGTTGACACCTTTCTGACAGAGGAAGGAGAAATTTATGGAGCTTTATGCAAAACATTTAATAATTTTGGCCGCAGATGAGGAAGAGAGCAGCCATCTCCCCATCAAAAATGTCACAACTAATGCTCCCAAAATGCAACTTTTTAATTTGCCCCGTACGTTTGTTGGAAAGAGATGGCTTGCTGAAACTAGGACTGGGCTTAATTCTCTCTGACAGCAAAAATAGAAGTAAAAAGAAAAAAAAGGAATTACTGGGAGGACAGTTAAATATCTTACAAAATAGGAATCCAGCGCTCTATTATTGGACCTTAGATATTCTTAACAAACCTCCCACAAGATCAGGAGATTTCTTGCTGCAAACAGCTTAAGACGTGATTGAACAACCATAAAATGACGTAGGAAGGACTCATTGCATGTGACGATGTAGTATAAGATACTGTAAACTTATAACAGCCCACACCAGACAAAATCATGATTATCTGTACTCAGATGGTATTTCAGTCATGGTGACAGGAACAAGACAGACTGACAAACTAAATGCACTACACACGTCATTACAACGGGAGTGGAAGTGTTTGGGACAATTTGTTTTGGTAGTACGAAATGTTCCTGATTGGACAGAAAAAGAACCAGATTTGGATTGGGACGACTGAACTGTACAGACAATATTTTATTGGACAGTCTTAAACAATCTGAGACCAGATGCTGCTGTACTCACGGTGGTATCACAATCAACACTGACAATACTGGAAAAATAGAGGAATAGCGACAACTACAGGGAACACAGTGACACATGCAGAGCTACTACAAAATTTGCTCATAGCAGTTCAATTACCAAAAGAAATAGCCATTTGTAAATGTGCAGTACACAAATCAAATACAGACAAAGAATCATTAGGAAATGGATTTACAGATAAAACGGCAAAAGAAGCAGCAGCCAAAACCTTTATGGGATTAGCTGACCATGTAACAAATGAAGACATACTTTGACATGATGTGTTAAATAAAATGCAACAACAAAGCTTACCAGCAGAACTAAAAATGTGGAAAAAAATAAGGTACTACATTACAAAATGGGAATTATGTCAGCACAGATACAAAAAAAAAATTTGAACAAAAATTTTTTTAAGTGGACGGCAATCTTGAGCCATGGGAAGTCTCAGGTCTCAACAGGGGGAATGGGAACCCTGGTACAAAGGCATTACATGATCCATGGATTTAACTTGTATGCAAAAAACTTTTTTGTAGGGCTTGTTTGATCTGTGTGCGACATAATCCATAAGGGAATGTGCATCCAAAACGTGGTCAGTTTCCTCAAGCTACACATCCATTCATCCCTCCATCCATTGTCTTAGCCGCTTATCCTCACAAGGGTCGCAGCGAGGGCTGGAGCCTATCCCGGCTGTCAACGGGCAGGAGGCGGGGTACACCCTGACCTGGTTGCCAGCCAATTGCAGGTCACATGGAGACAAACGGCCGCACTCACAATCACACGTAGGGGCAATTTGGACAAAATGATAGATTTAGTCGAACTATCCATACATTACAAGCACATAAGGGTCTCATTCAATTCGAAACACTGTTTGGGAGACCATACAAATTACCAATTATTTCCACACAATGAGAGATTGACGAATGATGAAGAAAAAAAAAACAAGTGGGTCCCTTTCAGGAGTTATTAACAACCCCAAACAGCTTAAAAAATTGCAAAAAGGGGTACTTGAGTTCATTTGTTCATTGTAGGAAAGTTTTTGCTTTTGAAACCATTGTTAACACAAATAAAACTAATTTGTTTTTATTGGCCACTTGCAAGATAGCTGTTCTCATTCCCACTGCCAAGGTCGTTGTAGTCCGGTTACACATGGGAGTGAGACTGCTGTCATAATGGCAACTAAACTTTACTGTTGGGTGTTGGATGAAAACGCTACCCGTTATTTTCATTTTTCTGTTCGAGTGGTACCTGTGGGAACCACTCAAGGTCCCAGAGATAATACCAATGCTATTAATTGATAACGAATTCAAAAAAAAAAAAAGTTGAGGGATTCTGTGTATCCATTAACTTCTTTTGAAAAACAAAAAAACATTGTTTTCTAATGGCGTGTCACTCGGAAATTTCACATGCATCAATTTGATAGGACTAGAAACAAATTGAGAATTTTATCAGTATGGATGTGTAAAGCCATTTTTGCGCCATTGTCATGGTGGTGTGGCAGTAACTGTCTTTTTGATTTTTTTACGCCGGATGCCATTCCTGATGCAACCCTTCTGCATTTATTCGGAGAGAGAGCTGGAGCCAATCCCAGCTAACTTTGGGCAGCAGCAGACTACACCCCGAACTGGTCGCCAGCCAGTCGCAGTGCAGATGTCGACACCATCACTGAGCGGGAATCAATCCCACGCTGCCTTCACTCGAAATGTCCCTCTGAGGGAAACCCGAACTACAACGTGGCCCGCAAGAGAAATGAGTTTGACATCCCTGCACTACACCATCAGAAAAAAAAAAATGTAACAAGTTACTGTGCTTTAATAACCTTATTACTGCCATGTCTATTCATCCTATGTCTGTTTATGAATTAATATCGACTGTACATGCAGTTTTACCCGAACACTGGCATAGAGTGAGCAAGAGCTGAATGACATGGACAAAATAGCAGAAAGAAACACGTGGATACACCTTACACAATGTAAAAGGTCATCTCATCTGAGTCACCCAAGGGGAAAGGTGAGCAAAGACCAGCATACGGTGGGTGCAGATTTATAGTATCTGAAAATACCTGAAGGCTGGTGAAGATTTAAAAGACACTTGACTCATTTTGGGGTGACTTGGTCGACATGAATTCAAAATGGCTAAATAATATGATAGCATGTTGGGCTCCTAGCAGGAGATAACAAGAACAAAAACATCTAATCATCAGAACTGTTAGAACTGCTGCCTGTTAAAGAAATGATGACCAAACATGTATTCAGCAATCTTCCACACATGCACACGCACATGAACAAACATGTACACCTTGTTTCAAACTGTTTTGCTTGTCGTCTTCTTTTTGTAACATCCATGTAAATAAGGGGCGTCTTAAAACTAAATAAATAGAGGTGCTGAGGAGAGGATAATAAGAGAGTGCAGTGGTGAATTGTACGAGACAGTTCCTCTCCTCCCTCCTCGCGAGACTTGAACTGGTCTCTTTGCTTCCTTTTTTGTCCTGTTTAATGAATGTCTGATTGGTGAACCTGACAACATCCTTTGCTGGGCTTCTTTGAGGATGGAACATGTACAGAATGTCCAAACAAAATGTACCTTTAGCTGTACCAGTCATTAAAAATGAACAATGCAAAAACAACGAGTCTGAGCTATATTTTTCTCATTTTAATATATAGAAGTTTATTCATACAATTTACTTATACATGAGCTTGATTTATGCTGTATTTGACTGCACTGATTTCATCAAGGGTGGAACGGCGACCAACTGATTAGCACATCAGCCACACAGTTCTGAGGACTGGGGTTCAAATCCCAGCCTCACCTGTACAGAGTTTGTACGTTCTCCCTGTGGTTGCATGGGTTTTATCCATGCACTATGATTTCCCACATCACATAAACATGCATGGTAGATTAATTGAAGACTCTAAATTGCTCTTCGGTCTGAAGGCCACTGCGAATGGTGGTTTGTAATTTGTGCCCTGCGATTGGCTGATGACCAGTTCAGGATGTACCCCACCTCCTGCCCCAGCAAAGCTGGGTCCATTGTCCACGACCATTGTGAGGATAAGCGGTATAGAAAATGGATGAATGGATATCTTCCATAATAAACAATACATTTGCACCCACTTGTGGCTGCTGTTGTCATTGTTCATTGCGTACAGAGCCTCAACAGGGAGTCTACTCTGAACAGTCTTTGGCCAGCATTTAGAAAACCACAAAACATTTTCTTGGAGATACTCGGTTGCGGTGCCCTGTTGCCCTCGCACCTGTTGTTGACCTATTTGTTACACTTGTATATGAAGTGTTTTACCCTTTTGCATTCAGGTGGAATTTTATTCTTTTCTGACTCTCCAATTCTTGGACCGGTTTGCTAATGCATTCACATGAATGCTAACGTGCTTACCTAATATAAAATTCAGAGCGCGTACTAGCAAATACATCCAAATGATGCTTCTTTCATCTTGCTTCTCTATGAGGAAGTTGAGCCACTGCAGCAGCTCGGCAACTTGCCATTAGGTCCACCCTCCATCACTCACTCACTCACTCACACATACACACACACACACACAGGGACGGACACGGAGTTGTGTACAGGCACACAAATGCGCACATAGTGAGACACAAAACCCTCCCAACAAAAGGAAACATATCGGCAAACAGGTTGACATTGGCTGACCGTCAGCTTTTTATGTACTGGCCTTTTATACACAATTGGAGCGCTGTAGAATGTTTTTCGGTACAGGGATAATGGTTGCCAGTCAGGACCTGGTAACTATAGTCACACAGTGGGTGGTGGGTATTCACGTTTCTCTTTCCTTGACCCCAAGGGCCTGGATCTTACATTCTGACCAATCAATTAATTGACTAGTATTTTATTATGTCCATCTCCTGAATTTTGTACATACATTTTTTTTATCTGAAAAAATGAATTAGGGACAATTTTCTTCTTACCATCCCAAGTTTAGTTTACATTAACCTCACCCTTGGTCTTAATAAGGATCGGCAGCAACTGGTGTAGTAAAAGAGTAGGGGAGAGTTTTATTTCTCTGGGGATCTAATGAAACCCTGGGGCTCCTATAATAGCACTATCAAAAAACTGGAAGAGAATGAGGTAAGGGAGGCGCTTTAGCTTTATGAGGGAGAAAATGAAAGCCTGTTGAAGGGCCAAGTGTTTAATAACATTTCGGCTTGTCTCCATCTCTGCTGATACAACGGCCGCTATTATGGAAAATGAGGCTGAGGTCCTCCAATTACTCGATAATTCATAATGATTCAGAGAGTTCACTGCATTTAATAAGTAAGGGGGAGCAGAATTTGCAGTGGAATTACCTGTGAGGGGCAAAAGATTTCCAAAATGAACAAGGAAAGAAATCTGTAGAGGCTTCAATCTATTAGCATTCATTAAGAAGCCAACTTCATAGTTAACATCACTTGGTCTGGATAGCCTTGGTTCCATCCAGAGTATATTGTACTGAGATCATATTCGGGATAGTTTGGAGGCTTGACCTGAATGACCAAATTCCACCTCAAGGAGAAAATAAATAGCGGTTGATATTAAAACACCAGTCAGACAGACTAATGAGTTATTACAATGTTTCCAAGTAGTCATATTTTGACATTTCTTCACTAGCCATTCAGATTCAAATCAATTCCAGATGATGGTTTTTTTGGCTTAGAATACAGTAACTCTGGAAGGGCAGACTCATTTTTCCAGACCTTCTTCCCTCTCAAGGTTTCAACAATTATGCTGGACAATCTTGTTCGCAAGTTGGTCCAAAATGCAAAAATGGGGTTAAGAATGATAGCCACAAATCATATTTCACAAATTATCAGCATAATACAATCCAACTATTGATCTTCTACTATTACTACGATTCTACAACTGTGGTACCTTTAAGTACAATGGCTGTCTTTTGTGGTATGAAAAAGTTATCAACTGACAGCAAGAAAATGAAAGATACAAATCACTGCACTTGAGTATCCAAAACCATCATTATATCACGTGACTAAGATGGTGAATATATGAGTGGATTCTTCAGTAATGCACCATCTAGTATTCTCCCTATTTCTGTCTTTTTTGTTATCGCTTTGGAGACATGATGTGACTTAATTAAACCAGGGAAGAACTAAACCTTAGGGAGTCTACTCCGAACAGTCTTTGGCCCACATTCACAAAACCACAAAACTTTTTCTTGGAGATACTCGCTTGCAGTGCCCTGTTGCCCTCACACCTGTCATTAGGAAGTGCTTCGACAGGTTGGTTTTTAAGTACACCAGAGACTGCCTCCCCCAACTTTGACTCCTATCTGTTTGCATACTTGTATTATTGGTATACCCAATAGATAATCTTTGGAGAGAAGTTGTCATAGACAAGCGGCTTGGGGTCGAACCTAAATACAGGACTCCGATGTGAGGGCATGATATTAAGAGTTATTTCAGAAGGAAGTCGAACACAAAAAGGCAGTCCAAAACAGGTGGAAGCACAGAAACACTAGGCAGCGGGCAAGATCCAAAAACGTGCACAAGGTTCCAATGACTACGAGGCAAACTTAGAAACATGGACAATACGTGGTCAAACGAAAGAGGCACAGGCTCGCTGTAACAAAGGAATGATCTACAATAAACTTGCGAACTTACACATAGTAGCAGAGTATCCTAGGATCCAGTAAAGCATACGCAACGAACTGGCAAATACAGATGACACATTCACCACTTAAATGCTTGGTCAATTAGTGTCCAAAATGTAACGCAGCTGTGTGATAGCTGTCAGAGGTGGCACCGCCCAGGGCAGTGGCCTGGCAATGCCCCCCACAGGAAGCACTTCCCACAGCAGTGGCCTGGCCATGCCCCTGACAGAGCTCAAACTCCATGTTTCTCAGCGACAGCCCAGAAACCTGGTTGATCTAGAGAAGATCTGGGTGGCTAATGTGCTAATCCGTTGGTCGCCGTTCCACCCTTGATGAAATCAGTGCAGGCAAATACAAGAATTCTGCATGAATCAAATTCGTGTCTAAGTAAATTTTATGTAGAAACTTACATATATTAAAACGGGAAAAATATAGCTCCGAAATGGACCAAAATCCCTGCTGCAGGGTGTGCAAACATAGTGAAGTGACCTCAGTAATTGCAAACAAACACCACTGTACCAAATTAACATTGATTTTCAAAGGTGTTCAAATACTTATTTGTAGCAGTAACATACAAATAGTTTTTTTTTTAATCCTACATTGTGATTTTTTTTTTTTAAAGAATATGTCTCTCACAGCGAACATGCACCTAAAATGACATTTTCAGACCCCTCCGTGATTTCAAAGGCGGAGAACTTGCAAATTACTTTCCTCTTTGTATACAATAGTACCTCTATTTGCAAAATTAATTCGTTCAGGAAGTCGTTTCATAATGGGTAGTTTTCATTAAGTAGAAGGGAAGTAGTTTCATAATGGGAATTTTTCATTAAGTAGAAGCACATTTGACATGTAACTCCCCTAATCCATTGCAAGCCCCCCCCCCTCCCCCGACAACCGCCCTTGCCAAAAATAAGCATTGAAATTACATAATGTAAAGAATAATAAAAATTATTTTCATTTATGTTTACCGTTGGGTGACTATGCAAAGAGAAGGATGAGTGGCAAGCAAAAGGCTTCGTAGGGGGACGGAGGAGGAGGCAAATGTTTAACACAGGTGTCGGGAACCTTTTTGACTGAGGGAGCCATAAATGCCAAATATTTTAAAATATAATTTTAAAAGAGCCATACAATATTTTAAAAACTGAATACAGGTGTATTTGCACATTTATGTAAGACCAACACTTTTACAGTACAATAAGTCTCTGAATTCTTTTAAATAACTTTGTTACGCAGTTGCTAACCAATAATGACAGTACTTACCATTAATACGACTTCTGGTGCTTCATACGTCGTTGGTTTAAGGTTCACGCAGGCGTTGAGACTTCTATCCATTAATCGTGAACGTAATTCAATTCGATTTGCCATCATGATGATACGATGACAAATCTTGCCGACAAACCCGTGTCTTTTATTCGTTTGATTATCTGTATACGAAGTTGTTGAAATGTTTATTGGAAACATCAAGTACAAATCCTTTGGCATACTCCCCATCTGTGAACTTAGACACACAGCAGAACAGTCTCTCTCCACAAAGGCTGTGCATTCCTGTTTAAAACTTCGGTACTCATATTTTTTTCTTTGAGCGACCTTTGTCAAATAAAAAAACGTTTCCAAAATTAGTTCCTCCAACCGATCGCCGTTTGACCCTTTTGCACCTGCGCGTAACGACTTCCACGGCAAACTATGGCAAGCCCACTAGGACAAACGTCTCTCCGTCATTTGCATTGCATGCATGACAGAAATCACATGTACAGTATGTTGTTATGAGGGCTCTGCGAGGCATATGGAACCATCAAAAGAGCCAGGTATGGCTCGCTAGCCATAGGTTCCCGACCCCTGGTTTAACAGCTTAGAGCAAACATATGTACGAATGTACAGGCATACATCTTTTAATTCCACTAAAGTTTCTTGGGGGGCCATGGTGAATAAAGGATTAAACTTGCAAAAAAAATGAAAAATAAAAATCATGAAAAAGTACTTTACCAATGTGTGCTAGCATGTGACAGCGTGTGAGAGCGCTAGCATCATTCGGTCACAAGTGTCCAAGGGAAACAAAAAGCATCATGGGTAAAAATTGATGTCCCTCCTAGCCAATGGAATGGCAGGAAGATGCTAGGACGTTAGCCAATGGGAGAGGAGCTCTATCGCATGCCACACAAACCAAGATACAGGATGTTTACGTTCAGTGAAATTTGGGGGCTGCAAATCGAGTGCCCATTTCTTCCTTATATATTGTGAATTTTCCTTCGTAACTAGAGACAATATTTTCCAAGGAGGCGTTTCGTAAACTGAATTTTTCATTACTAGAGACCTCTGTAAGTAGAGGTACCACTGTATGCATATTATAGTCAGGATTACCAAAATTGTTTAACTCTTAAATGCCCAGCTATCCCCCAGAAGTCCAGAAGGCAGAAAGAGAGAAATCCCCTGATTAAGGAGAGGAGGCAGATGAACAAGGTGTGGAGAAAGGATGCCTTTTGCTTGTCACTCACCCTTCTCTTCAGATAGTCGCCCGACGCCAAAGGTTAATAAAGATTATTTAATCATTCTTTACATTATGTACTTTGAAAGCTTATTTTTGGCAGGGAAGGTGGGGGAGGGGGTCAAGTGGATTACGCTATTTACATGTAAAGTGCGCTTCTACTTACGAAAAATGCACTTTACGAAACGACCTCCGGAACATTAGTAGCAGTACGACTGCAGTAAATTCTCTAAGAAATTCTCTTGCTATTGTGCCATTTAACGAAATTAAATAATTTTGGGGATCCTGACTGATCTGAAACAGGACAGGTTTCTTCAGATTTAACTTTAGACAGTGAAAAAAAAAAGGAAATTTGTCTTTCCACAGTGTATGCAAACTTCTGGCTTCAACTGTGTATTTATTTTTAAAAACATATACATAACATTTACATTTCAGATACATATTTTCCTATATAAAATTCAAATATATATTTAGCACTTAGATTTGGATCAACCTGTAACATTCAATATATGGATTTAACTATAGGTTGACAAATTTTGTTTTAAAGCTGCAAAAATCGAATCGAAAATGGACCATTTATCACACTTTGAGGATAAATGTGGCAAAATATTATTTATGGGATAAATGTAAACTTAGCTTATTCGAGATGCTGACAAGCACAATTACAGAGAACACAGTTGGACAAGTTTTCTGTTGGTCACATATACAGTGCTGTGAAAAAAAAAAAAAAAACGCCCCCCAATTTCAGTTTTTCTTTTTCATAGTACAAACGTTTCAAATTAGCAAACCCCTAATATCACTCAGAGAGAAGCCAAGGAAATACAAAATATAGTTTTCAAATGAGAATTAAATTTATTAAGACTAAAAAATCCAAACCTTTCTGACGCTGTGTGAAAAGGTAATAGCCCCCCTTTGTTAAATCACAAAGTCACTGACTTACCACAAGTTCAGAAAAGGTGAGTCTGGAAAAGGTTACATAGCCATTTCAGAGGCTTTGGACCTCCAGTGAACCACTGTCAGAGGTACTATCCACAAATACAGAAAACTGGGAACAGTGGCAAACCTCCCAGGAGTGGACGAACCAACTAAAATTACTCCAAGAATGCGACGACGACTCGTCAAGGAGGTCAGCTCGGACCTCGAACAAAATCTAAAGACTGCAAGACTCGCTGGCCTCAGTTAAGATCAGTGTTCATGACTCTACCATAAGAAAGACACTGGCCAAAAATGGCATCCATGGGAAGTTCCCAGGTGAAACCCCCTAATGTCAGCAACGAATACATGGGCTCATCTCATATTTGCCCATCAAAACATCTTGATGATCCTCAAGACTTTTGGAGAAACATTTTGTGGACTGACGAGTCAAAAATGCAACTTTTTGGAATGTATGTGACCTGTGACATCTTGCGTAAAAATGGCATAGTATTTGATAACAAGAACATTATGCCAACAGTGAAGCATGGTGGTGGCAGCATGATGGTAAGGGTCTGCTTCGCTACTCCAGGACCAGAACAACTTGCTGTGATTGATGGAACAATGGATTCTGCTCTGTACCAGAAAATCCCGAAGGATAACTTCTGGCTATTAGTTTGTACCCTAAAGCTCACATGCTTTTGGGTCATGCAGAATGACAACGATCTGAAACAGACCAGCAATGCACCTCTGAATGGCTCGAAAAATAAATAACTGAATGAATTAATCAATACAATAATAAATGCAGTCGCTCACATTTGGTTAAAATGTAGGGGTGTGGTCAGTCATGCCCGCAGATACAAATTTAGGGTGTGGTCCACCAGTCATGCCTGCAGATAAAGTTGTGGGTGTGATTAGGGATGGAATTTCAAGACCTTAAAATAACTTACTGAGTTGTTATATCCGAGTATGTAGTTGTTACCTACTACCATAATCATAATTTATTAACATTGCACTGAGACAGATATTTTTAAAGAGGTCAATAGACATTCAATTTCAAAACTAAGTACTCATATAATCAAATCATTTTATTTCATCATGATGTATTGTTATAATCAATCATAACTTACGGCGGTATCTATTGTCAATCCATTGATGAAAGCTAGCTAGATGATCTATATCTTCCTAAAGCATGTAGAGGGGAAAAGTTTTTCGACTTCAAGATAACGCGGTACCACGGGAGAAAATGACCGTTCGCATTTAGATACATGGACAGACTAATATTAGAATTTAGATAAAGTCAAAGTAAATCACAATCTCATGTTTTTTATAGTTTGATACTGAAACATTACCTGCGTTAAATCCCAAAAATGTTTTTACTGTAACGGAACTTAGTTTGACATGCCTCATGATGTTGATGACTTTCGATGTTTGTGAAGAAGCTCGGAACATGTGCTTTTGGGATAACTTCCGAACGTGCTCAGTACGGTTAACTTGCATTTCCTGTTTCCGGGTGAATACTGATTGTTTAGGATCAGGCTTCTTTCGTTACCAACGTTTAGGAAATAAACCCGTAAATTAATGTCAAGACCAACGTTCCCTCTAATTTTTGGCGTGTCTGAGCAAACGCACTAAGCCCGTGAGCGCCCCCTTTGACCACTGTGAGCAGTATCGGACGTATGCACTGTGGTTAGATCAGTGTCATCCATTGACGTTACATGGCTCATTCGATTCACCATTTACATTCGCACCTGAACATTTCTAATAATTTTGTGTTTCTGCAAACTTACAATGAAAATGTAATTGTAATAAATAAAATAAAAATTTCAAGGCACTGTACACAAGAAAAACAAATACATATTTAAAAGCTCGCTATCAAGTATATTTCCACGTATTTATAGTTATATTCAAGTATATTTCCAAGTTTTGATAGGAACAAAATAGAAACTTAAATTATTGAATGTTGCCTGGCAGGACATTTAGCGTTGTCAACACGAAAGACCACCAGCACGTCTTCACAACTCTTTCTCATCAACAGCCAAAGCGGGAAGAAGACATTTTTTCTGGTCAATGGTCCGAAAGTCCATTGACTGTCTGACCTGCGTTCGTGTAGAAGTCCTGTTTCCATGCCGTAAACTCGCTGGGAGTGAGGAAGCCTCGAAGAATGGAGAGCTCCACGTCCAGCAACATTTTCACCGCTACAACTTTTTCCTCCCGTGTCCCACTTTCAGCCACGATCTCCACGCAACTCTGACAAGTACGGTTCATTTGTCCGAATTATTGGACCGAAATATGCTCCTTTCCACCCATGTGGAGGATGAACCATTAGCGGGCAGCCATGACAGTTGCGCGTTGCATTATGGGAACGGAATGTCGCTGCAGTCAGCCGATGTTTCGATGACATTCCCCGCAACATCGCGGTCCATCGTTTGGGTATTTCTAACTGATCATTTGTATAAGGATTTTACAGTATGTAGCCAATAAGTATGCTTGCACCTTGACTTGCACTTAATCAGCCTTCATTTTTTTATTCCAGGTTTTTAATAGATAAATATAACAATAAAACAAAAAGTCAAGAAAAAAATGGTTTTGTAGTGTAATTTAGGGGTGTCACTCGGCTTTATGGATAGTGGGTTTTAGCCCCCAGGAGATAGAGGATGCAGATTGATTGAGAGTAGATTGATTCAATTTTTCAGGAATCTGTTATTGTGCATTTAAAAATGAGCTCATTAGAGGGACAGCCAAAGTTGGATGTTTTGGAGACAAGGTTAGAGAGAGCAGACTTAGGTTTGGAGATGAGTGAGTATATTGGTAGAAGGGTGCTGAGGATGGAGCTGCCAGGCAAAAGAGCAAGAGGAAGACCAAAGAAAAGGTTGATGGATGTTGTGAGGGAGGACATGAGGACAGTGGGTGTTAGAGAAGACGACGCACGAGATAGGCTTATATGGAAAAAGATGACACGCCCGAAAGGAAAAGAAGAAGATGTTTCTGGCCACTTTTAACTTTTACTCCTTAATTTTTACACATTAGTGTCTCATTTCTACTCCTCACATTCTAAAACTGAGCTCGTTACCTTTAAAGACTTCTTAAGTTACACAAAAAAGCGAAAAAAATATTTTTATAAACTACAAGAAGGAGGGGACACTTACTTGATGATTAAATTTTGGCACATTATAAAGAAAGTCATCCCCCAATTAATTTTGAAATATAACAGATGATCGTTTGCCAGTATCCAGCAGAGTAGGAATCACTGTCGATTCAGGTATTTACCTGTTCAGTTTATTGTCACCAGGGGATGTACTGAGACTATCACTGGAGTGGGAGAAATCGGTGCCTGAGCCACCACAGAGTGGTCACAGTACAATGAAAGAGAAGAGACAACAGTCAGAATGATGCATTGTTGTTTTCTGTTAACAGGTAAATGCGAGTGTACTATGCATGAATACATGTTGATAAGCCGCAATAGTATCAGGCAACAGTTTGTGATGTTTTCAGAATTGTGATGGGAAGTATAGATACCAGCGATACGGTGACTCAGCTGACGTTACACCTTCAGTGTGATGTCCAGACAATGATAATAGTTAAGGAAACAAACTTTATTACTGTAAATGGGTGTTTTGTTGGCTACAGTGTGTCCTAAAGTTATAGATGAAAGTGGAGTTTTGTGAAAATTCCTGAAAATACAAACGCGAGCACTGAAGGTGTGAAGTTTTGCTAGGGTGTTTCGGGGGTGGGGCCTCCCTGGGAAATTTTTGAAAAAATGGATAGCTGTGGTGAATTCTGGCGATATCTATGGAGAAAATCCAGACAAACATTTAAAGTAAAATTTCTAAGTCCTGACCAAAAAAAAAAATAAAAAATGGGCAGAAGTTCCCCAAGGGCTAAACCCAGATTTTTTTTGCCTCCCATCCCCCTATCACTGGATAATACAAAATCACATTTGTCATTAAAATATGCCATCTTATCTTAAGACCAATGAATTAAATGAACTATTCAGTAAAAAGACATCTGAAATTGTCCTTTTCCCCGCATTATACATATTATAGTATGGAAGAAGATGGCTTTTTTGACATTTTGGGTTGGCGACCCCTGGACTACTAAAAAAGGAAAAAAATAAAATGAAACATCAATTTCCAAGGACTCCAGATGAGTTGTCAATGTATATTTTTATCATCATTGTAGTGTATGCTTTCAGAAGACACTCACTACCAAAACCCAGAATGGTTATGGGTCCAAAAGAAAAGTTATTTTATTGATATACTTTTAAATTAATCGGTTAGCAGAATTTTCAACTATCGAAACTGCCCCCCAAAAGAAAATTAAATGTTGGTTGGGCCCTAATAAATATTGGATGAATGGATAGATTAAAGACACAATTTATAACTCCAGAAAAGCTATTTTAAAAAAAATAAACATGACCCTTAAGCACAAAACTTTGCCCAACCCTGATTTAACTGCTGCTTCTCTGGACAGTAAAGAGTCTGACAAGAAATAGATAACATTAGTAAAATGGAGGGGAATAGCACTTCTCTATTTTGACAGGTGACTGTCATGATGGATGCTCAACTCACCTGTAAAAAAAACTTGAGGTTGCACAGTTCTTGTCCTTTGCACCTGTGCAATCCATTTTTCACAACGAATCGGGTCTTTTGGAAATATGTGAAGAGTGAATCCATCCTCCCGAGTGTTCAAGCAAAATCCAGCAACACGGCATTTAGGCAAAATACGCAGAAAAAAATGCTAATTTCTCACCTGTACAAGAGGGTAATACACTCGACTTTGCAGCTGTAGTTGTCTGTAAAATACACTTTCGTCTTCTTCTTCAACACCCACAGTCCACAGATTTTTCAAGACAAGAGTAAAAAAAAAAAAAAAAAAAAAATCTATATGGCAACATTCTGACGTGCTGTGAACAAATGGATGATTCCATTCTGGCTAAAAATTTTTTTGTTTATACACTAAATTTCACGTTTTTGTGTCACGAGCACCTTAAGTGAAGGCAAAGACACTGTTAAGGAAGCCAGGTATTGTCTCTACAAGAGCAATCGGTGCCTGAGCCACGAGAGAGGAGTGGTCACAGTACGGTGAAAGAAAAGAGACGCAACAGTCGTGCTGACGCATTGTTATTGTTTACTGTTAACAGAATTCTTCACCCACCGGGAAGCAATTAAAAAAATAAATGTGACATTTGGAAGAGCGGTGACTCATTTTTGTCTATGTAACATATTTTGGCGGCCACGCCATCGCTAACGGCACCCCGCCCCACTGCTAACGGCGGCCAAAGCGCATTGACACATTCTGAGAGAAGGACTCCATTACGTCGTTGGATGCGGTGGAGTTTTTTTATTAATGCTGCTGCTTTCGGACAAGTATACAAGTACACGAATACCACACTGCCTTCTGTCTTCCGTCACATATCCGGAACATTCGCTGGAAATAACATTCGCCTACTTGGAAGATTTGGTTGAGTTTGGTGACTATACTTTGTTTTACTAGTTAGCTTGTGTTACACGCTACTAAAATTTCTTTGTACTTCTATTTTGTTGTTTTTTTATGTTGTATTGTATTGTGTTTTATTAAATTGTCTTAAACACAATACAAGTGCTTTGTTATATTTTGCTGGTTTGACCTAGGGGATTTGTTCTAAATTCACACGTAACATATGCAATTAACTGTGAGAGAAATTAGTCCCCCTCCCCCCAACTATTTTTTTTTTTTTAAATAGCTATATACAAACCTACCGGTCGTTTGGAACACACAAAGCTCTTGGCCTTTGCACCTGTGCAATCCATTATTCATAGCGAACCGGGTCTTTTGGAAACGTGTGAAGAGTGAATCCATTGTCTCAAGAGTTTGAACAAAATCCAGCAATAGCAAGAGCCGGCATTTTGGCTAACAGGCAGAAAAAACAGCTAATTTATCGTGGGTACAACAGGTATGAACACTCGACCTCGCCACTGTAGGTGTCTGCAAAAAATGTCACTTCTTGGCTCTTGTTCAACACAAAAGCCTCAAGAGACTTTTCATGGCGGGAAATGAAAAAAATCTATATAGGGCAACATTCTGACGTGCTGTGAAGACATGGATGAGTCTATTCCAGCTGATTATTTTACAACATTATTAACAACATACAAAATTTTAGGTTTTAGGTGTCAGTGGCATTTTAAGTCTGACGGCCTGGACGTGGGAGACCCTATCAGGAAGATAAGACGTGCCTTCATCAAATTGGCTGGACAAAATTGAGGAAAACCAGGAGAATGAAGAAATTAGACAATTTGTTACTGACCAACTGAATATCATCCAAGGGTTAAATAGACATCAGTCTTTCCCAGACCTAAAACAACTGTTAATGAAGCCTGCATCACAAAAGGGTGCAAATGAGAAGTTTTCCTTGCCACATACTCCTCTCCAAACGACTATAGGATCATTGTAACTGCTCCCAGGGTTTTCGTTCAGTTCAGAGAAATCCACGCTCCAACTGATGCTTTATTTGGTATTTACTGTCACAGCAATCTGCAAATTCACTACCTGAGGTAACATTAAGAAGGGAGTTCAAAATCTTTGGACAAAATTGGCAGAGTGGAAACAGGGACTAATTGTTTTTTCTGAGTTTACTACACCAGATTGAAGCTGGAAATGAGAAAGGTCACCCAGAAGGTTAGATTTTGGAGGCGATGATCAAAGCGGTCACCCCAGGGCTTCCGCCAAGAGACATGCTTGAGATTAAACGAGATTTACATCACTTCTCACCATTTTTAAGGGTCACTACAGAGTAGACAGCTCCACTAACATGCACCACCATCTCATAAATATCTTCCAAGAATCCAGAGACCGCTCTTTTTATTTCATGCCATTGAGCTTAAAGAAAAACGGTTATGGAAGGTGATTAATGAGGAGACAGATGAAGATTATACCAGAGCCACCATTCAACAGCAGTTCCTACGCTCTACAGAAACTGGACTATTAAGTGACTCAATGAAATTCCATCTCCTTCCTCACCTGAGTGTGAGAACCTTATCAGATGAAGAACTGATCGAGAAGGTAAGCGAGGCTGCGATGGTTGAAAGTGAGAGGCAAGAAAAGCGTAAGATTTTCACAATTGCAAAAAAAAAAAAAAAAAAAATCGTTATAGAGGTTCAGTCCAAACTCCAAAAGTCCTGGTCAAGTAAAGGAGTACCTCCCCCAGCAGTGGCACATATGGCGTTAAAAGGCAAAGAGGTAAAATCAGACAAGGTGGACACACAACAGATCTTGAAAGAGCTCAGAACCGAAATGAGACTAATGTTCAGTGCTGCGATGGAGGCAAGTCCACAGTCAGTCCAAATCAATGAGAGAGGGGCTGTCAAAAGTTCAGAGATGAGAGAGTATGTGAAAACCGTGCTCACTGTTTCAAGTGTGGACAAGAAGCCCATTTCTGCTGAGGTTGCAGAATACAGGGAGCCCCAAAGAGAAACGGCAGAGGACTACTGTGACGGGATCACCAGTAGTTCAAATTAAACGGTCCCAGCCCAAAGACTGTCACCTAACAACCCTGCCTGAGCCAGCACCCAAAGAAAGGACAACGAAAGGTCTCTTTGTGGGCAATACTATTCAATATTTAAATCCGAAGCAACGGTCACATCCTGTGAACCTCGTACGCAGCCGATGTATGGTGAACTGCTTCCTGGACAAGCAGCCAGTCAGAGCATTGTGGGACACAGGTGTAGACTCTGGCATCATGAACGACACTTGGAGACAGCTACTTGCCCGGAACCATTGTCTGCCCAGTCACGGAGCTCTTGCAAGAGGAAACACTCATGATTCTTGCTCCAAACGACACCCGATCCCCTTTTCGGGTTGGATTGAAATCACATTCTGGCTAGATAATATTTTTTGGCATGACCAACAGCCTACAAGTACCCGTACATGTTTCAAGTGACCCAGCAGTTGCCAGTGACCCCATTCAAGGCTACAATGTTATTGAGACAATTAAGAGAGATGAGAATCCCACTCAAGAAGGAAGTAAGTGTTTGGCACACAATGTGGGTAAGGCTTTTGAAATACAAGTAATGAAGGCTCATGTTGTCATGAAGTTGTTACAGAACACTGATTCCAACCCAGCAACTGCCTTGGCCCACACAGGGGCAAAGCAAGTAACCCTACCAGCAAACCAGGACACCACTGTCTATGTCAGAGCTCAGGTGGGTTAACAAGGGCCAAGACATGCGGTTTTCTCCAGTGGCACAACACTTTTCACCAGAGGGTGTTATCTTCAGTGAGGGGTAGTGAGAGTTTCCTAACCTCATCAGTGAGGGATGGTGAGCACAAAATTTTAAAATGGATGAAATAGGCCTTTTTTCGGAAGAAGATGCCTATGCGTACTTCTTCAAGGACCATGTTTACAATCAGGTGTAAAAAAAAAAGAAAAAAGCTTGTGGTTTCGATTTCCCGACAGACCCTAAAAATTCCTGCCGACCCTAACATTTTTACACCACGTAATAAATATGTCGTTACTTGCCATGTCTGATTTTTGACAGTTTCATGTTCTTTTGGAACAAGCCTTTTGCCTTGAGATTTTTTTATTTATCATCTCTACTAATACTACTATATTGTTTCGCAATGTGAGACGCCATCATGAATTATGATCTTGTGATGCACAAGAAATTGTGAATTAATGAGAACTGGCAAGAAAATAGTGGCACCATGTGCTGAAGACAGAGGAAAAATATTTTGTGGAAAAAAAAAACTACCTACTGACCCTAGTTCTGAAATGTAGGAAATCGGACCCACAACATTTTTGGGGGGCCTGAGAATGGTGTTACCTTCAGAGGGGAGTATGCCGGTGACAATGTCCAGTGGATATAGCACCAGGGGCGGCTCGGAATGGTTAAAAGACACAGCGGTCCATCTTGATAGGAGGCTTTACCCTGAGCACACATGGAGCAGGCTATAAAGAACTCATGGATGTCTGATGTCAGGCTGGGCCACCAGAAGTGTTGCACAAATTGGATTGTGCAGATGATTCTGGGGGGACAGATGAGTTTTGCATTCTGAAGAATGTCAGATCGTGTTGAGTTTGGTACGAGCAGTCGGTCTGGGGGTCCAGTCTTGGGATTCAGTTGGGTCTCTTGGGCATTCTTCACGGGTCGAGTCTTGGGATTCAGTTGGGTCTCTTGGCCATTCTTCACGGGCTGATCGATTTCTCATGCAGCAGCCCTGTTGAAGCAGGAGGAGGGGAGGATAGTTTCACGTTCTGCAGTGCTGGAGTGGGATGACTATATGCAGGAAAGCGTGTCAGGTTTGTTTTTGCAGGAACCACAATGGAGCAAGAAACTGAAATTGAACCCTTGACTGAAAAATACACTTTATTTATGTGTATACATTTTTAAAGTTCTTTTACCAATAACAGTGCCCTTGTTTGTAAGTATTCCCAAATTGCAGCAGTAGCAGCCAGTCTGTCTTCCTTCCACCACCCAAAATCCAACGGCCAGACGGAGTGGGCAAACTAAAACCTGGAATCTGCTCTTTGTTGCATTGCCAATCGCGCTCCCACCTCATGGAATGTCTTCTTTTCGTGGGTGGAATTTGCCCATTGCTCCCTAACCAGATTCGTTTCAGGTATGTTACCATTCATGAGCTGTTATGATTTCAAAACTCTTTTGTTCAAAGAACAGTGGCATATGGTGGTGGTTCCTGCAGTGATGTGATGTGTCCAGTCCATATACAAGGACGTCATGGGAACCCTAACAAGGTCAGCTGAAAGAAATAAATGGCTCATGTATCTTCATCGCTCCCTTACACCTGAGTACAAGGTGGGGGAAATGGTTTGGCTTTCCTCCTGTGATCTCCCACTCCAGACTGAATTCCGCAACTCACTCTGCACTTTACTAGTCCCTTCCCCATCACCAAAATCATCAATCCGTCATCAGTCCAAACTAAACTTCCATATCCATTTTCTGTGCCACTTATCCTCACAAGGGTTGCGGGAGTACTGTGAAGCCGATTGCAGCTACCTTTGGGCAGGAGGCGGGCGACACCCTGACCTGGTTGCCAGACAATTGCAGGGCACACAAACTATTTAAATTCACACCTACAGGCAATTTCGAGTCTTCCATTAACCTACCATGCATCTTTTGGGATACGAGACGAAACCAGATCACCTGCAGAAAAAAACAGAGGGAGAAGATCCAAACTCCATACCGGTAGCGCAAGGATTCGAACCCCGGTTCCCAGAACTGTGAAGCTAATGCTTGAAGTCTTGACGCTCAAACATCTACAATCTCCCAAAATTCATACAATTTTCCATGTCACTTATCAAGCCTGTCTTCACCTGTTCTCCCACACTAACTGTGGGCAAAGAGCATCCTAGTAGATGGACCTTATGCTGGATGCCAAGGATATGGAATAAATGTTCATGCAACTTATGGTATCAAGCACTAGTGGTACGAGTGCACAAGTCAACTAGCGTAGTTTTGCCCCACTAGTGGGGGCTGGTCCATTCCAGGCCAACATGGCCAAGGGACTTTTTCTTTTAATTGCACAATTCCTATACAGTGTAATTTCCAATACACACAGCCATGTTTTAATAAAACATACTACTGTTTAGCAAATACAAGATTTATGGAGCAGCCCTATGTCAACAAAGCCATCCAGGAGTTAGGGTTAGTGTCCCAGCTGTCATACGGAATGCCAGTATGGATTATTCTAACCTTTAGTCAGCAGCATGTATTTATGATTTGTAACTATGTTGGATCCTTGCTGTTGTGTGAGCAACAATTGTGGTTAAGCAAATGATAAGGCATTGACAAGTCGTCACATCAGACCTGAACCAAAATGTGCAAAGCTGATAGATCTTTTCAATGGAGGAAGGACCCAGCGGCACAACAGGTGGGCAAAGTAAAAAAAACAGCAAAATATGAGGGCAAGCAGACCGTTCATTATGCAAATGATTTGGTACTCATTAAGATACTTAATTTCTAATGTATTGCATCATTGATTCTTTTGATTGCTCACCATCAGAAAATGATCAACTCTGACCTGCTTTCTGATTTATACTTGAAGCAATATAAGGATACTTACATATCTCATATGTGAACCAATGAGTGGGATGAAAAATACCAGAAAGTGTAAACCTGACAACAGTGTGTGTATCATTTTCTTTTGGATTGCCTTTGAGTATTAAGAACATAACTCTTATTAGCAGCAGCATCAGGGGTGAAGGTCTTTAGTACCTGTGTTATTGAGGGACGGGTTGACCACATGGTTGGAGTGAGGAGATGGCGCTGATCTTGGAGAACAAGAAAGAGGAGGATGTGGTGGAGAAAGAAATTGAAATTAGGGGGAGAAACAAGAGTATGGAACAGGACACAACAATAATCAGACTAGTAGAGATGGAGCGTGTACTGGGTAGAAAATTGTATTATGAATACAGTATATGGAGCAAAAATGATGAGACCTAAAATCTCAGTCACTACTCGGTTACCAGGTATTTAGGGCTTTGTTGCAAGGCCGGAGAAACAAAAAAGAAAAAAAACAAAAAAGGTCTTAGATTGTGTGTGCGCACCGGGGGCCTTCCTGAATAAATTCCCAGGCTGAATTCTGGGTGCAGTACGTCCCAACTCCTTCTTAACATTAAGTCCTACCAGTAAGCCAAAGTTGTTCTACAAGTGTGCAGAAAAGTCATCCAGTAGTTAAAAAAAAAAAAAAAAAAAAAAAAGACTTATCTTGGTAAATTTATCATACACCTCCCCGCCGCCAAAAACCTTTTACTTTAACATGCATAGCTTTATACATACTTAATTTTTAGGAAGGATTTGGGAAATTACATCAGTTTTAGACATTACAATCATGTACAACTGAAAATAAAGTACTTTATTTCCAGTGTACTTCTGACGGTAGAGTGAAGTAGATCCATATCGCTACAAGCTTGCTTTTACTGTCATCCGAATCACTCAGTCATCATTAAAAGCAGAATAGCACCAGAATAATGAAATTCTGAATTCTTTTTCGTAACTGAACATTTTCACACGTGAAGCTACTGAAATGTTTTTCCTTTGTATGTGTGTGTGTTGGGGGGGGGGGGGGCGGCATGTCCCACACTACTCCGCTAACTAGTGTGTACTGGTTAAATTATATTAATTAGCACAGTAAAGTCCTGCTGCGTCAGCTTAGTCCTACGTGAAAGTCGTATGACAAAATAGATTTATCGGTAAATAGTGAGATTGTGTTGGATTGTTATTGTCCTCCTGTGTACCACAAAGCCGGAATTCATCATCTTCAATAGTACGCCAAAGAACTTGATGTGCAATATGGACAACAGAGCATTGACACAATCAATGCATATTTTCAAGCATCATTTAATGTCCTAGTAAAAGGATTAAGCGGCTGTTCGAGGGAGTGATTAAAATAGAAAGTGCATCTTTTTGTCCACTGGAGTTTCAACATAAAAAAAAAAGATCCAAGCAATTTTAGATATGTCAGACTACGCAAAATTCATAATCATTGTGTAGAAACGGCAAAAGAACCTCAGTAAAGGTACACTGGAGTATTTGGTGGCATGGTGTCACTCAAAGGCACATCACAGCTTTGTATCTCACAGGGATTGTTGCACACGCACAGAAGACAGACATCCAACATGCAGAAACCTTCAAATGACGTGGAGGTGACACACAGTCTGTTTATCCAGCGTTTGGAAGAGAGAACATAACATTTAAGGATGTCAGCTTTTATTGAAGTGGATATGATCCCAGAGATACCAAATGAAGTGACGTGTGACCAAAGAAGGGGCTTTTTTTTTCCCCTCTGTAGTGTTTTCCTTACTTCTTTCCACCTCTTTGTTGCAATTATATAAATATTTTCCTTAAAGATTAACCACTATATTCATAACATCTGTCACTTGAACAGTTCAAAAGATGAAAGAAAAAAATTCAAATTTAGTAAACATTCATTGCTAAAGGTAGTTTCCCTTATATAATTTTCCTCTGCCATTATGCATTTATAAACAAGTTTAATAACATACCAATCAGTGGTTATTTCACAACTGGGGGGAAAAAAAATGTTCACACACTTTTTAAAGGTAAATAAAAGTCTTTGTTGACTCTTCATGATGGGCAAGGATAGCATAGTTCAGAGTTTATCTCATGGCATTGCGTTTCCTCACATCCCCACGCGTTCCACTATGATACTATTAAGATCTTTACATACAAATATGGACAAACTGGTGGCTTGTGCTCCAAGGCCTCAAGTCTTTTCTTCAGCGTCACGATCTATACTCTGAGGTGCTGGGGAAGGCCGAGACTCAGAGCTGGCCCTCGCTGCCGGGCTCGTCCTGACTGCCGCAGGGCTTCTCCAAATCTTGGCCGGGCAGCTCTCCGAGAATGAGCGTCGAGCTCTTTGCAGAGAACTCATCAGCATCCGCTTCCAGACCATCGGGGCAGTGCAACTTCAGTAGTTCCTCTCTGAGTTGAGCTGTGTGCCGCTGTATGGGAAAAAAAACAAACAGATCCATAAACATTGAGCCTGGTGTCTCACAATAATCAATGTAGGAAATCAAATGTTTTTTTTAAAAGAGGCTCAATGCCAGCTACTTTCAGAGCTTGCGCAAACCTGTCTAACTGAAGAGAGCAGTCGAGTAATTGCTGAAAATTTGCAAGAAAATACTTTACAATCGGTTTGAAAAAGTCAGGTGGTATTGAGCCGAGACAGCTCATTGACGGTTTCAGCTGCTGAACCGTTTTCTATATTTTTTTTGGTCAAATATCAAATTCTGACAGAGTGTTTCCTGGGTGGCTTCAGATAAAGAGTCATTTTTCCAATTTGTGCTGATATTTAACCTGATGGATTGTATTTTTTCCCACTAAAATAAGCAAATAGCTGTGAAGAGTTCTCTAGTTAACTGATTTGGGGAGGTTGTAAGCTCGTGAACCACAGCTAACAGAGGGCAAGTAATGTAGAAGTTCTTATTGATGATTGAAGTGTAACTAATCTCACTCCTGAGCACTGTGACCTGCACATTCCCATGTTGTTTATACTAGCGTATAATTACAGATGAACTATTATTAAATTGCCTCCAAGGATGAACCTGACTTGTGAGTCCACAATTGTGTTCCTTATATATTGGTTGATTTTTTTTTTTTTTAACTCTACCATGAAGTTACAAAAAGAAGCAGTGTGTTTGAAGAATACCTTCAAATACATCCACTATTGTTTCAGTAATTATCCAATGCTGTCAATAAACTTTGTAGATGCTTCCAAAGATGACATAATTATCTGTTTGTCCACAAATTGTATAAAGTGTCATAGTAAGTCAACTTCAGACTTTGAAGTAATGAAAAATAACAAAAAAAAAAAAAATCCTCATTATTTTGGCATTTAGCAGATTGAAATAACTTTTATGTTCTTATGCACATAAAATTGGAAAGGTTCAGTCTGATTTCATGTTAGGCAGTAAGGAGTGGAAAAAAGGTGTAATTTTATGTAAACCTGGTTTTAACTATATGTAAATGCAATTTACTGTAGATCTTTGTTTTGATCTACCGTTGTTAGGATTGGAGTAGATTGCTAGCACCATTACTAAAACAAAACTGCGGCGGGATAGCATCTAAATTGATTTTTGGTGCAAGTCTGGATAAAATTTCAGACAAATACGTTAGAACTGTTACAATCACAATTTAACGTTTCTCTATGTTTCAAACTTATGCCAACCACGAATGCGTTTCATAGGCCTGTATGAATGTAGTGATAGTTCTAAATTCTTTTACCGTACCTTTAGCGCGGCGGCATGATGGGACATAGTGCGCCCAACCCTCTTATCACTGCTGTATTGCTGGATGTCTGAGATCCATTCCTCACACTGAGACATGATCTCAGTTCGCTTCATATAAAAATGTTTGTGGATCACCTGCAAAACAACATCATAGTTTGGAAAACCAACCACACAAACAGAGCAAAATTATCTTTCTGATTAGAGAATTGAGGTAACAATAAGACACTTATGCCACAATTTTTTTTTTTTTTTTTTAAGAAAAACACTGAATAATCATGTTCCATGGTTATATCAGCAACATGGATTTGATCATTCATTGTTGACTTATTACTATTCATGTATTTATTAACTTTTCAAGCAGTATCACTGATTAGTTAAGCTTTCTAGACTGGTAACATTTCACCTAAAATGTAGTTTTGATTCCATATATTCCCATTTGACTCCCTGATCCAATCCACCTGTCAATTTATCTGTGTTTTCAATAAAAGAAATAGTAATTGCAATAGAGCTGTTTATGAACATTTATTTTTTTTGTATGCCTCGCTCAACCCCTTGATGGTGGTAAGGTGTTATTGGAAACGTTAACAGTTGTGACTGAAACAATGGGTAAACTAAGGCTGAAATAAATCGAATAAGCAGGAATAAACCACAAACGATGAAAACGTCAATTTGTTCCATAGTATTTTGTATTATACACAAAAGCAGATCTCCTAGATTAATTATGGCCAGTTGTGATTTCCTCTTACAGGGTTTGCAGACCACTTTCATCTATTCCTTTCACATCCTTTTTTCCAGTCTATTCCTCGCAATTACAGTGGAGAAAATAAGTATTTGAACACCCTGCAATCTTGCAAGTTCTCCCACTTAGAAATCATGGAAAGGTCCTATATTTTCATCGTAAGTGTATGTCAGTGTCACTGTGAGCGATATAATCTAAAAAGAAAAATCCATAAATCACAATGTATGATTTTTAAACTATTTATTTGTGTGATACAGCTGCAAATAAGTATTTGAACACCTGTCTATCAGCAAGAATTCTGACCCTCAAAAACCTGTTAGTCCGGCTTTAAAAGTCCACCTCCACTCCATGTATTACCCTGAATCAGATGCACCTGTGTGAGGTCATTAGCTGCATAAAGACACCTGTCCGCCCCATACAATCAGTAAGACTCAAACTTGTAACATGGCCAAGACCTTCATTGCCCAGACAGTGTGTTTGAGATTATTGTCATGCTGAAAGACCAAGCCACGTTTCATCTTCAATGCCCCTGCTGATCGGAGCTTTTAAATCCATTCTTCCATTTACACAGATCAGTCGTCGTAGTCCCTTAACAGTAAAACAGCCACAAAATATGTTCCAACCCCATGCTTCACACTAGGTATTGTGTTGTTCAGATGGAACACAGCATTCCTCCAGGCATGACGTTTTTACCAAAAAGGTTTTATGCCACAAATCGTGTTTGGAGGAAGACAAATTATGAGTTCCATCCCAAGAACACCATCCCTACTGTGAAGCATGGGGGTGGTATCATCATGCTTTGGGAGTGTTTTTCTGCACAAGGGACAGGACGACTGCATTGTATTAAGGAGAGGATGACTGCGGCCGTGTATTGTGAGATTTTGGGGAACAACCTCTTTCCCTCACTCAGAGCATTGAAGATGGGTCGTGGCTGGTTCTTTCAACATGACAATGACCTGAAGCACACAGCCAGGAAAACCAAGGAGTGGCTCCGTAAGAAGCATATCAAGGTTCTGGCATGGTCTAGCCAGTCTCCAGACCTAAACCCAACAGAAAATCTTTGGAGGGAGCTGAAACTCCGTGTTTCTCAGCGACAGCCCAGAAACCCGTCTGATCTAGAGATCTGTGTGGAGGAGTGGGTCAAAATCCCTCCTTTAGTGCATGCAAACCTGGTGAACAACTACAGGAAATGTTTGACCTCTGTAAATGCAAAATGTACCAAATACTAACATTGTTTTTCTCAGGTGTTCAAATACTTATTTGCAGCTGTATCACACAAATTGTTTAAAAAAAAAAAAAATCATACATTGTGATTTCTGCATTTTTCTTTTTAGATTATCTCTCTCATCGTGGACAAGGACACCTACGATGAAAATTTCAGACCCCTCCATAACTTCTAAGTAGGAGAACTTGCAACAAAGCAGGGTGTTCAAATAATTATTTTCTTCACCGTACCTTTACTCAACAAAATTTATTGTAAATGTCACACACCAGCACAAGAAAAATCGACTCCTACAGAGTACCAAGACCACAGGCCAGTCATTATATAATAATTGTGTCCTCTTTCTCACACAAAGTACCAGTTCAACCAAATCTTGTCTTGTATGTCCCAATTCTCATCAAATGCAACACTAAAATACTCACATGATGAGAGGCCTGAGTGCAACTTAGAATCAGTAGTTATGCTCATGTCCAATATTCTCTGTTCAGTGTGCTGGGACAGTTGAAGGTCTGAGACCATTTGTTGAAGATTTTGGTTTTCAGGACAAGATTTCAGCCACATCACTGAAGCTTTTTTTTAAATAAAATTACCCTTCAAATGTACGGCTTTTCCGCCCTTCCACTGTTCCAAACCACTTGGT
Organism: Syngnathoides biaculeatus; assembly: GCF_019802595.1. Classification (NCBI taxonomy): domain Eukaryota; kingdom Metazoa; phylum Chordata; class Actinopteri; order Syngnathiformes; family Syngnathidae; genus Syngnathoides; species Syngnathoides biaculeatus. The sequence continues at coordinate 25,542,559 of NC_084651.1, forward strand.
ATGATGCAAGTATCTCTGCATGCTTCATTATAATTTTTTTAAACTGCATCTGCTTCTCTGTGTGATATTTCAAAGTAACTTGTGAATGGGAAGTTTAGTCCCTTTTGGAAATTTCGGGTTGATTGTAGGGTGGAGTGAGCTGAAGTGAAGCTTTCAATCTGTGAATAGAGATAGACGTCCGAGATAAAAGGCAGGGTGTAGCCTGCTCTTTGTGCTCAATAAAAGAAAAAAAGACAAAAAAGTTCTCCCGCTCTGGTTAACGTCCTGTGTTCATCAACATATTTTCGCTTAACTGTTTTTTCCCCAGATTTTGAGAGCAAAATTGACAAATCGTGGGTTCCAAATGACAGGTAGGTGTGTATAGAGCTATTAAAAAAATAAAGAGGTTGGGGGGGGAAACGGATGGACGTAATCCTTCTTTCAGCGGTGCCTGGCTGCTTTACGGCGTTGTCGTCGCTGAGTACACTACATACGGTCATACATACTGTTGGGGAGTCTATTGTTCGTTAGAAGTGATCAGTAACCATCATCTCATCTAAATATGGCTCGAAACGATAGGGTAATATTGCCCCGGTCACTATGAGATATTTTCTTTGAAAAGAGCTTCCGTGTCAGAAGGGGCGTCGGAAAAATCAGAAAATCTCTCTTGTTCCTCTCCCATAGCAGGTGCCACTACGTATTTTCAATGGCGAATGTCCCTATGTGATTGATGTCTGCTTATGACGTTGCAGGCAATATGGCTAGCACTTGGATGTCGGGTGAGACTTCCGCAACTTTGCGCATGAATGACACACATTATGCTCATATTTATTTTTTTGTATAGACATTCAAGTGAATAATGCCTTATGTATTTTTCAATACAATATCTATTTTAGATTATTTATAGGGATGTCAGTTGAACCTTAAAGCCAAATAATACCAGGTGAAGGGATTACATAAATTAAGAAAGGCCTTAATTTTGGATGATCAAATTTAAGATTTTTTAAGGATGTGGACACACTGTCATCCTTCGGTCCAGTCAGTCAACACCTATGTCATCAGTGCTATGATTTAGTGGTTTGTGACAAGGATTTTAAGCAACGCTATACTTTACACTAGTTTCACACTAAAATGGGCTTTAATTTAAACAGCTAATTCATGACAAAAGTATTAAGTCTGAGAATTTGAAATGTTTTGCAGCTTCCAACACACCACATAAGCAATAAAAAAAGAGACAACGTGGACCACTGAAGATCCAGAGAAGCAGAGGATACAACCAAGATGAAGACGACGGCAGCAATCAGACCAATGGGATTATATTTCCTGGCTAAGGACCCAAAATCTCAATGTATTCTCTCTGAGCCATGTTGTTCCCACTGTTTTTGCCTTATTGCAAGATGTTCAATCATCAAAAGGAACTTTTCTTCAGATGATTTTTCGTGGATGGTTGGGAGAAGTTGCCCTTGGAGGATGTTTTGGTGCCATTCTTTATTCATGGCTATGTTTTTAGGCAAAATTGAATGAGCCCAGTCCCTTGGCTGAGAAGCAACCCCACCCACAAATGGTCTCAGGATGCTTTAATGTTTGCATTGGAAAGAGGATTCCGCTTAGAAAATGACTTTACCCCAGTCCTCAGCAGTCTAATCCCTGCAACTTTCGCAGAATATTAGTCTGTCCCTGATGTTTTTCTTATAGAAAAGTGGCGTCTTTGCTTCCACTCTTGGCACCAGGCCATCCTGGCCACTCCTGAACAAGTTCCGTAGTTGTGGAGACCTGATCCCGCAGCTGAATGAATTTTAGGAAACGGTCCTGGCATTTGCGGGACATTCTTAGGCGCGCTAAAGCCTTCTACACAGAAACTGTATCCTTGAAGTTTTTGATGATCCAAGAAATCAGGGGTGTCAAACTAATTTTTGTCATGTGCCACACTGTAGTATGGTTTCCTTCAGAGGCCCGTTATGGCTGTGAAACCATAACCACTTTAATCACATCATATTTACACGAAATTTATGAACTATTTTTGGAATTGGATCTCGAGGGACACAGTTTTTAACAATTGTTCATGTTTGGTAACACAAAAATGGTTGTAATTTCTCAATGTTACCATTTTTTGGCAGTTTTAAATTTTGGTACAGATTTTCACGAGACTCATGGAAGTTCACAAACATGATTTGCCAATGCGTACCACATAAAATCATGTGCCAGGCTGGCCCCTGGGCCTTGTGTTTGACACCTGTGCAATAAATGGTTGATTAGATGCAATCTTACTAGCAGTACTATCTTTGTCAAGCCCTCTTTGTACATCGCAATGATGACTGAACGTGTTTCAATGCTGGTAACCAAGGTGAACAAAGGAAGAACAATGATTTCAACCAACACCCTACTTTTAAAGCTGTTATTCTCAGGCAATCAGAATGAAAAAGTGATCTCAAGCCTTTTCCTCATTAACAGCCTCACCCGTGTTAACGAGAGACTCACTGACATAATGTCAGCTGGTCCTTCTATGTCAAGGCTGAATTGCAGTGGAAATGTGTGTGTGGGGTGGAGATGGAATTAAGTTCATTTTCATGGGAAATAGTGGCTTTGAAATTAATTTGAATTCATCCCATCACTTTTCATAACATTCTAATTTCTCGTAAAATGTATAAATTTTCATCCATCCATTCAGCCATCTTTTGTTTATCCGGGCCGGGTTGTGGTGGCTGGAGCTCTAGCAGGGATACCCAGACTTCCCTTTCCCCAGCCACTTCATCAAGGTCTTCCTGAGGGATCCCGAGGCGTCCCCAGGCCATCTGAAGGAGAGTCTCTCCAGCGTGTCCTGGGTCTCTTTCCAGTGGGACATGCCCAGAACACCTCACCAGGGAAGTGTCTGGGAGGCATCCAGATGAGATGCCCCAGCCACCTCATCTGGCTCCTCTCAATGCAGAGGAGCAACATCTCAACACTGAGCCCCTCCCCAGATGACCGAGCTTCTCACCCTATCTCTAAGGGAGAGCCCAGACAACCTGCAGAGGAAACTCACTTCGGTAATCACTTCTGTATTCAGAATCTTGTTCTTTCGGTCACGACCTACAGCTCGTGACCATAGGTAGGGTAGGAACAAAGATCGACTGGTAAATTGAGAGACCGATACAAAGTCCACATCACTGCAGATGCTGCACTGATCCTTCACCCGTGAACAAGAACCCAAGATACTTGAACACCCCTACTTGGGGCAGGATCTCATCCCAGACCTGGAAGTGTTGCGACTCATCCCAGCTACTTCACACTCTGCTGTGAACCGCTCCAGCGAGTGTTGGATATCACTCGCTTGATGAAGCCAAGAGAACCACATCATCTGCAAAGATCACAGATGCAATGTTGAGGCCACCAAACCGGACACCCTCTACGCCTCAGCTGTGCCTAGGAATTCTGCCCATAAACGTTAACAAAATCAGTGACAGAGGGAGCCTTGGCGGAGTCCAACTCTAAATGGAAACCGACTTAGTGCCGGCAATGGGGACCAAACTTTGACACCAGTCGTAAAGGGACCGAAAAGCCTGTATAGGGGGGTTCGGAACCACATACTCCTGAAGCACCTGCCACAGGAATCTCCGAGGGACACGGTCGAACACCTTCTCCAGGTCCACAAAACACATGAAGACAGGTTGGGTGAACTTCCATGTACCTTTGAGGATTCTGCCAAGGGTGTAGAGGTGGTCCACTGTTCCACAGCCAAGACTAAAACCACATTTCTGATCCTGAATCTGAGATTTGACTTCCCGACGGACACTACTCTCCAGCACCCCTGAATAGATCTTACCAGGGAGGCTGAGGAGTATGATCCCCCTATATATTAGAGGTCGCCACCGCGTATCATCTTTTTCCATCCAAGCCTATCTCTGGCATCCTCCTCTTTAACACCCACTGTCCTCATGTCCTCCCTATAACATCCATCAACCTTTTCTTTGGTCTTCCTCTCGCTCTTTTGCCTGGCAGCTCCATCCTCAGCCCCCTTCTACCAACATACTCACTCTCTTGCCTCTGAACATGTCCAAACCATCGAAGTCTGGTCTCTCTAACCTTGTCTCCAAAACATCCAACTTTGGGTTTCCCTCTTATGAGCTAATTTCTAATCCTATCCAACCTGTTTACACCAAGCGAAAACCTCAGCATGTTCATTTCTGCTACCTCAAGTTCTGCTTCCTGTTGTTTTTTAAGAGCCACCATCTCTAATCCGTACATCATGGCTGGGCTCACCACTGTTTTATAAACTTTGCCTGGCGGATACTCTTCTGTCACATAGAACACCAGACACCTTCCGCCAACTGTTCCACCCCGCTTGGACCCGTTTCTTCACTTCCTTACCACACTCTCCATTCCTCTGTATTGTTGACCCCAAGTATTTGAAGTTGTCCACCTTTGCTATCTCTTCTCCCTGGAGCTTCACTCTTCCTCCTGTGCACCTCTCATTCACGCACATATATTCTTTATTACTTCGGCTAACCTTCATTCCTCTCCTTTTCAGTGCGTACCTCCATGTTTCTAACTGTTCCTCCTCCTGTTCCCTGCTTTCATTGCAGATCACAATATCATCTGCAAACATCACGGTCCAAGGGGAATCCAGTCTAACTTCGTCTGTTGGCCTATCCATTATTACCGCAAACAAGAAGGGGCTCACCGCGGAACCCTGATGCAGTCCCACCTCCACCTTAAATTCTTCTGACACACCAACGGCACATCTCACCACTGTTCTGCTGCCCTCATACATGTCCTGTACTATTCTAACACTTTCTCCGCCACACCAAACTTGCGCATGCAGTACCACAGTTCCTCTCTTGGTACGCTGTCATAGGCTTTCTTTAGGTCTACAAAGATACAATGTACCGCCTTTTGACCTTCTCTATTTTTTCACGAGCATCCTCAAGGCAAATAGTGCATCTGTAGTACTCTTTCTAGGCATGAAACCATACTGCTTCTTGCAGATACTTCTGTCCTGAGTCTTGCATCCACTACTCTTTCCCATAACTTCATGTTTATTACTCTGAAGTTTCCACAGTTCTGAACATTGCCTTTGTTCTTAAAAATGGGGACTAGCACACTTTTGCTCCATTCTTCAGGCATCTTCTCTCCCGCAAGTATTCTATTGAATAAGTTGGTCAAAAACCCCACAGCCACCTCTTCAAATTGCTTTCATACCTCCACTGGTATGTCATCAGGACCAACTGTCTTTCCATTTTTCATTCTGTTCAGTAACTTCTCCCTTACTAATCAATGCCACTTCCCGGTCATTCACACTTGCCTCTTCTACTCTACCTTCTCTCCCATTTTCTTCATTCATTAACTTCTCAAAGTAGTCTTTCCATCTACTTAGCACACTATTAGCACCAGTCAAGATATTTCCATCTCTATCCTTAATCACCTTTAATTGCTGCACATCCTTCCCATCTCCATCCCTTTGTCTGGCCAACCTCTAGAGAAAATTTTCTCCTTCTTTCATATCCAACCTGGAGTACATGCCGTCATATGCCTCTTGTTTAGCCTTTGCCACCTCTACCTTTTCCCTACGACGCATCTCAATGTATTCCTGACCCCTCTCCTCAGTCCTCTCTGTATCCCACTTCTTCGCTAATCTCTTACCTTGGATGATTTGTATTTTGGGGCTCCACCACCAAGTCACCTTTTCCCCTTTCCAACCAGAAGACACCCCAAGTACTCTCCTGCCTGCCTCTCTGAATACCTTGGCAGTAGTATTCCAGTCTTCTGGGAGCTTCTCCTGTCCATCCAGAGTCTCTCTCACATCTTTCCAGAAGGCCACACAACATTCTTCCTTTCTCAACTTCCACCACCTGATTCTCCGCTCTACCTTTGTCTTCTTAGTCTTCTTCCCCATTACCAGAGTGATCCTACACACCAAAATCCTATGCTGTCGAGCTACACTCTCCCCCACCACAACCTTACAGTCGGTAACCTTCAGATTACACCATCTGCACAAAATATAATCCACCTGGATGTTTCTACTTCCGCTTTTGTAGGTCACTCTATGTTCCACTCTCTTCTGGAAATAAGTGTTCACCATTGCCAATTCCATTCTTTTTATGAAGTCCAACACTGTCTATCCCACAAAGTTCCTTTCCTGGATGCCATATTTACCCATCACGTCTTCATTGCCCGTTTCCTTCGCCAACATGTCCATTGAAATCCGCATCTATCACAACTCTCTCTCTCTCTTTCTGGGATGCTCGAGTTCCTTCCAGAATTTCTCTTTCAACTCGAGGTCACAGCCTACCTGTGGGGCACAGCCGCTAATCACATTATATACAATACCCTCAATTTCAAATTTCAGCCCCATCACTCGATCTGATACTCTTTTGACCTCCAAGACATTCTTAGCCAGCTCTTCTTTTAAAATAACCCCTACTCCATGGTAAAATAATTTAAACCCTGCACCTAAACTTCTAGCCTTACTCCCTTTCCACTTGCTCTCTTGGATGCACAATGTATCAACCTTTCTCCTAATCATGTCAATTAACTCCTGAGCGTTTCCTGTCACAGTCCCAACATTCAAAGTCCCTACACACAGCTCCAGGGTTTGTGCATTCCTCTTCTTCCCACTAAGACGCTTTCCTCCTCTTTTTTGTCTTCGACCTACATTATCTGAATTTCTACCTCTTACTTGCAGATTAACATTTCTGGGTGCGCGTGTAGGAAACCAGAACCACGACCTGTTGTACAATTTGTATGATGAATGCTCATATAGGCTTGGCACAGTTTTACGCCGGATGCCCTTCCTGACGCAAGCCTCTGCATTTATCCGGGCTTGGGACCGGCCGACAGGTAGCACAATAATGTGCTGCCCAAGGGGCTGCAGATACTCCTGCACCAAACATCATAAACAGCTGAGTTTGTTTTAACTTAAACTAAAACAATAAATGTTGACAACAAGGGGTAGTTGTTCAGCTAATTTCATGAGAAAACTCATCACTGCTGCTGAAGTGGGAAACCGCAAAGTAGCACGGCATTCCAAAGTGGCAAAATAGAATGTGAGATTGTAGAGGAAGACGAAGGAGAAAATAATCCATTAAAAAGCACATGGAAGAGTTTTGGGATGTGGGAGGGTTCTGGAGTTTCCAAAGATGGAGGATGAGCTGCTAGAGATTGTAGGTGAACGGAGGGCAAGAGGCTATGCTATTAGCACTCTGGAGCATAGCCTCTAAGCGCTGACAATGAGAAATAAAAGGAATCAAGATTCTTTGGATTCAAAAATTGTTTCCTCACATCCACCATGGATGGCACAGAGGATGACATGCTGTGGGAGCAAGATGGGATTACTGTTCCTGATGCAATGCAGTAGGCACCGGAACTGGACCAGGTTATCAATGATAAGTTCATTAGCAATACAGCAAAGGTAGCTACAAAGGAGCTCTTTCAGATTGGAGATGAATCAGATGCTTTTTTTGAAGGCTTTGTCAAGGATGTATAATGTAGTAGATAAACTGCAGTATGCACAAATGTTTTATGCACTAATAGTTAATGAAAAAAAGTTTCAGCATAAAGTGTACGTTATACAGTGTGAAATATTTTATTTAAGAATAATATGTGTTATCAACAGCATTAATAGAATGCTGTACCATCATTGAGCATTTATTTTAGTCGGTGGAGGGATTCTGTTCTGACAATTACAGGGACCAGGATAAGCGTGTCCTGTGGACTGTTCTGAGATGTATACTACTACGACTGCATCAACACATGCACATGGACTGACAATTTAAAAAAAAATTAGTCCCAAAAAATAAAGCTACAAACCTGGCAAAATAAAAATACAGATAATTCCCAATATTTTGAGCATATAGATTGCAGCAAATTGGTGGTGCACATTGTACATTGGTAGAAGGTTTTTCCTGATTTTTTCGGTCAACTTTGGGGGTGTGCATTATACACGAGAAATTACAGTATGTGTGCCATTCTCAAAAATTTCGGTCATGGCTGTAAACCACCGGCTCCCCACGTGGCAAGACATCGGTCCATCACATAGTGGGATTAAGTTTATGAGTGGGGAAGTCTCATATCTCACCCTTGGCCCAAGAAAGTACTTAGTAGTGGTTCACCTTTGGCATTTCACCCTGTGTCTAAAGAATATAGAAATGTATTTTCCTCACTTTTACATTTGCTTGCATTTTACACTCTTCTAAAAAAAAAAAAAAAAAAATCTTAACATTAAATTAGAAAAAAAATTCTAACAAAGTACATGGACTGTGAATTTTGTGTTTCTTGAATCATTGATTCTAACTTATGTATAAATACCCAAATTACATACAGGGTTCATACTCAGTCTGACTGGGCTTTTTAGGGCATTCTTAGGGGCTGACACGAAAAATTTAGGGCTGACACGGAAAAAATTTAGGGCCGACACGAAAAATTTAGGGCCATCGTGGGAAATCAAGACTAAGGAAAAAAGACTCACCCAATGGTGCCATCAACCGTTCTTGGTTCATCAAATGTTCCAGTACCTCAGTACCTGTGACAGTGATCACCTGTCACCCCTTGTGGTAGTTCTTATTGATATGACCATTGTCAACGTCTTCACATAACAGAATACAGAAAATCAGATTCTAACTACAATTGAAACTATATACACAAATGTCTTCTACTGACATCTGTTTCAGCACCCCTACTCTAGCTCCTTGAGCCTACCCAGTGCCTCCTCTTTGTTGCTGCAGAGGTGCCAAAGTGGCTCTCTTGTCCATTGCTCTGCCTCTGAGTGCATTGGCCTCGGTGATAAACCTCAGATTCGTCTTTTCTTCTGCCTCCTCACACAGCCTGTCAGCCTTCTCAATAAGCGTTGATATGTCAGTCTCTATTCTGGCTTTTTTTGCTTTGAGGCAGTAGAGATGAAAAGTGGGCAGCGATGCCAAATGTAGCCAGGTACGAAGTCTTCCTTTCCCCACAGTGGTAGTTTTTAGAAATGTCACTGTCTGGGAACATGACTGCAAACACTTTTGAATTATTTTCACAAGATTTGTAACTGTAATGGCTGCAGATCACTTTTAAAGTCCACACACTCTCTGCCTTTAACGAGTCAGTCTCCGTGTATTGAACTACGTTCATAAAGCCTGACTTCTGGCTGGACAACTGTTGGTGCGCATTAGGGATCGCAACCAGTTACAAATAACCGGTTATAACCGTTTTTTCTAAAACCGAAACCGTAATCAGACTTTCAAAATCGGTTAAAATTTCCAATCATTTCTTCCGGTTCCGGTACGCCACATTGCGCTATTTTTTCAACATCATTTCCACTTTTTTCAAGTTTCGCTGTTAAGAGTAAAGTTGGACTCAAAAGAACATTCAGTTAAATCAAAGAAATAAACATGGCATCGAGGAAACGCTCCAAAGTATGGGAGTAAACTTGTTTTTTGGCAGACATCCAAACACTACTCACATAACGGGGGGAACTCTGTGAACTCGTCACTCCGGAAGAGCAACAACAAAAACAGTCCGTGCGGAACCCCGCACCCCAACTCGAGGTCACGTGAGTGAATTATGTAAACACCACTATGGTACCCGTTTTTTGCTACAGCTGTTCGGTGAAAACCGGTTAGGAAAATAAGCGTTTTTTTGCGATCCCTAGTGCGCATGCACTGCTAGTAACACTGCCTGAAGTTGATGCTTCACTATCTTGATATTTTAGAAACAGATTCATACCAACGGAAGATGAGAGAGTCGTCGCCAAATCAGCATGTCTCCTGTTTTTCCAGTGCGACTCCAGCGCTTTGACGGCCATCTTTTCAAGCTGGTAACTCTGCTTGCACAGATGGCAGTAAAACATGTGCCGATCTTTTGGATCTCGACGAACCCAGCTCCCAAACTCCTTACTTTCAACCCAAGCTTCTTGAAAAATGCACTTCCCCTTGATACAAGTTGGATCGATGAAAGAACTACGCTACGTCGTAACGAAGAGGAAGTGAAATGCCTACTCACTGAAACAAACTGGAATATCGACAAGATGGCGACAAGTTGTCAACACGGTGACTTCCGTTGACAATTTCCGGCTGATTTGGACGCCAGACGGATCGTTATTTTTTTTTTTTTAAATAAAAATTTATTTTTTTAGGGAGAAACTTGGCGGTAGAGGTCCTCCCTTTGATTTTTTTTTAATTTAAGGCCTTTTTAGGGGCTTGACCGGTTTTCACGGATTTTAAGGACTTTTAGGAGCCCCTAAATGCACCTTCGAAAATTTAGGGGTTTTTAGGGAACCCTGTACTATAAAGCAACGCTTCAGAAAGATCTACTTTATAAAGGTTTTGTTGTACAAAGCATATACTAGTTAATGCCAGCACTTAGTTTCACTCATCTTACAAACCCGATTCCAATGAAGTTGGGATGTTGTGTAAATAAGAATAAAACATGTGAGAGTCAAGGCCTGCGGGCCCCATCAGGCCTTCAAGAGCATTTTCTACGGCCCCCGGGATGATTGTAATTCATTATTAGAACCGCAGCACGCAAATGTTTTACATGCATGAATACATTTCCCACAATGCAATGGTGATGCACTGAGCATCGTGGTTTAACTTCTTTATCAGCAGTCATTAGCATAACAGTACAAGTGAACTTTACCCATTAAAAATGGCAAAAAAGAAAATGGACACAGAGAACCGGGGGTTTCAAACAAGGTGAGAGTTGGAGTACATGTTCACGGAAGTAGCTGGAAAACCTGTCTCTTCTGTGTGGAGAAAGTGTGGCAGTAATGAAAGAGTATAATCTAGACGGCATAATGAAATGAAACACAGACAAAGACAAGAATATGGATATTGAACAAAGGCTACATAAGGTTTAGGAATTAAAAGGAGGCCTCAAATCTTGATAGGCTCTGTTCAGAAAAGCCAAATCACAAAGTGAGGCTGTTGTCAAGGGAAGTTTTAACTTGGCAGAAGAGATTGCTAAATCGGCCCGGCCATTTACAGAGGGGCATTTAATCAAAAACTGTATGTTTAAAGTTTGTGATGAAATTTACCCAAATAAAAGGCTACTCTTTTTAAATGTGAGCCTGAGCAGAAACACCATTGCTGAGTGTGTGGACCAGTTGTCCAATCTAAAAGAGAATCTTGTGCAAAAGGAAAGATTTCATCACATATTCCCTGGGTATGGAGGAGAGTGACGACATTTCTGAAATTGCCTGGTTGTCAATTTCCATCCGCGGAGTGGATTCCAGCCTAAGAATGACGAGGAACTTTTGGCTTTACGTTTTATGCATGGCACAACTACAGAACATGATTTGTATGAAGAGGTGTCAAGATGTGTAAATGAGATTGAGCTGCCTTGGAAAAAACTCATGGGTCTAACAACAGACGGAGCACATGCAATGCGTGGACACAGGAGCGGACTGGTGGCGAAGATTCGGGAGAAGATGCAGGAGGAAAATGTCACATGTGAGCTGACAGCTTATCATTTTATCATACACCATGAATTGTTGTGTGGTTAAGTCTTCAAAATGGAACATATAATGAACACTATCTCATGCGCAGTTAACTTGATCAGCGACAAAGGTTTAAAACACCGCGAGTTCAAGGCATTTCTGAGCGAGTTAGAAACGAAGCATGGTGATTTGCCCTATCACACTGAGGTGCAATGGCTAAGCCAGGGAAAGGTGCTGGAAGGATGTTTCAAGCTTCGTGAGGAGATTTGTCTGTTCTTGGCAGAGAAAAAGATAAAACTCTGAGACAAAAGGTTTTTGTTTGAAATGGCTTATCTGTGTGACATTATAAGTCATCTGAATGCAATGAACTTGGAGCTGCATGGTCATGTCATCTCTGATATGTGCAGTACAGTGAAGGCGTTCAAAACCAAACTGACTCTGTGGGAGGCAAAGTTGCGGAAAGAAAACTTGAACCACTTTCCTAGCTCTCTAACAATGTGTTTCCGAGTGCAGTTTCCTGATAAAATTAGTGTAATTGCGGCTAACTTCCGACGCACAAAAAAGCAGGTTTGAACTGCTCAGTAATCCATTTGCAGCTGATGTGGAAAGCTCACTACCATACCTCGAAATCGAGTTTATTGAGCTCCAATGCAGTGATGCACTGAAGGCAAAATATGCGGCAGTGGGTGCTGCAGAGTTAGCCCATTTCCTCCCCCGACACAATGCCCCAGCTGCGCATCCAAGCTGCTCAAACGTTGTCTATGTTTGGTATATCATAGCTGTGTGAATAATGGCTTTCTTTGATGAAGCTTAAAGCCCAAATGTCATGCCTATAAACTTTCTAAAATAGATATTATAATGAAAAATACGTAACATTATTCACTTCAATCTCTATACGAAAAAATAAATGTGAGCAGAGAGCGCGTCATCCATGCGCAAAGTTGCAGAAGTGTCATTCTACGATATCCAAGTGGTTGCCATATAGGCTGCATCCTCCGTCCGTGACGTCACCCGGACATTCGCCAATGAAAACACGCGGTGCACCCTAACTATGGGAGACGAACACGTCCCTTCTGACACGGAAGTTCTTTTTGAAAAGGAGAACACCTCACGACCGAGTGAAGTTACCGGGGGAATATTACACGATTGTTTCCAAGCCCTTGGGGAAATATTACACATTGTTTCGAACCATATTCAGATGATATGAGAACACGGCCAAACCGCATCCCCGTCCGTGGCAGAGTTAAGCCATCACGGCTCATCGCAGCCGGCCGATGTGGATTATGACTGAGCCGAGCCGCGCTGCTTTCGGGGGTTGTTCATACCCCCTGCAGTACGTGATGAACAACACCATCGAGCCCGGGCACTTTACTGCGGTGTGGTCGCGCGCGGCATTTTGGCTAACACGAAGGAACACTGAGCTACCTTCTTGGAGGTAAAACTAATGCAAACAAACGAGTCCACTTGAGGGTCCTTCTGTCCTTTACGTCACTTCCTGCTTCTTCTCGAAAACAAATCCCTAGAGAAGATTTTAATGGCGGGAGTTACAAAAAGCTGTATATGTCAAAATCATGTTTTGTGGTGAAAAAACGCACGGGCTCATATTGGCTGCAGTTTTTTTCATTAATAATATACTAAAAATCATCCATTTCATGACAGTAGCCCTTTAACAAAACATAACACAGAAGTCGACTTATTGTTGAAGACCTTCACTCAATTCTGAAGATTTCCTCAGCTCAGAGCCTGACCCGGAACATTGATGAATTTGTACAAAAGATGAGACACCACAAAGCCTCAAACAAGTGAACATTACTGTGCAATAACATTTAGAGTTTTTACTTAAAGTTAAGTATTTGTTTCCATTGCACGTGACATTTCCTTGAAGAAAGTGTTGCTTTCTTAATATATTTTTCCACTTTATTTTATTTCAATCCAATCATGTTTTAAATATATTTCAGTTGAGTGAATGATAGAACATTTCTGATATTTATTTCTTTGAAGTAAATTTAGCCCACTTTTTCCAAATGAGTAAATATACTGCTGGTACCTTATGTAATATCACTTTATTCATTTAATGTTCAAGGTATGGGGATTTTTATATAAAGGAAATTTGTCTTTTGTGCCAGTTGTAATAAAAACGTAACTGACAGAGCTATAAGAAAATATTGCTTTATTTCTCCAGTCACATTGTAATATATTTGTTAGGTTTTCAGTTGGTTCAATTTGGTTCACTTGACTATATACGGTCATTTTAAAAATTTTCAATGAATATTCGATCAGTCTGGCCCTCAGCTTGTAGCTAAATTTTTTATTAGGCCTTCTGTCCATTTGACCTTGACACCCCTGGAATAAAATGATTTTCAAATCATGTTCAGCCTATATCTAATGGAATACACTACAAAATTATTGAACGTTCAAACCGATAAACTTTGTTTTTAGCAAATATTCATTAACTTTCCATGCCCGCAACATGTTCCAAAAAGGCTGGGACAGGTAACAAAAAAGACTGAGAAAGTTGAAGAATGGTCAGTAAATCCGTTTGGAACATCCCACAGGTGAACAGGCTAATTGGGAACAGGTAGGTGCTATAATTAAAAATATAAAAGTTGTTTCCCTATATTGCTTAGTCATTCACAACCAAAGATAGGGAGAGGGTCAGCTCTTTTTGAACAAGTGCATGAGAAAATAGTTGAACAGTTTTTTAGTACAATGTTCCTCAATGTACAATTTCGAGGAAATTTGGTGTTTCATCATTGACGGTCCACAATATCAAAAGGTGAATAGAATCTAGAGAATCATTGCATGTATGCATCAAAGCCAAAAACCAACAGTGAATGCCTGTTACCTTTGATTCCTCAGCCGGCACAACATCAAAAAACAATGTCAATATGTAAAGGATATCACCACATGAGCTCTGAAACACTTCAGAAAAGCAATGTCAGGAAATACAGTTCGGCGCTACACGCGAAAATGCAATCTAAAACCTTACTATGTAATGCAAAAGCGATTTATCAACACCAAGATATGTCGCTGGCTTCCCTGGGCCTGAGCATATCTAAGATGGACTGATGAAAAGGGGAACATTTTTCTGTGGTCTGACAAGTCCTTATTTGAAGTTTTTCATGGAAATTGTGGATGTCATACACTCCGGGGCAAAGAGTGAAACAACCATCCAGACTTTTATGGAAAAAGTTCAAAAACCAGCATCTGCAATGGTACAGGGGAGTTTTAGTGCCAATAGCATGGGTAACTTAAACATCTGTGAAGGCCCAGTTAACGCTGAAAGGTACATATACAGTGAAGAAAATGAGTATTTGAACACCCTGCTGCAAGTTCTCCCACTTCAAAATCATTGAGGGGTCTGAAATTTTCAACGTAGGTGCATGTCCACTGTGAGAAAAGAGAATCTAAAAAGAAAATTGTGTGTGTGACACAGCTGCAAATAAGTATTTGAACACCTGAGAAAAACAATGTTAATATTTGGTACGGTAGCCTTTGTTTGCAATTACAGAGGTCAAACGTTTCCTGTCGTTGTTCACCAGGTTTGCACACACTACAGGAGGGATTTTGGACCACTCCTCCACACAGATCTCTAGATCAGACAGGTGTCTGGGCTGTTGCTGAGAAACATGGTGTTTCAGCTCCCTCCAAATATTTTCCATTGGGTTTAGGTCTGGAGACGGGCTAGGCCAAAGCAGAACCTTGATATCCTTCTTACGGAGCCACTCCTTGGTTTTCCGGGCTGTGTGCTTCGGGTCATTGTCGTGTTGAAAGACCCAACCACGACCCATCTTCAATGCTCTGACTGAGGGAAAGAGGTTGTTCCCCAAAATCTCACAATACATGGCCGCGGTCATCCTCCCCTTAATACAGTGCAGTCGTCCTGTCCCATCTGGAGAAAAACAGCCGAAAGCATGATGCTACCACCCCCATGCTTCACAGTACAGATGGTGTTCTTGGGATGGAAGTCATCATTTGTCTTCCTCCAAACACGGTTAGTGGAATTATGACCAAAAAGTTCCATTTTGGTCTCATCTGACCACAAAAAAATTCTCCCATGACTCCTCTATGTCATCCAAATGGTCAGTGGCAAACTTAAGACGGGCCTTGACATGTGCTGGTTTAAGCAGGGGAACCTTCCGTGCCATGGATGATTTCAAACCATGACGTCTTAGTGTATTACCATCAGTAACCATGGAAACGGTTGTCCCAGTTCTTTTCAGGTCATTGACCAAGACCTGTCGTGTAGTCCTGGGCTGATTCCTCACCTTTCTAAGGATCACTGAAACCCCACGAGGTGATATCTTGCATGGGGCTCCACTCCGATTGAGATCGACCATCATGTTTAGCTTCTTCCAATTTCTAATAATTGCTCCAACAGTGGATCTTTTTCTCATCAAGCTGCTTGGCAATTTTTCCGTAGCCCTTTCCAGCCGTGTGGAGTTGTACAATTTTGTCTCTGGTGTCATTGGACAGCTCTTTGGTCTTGGCCATGTTACAAGTTTGAGTCTTACTGATTGTATGGGGTGGACGGGTGTCTTTAAGCAGCTAACTACCTCACACAGGCACATCTGATTCAGGATAATACATGGAGTCGAGGTGGACTTTTAAATGTGGACTAACAGGTCTTTGAGGGTCAGAATTATTGCTGATAGACAGGTGTTCAAATACTTATTTGGAGCTGTATCTCACAAAAAAAAAAAAAAAAAAAAAAAAGATCATACATTGTGATTCTGGATTTTTCTTTTTGGAATATCTCTCTCACAGTGGACATGCACCTACGATGAAAATTTCTGACCCCTCCATGATTTCTAAGTGGGAGAACTTACAATATAGTAGGGTGTTCAAATACTTATTTGATTCACTGTAGGTTTTGGAGACTGACCCCTCCATGATTTCTAAGTGGGAGAACTTACAATATAGCAGGGTGTTCAAATAGTTATTTTATTCACTGTAGGTTTTGGAGAAACATATGTTGCCATTCAAGCAATGTGTTTTTCTTGGGACGACATTGTTTATTTCACCAAGACTGTAAAATCGGAATTTGCACGTGTTACAACTACGTGGCTTCGTCGTAAAAGATTGCAGGTACTAGACTGCTTGCAGTCCAGACCTGTCTCCCATGGAAAATGTGTGGCACATTAAAGAGCATTAAATATGACACCGGAGGCCCTGGACTGTTTAACAGCTGAAGCTGTACATCAAGCAAGGATGGGAAAGAATTCCGCCTACAAAGGTTCAACAATTAATGTCCACAGTTCACAAACGTTTATTGAATATTGTTAAAAGAAAAAGTGATGTAACAATGGTAAACATGACGCTGTTGCAGACATAAAATTCCAAGTTAATGATTATTTGCCCAAAAAAAAAAAAAAAGCTCATCACTGTTAAGAATTCTAGGGAAAAAAAACAATCTAAAATGTTGAGTGTAGTGTTGAGTCTTTGTGATCCTACTTCTTTGAAGCATGGTGAGGGGTTGCGCATCTGCTCTAGCATAGCCCATTTGGCAGTAGCCTGACGTATGTTGCCGTCGTATTCCCGTGAGCTCTGGGTGCCACTAGGAGTACCACGGGAGCGCTCGTATCCTGGCTCATTGAAGTACGGCTCAGCCACCAGGATGAGGGACTGTACTGAGACGAGCACCTACAGTGACAAATGACAAAAACAAAGGTACAGTGAAAAATATGACCAATATACCATGGGTACATAGAGTACCCCTTAAAATTTGTACTCCTGTTCTATTGCAGCCAATTGTAAAAATAATTCAATCTTTTTCCTCAATGTACACATAGCACCCCAAACTGACAGTAAAAATAAATCATAATGGTGGAATTTTTTGCTAATTAAAAAAATAAATCAGTCATAATTTTGCTCAGTATTTCCTGTATATGCTACCCTTGGGACAAATTCTTCAAAACTTTAATTTTGACTATCATGGCGACCCAGACGACAGTTATATTTAGCAGTGTCTCCAGATGACTACAGTTCAATTGAGGTATTCTACCACTGTTTAAAGCAGATAAATAACTGGATGAGGAAAATTTTCTTCAACTAAACCACAACAGGTGGCATGGTGGCGCAGCTGGAAAGCATTTGCCTCACAGTTCTGAGGACCCAGGTTCAATCACAGCCCTCTCCGTGTGGAATTTGCATGTTCTCTCCGTGCCTGCTTGGTTTTCTCTCGGCACTCCAGTTTCCTCCCACATCCCAAAAACATGCACCATTAATTGGACACTCTAAATTGGCCCAAGGTGTGATTGTGAGCACAGCTGTTTGGCTCTATTTGCCCTGCGAGTGGCTGGCAACCACTTAGGGTGTACGCCGCCTCCTGCCCTTTGATAGCTGGGATAGGCTCCAGCACTCCTGTGACCCTTGTGAGAATACGTGGCTCAGAAAATGGATAGATGGATAAACCACAACAAAACTGAGTTGTTTTTGGCAATAAAGAAGACAATTGGTGTTAGTAAACAACTGGACTCTTTATCTTGAAAAAGCAAAGACTCAGTAGAGAAATTCTGACCTGATCTTAAATAGTTCTATCAAATCAATTACTAAAACTGCCTTAAAGCGCAAGTGTCATCCCTATAAACATTTGAAGATAGATATTGTCATGAAAAATACAGAACATTATTCACTCCAATGTCTATACGAAAAAATAAATGTGAGCGGAGAGCGCGTCATCCACGCGCAAAGTTGCAGAAGTGTCATTCTACGATATCCAAGTGGTTGCCATATAGGCTGCATCCTCCGTCCGTGACGTCACCCGGACATTCGTCAATGAAAACACGCAATGCACCCTAACTATGGGAGACGAACACGCCCCTACTGACACGGAAGCTCTTTTCGAAAAGGAGAACACCTCACGACCGAGTGAAGTTACCGGGGGAATATTACACGATTGTTTCCAAGCCCTTGGGGAAATATTACACATTGTTTCGAACCATATTCAGATGATATGAGATCACGGCCAAATCGCATCCCCGTCCGATCCACTTCTGTGGCGGAGATGAGCCATCGCGGCTCATCGCAGCCGGCCGGTTTGGGTTATGTCGCAGCCGAGCGGTGCTGCTTTAGGGGTTGTTCATAGACACCGCAGTGCGCAGTATTCTCCCGAGTGTTCAAACAATATCCAGCAATGCAATGAGCCGGCATTTTGGCTAACACGAAGGAACAACGAGCTACCTTCCCAAAGGTAAAACTAATGGAAACAAACGAGTCCACTTGGGGGCGCCGCTGTTCTTTACATCACTTCCTGCTTCTTCTTGAAAACAAATCCCTTGGCATAGACAAATCCAGAGCTCTATGCAACCCTAAATAACTCCTGTTATGATGGCTGCCACATCAATGCGCTGCCGGAAAATGTCCTCACATTCAGCATGGCTGCCACACATTGATGTGTTGACTTTAAGTGGAGTGGGCCACTTTGTAGGCATGGGCATGTTTATCAGCTGAATAATATCATTGTCCCGGTCTCTGCATATATATATATATATATATATATATATATATATATATATATATATATATCTGTTACTTCTGATCTCTGCTAAATTAGGATCCGTTAAATCCAGTTTGACTGTAGTCTTATCCTAAAGTTTAATGTTAGTTAAGCCAAAGTTAAGTTCAGTTTGTTTATGTTGTTGGTGGACGTTATACCGATCTAATTGGTATCGGCTAAGAAGCATTTTATGAGGATAGGCTTTAATGTCATGATTTGGGAAAAAAAAAACTTTGTGTTGCTATCATGCACAGTATTTTGAATTGAAAAGCTAGCTAATTGTTAGCCTTGTCAGATGTCTTTTGATATATGACTGCAAATATGACACACAACCAATAATATTAACGCCAATAAAGTTATTGAAAAAATGTCAGCGGCATGGGACAGACACATTTGAGTAATACGTGGATCAGACAACAAAGGGCTTCCAGTCCCCGACCTGGTGACAACAAATCAAAGAATCTCCGACCTGCACGACCGTTCAATAATAAATTCTGCTGAATTTGGACCGAATATTTGTGAGTACTCGACGTGGGACGCCCCTGGTGACGACTTCAGTGGACTAAAATCATCATCTGTATAATCTTAGTACCCAAATTGGAGCCGTATTCGTTCACGTTGAAGCTGCGCGGCCTAACCTAGCTGAGGCATGCTTGGGAACATTAAGTAACGTATGTAATCAAATATTTGCTGAGGAGGTAAACATCAAGCGTGAGTACTTAGACGACCTGCAAAACCAACGTTTCGTATACAACGAGGACCGTGAGTACTTTGTACTTACTTACTTATACCAATTTAAACTTGCGTATAGGCCCAGACAACCTTAGCTTAGCTGGCTAACAACGAGTAGCGTTTGCGATCAAACCGTGCTGTTGAGGAAACATCGAACTTGTGTACGACCTAAACAACGGGTACAACGAGGGATGTGAGGACTTCTAGGAACTTTAACCAGTCTTATATTAGTACCCAAATACGAGCTGTATCGTTCACGTTGAGGCTGCTAATTAGCTTAGCATGCTAACAACCTTACCTAATCCCTCACATCCACATAGCCTTTGAATCGTCATATCCATTATAATTTTACACAGGTAGTATGTGATGTGTAATTTATGTGCTGACTGTTTGTTTGAAAGCTTTTATCTGACTGAAACTTTAACATAGATTAGGTAGTATATAAACTAGTATGTAAACTGTGCATCTTATGTGTTGACTTTGTATATTTGATTGCTTTTATCTGACTTTAACTTTAAGATGGACGAGGTAGTGTTTAATTTCTGTATCCTATGTGCTGACTTTGTTTATTTGTTTGCTTGTTTTTGTCTATCTGCAGCCCAAAGGGGTGCACAATTCCTGTGCATCCTGTAGGCCGGTCCCAAGCCAGGATAAATGCGGAGGGTTGCGGCAGAAGAGGGTTGCGGCAGAAAAGGCATCCGGCGTAAAACTGTGCCAAACATACATGAGCCTTCATCAAATGACTTACATAACGGATAATTCGTGACCCGGGCTAACTACGCCTGCCCCACTGTTAATCTGCAAGGCGTTAGTAGAAATCCAGGTAATGCAAGTCAAAGACAAAAAGAGAGGAAGAAGAGTCATGCACAGTCCCTACAACTGTGTGTAGGGACTTTGGATGTTGGGACTATGACAGGAAAAAGGAGAAAGGTTGATGTATTGTGCATCCAAGAGAACAAGTGGAAAGGGAGTAAGGCTCGAAGCTTCGGAGGAGGCTTTAAATGATCTTACCATGGAGTTGATGGCAAGAGAAATGGAGTAGGGATTATTTTAGAGGAAGAGCTGGCTAAGAATGTCGGGGCTGAAAAGCGTATCAGATCGAGTGATGAGGCTGAAATTTGAAATTGAGGGTATTGTGTATAATGTGATAAGCGCCTATGCCCCACAAGTAGGATGTGACCTTGAGTTGAGAGAGAGAGAGAGAGAGAGAGAGAGAGAGAGAGAGAGAGAGAGAGAGAGAGAGAGAGAGAGAGAGAGTTGTGATTGGTGCAGATTTCAATGGACATTTTGGCGAAGGAATCAGGGGTGATGAAGAAGTGATGGGTAAGTACAGTATTCAGCAAAAGAACTTTGAGGGTCAGATGGTGGTAGACTTCGCAAAAAGGATGGAATTGGCGGTGGTGAACACTTATTTCCAGAAGAGACAGGAACATAGAGTGACCTACAAGAGCGGAGGTAGGAGCACGCAGGTGGATTATATTTTGTGCAGACAATGTAATCTGAAGGAGGTGACTGATTGCAAAGTTGTGGGGGGAGAGAGTGTAGGATGGTGGTGTGTAGGATGACTCTGGTCCCGGGTAGGAAGATGAAGAAGACAGAGGTAGAGCAGAGAACCAGATAGTGGAAGTTGAGAAAAGAAGAATGTCTTGTTGCCTTTCAAAAAGAGGTGAGAAAGGCTCTAGATGACCAGGAAGTAGCAATGATTAGTAAGGCAGAAGTTAGAAAGGCACTGAACAGAATGAAAAATGGAAAGACAGTTGGTCCTGATGACATACCAGTGGAGGTATGGAACCCATTTGGAGCGCTGGCTAGAGTTTTTGACCAACTTATTCAATAGAATACCAGCAGGAGAGAAGATGCCAGAAGAATAGAGCGAAAGTGTGCTAGTCACCATTCTTAAGAACAAAGGAGTTGTGGAAACTATAGAAGAATAAAGATGATGAGCCAGACAATGAAGTTATGGAAAGAGTAGTGGAGGCTAGAATCACGACAGAAATATCTGCGAGCAACAGTATGGTTTCATGCCTAGAGAGTACCACAGATGCATTATTTGCCTTGAGGATAATAGTGGAAAAGTACAGAGAAGGTCAGAAGGAGCTACATTTTGTCTTTGTGGATCTACAGAAAGCCTATGACAGAGTACCAAGAGAGGAACTGTGGTACAACATGTGCAAAGCTGGTGTGGCGGAGAAATATGTTAGAATAGTACAGGACATGTATAATGGCAGCATAACAGCAATGAGGTGTGCTGTTGGTGTGTCATAAGAATTTAAGGTGGAGTTGGGACTGCATCAGGGATCCACGCTGAGCCCCTTCCTGTTTGCTGTAGTAATTGATAGGCTGACAGATGAGGTTAGACAGGATTCCCCTTGGACCGTGATGTTTGCAGATGATATTGTGATCTGCAATGAAAGCAGGGAACAGGAGGAGGAACAGTGAGAAAGATGGAGCCACGCACTGGAAAGGAGAGGAATGAAGATTAGCCTAAGTAAAACAGAATATATGTGCATGAAAGTGAGGTGCGGAGGAGGAGGAGTGAAGCTACAGGGAAAAGAGATAGCGAGGGTGGATGACTTCAAATACTTGGGGTCAACAATACAGAGCAATGGAGAGTGTGGTAAAGAAGTGAAGAAACGGGTCCAAGCGGGGTGGAACAGTTGGCGAAAGGCGTCTGGTGTTCTATGTGACAGAAGAGTCTCCGCTAGGATACGGGCAAAGTATATTAAAAAGTGGTGAGGCCGGCCATGATATAAATGAAGATGCTGAGGTTCTCGGTTGGAGTGACCAGGTTGGATAGGATTAGAAATGAGCCCATGAGAGGGACAGCCAAAGTTGGATGTTTTGGAGACAAGGTTAGAGAGAGCAGACTTAGATGGTTTGGACATGTTCAGAGACGAGAGAGTGAGGATATTGGTAGAAGGGTACTGAGGATGAATCTTCCAGGCAAAAGAGCGAGAGGAAGACCAAAAAAAAAAGGTTGATGGATGTTGTGAGGGAGGATATGAGGACTGTGGGTGTTAAAGAAGAAGATGCACCAGATAGGCTTAGTTGGAAAAAGATGACACGCTGTGGTGACCCCTAATGGGCCAAGCCGAAAGGAAAAGAATAAGATGGCTCTTTTAACATTTTGGGTTGCTGACCCCTGGACTACTATAAAAGGGAAAAAATTAAAATGAAACATCAATTTCCAAAGACTCCGGATGAGTTGTCAATGTATATTTTTATCTTCATTGTGATGTATGAATTCAGAAGACATTTCACGACCAAAACACAGAATAGTTATGGGCCCAAAGAAAAAGTTATTTTATCGATGATATACTTTTAATGAATCATCCTATTAATTGGTTAGCAGAATTTTGTTCTGTCAACTATCGTAACTTGCCCAAAAAAACAAAATATTAGTTGGTCCGTAATAAATAACGGACGGATGGATGGATTCTCATTAAAATAACACATTCTAAAGACACCTTATAGCTCGACAGAAGCTCTTTTAAAAAAATAAATGTGACCCTTAAGCACAAAAGTTTGCCCAACCCTGATTTAATTGCTGGTTCTCTGGACAGTAAAGAGTCTGACAAGAAATAGATCAGATTAGTAAAACAGATGGGAATAGCACTTCTCTATTTTGACAGGTGACTGTTATGATAGATGCTCAACTCACCTGTAAAAAACTTGAGGTCTGTGGGTTCCACTTCTCTTCTGGTCTCCCATGCCATGTGTTGAGGATACTTAAACATACCTGATTAAAACAAGAACATAGGATATAATTTTGGTAATTAATACGATAAAACCATCATATAATATGAAACTATTTTTTGTCAAAACAGAATACAATGAGTTTTTCCATAGGATCACTTTGTTTAGGACATGGTCATACAAGTAAATTATGTAGCTAATAGAATGAATAATCCACTGAACACAAGAACAGATCAAAACATGACAAGGAATACAACCTTAAAGGGGGTTTGCTGGTTTGCATAAACAATCTATCCAATAGGTTATGTAATATGTACTCTATTTTGACAATGTAATGTTAAATCCTCTCTCATTATATTGTGTTTTGAGAAGATTTTTTTTTTTTTTTTTAAATTGACGAAGAATTTTCAGGGGCGCTGCCATTTTCGCGAGTCACATGACCTACTTGCACGGATATGTAAGTAAAAATGTAATCTGAGAGATAATTTTCAAAATGATCCGATTCTTGCACCTAAAAAAAGCAACCAATGTAAGGACCAATATTGGTGAACAGAAAAGCAGTCAGAGAGATTTTTTTTCAACTCTGCAATAAACTTCTGATAAAGCATCCACATTGTTTTTATTCCATTTCATCAACTGTCCCTCAATCAGCGTGCGAAATTGCTCCCTGGTTTGTCCAAGGTGCACCATTGATAGATAGATAGATAGATAGATAGATACATAGATAGAAAAGCAAAACAACTTTGTATAGCGCATTTCATACATGAGGTAACTCAACCTGCTTTACATGATTAAGTGCTTGAAAACAAAGCGATAAGCATTTAAAATGGGATAACAATAATAAAAATGACAAAATATATTTGATGAAAGAAATATAGTAGAATTAAAACCGCATACAGTGCAAGAAATATGATTATAAAACTGGAAATACTCAAATGCATGGCAACAAGTTTTCAACCAGGATTTAAAAACAATCACATTTGGGGGTGACCTCACCTCTGTTGGCAAATTATTCCATTTGTGTGCACCACACTGCTTCACCATGTTTGCTGTGGACTCTGCACTTTACGACTTCACCTGAGTCAGTCGATCTCAGAGCTCTACTGGCTTTGTATTCCGTAAGCATCTCTTTCATGTATTCAGGACCTAAATAATTTAAAGATTTATAGACCAGAAGCAGAACTTGAAAATCTGTTGTAAAACTGATTGGAAACCATTGTCGGAGCTCAAGGATAGGAGTGATATGCTCTGACTGCTTTGTTCTGGTCAGAACCCGAACTGCAGCACTCTGAATGAGCTACAGCTGTTTAATGCTCTTTTTCGGGAGTCCAGTCAGAAGATTATTACAGTAGTCAAGTCTATTTGAGATAAACGCATGGATGAGCTTTTCCTGGTCTGCTTGAAACATAGAAGCCTTGGCTGTAGTTCTTCAGATGGTAAAAGCCAGTTTTTGCGATTGATTTGACATGACTGTTGAAAGTCAGGTTGTAATCAATCAGAACACCAAGGTTTCAGACTTTGTCTTTGTTTTTTAAAGATAGAAAGTCCAGGTGTTTAATAACACAATTCTCTTTTCTTTATTGCCACAACAATTGTCTCAAATTTGTTGTGGTCTAGTTGAAGACATTTTTGGCTCATCCAGTTATTTATCTGGTTTAGACAGTGGCACAATACCTCAAAAGAACTGCAGTCTTCTGGAGACACTGCCAAATATAACTGTGTCATCTGAATAGCTATGATAGTCAGAATGAAAGTTTTGAAGAGTTTAACCCAAGGGTAGCATATATTACATGAACAGGAGGGGTACAAGAACTGACCCTTGACCCTTTTTGTTGAGAATGAGCACTTCCAATGGTTACAAAGTAGCTCTTTTCATCCAGGTAGGACCATTCCATTTTGTCCTACCCACATTTCCAACCTGCAAACAGAGTGTGAGTATTGTTGAGGTTCTTGCTGATGATTTCAGAGAAGTCTTTCTGTCTCGCCCTTAGTAACTCTAGGTTAAAATTACAAAGACACTGGAAAGGTCATAGAACATTTGGAGTTTATTTTTTTTTCCCCACCACTTGCATTCTGCTTTCCTACACTTTAATATCAAGGTCTTGACCATCATTGTGCTCCTCCACTGGGTTCTAGGTCACCTCAGGATGGATGGTCTTAGTATTACCAGAAGCAAACAACGTTCATGGCATTTGTGATTTTCGAGGTGAAATTGTCCAAAAGTTAATCAAATGTAGTATATTTCTGTTGGATGGCCAAGCTCCCCGCCTTTGGCCACCGCCCATCTCATCCCCTATGGCCCCTCTCATAGGTGGTGAGCCCATAGGAAATGGGACCCATGTTACCCATTCGGGCTGTGCCCGGCTGGGCCCCAAGGGTGCAAGTCCGGCCACCAGGTGCTCGCTATCCAGGCCTGGCCCCTGGTAGCTCTTATTGTGGCTGTCTGGGCCTATTATGGATATACATTCATTCTTCTACCACTTTTCCGAGGTCGGGTCATGGGGGCAGTAGCTTTAACAGGGACGCCCGGACTTCCCTTTCCCCAGCCACTTCATCCAGCTCTTCTGGGGGGATCCCAAGGCTTTCCTCGGGTAACCAAAAGACGTAGTCTATTCTAAGGTGTCCTGGGTCATCCTTGGAGTCTCCTTCCAGTGGGATGTGCCAAGAACACCTCACCAGGGAGGCTTCCAGGAGGGATTCGAATCAGATACCCCAGCCACCTCATCTGTCTCCTTTCAATGCGGAGGAACAGGAACTCGACTCTGAGCCTCTCATGGATAACCAAGTTTCTCACCCTCTCGCTAAGGGAGAGCTGGAAACTCTGCTGCGAAAACTCATTTCAACCGCTTGTATTCGGGATCTTGTTCTTTCAGTCATGACCCACAGCTCGTGGCCATAGTTGAGTGTAAGAACATAGATTGACCAGTAAATTGAGAGCTTCGCCTTTTGACTTAGCTTCTTCTTCACAGCACAATGGGCCGATAAATTGTGCATCACTGTAGACACTCAATCGATCTGCTTCTCAATCTCTTGCTCCATTCTTCCCTCACTCGTGAACAAGACTCCACGATACCAGAACTCCTCTACTTGGAGAAGGATCTTGATAACCAACGTCAACAAAACCATATTGTTGTGTAAATTTAGAATCATGAAATCCCCTTGGTTCAACCAGCAAAATATAACTAAGAAGTTGTATTGCGTTTAAGAATTCATTCACACAAAATACAATACAATGGCTGAAAGCGAGTTGTTACTTGTATGAAGCGGCGGGTGGTTGTAAGAAGCTCCGACCAAAAGTCATCCCGTCCTTATATAAGAAGCTCTGACCAAAAGTCATCCCGTCCTTATATAGGCGCCTCTCGTTCCATACCACAAAGATCCATGTCCGACAACGTAAAAGAGTCCCATCTTTCAGAACAAAGATCCGTGTCTGATGATGTAATAAAGAAAAATAAAGAATAGTGGCGACCCCGAACGGGACAAGCCGAAAGAAACTTTATCTAACTAAATACAGATACTCATAACAGCCCGCCACCCTTAAGGAAAACAAAGTTACAAATAAACTTTCTGATGTAATGTAACTCAATAAGGAACACTTCAAATGTTGAAACAAAAAAAAAAATAAGAGAAAAATAGAATACTGTACAGATGCATCAGCACAAACACTGTCTTTACCTTTAATGTGCTTGATCACAAGATTGAACCCTTGCAAAGTCAAACTCCACCTCATAAATCTCAGATTTTTGTTCTTCATTTTGGGGAGAAAAGTCAAGGGATTGTGATCAGTAATAACTAATGGGAAATTTGGTAATACATAAGTACACTTCCAAATGCTGCAAAGCTAACAAAAGATCCAGAGTTTCTTGTTAAATGGTGGAATAATTTCTTTGGTGCTTACTAATATTTGTAAAAGTAACACACTGGATGATCACGACCTGAGTCTTCTTCTTGCCTCAGGACACCACCTGTACCTACATCAGTTGCATCAATTTACAATTTAAATGCTTCCTCAAAGTTTGGTGCTTGCAGCACGAGAGAATTCATGAGTATGGCTCTGACTTTTTCCAAATACAACATGACAACTGCTATCTCACTGAAATCTAACCATTTCCCAAAAAAGGTTAGTAAGTAGAAGCGCAACACAAATTTTCCTGTAACAACCTGCCATGCCCAGGAATCTTATGAGATCTCTCTGACACTGAGGAATTTGGAAATGTACAATAGCCTCAACTTTAGCATAAACTGGTTGTACCAGGCTGTGCCCGACAAAATGCCCTAAAAATACAACTTGTGCCTTTCCAAACGTGAACTTCGCAAGACTTGCAGTCAATTTCCATGCTGAATGTCTCTTGAAGAATTCCCAAATTCTCTTCAGACAATTGTCCCATTCCATCATGTAAACGATGACGTCGCCCACGTAGGCTTTGACACCTAACCTGTCATGCTGTTGACGAGCCTTTCTTTAAGCCGAATGGCATAACTTTGTATTGATATAGACAATCGGGGGCAGAGAATGCCGCAATTTTCTTAGCACGGCTGTGAGCAGCACCTGCCAGAAGCCCTTCAAATGGTCAGTTACGCATGTACTTAGCTTGACTGATGTGATCAATGCAATCATCCACTCTTGCTATAGGGGAGGAGTCAGTTCGTGAAAGTGGATTGACAATTTTCAGGTCAGAGCAGTAGCACCAACCACCACCACTCTTCAGCACAAGAACACAAGGTGAACTCCACGGACTCTCACCGGGTTTAATAATGTCATTATCCAGCATGTACTTCATCTTTTTCAGGAGAATTTCACTTTTCGCAGGATTCATTCAATATGGATGTTGTTTCACAGGCACAGCATCACCGACAACTACTACTGTATATGATGACTAACCATGTCAATGCGACCAGCCACATCAGGGAATAAGTGAGAAAACTCAAAAATCAAACGCGACATTTCAGTTTTCTGTCCAGCACACAAATGTGTCAATTTCTCATCTAGGTGAGCAAACACAGAATAGCACAACTTTGGTGAAACATCATTCAAATCATCAAACTTCATATTCCTCGCAAAATCATCAACATTGTCATTAACATGGATGTAGGAATAATTGTGATCATAATTATCATATATCTGCTTCCAATAATGAAATGCTCTGTTTTGCTCTAGATAACGTGGCAGCCTCCTAGCAGGAGATAGCAAGAACAAAAACATCTAATCATCAGAACTGTTAGAACTGCTGTCTGTTAAAGAACTGATGACCACACATGTATTCAGCAATCATCCACACATGCACACGCACATGTACAAACATGTACACCTTGTTTCAAACTGTTTTGCTTGCCGTCTCCTTTTTGTAACATCCATGTAAATAAGGGGCGTCTTAAAACTAAATAGAAGTGCTGAGGAGAGGATAATCAGAGAGTGCAGTGAATTGTACGAGACAGTTCCTCTCCTCTCTCCTCGCGAGACTTGAACTGGTGTCTTTACTTCCTTTTTTGTCCTTTTTAATGAATGTCTGTCAAAGACACCAGTTCAACAGAACCAATAATTATACTCAGTCAACTATGGCTACCACACATAAGATAACGAGGCACAACCTAATTTCAAATAACATTGGTAAACAACTATGCGCGAGTCACCGAGGCATGAGAGGAGGACTGCATGTGTGCCTCCCAGTGAATCAGTTCAGCACTTATTCAATTCCTTGGACTCTCATTGCTGGGGATTCCACCTTTGGGCTTATGCAAAATGAAACCCCCACTTTCTTCTCACCATTTGCCAATTTAATGCTACCTTAGACCCGAATGCCATACTAAAGAGTACGTATACTATGGAGGGAGTATTTTAACCGAAAAACCTGAGGAACATTTTTTCATTATTATGATTATCTTTTTTACAAATCCGAAATAAAACTGGTTGTTATTAATGTAGAATGCAGCTAACAAGGTAGTGACGTTCCAGAACCGCATAGCAGTCGACATGCTCCTGGCCGTGAAGGGTGGCGACTGCTCAATGTTCGGTGACCAGTGTTGTTTATTCCAAATATCACAGCACCTGATGGGTCACGCACAAGGGCCATTCAAGGCCTCCGCACCCTGAACCACAAGATGAAGGAGCACTCTGGTGTAAACACATCAGCCAGGCCTGAGTGGTGGGAACCAAAAAGTTTGGCAAATCTAAAAAATTGGTGTTCTCTGTCCTATCTGTTTGCAGCTATTCTTGCATTGTATGGATGTTGTTGTATTCCCTGCATAAAGGCATCACTTAACCAACTTATAACCACTGCTATTGCCCCGACAAATTCAAAATTGGCAGAAATATATCCACTATTGGCACATCAGAGTCAGTGATATTGTTGACCACGATGATGTTATGACTTCTCTTCCAGACCTGTTGTCTGATCCAGAAGATTACAAGTAATTAGTGCTATATTTTCCTCTGAGTGTAAGCCGAAAGGGTGATCTATTAGATGATTTAAGGATTTGAGCAAATGTAGGATAAACAGGAGGATAATGTAGAAATAATTGTAAATAGTATCAAGTAACTGCTTCTGACTGCAATGAAGAAATGCTTTGCTCTGCTCCAATTCAGTTACTGTCTCTGCCTGCAATGAAGAATGCTTTGCTCTGCTCTAGAAAACATGGGAGCAAATGTAGGATAAATAGGGGGGAAATGTAGAAATAATTGTGATTATACATATGCTTCCAATAATGAAATGCTTTGCTCTGCTCTAGATAACGTGACAGCCTCCTAGCAGGAAATAGCAAGAACAAAAACATCTCATCATCAGAACTGTTAGAACTGCTCCTTATTAAAGAAATGATGACCAAACATGTATTCAGCAATCTTCCACACATGCACACGCACATGAACAAACATGTACACCTTGTTTCAAACTGTTTTGCTTGTCGTCTCCTTTTTGTCACATCCATGTAAATAAGGGGGCTCTTCAAACTAAATAAATAGAGGTGCTGAGGAGAGGATAATCAGAGAGTGCAGTTGTGAACAGTTCCTCTCCTCTCTCCTCGTGAGACTTGAACTGGTGTCTTTGCTTCCTTTTTGTCCTGTTTAATGAATGTCTGATTGGTGAACCTGACAATGTACATCATCATCTACAGTACAATCAGTAATTGGGGAGAGTGTGTCAATGAAACTGACTTGTTTGCAAAGAACCAAGACTAACACTTTTTCACCAGGAATAAAACATTGTTTTGACTTTTTGTCATAATTGTTTTATTTTGGATTGAGAAGTTTTTAAGTTTTGTCTGGCCAACTCACAAAATTTCAAAAGCTTGTTCCGAAAAATAGAAACATAGTCCAAAAGATTGATCTTAGTATTGCGAGTGAGCTATTGCTCTTTTAGATGCTTTAGTGGCTCGTGTACAGTATATTATGACCAAAAACAAACTCAAAGGGACTGAACCCTAAACTGACTCCCTCACAGCAAACAACAATTGCACACCCTTGTCCGAGTCTGTCTCCTTCCTTGAAACAGTCGTTTCTCCATGACCTCAGCGAACTCCTGCCATTCCCGAGTTTTTGCTTCAGAAACCACCAAAGCTCCATTCCACTTGGCACGCACGCACGCACGCACACACACACACTGTATTATTTTAACATATTTCTCCGCCACACCAGACTTGCGCATGCAGTGACACAGTTCCTCTCTCGGTACTCTGTTATAGGCTTTCTCTAGGTCTACAAAGACACAATGTACTGTAGCTCCTTCTGACCTTCTCTGTACTTTTCCACAAGCATCCTCAAGGCAAATAATGCATCTGTGGTACTCTTTCTAGCCATGAAACCATACTGTTGCTTACATATACTTACTTCTGACCCGAGTCTAGCCTCCACTACTCTTTCTAATAAATTCATTGTGTGGCTCATCATCTTTATTCCTCTGTAGTTTCCACAGTTCTGAACATCGCCTTTCTTCTTAAAACTGGGTACTAGTACACTTTTCCTCCATTCTTCTGGCATCTTCTCTCGCGCTCGTATTCAATTGAATAATTTTGTCAAAAACTCCACAGCCACCTCTCCAAAATTACTTCCATACCTCCTCTGGTATGTCATCAGGACCAACTGTCTTTCCATTTTTCATTCTGATCAGTCTCTTTCTATCTTCCCCCTTACTAATCATTGCCACTTCCTGGTCATTCACGCTTGCCTCTTCTTGTCTTCCTTCTCTCGCATTTTCTTCATTCATTAACTTCTCAAAGTACCCTTTCCATCTACTTAGCACACTATTGGCATCAGTCAACGTATTTCCATCGCTATCCTTAATCACCTTTACTTGCTGCACATCCTTCCCATCTCCATCCCTTTGTCTGCCCAACCTCTAGAGAAAATTTTCTCCTTTTTTCCATATCCAAACCTGGTGTATTTTGATTTGCTTGTTGATTAAAAAGAAAAAAAAAAAAAAAAAAAAAAATCAAGCAGGTTACTTTTGTCATCAGTCAGCAGCCTCAACCATAAAACCAGAAAAGGAATATATTGTGACATAGGGAAGTGATGTGTCTTTGTCCTAGCTGCTCAGGACACTATTATATAAGTAAAGAAATTAGTTTTTACCATTGAAAAAAGATGATAATGTCGCTTCTGGGGTTAAAAAGAAGTGACACGCAATTTACAGCATCTGTACCATTTATGTAGGTGAAGTGAAGTTGAAGTTTTCAGTGCAGGTGCTGCCTCCTCTATTTTAGTTTTCTGTAGTCAAGCTTTGAAATTCTTTTCATGATATTTAAAAATATTATATATAATTAATCTCTAGAATAACACAAGACAATAACAAAATAATATGATTACAAGAGTCATAAGATCATGAAAACTGTCCGGATGTATGACCCAACATTAGAATCAGAATCAGCTATTGAATCAATGCTGCCCTGGTACAACATTCAACGTGCCGGAGGCTGCCACATATAAACATATAAGCCACAGTTTTTAAAGCTTTAAAAATCAGAGCAGAGAACAGTCAGGAAAACACTGATTAGGGATACTTCAGTTTAAAACAAATACAAAGGCTGAGTAATAAGGGCGATTCAAGCTTTAGGCTACTGCACTATGTTTCCAGCTGCCAGGGCAGACCTGTATGCCTAAAGCAGGGGTGCATGGACTTTTTTACCCCAAGATCTACTTTTCAAGTAGCCAGCCTCTCACAATCAACCGACCAGGGGACGGAGTGCGTGCGTGATCTACACTGTGGTCAGATCATTGTCATCCATTGAAGTTAGATGGCTCATTAAAAGATTCAGATTGCAGCATTTGCATTCCCACCAGAACATTTTTAAGAACAAATTTATTTTTGCAAACTTACGAAGAAAAAAAAACTCAATAAAAAACATCACTCACCAAACCAGGCCAACTATGAACTATAAATTTGAAAGATCTCTTCCAACTTTGTTTCATTTATTTATTTATTTTTAAATCCACAATGATATGTGACTTTTTTTTTTTGGTGTAAAACTGAATTATTGCTTGCAGAATATCTTTACAAAGGCATCTTGAAAGCTGAATGATGCTCCAAAACAGTTTTAAGGTTAATGTTATGTTGCGTCCTATATTTAAAATACAGAATTAGCTTTTTGTGTACTACATTGTCTGTGCTTTCCACCCTGATCAGGCTGTGTGCCAAGGTGGAATTTTAACATTACACACCATTGCATCCTGCACTTTCTATTTTGACCTCACACCAGACGTTTCTCACCCGAAAAAAAAGAAAATCTTGTTCAGTTTCACCACTTTTCTTTTATTATTCACATACTCCGACATTCATGGCATCTTAAAGTAACAGTAAAAGTAACATTTCTTTTTTTACTTTTGCCATTAAAAAACAAACCGTATGTCAAGCTCGTCTTTGCTCTACGTTGCCCAGACTGTGTTCCTAACTATAGCACCGGTGGTAGGCGCGGTCATTATAATCCACATTGATGGGCTGCGTAAGTACTGTAACATTTGTAATTATGAGTGTGCCCCTTTAAGAGCGGAGGGGGGGCGGTGTAAGGTAAGCAAGCAGGAGAGTGTGTGGCCGAGCAGCAGGATGTTGTTCGAGAAAGTTCTGTGTGCTGCCGAAATGTTCTAAAAACGCAGTCACGTGGTCAACCAAACTGCCTCGCGATCGTCGACACAATGAGCACCCCTGGCCCAAAGCAGAGTGTGGTGTTCATTTTTTTCCTCCATATTCAGATCTTGCAAAGTTTTCTCATCGTCGAGCTACGAGCTCCTTCCCTCTGGTAAGTGCTATCGAACTGTGCAAACTAAAACTAGCACACATTCCAATATCTCTTCATTTTTGCTATTTAAACTTAAAATTCTATTGTAACATGCTGCCAATTTTGTCTTGACATCTTTGTCAACTCTTTCGGTGCAATTACACATTATGCACTCACTGTGGTAGTCTCACCACTCTCCACGATGTTTCTATGGTTGACCAATACTTACCACGTGCGGTTGAGAAGTTACTGCACTATTAGCACAATTGACATTGTTCCAGAATTCTGCACTACTAGTCACTTTAAACTGCTTACATTTATGTAAGTCCCAGTGGCATTTGCACAATGGTAATTGTACCAGACTATTGTTGTATCGGTCATTTCCAACTGGTCTAAATTGCTCAATGACTGCATTATTTGGACAATTGTAATAATGACATTGCTGTTAACTTTTTTTTCCCCTCAGTGACTGCTTTTATGTTTTTACGAGTCAAAAGTATTCTGTCAATTGACTGTTGGCATAGTAGAGAAGCTCCAATTAGTGGGGACAAATTCCTTCTGTGTTTTTTACATAATTGGCAAATAAAGATGATTCTGATTCTATCCAGGGACGGGGCAGCTGAGTGCCAGAGGATCAAGAGTGTGCTGTATTTCGGATTTCTTTGGATGGCAGGAGGTTCACTCCCGGCATTCCAAGTTTGAAGGAATGTCGTATTATAATTTTGAAATACGCAAAAAGAATGCACTCAAAGTGTCACAACTGTCGTCTTTTGATGCCTCATTTAGCTTTGCTAAAGGAAGACAAAACTCAAATAAGCAGCCTTCTCTCCATAACACAGTTCATTTTTGTGGCCTCACATTTTATACCGTAGACGTTTCACGAAATTTGGGGATTTTGAAGTGATCTTTTTTCAACATCTGTTACTGCAGCCTCACGCAGCAATTCACATGAGACAAGTGCATAGAAGACAGTGAATTCCCAAAGCTTGCCATTTGTGTCTTATCTTACACAGGTGCACATTTTGGTAAACATTGTTACCCAATAAAATATACCCTATCACTTCAAACTAAAATGGAACTGTAATCCCTCATCAGGTGGCAAGGGACAGACAGTCGCCTGTGCACATTTGTTTTCTGGAACAAACTCACCAAAAAATATACATTAATACACAAGCTACAGGGATACAACAGACACAGTAGCTTAACATGCAAATTACCCCTTAAAAGCCAGCCAACTTAGCACTCTCGTCTGCAGTCTACAATGTCCCTCAACAGGGCAGGTTCCACATTTTATTCAAAGGCATTCAGGCATTCAAAGTCACAGACACTACAGTGTACAACATGACAATGGTGAACCCAAATGGGAAAAAATAATAGCTACACCTCAGATATCTATGTTTTGTATTGGTATTTTCCCGAAAGGTGTGTAATATATAAATCAATTAAATATATAGTCACTACATAACTGATTTCCATCTCTCGTGGGGATTATAAATAGAAGTCAAGACTGTAGGTCTATTGTCAGTTTTACACTGGAGCTCATCGTTTGCTGGGACATTAATTTTCACCTCTAACAATACCAAACAGTGTCAAAATATTTCCACTCACTTTGCCATCATTGTAGAGATTAGGGTTAAAGCGCACACTGTGTCCACCGGTTGTCTCCAGGTTGACCAAAGGAGGTGAATTGGGATAATCTTGGGGAAAATACACATCAAATTCAAAGCAACCATTGGCATATGGTGTGTCTGCTGGGCCTGTGATGAGAACCTGTAAATAAAATCAAAAGTGGAATAATGATAAGTGATAGAATGTATATAATACCCTGGTTTACATGGAGTCTTTTAGTTTGATTAAAATGTTTAGAAGCCCAAACCAATGGAAAATTGCCTACATTAACACAACAACTGGAATCAGCAGGCCAAATTCAAATAGAATTTCATTCTGTTCCATCCATCCATCCGAGGATTTTATCCTCACAAGGGTCGTGGGGAATGCTGGAGCCTATCCCAGCTGTCAACGGGCAGGAGGCAGGGTACACCCTGAACTGGTGGCCAGCCTATCGCAGGGCGCATGGAGACAGACAACAGTCACACTCACAATCACACACAGGGGCAATTTATAGTGTCCAATTAATGCATGTTTTTGAGATGCGGG
This sequence comes from Syngnathoides biaculeatus, assembly GCF_019802595.1. Lineage (NCBI taxonomy): Eukaryota > Metazoa > Chordata > Actinopteri > Syngnathiformes > Syngnathidae > Syngnathoides > Syngnathoides biaculeatus. Next base: position 25,578,216 of record NC_084651.1, read on the forward strand.
AGGAAACCGGAGTGCCCGGAGAAAGCCCACGCAGGCACAGGAAGAACATGCAAACTCCACACAGGCGGGCCTGGGATTTCAACCCTGGTCCTCAGAACTGTGAGGCCAAGGCTCTACAGCTGCTCCACCTTGCCGCCAGTTTCTTTCAGTTTCACAGGAATCGATTATTCCTTTTCGAATGCTTGGTGATGTCAGCGTTTAAGCATGGCGGCTCCCAACAAAACTCACACGCGACGGAGATCTTGTTTTAAAAGGTGAATTCTGGTGGTTTGGATTAACAATGTATCCAATATGTCATGTCATTTGTACTGTATCTTGAAAATGTGATGTTAATCCTGTCTCATTTAATGGTGTTTTGAGAAGATTTTTATAGGCAATTCCGAATTTTCATGAGCGCCACCATTTTGGCTAGTCACAATACCTTCGTGCGCAGATGTGACGTATTAGATGTGGCAACAAAGGCTCGCTTACGTTGGGAAACAATTGTGGCCAGCGCTGATTTCTCGGATTTATCCTCATCTGATGAAGAAATAGCAGTATTGATTGATCGGGAAGACGGAAGAATACGTCCATACAGATTTGAACCTGTGGCTGTAAATAATGTTTAATATTCGGGTGGTTCTTTGGACGGGAATGACGCAAGTCTGACTATGACTTATATGGTGGGAAAGGTTTTTTTAGCCAAGAGGGTGGCCGGGGTCCAAGTGATAATGAAATGATCTTTGGCTTGGGGGAAGTTAATACTGCCTCCACAACAGCAGCACAGGAGCTCAGCTGGTAAAGCATTGGCCCAACAGTTCTGAAGACCAAGGTTCGATTTTTGTGTAGTTTTTGTGTGTGTGTGAGTGTGTAGAATTGTGGAGGTTGCATGTTCTCCCGTGCCTGCGTAGGTTTTCTCCGGGGACTCCGGTTTCCGGTCCTAAAGTGATTCTTTTTCTTACGGCGCAGAACATGCCACAAAACATTCCGCGGTTTATTTCTATCAAAATTATGGCAAAATTTTGCGATAAAGTATGGTAATTTACCGCAGTCACTCACATTTGAAAAATGTACGGGTGTGGTCAGTCCTGCCCACAGATTTAAAGTTACGGGTGTGGTCCACCAGCCATGCCAACAGATATAAAGTTGCAGGTGTGATTAGGGATGGAATCTCAAGACCTTAAAATAACTTAAGAGTTGTTATACCCAAGGATGTAGTTTTTACCTAATACGGTAATCATAATTTTTTTACATTGCAGAGAGTGAGACAGACATTTTTAACGAGGTCAATAGACATTCAATTTCAAAACCAAGTATCATTTTATTTCATCATGATGTATTGTTATAATCTAGCGTAATTTATGGCTCTATCTATTGTCAATCCATTGATGAAAGATAGTAGTAGATCTATATCTTCTCAAAGCATGCACAGGGGAAAAATTTTCAACTTCAAGATAATGTGGTACCCACGGGAGAAAATGACCGTTCACATTAAGATATATGGACAGACTAGTCCAACGTTCCCTCGAAGTTTTTACGTGTATGAGTAAACACACTAAGCCTGTGAGCGCCCCCTGTTGACCACTGCGAGCAACATCAGATGTATGCACTGTGGTCACATCAGTGTCATCCATTGAAGTTACATGGTTCATTCAAAGATTAAGATTACATTTACATTCCCATCAGAATATTTTAAACAATTTTGGGTTTTTGCAAATTTACAACGAAAATGTCAATAAATAAAAAAAAATACATAGCTAACCAAACCAAGCCAACTATGAACTATGAATTTGAAAGGTCACCTGCAAGTGTTTCATTTTTTTTTTTTTAACCCACAATGATGTCCCAGTCTGTTTTTCTTGGTGTAAAACTGAATTATTGCTTCCAGTATATCTTTAGCAATGCATGATGAAAGCTGAATGATGCTCCAAAACAGTTTTAACGTTAATGTTATGTTGCCTCCTATATTCAAAATACAGAATTAGCTATTTATGCACTGTTTTGTTTGTACTTTCATCCTCGCTCAGGCTGTGCCAAGGTGGAATTTTAACATTATACACCATCTCACCCTGTACTTTCTACTTTGGCTTTAGACCAGACCTTTTTTACTTAAAGAGAAAATCCCATCCAGTTTCACCGCTTTTTCTTCCATTATTCACATACCCCGACATTCTTTAAAGCAACACTTCCACTTCTTCTTTTTTTCTTTTTTTACTTTTACCATTATTATTGAGAGTAAACACAAGCAGCATGTCTAACTCTGCACTACGTTGCCCAGACTGTGGTACTGTTTGTAGTGTACCGCTTTTAGAGCCGGAGGGGGGCAGAGTCAGGTAAACTAGCAGGAGACCATGTGCTTCCATGTTGGGGGGGAAAAAAAAAAAAGTCAGGCTGTGGTTCACTGTGGTGGATAGGTTTTCATGTGCGCTGAGAATATGCGACAAGTGCGCAATTGCATTGGTCAAGACTATACAAAATAAGCGACGTCTTTCAATATCTATGTATTTCTACTCGTAACAAATTTTACGTGCGTGATTTTTCGTGCTCAATGGTGCAGATTTGCAAGTGCAATGGCGCGCGAGCACGATCATGCTGGTCAAATCACAGTGATTGTTACGATGTCTGATTGTGTGGTTCTGCGTGTGAAGACACTACAAACCGGCGATGATTTCTTTGTTGCAGCACTTAATACGTTACATCTGCGCACGTAGGTTATGTGACTTGTCAAAATCGTAACGCCTATGAAAATTCATAATTGCCAATAAAAATCTTCTCATAACACCATTAAATGAGAGAGGATTAATATCACATTTTCAAGATACAGTACATATGACATGACCTATTGGATACATTGTTAATCCAAACCACCGGAATTGCCCTTTAATCAAGAGTTTCCTTTAAATGTGTCAAAACGATTCCAACTAATATGCTGAATAGGATGGACCTCCATCTTGATAAATGTATTTTTCACACCAATGTACGCATGTCACACAACTTCTGATTAAATGTACTGCACCTGTATACGTCCAATCATTATTGATTACATCACATGTAAACAGTTGACCAGAAAACTTCAATTGCTTTGACAAAAAAAAAAAAAAACTCCATGCAAACGCGGCTACTGTTGTTATACCATGGTTCATCGTTTGCACCCAGCTCCACTACATTGCCAAAATTACTCGCTCACCTGGTTTGACTCAGATATGAATTTAAGTGACATCCCATTCTTAACTCATAGGGTTTAATATGACATCAGTCCAACCTCTCCAGTTATCACAGCTGAAACTGTTCTAGGAAAGATTTCCATAAACTTTGCAGGTTTATGGGAATTTATAACAATTTTTCCAGAAGTTCATTCATGAGGTTACACACTGATGTTGGAGAAGAAGACCTAGCTCTCAGACAATGCTCGAATTCATCCAAACGTTAGAGAATAAGTAAGTAGTCATACTACATAGTATAATTTTTCATGGAGTAGGCGAAAACGTACTATAGCGTGGTATAGTCGGGATAGAATATATTTTCCTTATCACTCTGTAGGCAGATAAATCAAGTGTTTGAAAAACATTTATCACTGAACTAATCCTCAGATTTTACTTGACACAACAGTGTGATAATTATGCGGAAAACAAGAGTGGACAAGTAATTTGGTTGAATATATTTCTTTTTAAGGTTTACCTTCATAATGTCCAGTCTCTCCTCATCGCAACGGACAAAGACACTTGATGAAGATGACAAAGGCAGAGAAGTGGAAAGGGTGACAGCCTCCTGGGCAAGACGGCGGGATCTGGCTGCACTGTTTGTGTCACTGGCATTCTTCACCTGAGACATGTAATGGTAGTTGACCTTGAACATCAGCTTCCCATCCTCATCCTCTGACACCATTTCAAAAGTGTCTGAACAGAGAAGAAATAAATGTGTTCAAAGTTCTGTCTTATCACAGGAAAAAGCATTTAAATTTCAACTATACGACATAGCTTAGTAATTTATCCAATTAAAGAGCCTAAAATGAATCAAAATGTCGATGCCAAAGTAAAAGAATGATTAGATCTTCATGGGTTTTAGCATCTCCTTCAAAGAAAAGTAAATACTAAATGCAAACATTAAAATGTACAATCAAAATCAAAGCATTGGCAAACATTTATATGCTAATGTTCAAAAATACTGTGCGAACAGAATTTAGTTTCCCCTCAATCTGTCTAAGTGACTTTTTTCCCGTCCCCCTCTCTTCCTTCACAGATGCAGATGAACATTAGTGTGTGTGTCAAAACCTACAAACGCATGCAGACCTTTTTACTTGCGTGCAAGGAATTGTTTGTCCAGCCAGCAGGCTCACGGGCTTAAACTGTCAACCTACATTTAAGTTTCATTATATTCATACCACCAGTCGGCTTTTGCCTGTGATCTCAAGATATATTGTGTTGTGCCTGTGTGTACCATAGATACAAAGCTCGACACTTTTTTTTTTTTCCCGGGAAGTCTTGTTGACTTATGTGACTTTTGGAACTTGACTTCGGGAAAAAAAGTTGAAAATTTTTTTTCTCCCATTGAGCAGCAATATTTAAATTAAATGAAAGGTGTACATTTCCTCAATTATTCAACCACAATTCCTGCATGTATCCATGTCAGTAGTCACTTACTTGAGATCCAGCTTTAAAAATCAATTATAAAATGAAAAACTAAGCCTGACAGTGCAAAATTGAATGTGATGGAACAAGAGACAAAAACTGGAATGAGCCCAAGTGTGTTATTTTAATTCAGAGCTGTAACATAAGTCAGTATGGATCATATACGTTGAATGGTAGAGATTTAATACAGTGGTATCTATACTTATGAACGTCTCGACAAACGAAAAATTCAGGTTATGAAATGCATCCTTGGAAAAATATTGTCTAGTTATGAGGTAAAATTTAGGACAAGAAAAGAAAAACGGGGGCTGGATTCGCAGCCCCCAAATTCCACAGAACTTAAACATCTTGTATCTCTGTGGTGCAATAGAGCTGCTCTCCCATTAGCTATCACTGCAGCATCTTTCTGGCATCCCATTGGCGAGGAGGGACGTCAATCTTTAACCATGATACACATCCTGCACAAGGAAATTCAGGATACGAAAAGAAAAAATAAGCCTGGATTCCCCAAATTCCACTGAACGTAAATATCTTGTGTCTTGGTTTGTATGGCGTGATAGAGTTGGTCGCCCACTGGCTATCCCTGTAGCATCTTCCTGGCATCTCTTTGGCTAGGAGAATGCATTTTCGTGGAATTAAGTGGTGTGTACATTTGTACATGTTTTCTCTCAGCTGTCAAACGTTTGCCTCGTTCGTCCACGTTCGTCTTTTCTTGTCACTCACCCTTCTCTGAGCAGTCGCCCAAAGCCAAAGGTAAATGAACATAATTTTTATTATTCACATTATGTACAGTGAAGAAAATAAGTATTTGAACACCCTGCTATATTGCAAGTTCTACCACTTAGAAATCATGGAGGGGTCTGAAATTTTCATCATAGTTTCATGTCCACTGTGAGAGAGAAAATCTAAAAAGAAAAATCCAGAAATCACAATAGATGATTTTTAAAAATTTGTTTGATACAGCTGCAAATAAGTATTTGAACACTTGAGAAAATTAGTGTTGACATTTGGTACAGTAACTTTTGTTTGCATTTACAGAGATCAAACAATTCCTGTAGTTGTTCACCAGGTTTGCACACACTGCAGGAGGGATTTTGGCCCACTCCTCCACACATCTCTAGATCAGACAGGTTTCTGGGCTGTCGCTGAGAAACACGGGAGTTTCAGCTCCCTCTGAAGATGTTTTATTGGGTTTAGGCCTGGAGACTGGCTAGGCCACACCAGAACCTTGATATGCTTCTTACGGAGCCACTCCTTGGTTTTCCTGGCTGTGTGGTTCGGGTCATTGTCATGTTGAAAGACCCAGCCACAACCCATTAAAGGCGGACCAACAGGTCTTTGAGGGTCAGAATTCTAGCTGATAGGCAGGTGTTCAAATACTTATTTGCAGCTGTATCACACAAATAAAAGAAAAATCATACATTGTGATTTCTGGATTTTTCTTTTTAAATTATCTCTCTCACAGTGGACATGCACCTGTGATGAAAATTTCAGTCCCCTCCATGATTTCTAAGTGGGAGAACTGGCAATAGAGCAGAGTGTTAAAATACTCATTTTCTTCACTGTATGTTGAATGCTCATTTTTGGTGGGGGTAGTGGTGGCTTGGAATGGATTAGGCTATTTATATGTAAAATGCATGCGCTTCTACTTAAGAAAAGTTCACGTGATGAAACTACTTCCGGAACGGAACCACTGTACAATAAAACACGGTGACACGATGTTGTTGTTGTTGTTTTCCTTTCGGCTTGTCCCTTTCGGGGTCGCCACAGTGTATCATCTCAGACGATGAAGCCATCTTATATTGCCACACAAAATATAAAATAATCACCAACCTGCAGAAATACATTTTCAGCAGTTTAAAAAAAAAAAAAAAAAAAAAAAACAAAAAAAAAGATAATCTCACCAAACTGCAGCTTCTTCATGGCAGCAACATATTTCTCTTCAAGAGACCGCAGGACAGAAAGGGGCTTGGGTCTGCTAGTTACCTTTCTTGAAGACTCAACCAGTTTCCTCTCTGTTAAACAAGATGTACATGGGGGAAGAGTGCAAATGACCAGGTATGTAGCATACAGTTGTGTGCTCAACTGTCCCTATGGAAACTGCCATGTCATAGAAAGCCTGTTCTTTTGATACTGTAATTTTTGTGACTAATTAAAAATGTGTTCAGCATAAAAAAAAAAAAAAAAAAAAAAATCAAGTTGAAATGACTTGGTTAATAATTGTGATTGGGAATGGCAGAAATTGTTAAAATTATGTCTTCAAGTTAAATTTCCTAAGGAAGCTGGTTGAATGAGATAATTATTCTTTTGTCAAAACCTTCACATTATATGTTCCAAACCCAAAAACTATTGGGTGATTTGTGAGGCCTTCAACAGATGGATTTCGACATGGTATTGAGCTCTTGCCCCACACCCCAGATACGTTTTACTGCGTTTATTAGTTTTGCACCTCAGCGATCAGTCAGATGGCGACAGTGCCTTGTGAAAGTATTCGGCCCCGTTGAACTTTTCAACATTTCGCCACATTTCAAGCTTCAAACAAAGATATAAAATTTTCATTTTTTGTCAAGAATCAACTAGAAGAAAACCTGTTGGAGTCTGCAAAAGACCTGAGACTGGGACGGAGATTTATCTTCCAACAGGACAATGATCCAAAACATAAAGCCAAATCTACAAGAGATTTCTTCAATAAAAGTATCCAGGTGTTAGAATGGCCAAGTCAAAGTCCAGACCTGAAACCAATCTAGAATCTGTGGGTAGAGCTGAAGACTGCTGTTCACAAACGTTCTCCATCCAACCTCACTGAGCTCGAGCCGTTTTGCAAGGAAGAATGGGCAGGAATTTCAGTCTCTCGATGTGCAAAATTGATAGAGACATACCCCCAAGTGACTTGTTGCAAAAGGTGGCACTACAAAGTATTAATGCAAAGGGGGCCAAATAATATTGCACGCCCCACTTTTCAGGTTTTTATTTGTTGAAAAAAAGTTCAAAATATCCTATAAATTTCGTTCCACTTCACGATCGTGTCCCACCTGTTGTTGATTCTTGACAAAAAAAAAAAAAAAAGTTACATCTTTATGTTTGAAGCCTGAAATGTGGCAAGAGGTTGAATAGTTCAAGGGGGCCGAATACTTTCACAAAGCACTGTATTTAAATGGACAGAACAAAAATTCCGTGGAGCTAAATTAAATGGACAGGTGAGGGATAACTAAGAGTACTTCCGGGGAACAAGGTAACATATCATGTTTCAGTGTGCAGTGAAGATTTTATTGATGCTTAAAGATGACTAATTTTGTTGGAAGAATCTCATTCTAAATTGTTCGTTTTCGAGACACTGTCTTGATGTTAATCAGTCTATTGTTTGTGTTTGCAAGGTGGTTACTTGTGGAAGCTTTCAAACTGCGCCCTTATACACCATACAATTGAAATTTTTTCTCCAAATGTATAATGTTGCACAAGCTGAATGACGAATATGTAAGAAAAATGATTGTGCTGTTTTACAGCAGTGACCCAAGACTAATCAGACTTGAGAGTTAACCCACGTTGACATTTTTTTAACTCGCCTGGTCTAGTAGTAAATTATAAATGTGCATGTGCATACCTTGGTTAGCTTGCCGCAGGCTTGTTGTAGCGGCATAAACTATCTCAGCTGTCTTCTGGATATCTGGCACAAGAAGAGTCAGGCCCTCAGGCTCTGGATCTGAGCTATCTGTTTTCACAACTCCTTTGCTCTTATCTTTCTTTGACCTGAAATACACAAATATATTTAGTCAATCATAATGTTTATAAGAAAATGATCCCCCACCCCCTATAATTTTGTTCGGTACAATATCAATTCAAAATGCGTATCAATAGTCAAAGAGCCTCCTGGCATGGACTGTGTTCAAGATCTTATCATCAATTATATTTACCGTTAATTTTGTCAAAGATATTATTCCTCAATTGCTAAAGTACCATTGGGGTTGTTTAATTTTCAAAACTTTTTTTTCCCTTTAGGTCTAGTCGAGTCTAGTACGTTAAAACGAAATCTCACCTGAGGCGATTTGTGTATGTGTCCACGCATGTTTTCATTTTGGCCAGTAGCATCTCAACAGAAGACTGTCCCTCACAGTGCTCTTCATCTTCCTCTTCCTGCCCTCGGTCACCAGACAAAGGCAGCAGCAGAGGGACCAGAGATGTGCAGGTCGAAATGGCTCGAAGCAGCTCCAGCAACGCCCGATACAGGGGCACATGACGTGCCATATCCAGAACTACAAAAACCAAAGATAAGTAAAGCAAATCAACTATTATTTACAAAAGAAAATGTCCACCTTGTGGCCGTTTCTTTAAATGAAATATTACCGAAGCCTGCAACCTGGATTAAGATAACCAAATCATTACTCCAACCAGGTTTGAGTTGGGCGGCAGGTTGGCTCAGCAAGTAAAGCGTTGGCCTCACAGTTCTGTTCAATCCCAGCCACGCCTGTGTGGAGTTTGCATGTTCTCCCCGTGCCTGTGTGGGTTTTCTCCGGGCGCTCCGGTTTCCTCCCACATCCCAAAAACATCCCTAGGTCTGATCGTGAATGCGACTGTCTCTATGTGCCCTGTGATTGGATGGCAACCAGTTCAGGGTGTACCCCGCCTCCTGCCCGTTGACAGCTGGGATTGGCTCCAGCACTCCCCGTGATCCTCGTGAGGATAAGAGTCAAAGAAAATGGATGGATGGAAGTTTGGAGTTGTTGGCTTCTCATTTCTTGAACAACCATGCTGGCCATGGAAAATATTCCATGTTAAGATTTATGCCCCGCATTAAGCAAATACAACACGAATGAGTCAAAGATACTACAGAAAAGGCCAATTGTTTTTTTCTAAGCCTACAAATCTTGGCCTTGTCCTCTTCTTGCACCCTACTTTTTTCATTTCCCAAAGCACAATTGGTCAAAGAAAGCAATCACTGTTGCCGAAGGCAAAGGAAAGCGGGAAGCAACGTGGAAGTTTAATTAATCTTATATTCTTGAGTGTCCCAAAGATCTGACATCAACCCAAATTAGATGCCATGGCATGAACTTGAGAGCACATACCCCCCCCCCCCCACGCAGACACCACCACCACTGTGCACACAATTTGAATTTGTATATGCATTAAAAAAAAAATACACACACATGGGGTCAACATGGCAATCTTGATTGTGATCAAGACATAATAGGGAAATAGGCAGAATGACTTAGTAATTAGATCTGTTTTACAGCAACAACAGACAACTATGCGAGCATGGTGGCTGTCACAGAAACATTCCCATTCCAGAGATAAATCACTGCACAGAGATGCCTCCCCCCAACCCATCCCTTTTCACTCCCTCCTGCTTTGCCCTCTGCCCAGCTTCAACCACTTATTTCACTGCTTTGTAGTGCTCCGTACACCATCTCTCTTGTCCACTTAATACAAACAGATGCGTTTCTGCGTGCAAAACCAGCCCCTACAGCATGGAGAAGGGAGGAGAAAACCCTAAGCGTAAGCAATATTTTCTCCACCCTCCTCTTTCCTCATCCTCCTCCATTCTTATGCTCCATCATTGCCACAGCCATCAGGATCCATCGTTTCTCATTTGCAATCATTCTGCTTGGTTATGCAATGCACAGACCTGCCTTGGTGTCTAAATGGTGTTAAGGACCCACTGTAAAATTGCTGTCACTTGCGGTATGTGACAATTTCTACTGCTATCGTGATTCGTCTGGCGCTGCGGCTGCTTCTCCTCAGTGATCTAACCTATGGAATGTTTTGTTTTTTTATCTTCCTCTGGATTATCAACAACCAGACCTGGCTACTTCAGAGACCTGTGTGTTCTTAGCTAGAAGACTGGAGGCTTGGTGGCACAGAGACATCAGCTGACACATCTCAAATATACCAGACAATGAAACATCATTTTGGTTGGATAAATCTGGACTGAGCAAGACAATTTGAGAAGCACTAATTTTCGCCGTTTCCCAAAGGAATCTGAAGCAAGAAACATGCAAGAACAAAAGGGGTGTGTAAATAAAACAACACTATGAGGGGGGAGTTGGGAGAATTGTACAGAGGAGTTAGACAAAATGACAGGAAAAAAATCAAGGGAAGGGATGGAACAAAAAGCGGGGAGGAGAGCTAATTTTGAGTGCCGAAATAAAGATGGTTGTGCTTAAGAAAAACATTACTGAATGCTACAAAGTGTCTGAATTCAAATTTTAGGAGACATTGGACTTGTGTTATAATCTGGATGTGACAGAAAGGGCGTTTCCCTGGAAGTACAGTTGAGCAAAGTTGCTAAAATTCTCCCCCTTCACCTGGAGGTCGTTCGATGTAAAAAGCCCTTAAATCCTGTTTTATGAGGATCCAAAAAGCATGGAAGACAATGCTTTACACCACAACTACCTTAAGGTAAGACTTTTTTTCAACCTGAAATTCCTTGTGATTAAATAACTTGTAATTCCTGTTATACCATCATCAGTCCTGATAGAATGTTTCCATAAAAATCATTGCAGAAGGTCTTCATTCCAAACTTCACCCAGCAAAAGGAAAAGTAATTTCTTCATTAATCATCTATCTTGGCCAATGAAAATCTACAGCTCTTTAGTTGTATTGTGTTCCACAAGGAAAATGTGAATGACGCGACCTAAATACAAAGAGCATCTGGGGTATTTAATCATTTACAGCACATGAAAATCAGTGGGCAGATGTGATGGGCTCTATTGGCAGCATTTAATCATGCTTCTTTTGACAGAAGGACTACCATTAAACATAACCACTGGTAATTTAATATCATCCTAGATAATCCAAGGTTGATGCTTAGCAATTTTTGACATAAAACCTGCAATTTGTGGTAGCAAGGTATAAAAATGGATACCCCACTCTGCATGCTAATTTATAGCCATTTGGGGACAGGAATTTGCTTTAGTGGGAAAGACACACACACGCGCGCACGCACACGCACGCACGCACACACACAGAGAAAAACATTCCAATGTATGCCGTTATTCTGTTTTTTGTGAAAAATAGGACTATTTCTTATTTCTTTTTATTCTAGATACAAGTCACGTTGAAGGGTTAGGGGACCTGCTGGATCATGGGCACCACAGTTATCACCCTTGATGATGTGGGAGCACTGGAGCTGAAGGAGGAACAGGAGGAATCCATCTTGGCCATGTTAGGCATTGTTGGCACATTTCTCAACCTTTGTGTAATTGTTTTTGTTTACATCTACACTACGTTATAGTGCATAGACTATTGTCATAATACACCTTCATAAATTACCTCTAGAAGTTAAGAGTATTAAGAAAACTTGAAGTTTTACATTAACCTCATCCCAAGTAATGGAAGGAATGAATTGAAAGGACTATCTGAAGACATAGAGAGTCAAAGCCGTGAGTTGAACAGATAGCAAAGGGCTGGGAGCGACAACATGAAAAATGAAAAAGGTATGACAGGAACCATGACAGATATATGTAAGAGCTCAACCAGGACTGACATCCCTGTGGTTCACCAAAAATACAAACTGGGCCTCAAACTCAATTTTCTTCTGACTGTTGATATAATTAAATATTCAAGTCATATGTTATCATTGATATGAAATATATGCTTTAAAAACAACACCTGATGATAATGTTGAGAGGCTTCTTGGTAGATGGTTTAATTTACTCATTACAGGATGTCCACAAGTCAAAGTATTTGACCATAAAGACCATATAAGTCAAAACAGAAGGAATTATTCATAATGAAATTTGTAAAACTAAAACGCAAAAAAATTAATTGAAAAATTAATCCTTTTACCGGTCTATAAATTATAGGAATTTCAATTGCTCAACATAATTTTAAGGTGTAATTTTGAGACTGAAGAAACATGTTAGTGACCGTTCTCTCCAACTAACATTTTATTTCAAGAGGTATCAGTGAGTCACTTCAGTGCAAGTGAAAAAATGGCTCTGATCCAGCCTGGAGGGGGAGAGCTTCACGAGAGGGCAGTGAATCATAGTCATCTCTGTTGGGAATAGTTCATCCAGAATAAGAAGAGAACATGTGAAGCCGAACAGAGTTTCACAGTGAAAATAAGATGACAACCAGAAAAACAGTTCATTTACAGATTAAAGGCCACAATGCTCTTGTTCTTTCAGTCATTGAAATTTTCATGGATTTCTTAAAATCGTGACGAAACCACAACATACTGATATACATATATGCTGCACAACTGATATAAAGTGGAAAAACACGAAGGGCTAATTGCTTCACATTAGCTACTACTTCTTCTTCCTCTCCTTTCGGCTTGTCCCGTTAGGAGTCGCCACAGCGTGTCATCTTTTTCTATCTTAGCCTATCTTCTGCATCTTCCTCTCTAACCCCAACTGCCCTTATCTCTTCCCTCACCACATCGATAAACCTTCTCTTTGGTCTTCCTCTTGCTCTTTTGCCTGGCAGCTACCATCCTCACCACCCTTCCACCAATATACTCACTTTCTCGCCTCTGAACATGTCCAAACCATCGAAGTCTGCTCTCTCGAATCCTGTCTCCAAAACATCCAACTTTGGCTGTCCCTTCATCCTAGCAGAGACTACAAAAGACCATTTCCTTACCAGGCATAAACAGATTTTGTGCTTGGATTGTATACACATATTTGATACACAAGCCTGTGATTAACGTTAAATTAGTATTTTTTTCTGTTCCTGCGCTACGAAAACATTTAGAACATCCTCAAGCCATGCATACACACATAACACATGAACAGCCATCGTAAATGAGTAAAATCTTTTATCCAAGATAAGCAACATAACAGAACAACAGTCATTCATAAAACCAATAACTTTCAAACCATGACTTTGCTCATGAGTTGACTGTTCAAAATAATTAAAAAGGAAACCATCAATTTGATCCTCCGTGCTGCATCGAACAACAGATTATGTGCATTTATGTGTCCCTTGCCTAAAAAGTCTGTGCACTAATGCTGACACTCAACGAGAAAGTGCAATCAAACCCCTTGCATTTCCAAGTTTTCTAAGAGAGCATTATGGTTTCCAATAACTAGGAAAATGTGACTGATATATTTTTTCTGTGATTCACTATATTTAAATGTTTATCAATTCAAAGTACATGATATATTTATCTACATGCATTTTCTGTTCCACTTATCCTCAAAAGAGTTGCGGGTGTGCTGGGACCAGTCCCAGCTACAGTGAAGAAAATAGGTATTTGAACACCCTGCTATATTGCAGGTTCTCCAACTTAGAAATCATGGAGGGGTCTGAAATTTTCATCGTAGGTGCATGTCAACTGTGAGAGAGATAATCGAAAAATAAAAATCCAGAAATCACAATGTATGATTTTTTTAAGGCTTTATTTATGTGATACAGCTGCAAATAAGTATTTGAACACCTGTTTATCAGCTAGAATTCTGACCCTCAAAGATCTGTTAGTCTGCCTTTAAAAGTCCACCTCGACTCCATGTATTATCCTGAATTAGATGAACCTGTGTGAGGTCGTTAGCTGCATAAAGACACCTGTCCATCCCATAAAATCAGTAACACTCAAACTTGTAACATGGCCAAGACCAAAGAGCAGTCCAAAGACACAGACAAAATTGCACAATTCCACATGGCTGGAAAGGGCTACAGAAAAATAGCCAAGCAGCTTAGTGAACAAAGGTCCACTGTTGGATCAATCATTAGAAAATGGAAGAAGCTAAACATGACTGTCAATCTCAATCGGAGTGGAGCGCCATCAAAGGTATCACCTTATGGGGTCTCAATGATCCATTGAATGGTGAGGAATCAGCCCAGGACTACACGACAGGGCTTGGTCAATGACCTGAAAAGAGCTGGGACCACCGTTTCCAAGGTGACTGTTGGTAATACACTAAGACGTCATGGTTTGAAATCATGCATGGCATGGAAGGTTCCCCTGCTTAAACCAGCACATGTCAAGGCCTGTCTTATGTTTGCCAATGACCATTTGGATGATACAGAGGAGTCATGGGAGAAAGTTTGGTGGTCAGATGAGACCAAAATGGAACTGTTTGGTCATTATTCCACTAACCATGTTTGAAGGAAGATGAATGATCCATGTTCCATTCCAAGGACACCATCCCTACTGTGAAGCATGGGGGTGGTAGCATCATGCTTTGGGGGTGTTTTTCTGCACATAGGTCAGGACGACTACACTGTATTAAGGAGAGGATTACCGCGGCCATGTATCGTGAGATTTTGGGGAACAACCTCTTTCCCTCAGTCAGAGCATTGAAGATGGGTCGTGGCTGGGTCTTTCAATATGACAATGACCTGAAGCACACAGCCAGCAAAACCAAGGAGTTGCTCCTTAAGAAGCAAATCAAGGTTCTGCCGTGGCCTCGTCAGTCTCAAGACCTAAACCCAATAGAAAATCTTTGGAGGGAGCTTAAACTCCATGTTTCTCAGTGACATCCCAGAAACCTGTCTGATCTACAGAAGATCTGTGTGGAGGAGTCGGCCAAAATCCCTCTTTCAGTGTGTGCAAACCTGGTGAACAACTACAAGAAACATTTGACCTCCATAATTGCAAACAAAGGCTACTGTACCAAATATTAACATTGGTTTTGTCAGGTGTTCAAATACTTAATACAGCCGTATAGCACAAATAAATCGTTAAAGAAATCATACATTGTGATATCAGGATTGTTATTTTAGACTCTCTCACAGTGGACATGCACCTATGATGAAAATTTCAGACCCCTACATGATTTCTAAGTGGGAGAACTTGCAATATCGCACGGTGTTCAAATACTTATTTTCTTCACTGTATAATTACTTTCACAGGTATTGGCAATGTAGAACGCCAATTAATATAAGATGCATGTTTTTGTAATGCAGAAGGAAGCTAGTGTACCTGGAGAAACCTCAAGCAAGCACAGTAAGAACATACAACCTCCTCCACAAAGGCCCGAGCCAGGATTTGGAATCGCTGCCTGTGATGTAAAAACGCTAAGAATAACCACCAGCCCCACTGCAACAACAGTCACATCCAACCCTCGAGTCTAAAAATAGACTGTTGATTATTTCCCAATGAACACAAAAGACCAACTGTCATTCCTTTATGTGCATACTTAAAGGTAAGGAATACTTAAAGGGCCACTGTCATGCTTATCAAAGTTCTAAAACATTGTAAAAAAAAAAAAAAATACATATAACATTAACTTTAGTGTCTAAGCAAAAAAATTAATATGAGCGGAGACCAAGTCATCTATGCGCAAAGTTGCGGAAGTCTCACTCGACATCCAAGTGGTCGCCATATTGCCTGCAACGTCATCAGCAGACGTCACACTGGGACATTTGCCATTGAAAACATGTAGTGGCACCTCCGATGGGAGAGGAACAACAGAGATTTGGGGATTTTTCTGACGCCCCTTTTGACACGGAAGCTCTTTTTGAAGAAGAGAAGAAAACATCTCACAATCGAGTGAAGTGACCGGGGCAATAGTACTCTACCGTTTCAAGCTATATTTAGATGATATGCGGACCACTTCTAGCGGACGACAGACTCCCCAACAGTATGTATGACAGTATGTAGCGTACTCAGCCGTGAGCAACGATAACGCTGCAATCTGCCCGGCTCGGCGCCGTGATGAGCCACCCCGGCTGAAGTCGTGGTTGGCGGATGCAGCGTGCCGAAGCCATGATCAGCCGACACACACATCAACACATATAGCATCCCTGACTTACATACATAGATCTTTTGTTACGTTCTGAGAGGATTATGTCCCCCCCCAACTATTATTTTTTTAGTCGCTCTATACACAACTACCTGTCATTTGGAATCCACAAAGCTCTCGTCCTTTGCACCTGTGCAATCAATTTCTTACAACGGACCGGGTCTTTGGAAATGTATGAAGAGTAAATCCATCCTTCCGAGTGTTCCAGCAATATCCAGCAATACAAGGAACCGGCATTTTGGATAACACGAAGGAACAAAGGCTACCTTCCCGCAAGTAAAACTGGTATAAACACACAAGCCCACCTGACTGGGCGTCTGCTAATAACGTCACTTCCTGCTTCTTCTCCAAAACAAATTCCTTGACAGGATTTTCATGCGGGAGTTACTAAACGCCATGTGTCAAAATCATGTGTGGTGAAAAAAACGAATGGGTCCACTCCAGCTGCCTTTTTTTTTTTTTTTTTTTATCAAAATCATACTAAAAATCATGCTTTCCTGTCAGTGGCCCTTTAAAAATGCAGATCTACGTTTACACGCATTTTTTTCCTTATAAATGGGGATAAAAGCTCCTGAATTACATTAATCTTCACTCACGAGCTGACCAATAAATACAGAACACTATTTCCTTCTGACTAACCTCCTTGGACACCAGGGGAGGGTGGCTCTTAGTTTTTCATTACAGGCAGCTCTCTGACATTTACTGAAGGACCAGAGCTGAGGGGCAACTGGCCCCTATACAGAAGTTGGTTGGATAACCACCAGCTTTTATTGAAACCCATCATGATGTTAAATTGGTAAAAGCAGTGGCATTTCAAATTAAGTAGCGATATATTTGAGGAGGCTATACATTCTGTATGCAGTCGTACTAAAAGACATGAATCCATTCCGGAAGTCATTTTGTAACATGAATTTTTCCCAAGTAGAAGCGTGTTTTACATGTAAATAGTGTAATCCATTCCAGGCCTCCCGCCCGCCAAAAATAAGCATTGAAAGTACATAATGTAAAGAATTATTAAATAAAAAAAAAAAAAAAGATCTTTTACCTTTGACGTTGGGAAATGACGGTTGAGTGACAAGCAAAAGGACCGTGGGGGACAGAGGAGGCGGCAAATTTTGACGCCCGAGAGAAAACATCCGTACAAACAAACAAACACACATACAACTCAATTCCACAAAAGTTTCTTGGGGCCCATGGTGAATAAAGATGAATAAACTTGGAAAAAACACAAACGAAAAAGTTGTACTTCTCCAATGTGGGTTACCATGTGAGAACGTGTGACTGCGCTAGCATGATTTGGTGAGAGTCCAGTGCCCAAGGGAATCAAAAAGCAACCTGGGTAAAGGTTGATGTCCCTCCTCGCCAATGGGATTCCAGGAAGATGCTACTGCGATAGCCAATGGGAGAGCAGCTCTATCACACCACACAAACTGAGATACAGGATGTTTATGTTCGGTGGAATTTGGGGAATCCAGCACCGATTTTTTGTATTTCGCTTTGCATCCTGAATTTCTTTCATAACTCCAGACAATATATTTCCGAGGCTGCGTTTTGTAACCTGAATTTTTCATGACTAAAGACGTTTGTAAGTAGAGGTCTTTGTCATTAAAGAAGTTTCAAGGTCAAGTGTCATCCCTATAAACATTCTAAAATGGATATTGTAATTAAAAACAACATTATTCACTTCAATGTCTATAAGAAAAAAATAAATGTGAGCGGATAGCACGTCATCCATGCGCATAGTTGCAGAAGTGTCATTCTACGACATCCAAGTGGTCGCCATATTGACTGCGTCCTCTGTCCCTGACGTCACACGGACATTTGCCAATGAAAACACGCGGTGCAACCGACTATGGGAGACGACGAACACGTCCCTTCTGACACAGAAGCTCTTTTCGAAAAGGAGAACACCACACAACTAGTGAAGTTACATTATTGTTTCGAGCCATATTCAGATAAGCGATCACGGCCAAACCGCCTCCTCATTCTGATCCACTTCCACAGCTGAGATGAGCTACCCCGGCTCATCACAGCCGGCCAGTGTGGCTCATTTTCGGCGCCGAGGTGGCTTATCACGGAGCCGAGCGGTGCTGCTTTAAGGGGTTGTTCACAGCCGCCGCAATACACTGAACAACACCGTCGAGCCGAGGGGCTTTACTGCGTTGTCACCGCACGTGGCTGAGTGATGCATTGTTGGCGGTGTTCTTCAGAGCCGTCGCCGTCCGCAAGCTCGACGCGCAGCCTTCGCCAAAGCCGTGACCGGCGTATGTGGCTCATCTTCGGTGCCGTGGTGGCTTATAATGGAGCTGAGCCGTGCTGCTTTAGGGGGTTGTTCATAGCCACCGCAGTACACGATGAACAACATCTTCGAGCCGGGGCGCTCTACTGCGTTGTCGTCGCACGTGGCTGAGTGAAGCATTGTTGGCTGCGTTCTTCAGAGCTGCCGCCGTCCGCGAGCCCGAAGCGCAGCCTTCGCTGGCAAAGCCATGCAGCAGCCCGACGCCTTCCAACGCGCACATCGACACATTTCGTACGCGCATCTTTTGTTACGTTATGAAAGACCGATTACGTGGTCCGCCCCAAACTATTTTTTTTTGTACCTCTATACACACCTACCTGTCATTTGGAACCCAAGAAGCTCTCGTCCTCTGCACCCGAGCAATCCATTTTTCAACCGGGTCTCTTGCAAATTTCTGAAGGGTAAATCCATTCTCCCGAGTGCTCAAGCAATGTCCAGCAACGCAACGAGCCGGCATTGGCTAACTCGAAGGAAAAAGGAGCTACCTTCTTGGAGGTAAAACTAATGGAAACAAACGAGTCCACTTGGGGGCGCCGCTGTCCTTTTTCATGGCGGCAGTTACAAAAAGCTGTATACGTCAAAATCATGTTTTGTGGTGAAAAAACACATGGGCCCATATTCGCTGCCGTTTTTTCATTAATAACATACTAAAAATCATCCATTTCATGACAGTGGCCCTTTAACATTGTCAGTTATGGGTAATGGCAAATACATGCAATGGTAATTAAATGAAAACTATCTTAATTTAATTGAAAGGTCCTAATAAAATTGTAATATTTCCTGATGAGCCTCTCGAGATTTCAAAGTATTTCATTTATAAATACAAATCACGAGTGGAACTGGATCTTACCAGAGTCATTCCGTAGGTAGGAGGACATAGCAGGGATGAGACAGGACTGACTGAGGAGCTCCTGCAGCACGACTGGGAGTACTGAGCTGTTGTGGGTTCTGCTCTCTGCTGAAGATGTTTCAGAACTTTGGAAGCTGCTGGAACCTGCTGCATTAATGTAGCTTGCCAAGACCTGGTAAACAAAACAACAGATACTGGAGTAGATTACCGATTCACATTTATGACATATCTCTGCGTGCAAGCGTGTGTATTACAAATGAACACTAAAAGACTCATTAGTATTGAGCAAAGAAAAACTATGATCGTCCTATTAGGGTAATACCATTTTTATCCTTTTATATTTTTAGTTGGGGCGTGTGATTAGAAAATAAAAATCTGACATTCAGATACAACTCAATTCTTGCCATGATTATTCGTAATCCATTTTGCAACACACAGTTTCGTCCATCCTGCACACACCAAAATAAAAATAAACACTTACCTGCAGAAGACAAGTGACATGCTCCTCTTCAAGACGCTGTTTTGTGAGAGCCTGCTCAACATCCCAACCTGACGCTGTAGATCCAGTACCAAAACCTGTTCCTTTTGCCCAGTAGAGCTGCTGCTCCTCACTGGTCCCTCCACCGTGACAACTTGACATCTGTGGCTAAGAGTATACAGTACATCAGTCATTGTAGATTGAAAGCAGCACTACAATAATCATCTTACAATTGATATCACCTAAAATGTGAAGAGGCTTATTCCTAAAAAAAACTCTGACAATGATCACTTGGGAGATGTTAGACATCAATGTACAAGGTGGAATACAGACAAATCATAGAAATCCTTTTTGAAGGCTAATACAGTGGAACCTCGATTTAACGGACTAATGGGGGCACAGGAGTTGTCAGATACAGCAGGTTGTTTTTTTTATATTGTATGACTTTTTGTGACCAAATACTGAATACCCATATTTCTGTACAGTGCAAAATATTTGTGTTTTAGTCTCAATGAAAAAAAAAATTACAAAGTTGTTTTAGAAACAGAAAAGCTTGAAAATCCTTGAAACGTTTAAATTGCATCAAAATTTACCACGCTGGTGTGCTTGCTGTCGTAGTTAAAAGTGGGGAGTTGAGGTTTGTGCTTTATGCAAGGGTGCCTTGAAATACTTTTTTGAAAGCCATTCCAAGACGCTGCTCCCATCACACTCAAACTCAAAACATATTTCCACCATTAAAACGTAAAGGAAATGAACAAAAAAATGTGTTTAGTCATAAAAACTAAACATTGTAAAGTGGTCAACTGGTTTGAGTAAGTGTAATCAACCCAAAAGTTTAACATGCATGAGGATTTGCGAGCATGCACCTTGAAAAGGCTTTGTTGGCCATAATTTTTTTACGAATCCAACAATCGCATTCACCTTAATGGCTTGGTCCCAAAGTCTAGAATCTACAGGATCTAAATTAGCTCCCAGTATGTGCTCCCCAATCTGGCATAATCCAGGTATCAAAATTAATAATACACGCCTTCATTTCAGCAACTGGGAACCACATGGAATTGACCACCTACAACTATTTAACCAGAATGTTTGTAGGACGCACCATGAACTGTTCCAAGAATTCCAAATAACAGGCGGGAATTTTCTTCCAATACAGTAAATTAAATGCTGCTATAAAAAATAAAAGAATAGCCACACTTCAGAGTACAATCGAACTGATGGAGTTTATCAAGGAAATAGTAAAGCTATCCCCACCAAGTAAAAGAAACAGTTTATAAATTAATTTTATGTACTAAATCAAAACACGAATTAATCACCAAAAGGAAAGATCTTACCCTGTCTGACGACCGTGACTACTGGGTACAGATATGTAACAACACATTTGCAATGACAAAAATATAAATCTACAGCTCATACAATATAAAGTACTCCATTGAGTACATTTTACTCAGTACACTATGCATAAAATGGGCTTTTCTCCAATTTTTTTGTGTGCCTCAGATACCTATTTTGATGCAATTTGTGAATGCATACCCATTCAATGCTTCTGGACTTTGGTTACACAAAAAAAGTCATTTTGAAATATAAAATTCCACTTTCCCCAAGATTGGGTTACTTGGTGGCTTAAACTTAATCGACCTTCCTAATATAGACAATCATTACTATTGACGTTAACTATTGCAAAGAAAACAATTTATTGAAATTGGAAAAACAATGAAGCCATTAACATGAATCAGTAGCTACATATAATAGAATATACAGTGTGCCCTTGCCCATTCGTAGTTCTTCGTTCAAATCCTTGCATATTTTGCTCCTAAAGTTTTTTTCCCCCTATAATGTAACTTATTTTCACCATAAGGTGCAGTCCAATGGTTACAAAGCTGTTCCTTTCCTTTTGGTAAGACCTGAAGAACCGTTCCATTTCGTCCTACATTGAACAGTCCTCAGTGGCTAAGTGAGAAACCTGAACTCAACTAAATTATGGCTTTTCCGCTTACTTGAAAAAAAGACAAAAATCCAGGATTCAAAGAACAAATGAACACCGGAGGTCTCCATAAATTCACAGGGAAAGGAAAGAAGTGAAAGTATGTCACCATAACAACAAAAATTAGCTTGGTTTAGACACACCAAACTCCAGAGCTGTTGTTGTAGTTAATCAGAATCAGTACAAAATTTTGCAATTGCTTTTTGTTGAACCAATCTAAAAGACTGAAAAAATTTAATGCATCCTTTCTGGTTTAATGGTCTTGCTATTGTTTTAGGGCATACACAGGTTTCAGCAACTGAGACCTGGAGAGAGGTTTCTTTCACCCAAAAATATCAACCATACCTCAGACACATTGCTGCTTGCATTGGGATTCCGTGGGGCATGGTGGCTGAGAGCTGATAGGCAGGCCAAGATAAGGTGAATGGCACCAATTTCCAGAGCCATACGCCGGAGCAGCACACCATCATCAGTTGTAAGAGGAGTGATACTGAACAATGCTCGCAGGACATGAAAAGGCAATGTGGGCAACACATTTGCTGATGGAGATTGCAGGATATGACCTAGATGTGATACCAGAGCACAAACATAAAATATTCAGCAAGAAAGCAGCAGCAGTTTATCACATTTAGGATATAAGACTCAAATGAGTCCAAAAAGAGAAGTCTGAACGATATGAAATAGAGGTGGCAAAACGTTCTAGTCGGCTCCTAAAAAGGTAAAATTATTCCAACTTACTGCCCTCTCCATCATCAGTGACACCAAGCACCAGGCGCAGCAAACACTGGGCATGTTTTCTCTCCTTCAGCAGCACTTCTGCGTAGCCCGGCAGACGCAGGAACAGGCCAAATGCAGCCAAGGAGTGGGCAGGGATGGGTGACATTGTTTGCACTGAGGACGGAGAGGAAGACACCGACTGGGCCTGCTGCTTGTTGATGGGCTGGGGCTCAGTAGTAATGGACTCCGGTGCCTCGTACACTAGCTCTCCTGATTGCTCAATCGTGACCCACTCAAACTGATCAGCGTCTTTTGGTTTCTCCTGTGTTGCAGAGGGAACAACTGGGGCACTGACCTGTGGCCAAGCATAAAGACAATCGGAAAGTCTAGTAAAAGGTGAGAGATGTATACATGGGTTGAGGTATTACACATTGAAAAAATCTCATGTCATGTGATTAGGATTGGGAATCATTTGCATTTGAGCGATTCTGGTCCGGATTTAGGTCCCTCTTTTCAATTCCAGCTCAAAACAATTCTGTTTCCCATTCTTTTAGGGGCTAGGTCAAACAGGTTTGCATGGTTTAAATAAGGCAAATTATGAAACTCCACTTTTTTCTCAAATGAACATTTGAATCATCGTTTTTTTATGACCAGTATCAATATCTAACTTAAGAACTAAAAGGTAATACGGGTTTAACTTACCCAGTTTACTTCATATTCATTCATTAATGTTCCAGGTTAAAGTTGAACATAGGATTGTTAAACTTATTCCTGACTGTTTTATCACGTCAAATGGTTTATATGTGCAAGTTTTAAGTTGACTTCCCGTTTTAAGGATCTACCCTTTTATTTTGAAGTACATAAACTGGAGATCAGCATTTTGGCATGAAAAAAAGTAATAAATGGAACAAAATAGGCTATTCTTTTACCCATCCACCAATGGGTTGTCAATGTGATCGCGTTTCCAGGAGTTTTGTTCCAGTTCATTGTGATATAAAGTTCTTAGTTTGAACTTTGAAGTTTTAGCTCAATGTTTAGCTTGTGACGTTCTACTTTCTCTCTAGTAGTGTAAAATACCTTTTGTTTTTGTCTTAAGTTGGTTTGTAGAATAAAGTAAATGCCCCAAAAAAAAAAAAAAAAATCTGTTTAGCGTACCGTTTACCACCTTTGCTGTCTCAACATTGGCATGGATGTATTTTTATTTCACAGAATTGCTTTCACTGAAGTTCCACACTGTGTAGGCTGATGCTTAGAGCAGGAGAGTCCACATCAGACTTTTATACATTGCGAAAACCTTGTTTACAAAATATCTCATTCTTTGTGTTGCACTGAGGAGGCAACAGGACAATTATTTTAACAAAGTTAAAATCTTGTTCCTCGCTACCATTGGGCACAAGCACATCTTCGTGCACTTATGTCTTTGTTGGTTTTTATCACTTTCTTCTTTGAGGTAGGTGGACTATTTGTATGAAATCTGGGAACCGAAATTTTAACGTTAACGATTCTGGGAAAACTGAAACGTTAGTCTCTGTTCCAATCAGTTCTCAATTGTCGATGCCCAACACAACATGCGGTGCATTAAAACCTCTATGATTGGTACTATGTTTTATTCAAAAATCCTGAATACAATTTCCTTTCCTGAATGACATAATAAGTCAATATTTTATATTCACAAATTGTTACACTCTAGAGTTGCCCATGATAAGAGGCAGAGAGCAGGTGTGTGTATAGGTATTGCAGGTGCTGACTGTTGTTTGTGCCTATGCAAAAAACAGCAGGTCAGAGAACCTACACTGGACTGGAGTCCTTGGAGTGGGTGCTGAAATGTTTCCCTGCAGACTCCATCGTTGTGTTAGGTTACTTCAATGCTCATGTAGGCACTGACAAGTCAAGCTTATAATTGGGTGTGATAGGGAGGAAGGACCTCACCCCCAATCAGAACCCAAGTAGTTTGAAGTAATGGCTGTCGTGTCATCGGACTTGTGACCGGAAGAACACCTAAACAGTGTGGCTGTAACTGTAACGCAAATTAAATTCCTTTGTTTTAGTTTGAGTCTTACTGATTGTATGGGGTGGACATCTGTGGACAGCTAACAACCTTACACAAGTGCATCTGATTCAGGATAAGATATGGAGTGGAGGTGGACTTTGAAAGGCGGACTAACAGGTCTTTGAAGGTCAGAGTTCTAGCTAATAGACAGGTGTTCAAATACTTATTTGCAGCTCACAAATCACACAAATAGATTGTTAAAAAAAATCATACATTGTGATTTCTAGATTTTTCTTTTTAGATTCTCTCTCTCACAGTGGACATGTTCCTACAATGAAAATTTCAGACCCCTCCATGATTTCTAAGTGGGAGAACTTGCAATATAGCAGAGTGCTCAAATACTTATTTTCTTCACTGTAGATACAATCTGTTCAACTGAAATTGAAATTGATAAATCAGCCTCTCACTTGTCTTGAAAACTCCTTTTCTACCATTTGGCCATTTTTGGGAAAGGGGAAAAAAAAAAAAAAAAAAAAAACAATGGATCTGGTGGGATCTCCCAGACCCCCACAGAGAACGTTTTTCATCTGAACATAAATTCAGCAATCTGCGACACTGAAGATTGCAACAAGGCAAAAAAAATGTTACATGACTATCATTCTGAAAAAATTATTTCTACCACTCAAGTATATGACATACAAATTTCAGCCTATAATTAAATTTGCCTAATTTCTGTTTTTATTTTGTTTTGGCCTCCAACTTGAAGCAGACCCATCTCTACCCGCACCTGATGCCTGCTTCAAGCTGTGCCACCTGAATAGCATCAACCTCTTTAAGCGTTTTCATTCTGGAAAAGAATTTACAAAAAAAAAAAAAAAAAAAAAAACACTGACTATTTTTCACTTCGAAGGCTATTCCCAAATGGATGCTCTGGGAAAATATAAAAGGAAGACTCTCCCCAAAATTCATATGTACAATAAATGCTCCAATGTGACGTAATATTAATATTACATATATTTTGGACATTAATTGGAAAAAAAATGAAAATAAACAGCATTTTTTAAATCCAAGCAAAATCTGGATATGTGCCAGCTTTCACAGCCAGACCCGGAAGAAACATCCTTGACCCCGCCCCTGACGTCACCGGTGCTAAGCCAAGATGCCGACATGTGTACAAAACTGAGAAAACGCACCCAGATTTGTCCTCCTTAACGTCCTGTGGGGTCAACCTGACAGGATCAAGTTGTGGTTGTCACAGTTGAGGCTCAATCATCAGCCGGGGAAATTTGCACGCATCTAATCATTACTAGTTATTAGCCGCTTAGTTATAGCCTTTCGTGCCGCTACTGGATAAGCAACAACATACTTGAGGCGGCACAGTGGCGCAGCTGTTCAATCCCGGACCTCCATGTGTGGAATTTGATATGTATCACGTCTTTGTCCAAGCAAACAACTTCGTATCTATTATCTAGTATCTAAGTTATGCTGACAAGTTGATCATGATCCAAGTTCATTCTGGTATGATCCCTTTTTGTTTAACCTTTTCAAACTTACGACAACACTGCCATTCCGCCACAGTTAGCATTGGGTCACAAGGCGAACAGGAACACCAGTCTTTCGAAACGAGACTGTCTGGAAGATCTCTGAGGTCCATGTTATGCCCCATCGTCAGCATCACGCCCCCTCTCTAACATGTTAAGTTCCACCTGTGTGTATTCTGGCTCAAACGCTTGAACATTGTTATTTTTGTTTTGTTTGCTCAATGGCGGGAGTAGTAATAACACGAAGCATCGATTCGCTGTTAAACTCGCTGTATTGGCTCTTAGCAAACAACACTTCCCGGCTGCACTGCATGGGCGTGCGTTTGATTATCTTGTCTTTACGTGAAGTTGTTTGGCAGCGTCAACTACGAATGCTTTGGCATAATCCCCATCTGTGACTTTAGACACACAGTAGAACCCTATCTCTCCACAAAGGCTGTCCAATCTTGGTGAAAACTTCGGTACTTAACTTTTTTTCTTTGAGCGACCTTTGTCAAAAGTGTTTCCATAATTAGTTGTTACGACTCGATCTGCATTCGACCCTTCTGCACCTGCACACATCGACTGCCACAGCAAACTACGACAACCCTACTAGGACAAACTGTCTGTGCGTCATTTGCGTTGCGTGCACAACCGAAATCACATGTACAGTATGTCGTTATGAGGGCTGTGACAATCCCAGACATATGTGGAAGCTGCTATTTTTGCTCGTCTCAATCAGTGGTTTTCAAACGTTTCTGGGTGATGAAAATAGTAAAAGCAGGGGGGTAGGAGATTGTGGGGGCCCGGTGAAATTTGAAAACCCCAAAAATGACAATCAGACATAAACAGCAACCAATGTGGAAGTCGCAGTAGTGATCTCGTGCAGGAAAAAGTTGATGAAAAATAATTGATCAATAAAAGTAGTGAGGAACATTTAGATTATTGTAACAGAGTGAAAGTATGTTTCCTTTGAGACAGCAGAAGTGGCCTAAGTGCTTTTTTTAGTCTTGTCAACTCCTGTGACTTATCCAAAGCAGGTCCCAAGCGCACAGAAAGAATCTCAGGTTGATGCGCATGGATATTAATCCGCCGCTAAGTAATATTCACAAATCACCTCTGTGTGGATGGTGAATGGGGGGGATAGAGCTAACTGCTAGAGTTCTAGGAGTACGAAACAGTTTATGACGGCAACACCCCCCCAACCCAAGAAAAACATATCGGCTCTATGCAATCCACTTAAATGGTCTATTCTGAGTTCAAAACGGAAAATATCACCGAAAATGAACTGATTTACATGTATGAGGAATACAATTTACTAAGGAGACTTGTAGCATGGATGCTAATGGCAGCAACAGAAAAGGAGGGGGCACATACTGGTATTACCCGATGAGGTAACTGAACTAACATTTTCAATAACCTCAGGTACGAGATTGGTCACGGACCCCAGCATGGTTGGACACTGATAGCAGCATACATTTTGCCTAAAATGTTTGTTAGTTCCTTGGTCGGCTGTTCATCCAGCCTTTATTAGTTGGAAATCTTACCTGCTGCAGGACATCTGGATAGAGCATGGGTAGCCTCTCTGCAATGAGTGCCAGGCCCCCCATTCCAGCAAAGACTTGCAATGGAGACTGGATGGGGTGCGCTTCAAGTAAGGACTCATCAGTTGAGGCGTCATGATATTCGTCGCCTGGTGTCATGGGCTCATCTTCGGGGCAACTGTTCAACAATTCAGTATGATCCACTGAAATAATGACAAAAAGAGAACCTGCTGTAGTGGAGTTCAAATTACATTTTTAGAAAGAATATGCAAAACAACTTCCATCATCAATTGTGGTGTCACACATGCGTTCAGAAAACGGAACAAAGGATTGACTCTACAAGTGTGTTATGACAATGTTAACGTCTTAAAAAAAACAAAAATGTTATTTTAATCAAAGTTTTTTTTTTATTATATAAACAATGTTTCAACATGGTATGGAGGGCCCTAGTGTGATTTTGTTCTGCCTAAAATTACTGTTGGATAGAAAAGCATGCTTAACATCTGCCTTTTTATACAGTACCTTTCTCAGTGCGCAGTCGTTTGAAGGAATCCGTCTTCGACAGTCCAGGGTCAGAAATGACCTTGGAACCCAGTCTCACTGTGAGGTTGATGGACTGGTAGCCCTGTGGCATTTTGCGGTCATACAATAGTGTTAGTAGCTGCGCCAGTGTCATCTCAGGTGAGAGGGGTTGACCTACAGCGAATGATGGAAAAAAAGAATTTAAGATTCATGTAGCTACATGTTAACCTTACATATCATTATGCTGTACCTGGAAGCAGGTGGTGGTACAGGTGGAAGACAGGCACACTGATGGTTTTGGCAGAAGGGTCAACACCTGA
Organism: Syngnathoides biaculeatus; assembly: GCF_019802595.1. Taxonomy (NCBI): domain Eukaryota; kingdom Metazoa; phylum Chordata; class Actinopteri; order Syngnathiformes; family Syngnathidae; genus Syngnathoides; species Syngnathoides biaculeatus. The sequence continues at coordinate 25,606,731 of NC_084651.1, forward strand.
TGAAGTCGTCAACTTGTCACTCATCACCCGACCCCTTCGTGATGGAGGTCTCGGAGGAGTTGATAGAGCTCGCTTGGACTGGGACTTCAAACCTAAGAGAAAATAGAAAAGACAAATTTTTCATTTTCAACACGGAAACGATATTTGTAGTTTGATCCACACAGTAACTAGAATGATGCAAATAGGAATTGAATACCTGAGGCCACAACCACACTGTAGTTGTCCTGGAAGCCACTGTCAGCTTTCATCTTCTCCTTCTCCTCATGATTCTTCTTCTCCTTGTCCTCTTTTTGCTCACTGATCAGCTTGGCTGTAATGCTGGGTGTGTCTATACGCAGAGAACACGAGTTTATAATTTCCCAAGACAATATTTTCTGGAAGCTGTAGCTTTAAAACAATACACACAACAGTAGACTATAAATTAAATAGGAGGAAAAAAAACATCACTATTTCATAGTGACTGGATTATTATTGTGATAATGTGATCAGCATTATCCTAATATGAAATTAAATGTAAACCAAAAAAAAAATTTAGATAAAAATTTGTCATGTATAAACTGCATTTATGTATCATACATAGCCACCCCAAAGTTGACTAAGATTATGGAAAACCTTTTACCTATGTATAATGCATTTTTACAATGCATGCTTTTGCTTGTACGCATATGATCAAAATGAATTATCTAAAATTGTGTGGCTTCTTTTTGAAAGGATTATACTGAATTCAAGCACTTTATTTGAACAATAGCTTCTATTTAATTGTTCTTATTTTGACATTCACAGCACTACTTTCATTGTGGAAATGAGGAGAAACAGTTGTAGCCAGAAACCAGAGGTTGACATACACTAAAAAAAATTATTTTTGTCTCAATGTCTGAAGTCAAATCAATCCCTACTGTTTTAGATCAATAAGGATCATCAAAATTATTTGTTGTTGTTAAACGGCAGAACAATAAGGGAGAATTTCTGAAAAGAATTTCACATTTTCTTCTAGGTCAAAAAGTTACATACAAAAAAAGTACTAGTGGTTAAAGAAGCCAAGATGATGAGATGATGGCTTCGGAAGTTCCTGATAGGTTAACTGACAATATAAGTTAATTTACAGCCCAACCTTGCGATCCATTTAAGGCTCCACATCAAACACTTTGCTTCCTTATTTGAAATCATGGGAAAATCAAAAGAAAATGGTCAGTAAACCAGAGAAAGAATCTCCAACAGTCTGGCACATCCTTGGGTGCAATTTTCAGATACTTGAAGGTGGCACGTTCATCTGTTCAATTATACGCAAGTATAAACACCACGGGAATGTGGAGTTATCACATCGCTCAGGAATGAAACAGGATCTGTGCTCCAGATATGATTACGTTTTGGTCTGAAATGTGCCAATCAACCCAAGACCAAAAGTTGAAGACCTTCTGAAGATGGTGGATCATCATCATCGTGGACAAACTCACTTGTACTGTAAATACCACTGCAGTGGTGAAAAAGTCCCAGCAGCGACTAGACTTCCAGAGAGTGTTCAGGAAGTCCAACTTGGAAGCTAAGCTGCTGCAGGCCTTCTACAGAATCACCATGGAAAGCATCCTCATATACTGCATAACAGTATGGTATGCTGGATGCGCAGCAGTGGACAGGAAAGCTCTGCAAAGAGTGGTCAACAGCGCCCAGAAGATCACTGGCTGCTCTCTGCCCTCCCTAGAGGACATTGCTAATTCCTGCTATCACAGCAGAGCCACTAATATTGTAAAGGACTTTTCACATCCTAGTCATCATCTGTTTAACCTGTTGCCCTCTGGCAACCGGTACAGGTCCAACAAAACACAGACAACCAGATTCAAGGACAGCTTTTCCCCCAGAACCATCAACTCCTTGAACTCAAACCTCTAAAATAACAGTACTGTAATGGATTATTATGCAACGGCTGTTTTGTGCATTTATTTATTTTAGCAGTAACTGTGCCTTGATGTTTTATCTATTGTTTTTTTTACCTAAGATGTTATTTGATTTTTATTCTATTTTATTGTACCTTGCAGAGAAGCACTCGTCATTTCGTTGTATGCACAGCGTAACAACATTGAAGGCTTTTGATTAGAAGATGCTGGATGAAGCTAGTACAAAAGTGTCATTTTTAATCAGACGAGTCCTGCCTCGACATTGAGATGTTCCAAATTGATATAGTCGGACTCACCTTCACACACGGCTTGAGCTCTGGGTACCAGTCGTCTTGAGAGGGGTTAGACTCTATGGACAGATGCGCGCGGGGTGGCTAAGCCACGCCTACTTAGATACTGCTGTCATGCACCCCAAGGTACCAATCAAAATGGCGGACGCAATGCGGCTGAAGCATGTTATGAGCGATTCATTAGAGGGAATTCCCCATCGTATTTCTGTTTCCTTTCTGCCCAGGGTATCAGAAATATCAACAAAGAGTGTACAGAAAGGCCTGAATTACTTTCATCAGAGATATATTCATAAAGTCAAGGTTTCCAAAATGGGAACACCAGTTAAAGTTTCTTCAATGTGTTGGTCGTCCATGCGAAAGAATCAACCACCCCAAAAGCTAATGTTGGAAGATTTTTGATCCCTACTGTTCATGCAAAGCAGGGTAAGTTTGCATTTTTACACTATATAAACATGTTGATTTGAAATATCTACGTTCACAGTGGATAATTAATTTACATAAAGTATGTGTGTCCTCTATCGTTCTGAATGTACGTACTGTACACGTAAATGTAGGCCCAAAATATTTGTATTCACGTGATGTGTTTAATCATGGATAAGAACGTTTGAGAGCAGAGCCGAGGTGCGGCTAGAAGCTTTTGAGTTTCGCCCGGCTCAGGTAGAGCTTCCTCCTTCCTCTATAGGTGTTACACTGACTTATTGAATAACTGGGCAGCACGGGCGGAGTTCAGAAAATGACTCTCACTGTTTGGTCAAAAGGGAGCTGTCAATCATTCTCACGGATCAATTCATTCCACTCTGGAGTTGTTCATGGGAGCAGGTGTGGGTATACTAATTGCTCCCCCAGCTCGCTACCTGTACACTGGGGTTAATTCCTCTGCCTTCGAGTAAGGGGACAGGTCCTGACTACTGTTTGTGCACATACACCAAACAGCAGTTCAGAGTACCAACTCTTCTTGGAGCCCTTGGAAATATGCTGGAGACCCTTCCCGTTTGAGACTCCATCTTTCTGCTGGGGGCTTCAGTGCTCACGTGGGCAATGAAAGTGAGACCTGGAAGGGTGTGATGGGGAGGAACGCTCCATACCCAATCAGAGCCCTGGATTTCTGTGCTCACCAGAGTTTGTCCATAAATACCATGAACACAGCGACCTGGAAGGTCCAAACGCATTGTGAGGCTCTGCTAGGAACGGCTGTCAGAATCCCCTGGGAGAAGGAGTTTCAGCTCCAATCTACAAAGGAACTTCACCCATGTCTCGAGGAGTGGCAGGGGACATTGAGACCAAGTGGACTATGTTCTGTCCCTCTATTGTTAAGGCAGCAAACTGGAGGTTTTTGTGGGAGGAGTTTGGTGAGGCCATGGAGAACAATTTCTGCAAAGCTTTGAGGAAATTCTGCTCCACAGCCACCACCTGTTTGAATCGTGTATGACTGGTGTCAGAGTTTGATCTTTATTGCCGGCAGTAAGTCGGTCTTGTTTCCGGTGAGGGTTGGACACGGAAGGCTTCCCTTTGTCACAAATTCTGTTCATAAAATTTACTGACAGAATTTCTAGGCACCTGCCAAGCCGTAGGGGGGGTCTGGTTTGACGACATAAGTAATGCATCTCTGGTTTTTGCAAATGATGCAGTTCTGTTGACTTCATCAAGCCGTGAACTCCAACTTTCACTGGAGTGGTGGCGCAGCAGTTTGTGAAGCAGCTAGAATGAGCACAGCACCTCCAAATCTGAGACCATTTTCCTCAGTCATAAAATGAACCTATCGTCATTGAACAGTACTATGAAATTGGAGAGCCTCTCCCACATTAGTGCACACATTAAAAATATAAAAATCCATGTAAAATGGAAAGCATAAAAACTTTTGTTCAAGATATTGAAAATCAGCGTGCCTTCACATTAATTGTGAGGCTATAAGAAAGTTGAGCTTCAGGGTGGCGATGGCTCTCGGAAAAAAATGTTCCTTCATCTGTTGGTTCTTGCTTTTCCGCATCTGTACCGCCTTGCAGGAGCTAAAAAGTTGATAACCGGGATGTCCAGTCTCCTTAATCTTCTGAGCTCTGCTGAGGCACCAAGAGGAATAATAAATGTCTGACACTGACTGGAGAGGGGGCCCAACGATCTTCTGTGCTACTTTGTCCTCTGAAGCGTTGCTCTGTCTACCTCAGTACAGCTCCTGTACCAAATGAAGACACAGTGTGTCAGGAGGCTATGGATAGATGAGCGGTAGAAGGCCAGCTGCAACTTTGCGTCCAGGTTGTTTTTCCTGAGGACTCTTGGGAAGTGGAATGCTGCTGAACATTCCTGACGACCGTTGAGATGTTGTCTGTCCAGGAGAGGTCCTCAGAATTCAGGACTGCCGGGCACCTGAATGTGCGGATTCTCTCTGCATACTCACCGTTGATGAAGAGCGGAGGTAGTTCAGTTCTGTTCACAATGATCTCCTTTGTCATTATAGTGTTCAATGCCAGATTGCTATCTGTGCAGGGGCTGTGGGCAAGTCCTTTGGATATGTACGGGTGAAACTATACGTTCGCGCCCTCCACGAGTCCCGGGGAAGGAAAAGCCCAATTTCAAACCTCCGCTTACTTGCAGCCACATCCAGCTATGGAAAAGCCTGCAGGAATAAACCTCATGGTAAAATCCGGAGTCGGAGTCCCTAAGGAAGTTCCTAGCTGTATTCAGCTCCATCCTGGCAGCTCCTGCTCTGAGACTGGTCTGAAATTGTAGTGACCTAGTTGTTCCTCTGGTCCCATTAGTGTCATGGAGGGAGGGACTTGCTGCATTGGCAACAAATGGTTCTCCATACCCCGGGGCTGACAACATCACACACCACACCGCATTCACCTGGAGAGGACACTCCAGCTTCGCCGCAAGCGTCAAAACAACACAGAGAACATTAGTTACCGATTAAAAGTCATTGTTAATTGGTCTAGAATATATTGCCCGGGGTCATTGCCGTCGGTGGGAAGGATTATCTAATATCACTGGACAGCGGCTGCCTGCCTTAAGATGAGCAGTCTGCAGCCAATAAGGTACTGTTCGCACCCCCCCGCCCACCACTAGGCAACACCCCTGGAATAATGGGATTCTCTCCGACCTTGTCAAGCACTGTTAGACCACCATACTGCTCCCATTGCTGGATGTCCTTGGTCACTGCTGGCAGCAAGGGGCCGTACCACAGAACAAGAGAGACGCCAGGATCATTGCCCTCAACAAGAAAAAAGGGGAGAGCAGTGACTAATAACTACAGAGGTATCTCCCTACTCAGCAATATAGGCAAGGTCTTTGCTCAGGTTATCCTTGGCCGCCTACAGAGACTCACCAATGGAGTCTACCAAGAGTTACAATGTGGTTTTTGCCTAACGGTCAATGGAAGACATGGTGATCTCCCTCCGTCAACTCCAAGAGAAATCCAAAGCCGAGCAGATGACCCTGCAAGTTACTTTCATACATCTTACCAAGGCATTCGACCACGTCAGCAGAGAAGACCTCTTCAGGTTCGTGCCAAAGATTGGCTGCCTACCAAGACTGCAGAGCATGATCGTGTCCTTCAACACCAACATGAAATGCGTCGTACAATTCAACAGCAGGATCTCTGAGCCTTTCAGCATCTGTAGCAGTCAACCAAAGTTGCATCCTCACCCCCACCGTCTTTGGGATTTTCTTCACACTGATGGTGAAGCATGCCTTCGGGCCCTTAACAAAGGCATCTACCTTCCGACATACTCTGTCATATGGCAGGCTTTTCAAATTTGTGAATCTCAGAACAAAGACCATGGTTCGCAAAATGCTCATCAAAGACATGCTATTCACCGATGACCCTGCTGTAGTAACCCACTATCAGCGCAATCTCCAGTCTCTGATGGATCATTTCACCCAGGCCTACAAGGATTTCCGACACGTTTCACATGCGCAGCCTCCACTGCATTCTGAGAATCTCCTGGTAGGACAAAGTGACCAATGTCGGGGTCTTCTCTCGCAGCAATCTACCCAGCCAAAGCTGATGGGAGCTGCTGCAGCCCGTAGAAAGTAGTGCAGCAACTGCAACAGACCAATGCTATCCTTCACGTGTGACCTACACCAAAGAGAATGTCACTCACGCATTGATCTTCACAGCCACAAACAACGTTGCTCTAACAATTACTGGGATGTCACCCATTATCAACACTCATCGACGAAGGCCTATAGAGATCGTGCCGCGTGACGTCACTGTTTGTTAACAATGCTATATTGCCGGTCAAACAAAGCTGCTCTGCAGTGCGGGAGTCGCTGAACCGGAGCAGATTTTTCAGAATGCCCTAGACATGTTGTGCTGTTGGTTGTCAAAATCAACGGGACAGTTCTTCAAAGATATCATTCTATGGAATACCATCTGAAAAGACCAGAAAAGACAGATGGATTTCGGCAATGAAACAGGATGGATGGTGCCCAACGAAATACACACACCTATGTAGTGATAATTTCATTTCAGGTATGAATTATTATTCTTAATCTTAAATCAAGAAGTATTTATAATTCCAAATTGACTCATTTGAGAACAATGCGTATTCAAACAACCTGTCACAGAGAGATTTATGGAGGAGACGACTCAGTCTTAATTTTTTTTCCCCAATCATAGTTTGGTATTTCTATTGAAAAAAATCCGAGTGGGTCCATCAATATGTGGGGTTTATTCCTGATTAAGAAAATATCAAGGGGGATTGTTGATGATTGTAAGTGAGATTTTAATTAGGCCTGTATCTTGCCTCTGCAACGAAGCATGAGCAACGAAGTATTTGTATGCGTCCAGACTTTTATACGCTTTCAAACTCTTCTGTGTAAATCGACTTATTCAGCAGATACATTTGTATATCCAGTTTTCCAAGACGGGGAAGTGAATTAACTGTCAAATTTGTTATTGCCGAATGCGTTGTCTTGTTATATTGTAGAACAAATAGCGAGGTGTATTTCAAAGCATTCAATCTTTACATCCACGTTATAGAAGACATACAAGCAAACCGCTCTTGGGTTACTTCTACTTACATTGCTGCCAAGAATATATTAAATCTTTGCTTGAAATGCTTCCAGTTTTCTACAAGATTACCAGTCAGCTGCATGGCGACAGGTGGACTTAGCTTATCCATGATTGTACGTGAGGTAAGTTACTGGAACTCCACAGATTTTTGTTGTTGCTTATTTTCCAATTCGGGTACACGAGCCTTTTCTGCTGGAAGCATGTCCTGCCGACAGATTGTTCTTCTACTAACAAAAATAAAGGTGCAATTCTGCTTTACTCTCTCTTGAGCGCCACCATGCTTGCGCCCAATAATACTGTATGGTGCGCTTTGTCTTTGTGTTAAATACTGAAATTGCACCCGCAACAGAGACTGTGACTTTTAATATGATGTGTCATATGGTCGGAAAAATACAATATATACAATAAGCCAAACATACAACCATAAATTTGGCTTGATCAGGTGCCCCTCGCAACATTTATGACAGAGGACTCCAAAAATAATCAGAAGAGCTGTCCAAGAGCAAAGGACCACCTGTCGACAACTTCAAAAAGACCTGAGTTACCTACTCCTCTGACGTGTCTGTATCCACACTCACAATGTAAGACACCCTGACGTAAGAAAAACATGTCAAAGCATATTTAAACTTCGCTGACATTTAGACAAGACAGTAAAATTGTGGGAGAATGTCGTCTGGTCAGATGAGCCCAAAACTGAACTGTTTGGATAAAAAAAATGCACACCATGTTGGGAATAAAAATTACACTACACACCACCCTAAAATCACCATATCAATGGTGAAATTCAGAGATGGGAACAACTTGGTGTGATGCTACTTTCATAAAATGGTCCTGGTCAACATCACATAATTTAAGTCAGGATGACTTGACAAATACAGAAATTTGCTGCCATAAAGATGCTATTAAGTAAATGAAACATGGGAGGAGAATTCAGAACAATAATGATTCAAAACATACTGCCAAGAAAACAAATGCTTTCAGAGAAAAATAAAAAAAGTTCCTCAAATGGACCAGCCCAGTGGTCGAGAAGATACGGCTGCGGAGCCGCATGCAGCTCTTTAGCACCACCGTCGTGGCTCCCTGGAACTTTTTCAAAAATATATGAGAATGGAAAAAGATGGACAAGAAAATTATATTTTAATGTTTCTTTAATATGGTTTCGGTATGAGTCATGACACACGTTAACATTTTCCAATACTCACTCAAAAACAAACCAGCGGGTGCGTGATGGGCCATGGATTGCAAAGGGAAAAAGAAAACTTGTCGAGGAAAACAGTGGATTCAAAAGTTCTTGGAGTTAATCATTTCCTTTCATTGCCATAGAGTAAGAATTGTCTATGTGTCTGCTTTGCAATGAAAAGTTGTCCAATAACAAAAAGACGAAGGTGGAAGGATATTTCGAGGAAAGGCATGCTACATCTGCAGTCGAGTAACCAGTTGGGTATGAAAGTCACTCACCAGAAACCCCAGCTTGCCAAAACCACAAATGGAGCAAAACTGGAAGTATTGAAACACCCAAGAAACTGGTTTGAAACATTGAATGCTCTTCCTGAGAGTTATAGGAACATGAACAAATATGCATTTGGAGTACTGTATTCGCCATCTTTGGATCAATATACCTGTGTGTTTGCAGATTTTCTCATACTAAAGTACTGGTACATGAAAGGGTTCATGTCATGAAATGGATGATTTTTAGTATGTTATTAATGAAAAAACGTCAGCCAATATGGGCCCATGCATTTTTTCCCCCACCACAAAACACGATTTAGACGTATACAGCTTTTTGTAACTCCCGCCATGAAAATCCTCTCGAGGGATTTGTTTTCGAGAAGAAGCAGGAAGTGACGTAAAGGACAGCGGCGCCCCCAAGTGGACTCGTTTGTTTCCATTAGTTTTACCTCTGGGAAGGTAGCTCATTGTTCCTTCGTGTTAGCCAAAATGCTGGCTCATTGCATTGCTGGACAGTGCTTGAACACTCGGGAGAATGGATTTAGCCTTCATAAGTTTGCAAGAGACCCGGTTCGTTGTGAAAAATGGATTGCACGGGTGGAGACGACGAGAGCTTCGTGGGTTCCAAATGACAGGTAGCCAGTAATGCACCACGCCTTGATGGTGTTCAACAAGTACTGCGGCGGCTATGAACATCCCCCTAAAAGCAGCACGGCTCAGCTCCATTATATGACACCACAGCACCGAAAATCAGCCACAACGGCTGAGGCGACGCATTCGGCGGTCACTGCTTGTGCGAAGGCTGGGCGTCTGACTTTGCGGACGGGGGCGGCTCTGAAGAACCCAGCCGAGAATTCCTTACTCAGCAGTGTGTGCACAGTAAAGCGCCCCGGCTCAACTGTGTTGTTCATCGCGTTGCGGCGTCTATGAACACCCCCCTAAAGCAGGATGGCTCAGCTCTGTCATAAGCCACACCGGCCGGCTGCGATGAGCCGCGATAGCTCATCTCCGCCGTGGAAGTGGATCGGACGGGGATGTGGTTTGGCCGTGATCACACATCATCTGAATATGCCTCGAAACAATAGTGTAATATTGTCCCGAGGGCTCGAAACAACAGTGCAATATTGCCCTGGTATCTTCACTCGGTTCCATGGTGTTCTCCTTTTCGAAAGGAGCCTCCGTGTCAGAAGGGGCGTTTTCGTCTCCCATAGTTAGGGTGCACCGTGTGTTTTCATTGGCGAATGTCCGGGTGACGTCACAGACGGAGGATGCAGCCAATATGGCGACCAATTGGATGTTGTATAATGACACTTCTGCAACTTTGCGCATGGATGACGCGCTCTCCGCTAACATTTATTTTTTCGTATAGAGATTGAAGTGAATAATGTTATATCTATTTTTCATTACAATATCTATTTTACAATGTTTATGGGGATGACACTTGGCTTTAAATCCAAATACCGCAACTGACTCTCAGATGAGAGTCATGACTGCAACATGTTTCAAGATTAAAGTTACATTTTGTATGGCCGATGTTGAGACGCTGTCCAGTGATGTCCGAAAACAGAAGTCACATTCATCGAGTAAGAATAGAATTCTGTCCTAAGCACATATTTACAACAAAGTGTCCGTTTATAAAGTGGTTTCTTTTCTCTGTCTCTTTGGGATGACGGAGATATTCTGTTTTGTTGCTCAGGTCTGAGGATGGTTGCGTTGTATTTATTCTGTGTAACAAAAGAAAATGAGGTTGATTTTTAGCTTACATTGATTTACTTAGCATTTGTCGAAAACTAGAGCATAGTGCACAGAAATAAAACTTTTTAAATTTTATATACTTTACCTTTTCAACAGGCTACCATTTTATTATTTTAGCAGGTTGTATTTTCATTGCTGACTGTGATTTAGCATACTCGTGCAATTGTAGCCTATTCATTTGTGTCTGTTGCTGCCTTTTGAAGGAAAGAGGAGTGTTCATTATTTTATTTTATAAATTGAAATGAAACTGGCTTATTTTCGTGTGACTCACTTTTGCAAAAGGCTGCTTTTTTAGTTTTTTATTATTCTGTCTGTTGTCCAGATAAAGGAGAAAAGAGGACAGCATTTTATTTCCACCGGGATAGTTTAGGAAGCCTCAATATAAATGACTTTTTTTTTTTTCTTTCAATGGAAAAAAAATCATAGAAGTAAAACTTAAAACACCATTGTACAGCAGAGTTATCACATAGTGCGTCATTCTTTCAAAGGATGCGATGCAGGAAAAAAACATTTAATCATGAACGCTCATAGTGAGCAAATATAGACACAGCATGAGCCAGTTTCTTCATATGGCCTAAATAAGGCTTTTCTTTTCTTTTTTTGTTGAAGATAGTTTTTTTTGGTCCAATATGGCTCTTCAAAATTTTGGGTTACCTACCCCTGACTCAGCCTAACCCTAACCCATTATGTAGGTAGATTACTTGAAGTCACTCAGTTGAAAAGTAGCTTTCAAGGCAAAAAAAAAAAAAAAAAAAAAAAACATGCCCGCTCCTTCCTTTGTAGATTAGCTATTAGCTATGAATAGTTTCCCTTGGTAAATCAAGAATGGTCTTACACACACGCACGCACACATATCATGTGACATAAGTTGGTCTAATTATTTACCATGGTCAAAATTATACTTGTGCATAAAAGCATTAATATAGAAGGTTATTCTTGATAAATCGGGGTGGTGATTGAGAAGTCTATATAATGATAATTTGTAATTTCATTTAAAAATCACCAGGGGAAGAGTTAAAAAAAAACAAAACAAAAAAACAACACTGAAGCTGATGGATGATTTTGAGTGTGTACATCAATGCCTACTGACATCTAAGATTCATTAAACAGCCAGGTTCTTTTAAGAAAAGCCAGTGAGAAGAGTAGAAATTGTGATAATATTTTGAAATCGAGTGTAGATGTGATTTAACTGCTGATCTGGTAGCATTTCTTCTTGGAACACCTGTATTTTGTCACTTGAATCTTAATTATTTACTTTCTGAAAGATGTTACAGACCCCAGTCCGTGCAAAGTCAACATTTTTCTCTTTGATTACATACCAGACACCCGGTCTAGGACCTCAACCAGAGTGGTGGAGATTGGTAACTGGAGAGTGCGGTACTTGTGGCCTGCTCCATACATGGGATGTTGGATCATGTGGCTGGTAGCATTGATGCGTCCTTTGTATAACTGAAAATTCAAATGAAGATGATACAGTTAGAGCTGTATTAATTGTGTTAATTGAATTTGGATCATTTTCAAACAACAAGATTCAATTACATTTTATTTTAGACCTGATAAGATACTTTTTGTTTTATGCCAGGCAAGTTTAAAATGATTGAAGTATTGGGCTTTAGTGTAGAATCCAAAATTCCAATCCCCTCGTGCTAAAATACAGTTCAAGAGCAACAACGTGGTTTGCTAAATTTAGCTGAACAGATGACCTACACCGACATGACCTCAGCAAAATGTAATGCATTGGATTTGTTTGTAGCATTAATTATAGATTTGGGAACAAATTGTAATTTAAATGGGAAATCCAGTGGTTTGCATTAACAATATATCCAATAGGTCACATAATATGTACTCTATCTTGACAATTTGATGTTAAATCCTCTCTCATTTAATAGTGTTTTGAGAAGATTATCAACAACTACTACGAGTCACATGAGCTACGTGGGCGTGTGGGTTGTGTTATGTGCCGTTCCAAGCGCTCGATTACATGGGACATCATTATGCCCAGCGCTGATTTCTCAGATTTATCCTCATCTGATGAAGAAACCACAGTAATGGTTGATCGGGAAGACGGAGGAATACTTCCATAGACATCCGTGAGCGGCTCTCTGCCGCTCGGTTGATCGAGAAGACAGACAAATACTTCCCTACAGATTTGAACCTGTGGTTGTAAATTTTGAATATTCGGATAGTTCTTCAGGCGGAGTGACGTGGAGTCTGACGAGCTTGCTTCGCCATGTGGCGGAGCCGTGTGCTCGATCCCTGGCCGAGCGAACTCCTGGCTCGACAGAGCGAGCTCCCCAGCCGTGCGAGCTCATGGCTTCGCCGCTCTGTATGGAAGTGTTCCTCCGTCTTCCAGATCAACCGATACTGCTATTTCTTACTCAGATGAGGATAAATCCGAGAAATCAGCGCTGGGCATAATAGTGTCCCATTTAATCGAGCGTTTGGAACGGCACTTAACACGTCACATACGCCCACGTAGCCCATGTGACTCGCAAAAATTCCCAATTGTCAATAAAAATATTCTCAAAACACTATTAAATAAGAGAGGGTTTAACATCACATTGTCAAGATAGAGTACATATTACATGACCTATTGGATACGTTAATGCAAACCACTGGATGTCCCCTTAAAAATCAGATTGGGTAGAAACAGAATATGCCAGCCCAACGAATAAGGGTTGCCACATTGCATATGGTTTTCTCGCTATGTGGTCAGAGACTAATATGAATATATGGTAAAAATAAATGACAGGGAAATTTGTGACAATGGCTATCCTAAAGGAAACTTGAGCCTTTTATTAATTAAGGTCAAAGGTTTTTGGAAACTTCTGGTCTGTTGAGAAGAAATGGAAAAATTTTATAAACGTGAAAATTGTAGCTTCAAATTCAGGCTTGTCACATAATGAAATTGTAGAAATGAATAAAAAGGTGCTTCATATGTCTTAATAGTATAACGATCCCACAAAGAATTTTGATGTAATAAGAGCTTCCTCTACATAGTTGAATAGGGTCAACTTCTTTGCAATCCAATTTTTTTGTGGTGAGATACTTTATTGTATAAATAAATCATTGACATTGAACTATTCATAATAGTTTAATTGCAATGGAGTCTGGATTACTTATTTAGCATTTAAAATAGAAAAAAAAAATCTAATAAATTATCTCCACACAGCACATGAAAGACTTAACTTAAAGAACAACCAGCTACCCACCGGGCAGGGGGACTGTAGGAAGACGGTGACTTTCTCATCCTCCAACATAAGTTGCAGGAACAGCCTTCGTATGAAGCCAGAGATGTTTCCAGAGATGGGTACATTGCCTCGCTGAGGTGCTGATCGGAAGAGCTCACATAGAACCTGCAAGAAAAAACAGATAAAGTTGTGTTAAAAACGAGCACTGTGGCTCTTAGGTGGGGCGTTAGCATCAAGGGAAACGTAAAAACTTACTTGCGCCATAAGCCGCTGGTTGTTAGGATGGCAGGAGATGCACTGCAGAAAGAAAGCCACCGTGGCATTCTCCAAAGCTGTTCTCTGCTGGGTGGTGAGCCCTCCAGATTGGCAAGAAGATGCCAGGGAAAAACGTGATCCTGAGGGGTGGGGCTGTGAGGGAGACTGACCTCCAGAAGAGGCCTGGCCCAAGAGTTGACAACCTGTGGTGGCCCTTGCACTAGAGTGGCACAGTAGGAAGAGCAGTGCTGTCCAAAGAGGGTTGACTTCTGGTCCACCTAACCAGTCCTTCATGGCGTGGCTGTTTCCTACTTCTGTGAGGAAGTGCAGCACTGGAGCAGCTAGCTCTGCCGTAAGAGGTGGACGACTATTGCTGGATGTGGAGCATGAATGATACTGGTAGTGTCGCCTGTCAGCCAGAGCAGCAGGCAGAGGCAAGTCAGCACTGGCGAGTAGACATACACAGAATTGGGAAAGGCTGCGAACAAGGAGTGAAGGCAATCCAGAGTCAAGCAGCTGCTCTATTGCTGCTGTAGACTGTGAAGCAGCTGCAAGTGTGGTTAACTGCGAGTCGGATAAAGTCACTGGATTTCTTGCATACTTTGAGTCATCTGTAAGTCCTGTGGTGGAGGTGGTGTTAGCGTTATGCTGCTTTTTGCCATCATCAGTCATGGCCAGTTGGCGCTGCTGGGCTTGAGAGTGACTGGCACTGGGATGTGATCCAATACCCATCCATGACATAAGCAACGAGAAGTAGCTTGGATGGATGTGACACATGGAACACAGGAGGCTGTCCACAGCTTTCTTTAGCACAATGTCACAAGGTAAAGACATGGACCAATTGTACAGGAGTCTAAGAGGGAAAAAAAAAAAAAGCATGATCACAACACCGAATGATGTTACTATTTACAGGGCTGTACTTTCAACGTCGACATACTGAATCACATGCCGCTAGCTCTGTTAAAGATGATCCATTTTGATCACAGTGCAGCATGTTCATAAAATGAAATTCATGAGATGATTTAATATGCATGAAAAGAGGAATCTCCAAAATGTGAATTTCACTACGTAATGAAAAATCTAATTAGATAATGGTGGAAATGTGTGGAAGTGAAAAAGCGTGTTGTTGAGAAATACATTTTTTGGAAATGTGCATCGGAAACAGACAATCAATTGACTTCCAGATGCAGAGAGATGATGGAATGTTGTACTGGAAGTATAATCTGTAAATAATGCATAGTAATAATAATGTATTACAATAATAATAGTGTACCCCCCCCCCACTAATGAGGGCTGATTTGCTCCAGAAAAATATTTATACTGATGTGCACGTACAGAATAGAGACGATTATATTTTGTTACAAACCGTTAAATCATATCAGTTCTTAAGCAAGAAGGTTCTGTGCGTCAAAAATAACGAAAGAAACTGTTCTCAAAAATAGATGCATTTCATTTTAACAAAGGTGAAAAAAAAAAGACTGACTCAAAAAGCTCTTGGTTAAGGAGTGTCGGGAGGTCGTAATCAACAGGCAGCTCATAGCTGTGCCATAAGATGGTTGCTACACAGTGGAGGTGGGATGGTGAGGGCATGAGGAGCCCATACTCCCTCAACGAAGAGGACCCACTACTGTTGCTTGAGAAGCCCATGGGAATTTTCAGAGCTGCAACCATTGAGGAGTCATGAACCCACTGGAGGAGAGCCTGGATTCTGGAATTATAAAAGTTCAGAGCATACAATGATGAGCAGGACAATGTTAAAATAGCCATTCCATTGTCCTTGAAGCGAGCTTGGTCAAACTGCCTGAAAATGCCACAAACAGCGCACTGCGACAGTAAAGGAAGACAAGAATAAACAGACACTTTTTACGATCAGTTTAAAAGACTGTCTAGAAGATCACCTTGTTAGAAAAGTTTCTCATTCATCATTCTAAATCTATTCTAAAACTGAACAACAAAGTCCATCAGGACACCCTAATTTCAAACTAGTGTTTCAAGTACCTGTCCTTGGTTCCTGAGTCCTGTGTAGTACCCAACTGGTATAGAATGTCTATCGTTGAATCTGAGGAGAGGCCATTTAATCGCCCAAACAACAGAGGACTGTTCAAATCTAAAAAGAAAGTTTTTTTTAAATATAAAATAAATACATTTAATTTAAATTAGCAAAAGGTACTATAAATGTCATCAAAAACTCATCCCAAAAGGTGAGTATAATTTATGAGCATTAAAAGAAAAAAAAAAATAGTTCACTCACTTGCCGGATCAGTGCCAGAAGCAGCGCAGTTTCTCAACAAAATGTCGATGAGTTTAAGACCAATGCGTGTAGACTGCAGGCCAATCTTGACCAACACTGCTTCAATATTAGGTGAGTGCATACCACAGTAAGGTGACATTAGCAGTGCAGCGCAGGTTTGCAGAAGATTAGCTGTAGGTGCTGCTGCACTGGCCATCATGGCCTCCAAGTCACTAACATGGGTCAGACAATGGTGAAGAAGACGAAGCCAACCAATACTGTATAGAAAATCGAAAAAGGCACAATCAGGTAAATGACAAAAATGTAACTGACAGTCGATGCTTATATATTCGGTACCTGGTTTTAGAGACCTGATCCTCAGAGGGTAAAAAAGGGTTGTTGACTGTTGCAGAGGAGGTGTTACCAAATGCTGTCAGACCCAAGAGTTTGATCTGAGACAGACCAAGCGTGCTGGCATCACGAGGCCGGTGCAACCTTAGACATACAGCTGATGCAACCTCAGCCTTCACCAGCTGGATCTTGATGTAGGTGAGGCCACTTGTGATAACAGGTGTGGAGAGTGGTAGCATGTTTACCCCATCAGCACTGATTTCCATGGAGACAGAGGATGGGCAGGCTAATTGGTGAGAAAAAAAAAAGAACAGCTAATTACAAACTTTTGCTGCTTCCAAACGTTTCCATCTTGACACAGTTACACTCAAAATTAGGGCCAACCAATATAGACTTTTTTTTGTAATAGCTGCTGTGTTGAACTACTGAAGTTGTTTTTTTTTAATCTGTTCATTGCTAATTACTGTAGGTTCATAAGTTTGAATGCAATTGTAATGAGTTTTGAAGAATTTTGAGAAAATACTGAAACTGCCGTACAGTGGTTATAAACGTCTCTAGTAATAAACAATTCAGGTTATGAAACGCCTCCTCAGAAATATATTCTCTCTAGTTAGGAAGGAAATTCAGGATACGAAAAGAACAAAAAGGCGCTGGATTCGTAGCCCCCAAATTCCACCAAACGTTAACATCTAGTATCTTGGTTTGTGTAGTGTAATAGAGCTGCTCTCCAATTAGCTATCGCCATAGCATCATCAAGGCATTGTCACAACCTATCGGTACGGAGAAGGACCAAAATGCAGGACTCCAGAGACACAGAGGCAGTTTGGGAAGTGTTTATTCGGTCCAAAGTCCGGGATCAGGCAAACAGTCAACAGTCTGCTCCAGCAGTGGCAGTTACGACGTCAGGCGTAGAGAGCAGGTCCGCGGACAGGCAGGGCTTGGTACACGGGGGATCGATCGGAGAAGGCAGGAGTATCAAAGAAATCAAGCTTACGGGGTCGGTGGGAGGACAGGCGGAGGTCGGTACACCAGGGTTCACGATCAAGAATACGGGAGTGCAGGAACGGGGCATGAGGTGCGACGATCTGGTGAAGACCAGTCATCCCCTGGGTCCTATAAACAGGGGTTAATCAACGAGGATGAGGCGCAGGTCTGGGCCTCCTAATCAGCGCCGGTGTGCTTGGACCCGCCCAGCCAGGGCTGGACCGGCAGGACCATGACAGGCATCGCATTGGCTAGAAGGAACATCAATCTTTTCCCATGATGGTTTGAGTTTTCTTGGACACTCGACTGTCACCAAATCACAGATTGGAAAACTCCAACTTTTTCCTGCATTTGTTTGCTTGTTTGTTTTTTCACAAGTTTATTCATCTTTATTCACCATGGGCCCCAAGAAACTTTAGTGGAATTAAGTGGTGTGAGTGCATACATTCGTACTTGTTCTCTCTCACCTGCCAAACTTTTGCCTTCTCTGTCCCCCACGATGTCTTTTGCTTGTCACCCACCCTTCTCTTAGCATCGTTGCCCAAAGCCAAATATAAATGAACATAATTTTCATTATTCTTTACATTATGTACTTTGAATGCTTTTTTTGTCAGGCTATGTGGGTGGGGGAAGGGAGTGTTGGGTGACTTGGAACTATTTGGCTATTTACATGTAAAAGGTGCTTCAATTCACAAAAAAAAAAAAAAAAAAAAAAAACACATTACAAAACGACTTCTGGAACACATTCAGTAGAGGTAGCACTGTATATTGTTTTCATGAGCAGGGCATAACCTACTAGCTAAAGAAGCAAGATGTGGCTGAATGTGTAGCTCCTTTAGCAGCACAGCAGCAGGGAGATGAATGGTGAGGTCGCACCAAGCCTCTTCTGGAAGAAAGATGTAGGACCAGGCTGCAGAACGAGCCCTGCGATGAGGTGGCGTAGCTTGAAGCAGGACTTCTGCCGGCTGCGCTGTTGGGCTACTGGATGTTATTGTACCTGAAAAGAGAGAGAATACTTCAAATTGATTTCATGTTCTTCAGTCCAATATGTAATTGTGGAACTGTATTCAAGCACCTAATGGGGCAAAGTTGTGGAGTCCCTCTGCATTGTCTGGTTCTGATGTCACCACTCGGGATTTGAGGCTGCCGTCTGATGCCTTTCCTGGACCTGAATCTAAAAACTTCATAATGGTGGAAACCATGCTGCGTGCAGTGTTCACAATGGCCCTGGTGCTTGTCACCATGTTGTTACAAATCAACTGCACGCCACCTAGTTAGGGACAAGGCAAGGTTATGACCCTGCATTTTGAGAACTAAATGCATTGATGATTAGAAGGTAGACATAAAACACAAGGTTCAGTAAATATTGTTGTGAATCTATGTCTACTTACCCATGTCAAGGAAGGCTTTCAGAGCCTCACTAGTATCCAACACTCGCAGAATGAACCACAAAAGAGGCTCTGACAGCTGACAAGTGGAAAGGGAACCCTAGAAAAATGGGCCAAAAATACAGTTGAAACCACAAGTTTACACAGGCTATATGAAAAGACAGGGATGTCCTGATCACATTTTGTTTTTTGAACCAGAGTGAGTCACTGCTCTCAAGAATCATCCGATACCAAGTCCCAATATTATACCTCGAAAACGCTTTTTCCCCGCCCCATTTAAAGAGATCTTGTGTTTATAGTAGGATACAGTAAGAACAGATGAGCGGCGCACATTCAGGCATTGAAATCTTGGGTAACTACTTCTGACTTTTCCATGAAAGAAGCAGTGTTTCAAGTGTGGCTTCAAATACATGCACATGTGTCTAATTTGTTCAATTTTTGTCAACCCTATCAGGAATTTCAAAGATATGAGATCATCACCGGGGTTTTCCCAAATCGTTTAAAGACCTAGTAAGACTAAACTTCTGACTTTAAAGTAATGAAAAATTGCCTCCCCCCCAACACCCCAAAAATAACCACTCTGGGATTTATCAAAGTGAACCAATTTTAACAATCCCAATTAGCCTAAAAACTGATAATTTTTTGCAAGAAATATCTAGTTTCGAACACATTCTTTCGACCACAAACTCATCCAAGCACAGCAATGCTACGCTCACCTGTCGACCCATGTATCCACAGGCCATGTAAGTGAGGATGGGCTGTAACATGACCTGAACAGACGTAGCCCTCTTGCTTAGGGTGGTGAGGATTGTGAAAAGGCCATCACCAACTGAAATGGCATCGAGACCCCCGTGGAAGTTCTCATGTTTGGTTAGATGGAGACCACTGGCACCTGAACACCAAAGAGGAATGTCAGTTTAGCAGAGAATAAACCATATATCGTAAAAATGTTAAAGAAATGCTGATTTCGTTGAAAATTCCCAGTTGGTTCATCTTACCTATGATCATAGCCATGGCACTGCTGTTGCACTGGCCCAGTGCAGATAAGATCTGACTCATTATCTGCTGACTGGCCAGTACGAGATCAGCCACACCAGCAGGGGGACCCTGACTAGATGTTGATCCTCCAGCTACACTTTCTTTGCTTCCAAAAACCTTCTCTTCATCGGACACACTGCTATCAGCTGGCCCACCCACAGCAACTGGCAGCCGACCGCTGAACTCTCTGTCGCCTGACAAAGGCAGCTGCACCAGCACATTGACTAACTTAAGGAGGTCAAACATCAGTTGGTCGCGGGTCGTTTCACCACAGACAGCCTTTGCATCCCCTGGTCGTATAATGTTGGCAAAAAGCCCACCAAAACAAGCACGAGCGCCCACAGAGCTATCAGAGCCACTACGTGAGATAACTTTGTCAGAGCAGGTGATGTAGTGGTGAACCAGGAAAGTGATAGACTCGATGACTGAGGAGATCGTTACCACAGACACCACTTCAAAGTTTTGTTCTAAAGTAAACTCTAACAGCTTCACCTGTGCATCAAGTGGGCCCTGACCTGACTGGAACGGTCCCCTGAAAGTAAAAGATGATGTTGAGGTTAAGGCGGAGAAACAATTCAGAAATGCACAACGTTCCCTGAGATATTACCACATACCTTTCAGTCGACAGGATGTGCAGGAGTTTGAGCAGGAACTCACTGAATATTTGTGGGCAAGTGGAGGAAAGATGCACCTGTAAGCGACTCAAAAACTCATGCATAGCTTGAGTGGCAGTGGGTCCAACTTGAGAGCTATGCTGATTTGTTCCATTGGTGTTACTGCCAGATAGGAAACGCACCAGCACATGAACCAGCGTAGGATCAGACACCATCTGATGTGCTGTGCTTTCTTGTGTGCTCATCCCATTACTTGAGGCTGAAAGTTCAGATGTGTTTTTAACATTAGTATATACCAAGACTCCTTCCACCAAAACAGACAGGGTGTATTTTTAGTTTCCGACCAAAATACCTTTTTCACCTTAATAAAACTACTGAAATAACATGTTTTATGCATAATATGTCACATATTGATGATAGACAGCCAGGACGCGGGTGCATACATAGTAAAGATTAAAGAATCACTACTCACAAGCAATTATGTTCTATGGAACTTTGCTGACTATCCTTTTGTATTGACGAGAATGTCACGTTATTACATAGATGCTACACTCAAGGTTTGGTCATGACATAGTACCATAAATCAACCATAAATTTGAAATAAGCGTAAATGTTAAATAAACATTCAACAAACTTGCAGATTGTAATGGACATGTTGGTGAAGGAAAAAGAGGCGATGAAGTGATGGGCAAGTATGGCATTCAGCAAAAGAACTTTGAGGGGCAGATGGTAGTGTACTTTGCAAAAATGATGGAAATTGCAATAGTGAAAACTTTTTTTTCCACCCAGAAGAAGCAGGGCCAAAGGGTGCCCAACAAGACAGGAGGTCGAAGCACGTAGGTGGATTATTTTGTGCAGACGATGTCATCTGAAGGAGGGTACTGACTATAAAGTAGTGGTAGGAGAGAGTGTAACTCAAAAGCATATGATGGTAGTGTGTAGGATGACACTGGTGGTCGGGAGAAAGATTAAGAAGACAAATGTAGAGCGGGGACAGCACAGCAAATTTATTTGTATCGCGCATTTCATACATGAGGTAACGTGCTTTACGTGATTAAAAGGATTTGAATAAAGAGATAAAACTAAAAATGGTGTATATATATATAAAACAAAATAAAGATAAAAAAAATCAAAGTACAATTAAAAACTGTACAGTGGAAGAAATATAATTAAAATTGGAAATACTAATAATAAAAAGAGGAGTTTTCAACCTGGATTTAAAAACATTCACACCTGTTGGAAACTTATTCCATTTGTGTGCGGCATAATGGCTAAATGCTGCTTCACCAAGGTTGCTTTGGACTCTGCGCTCCACTATTTGACCGCTCAGTCGATCTCAGAGGTCTACTGGGTTTGTATTCCATAAGAATTTCTTTCATGTATTCAGGACCTAAACCATCTAGTAATTTATAGACCAGCAGCAGAATTTTTTTTTTCTATTCTAAAGCTGACTGGAAGCCAGTGCAAGGACTTTAGAATTGGGAGTTATATGTTCTGACCTCTTTCTTCTGGTCAGAAGCCAAGGTGGAGCATTTTGAATGAGCTACAGCTGTTTAATGCTCTTTTTGGGGAGTACGATCAGGTCATTACAGTAGTCAAGTCTATTTGAGATAAAAGCATGGATGAATTTTTCCTGGTCTGCTTGACACATACAAGCCTTCACTCTAGATATATTCTTCAGATGGTAAAAGGCAGTTTTTGTGATTGATTTGATATGACTGTTGAACGTCTGATCGGAATCAATCAGAACAACAAGGTTTTGGACTTGGTCTTTGGTTTTTAAAGATAGAGACTCCAGGTGTTTACTAAGAGCAGTTCTCTTTTCTTTAGTGCTAAAAACAACTCTCAGTTTTGTTGTGGTTTAGTTGAAGAAACGTTTGGCTCATCCAGTTATTTATCAGGTCTCGACAGTGGCACAATACCTCAATTGAACTGTAGTCACCTGAAAACACTGCTAAAAATAACTGTCATTTCATAGCTATGAGAGTCAAGATTAAAGTGCTGAATAATATGACCCAAGGGTAGCATATAGAGGCTGAACAGGAACTGACCCTTCAGGGACCCCATAGGTCATTGCCATTTGTTGAGATTGAGCACATCCAATCGTGACAAAGTAGCTCCTTTCCCTTACGGCAGATTCTGTCCTGTGATGAGTTTGGAAATCTGAATGAAATTTGTCGAAAAGTCCAAGTCTAAATTCAAGAAATTACAGAGTTGGCTAAAAATAACTTGAGAATCTTGGCTATGAAAGGGAGATTTGAGATGGGTCGATATTGCTAACATGGAATCGTCCAGTGCGCTATTTTTTTTTTTTTTTTTTTAGAAGAGGCTGAACAGCAGCTAATTTAAGACCATGTCATGTCAACCACAGCAGACAGAGTGCGAGTATTGTTGAGGTTCTTACTGATGATTTCAGAAAAATATTGCTGTCTACCACAAAACCTTGCTTAAAATCACAAACACACTGGCTGTAGAGGTCATAGTGAATTTGGAGTTTAGTTTTAACCCAACTTGTGTTCTGCTTTCCTACACTTGGATTTTGAGTTCTTGACGATCATTGTGCTGCTCCACGGTGTTCTAGGTCGCCTCAGGATGATCTTGGTTTTTAACAGGCGCAACATCATTCATTTCATTTGTGATTTTCGAGCAAAAATTTTCCAAAGGTTCATCAACTGTCTCAGCATTCACAGTCTGTGGCAGAGCCACAGTCTCCATTGACTTAGTGGCTGTACTCTCATTTATGTACCATTTCCTAAGATAGAGGTTGTCTGAACTTTTGGAAGAATCTGTAATTCAAAAAAATACACAAATATTGCCAGAAATAGCCATATCCTGAATGTTAATCGATAGAATTTCAACATCTTTTGAGATGACCAGGTCTAAGATATGACCTTGAGTGTGAGTTGGACTATTAATATGTTGCGCGATCAGATGTGTCTAGTATGGCAGAAAGTTATTTGGATGTTTTTTCGATGTTATTGTTATTAAATACAGAGATTCAAAAGGGCGAAAATCCCCTAGTATAATTTCTTTACATAGTAATAATGATTTTAAAATGACAGCAATACCACCAACCGTTTTTCCGTTGAACACTTCATAAAATTAAAATTTGCTGGTGTTGCCTTATTTAAAATAGTATTACAGCTACTTTCTGTTGACCACGTTTCATTTAATAACAAGTCCAGATCATAGGCTGTAATGTGATTAATCAAGTTTGTTACCCAATGACCTGATATTAAAAAGAGCGAGTGTTGCAGAGATAACTGGAGACATTGGTTTGATAGACTCATTTTATCCTCACTAAGTTAGAAGTTGGACTTTTTTTGTGCCATTTGACCAACTTTCTGTCCCTAATAATTACAGGGATGAAAAATGCCTGATCTCCATCGGGGTCTGAATAATTCTGGAAAAGACCAGGCAAATAGACAGATTTACAGATAAGAACCTTGGGTGGAGGAGGGGCATTTCGCATCTTAGTGGATGGTGGTTTCAGGTGAGGGGGGATGGGTGGAAGATCTTGGCGTGGTATGGGCTGGTTGACAACAGTCTTCATCCTATCCATCAGAGCCAAGATTGCATTCAGGCTGGGCGAGGGGGAGCCAAAATCTACTGCAGATTGTTTGGTTGTCAGTCGTAGAGGGGAAATTCTGAGGTGTGGATGGCTCCAATAGGTACGAAGAGGTGTGGGATATTTAAAGTGCTGTAACATTCCATTTGTCATTTGCTATCTAGTTGCTGTGTATTTAGACAGAAACTGTCTGCTTTGTAAAGATGTTTACGCTCCCAAAGAAGGCAGAAATTGTCAATGAAACTCATGGATAGTGCAGTATACACTTGTTTGAGCCAATTACTTAATTGACTGAGGCTATTGAAACATCTCAAACTTGAACTATTGGGAGTGGTACACTCATGAAAACTTCAGCATCCAAACATTCCACTTTTATAAGCATATCAATGAAATCTTGCTTCAGTACCTCTGATTGCTGCTTCAGAAAATCCAAGGCCCCTGTGTGTATAATGACAGATTTCACAGTTGCTGATCAGTGATCTCCAGGATTTTTTTTATTTTAGACACTGTGTCATTATTACAGTGAAGAAAAGTATTTGAACACCCTGCTATATTACAAGTTCTCCCACTTGGAAATTATGGAGGGGTCTGAAATTTTCATCGTAGGTGCATGTCCACTGTGAGAGATAATCTAAAATGAAAAATCCAGAAATCACAATGAATGAAGGTAAACACGACGGTCAATCTCAATCGGAGTGGAGCCCCATGCAAGATCTCACCTCGTGGGGTGTCAATGATCCTTAGAAAGGAAAGGAATCAGCCCAGGATTACACAACAGGACTTGGTCAATGACCTGAGAAGAACTGGGACCACCGTTACCAAGGTGACTGTTGGTAATACACTAAGACGTCATGGTTTGAAATCATGCATGGCACGGAAGGTTCCCCTGCTTAAACCAGCACATGTCAAGGCCCATCTTAAGTTTGCCAATGACCATGTGGATGATACAGAGGAGTCATGGGAGAAGGTTTTGTGGTCAGATGAGACCAAAATGGAACTTTTTGGTCACAATTCCACTAACCATGTTTGGAGGAGGATGAATGATGAGTTCCATCCCAAAAAACACCATCCCTACTATGAAGCATGGGGGGTATAGCATCATGTTTTGGGGTGTTTTTCTGCACATGGGACAGGACGACTGCAGTGTATTAAAGGGCCACTGTCATGAAATGGATGATTTTTAGTATGTTATTAATGTAAAAACGGCAGCCAATATGGGGCCATGCGGGTTTTTTCCCCACCACAAAACATGATTTTGATATACACAGCTTTTTGTAACTCCCGCCATGAAAATCCTCTCGTGGGATTTGTTTTCAAGAAGCAGCAGGAAGTGGTGTAAAGGACAGAAGCGCCCCCAAGTGGACTTGTTTGTTTCCATTAGTTTTACCTCGGGGAAGGTAGCTCGTTGTTCCTTCGTGTTAGCCATGTCGGCTCGTTGCATTGCTGGACATTGCTTGAATACTCGGGAGATTGGATTTACCCTTCATAAGCTAGCAAGAGACCCAGTTCGTCGTGTAAAATGGATTGCACGGGTGCAGAGGACGAGAGCTTCGTGGGTTCCAAATGACAGGTAGGTGTGTATAGAGGTACAAAAAAAAATAGTTTGGGGCGGACCACGTAATCGGTCTTTCATAACGTAAAAGATCCGCGTACGAAATATGTCAATGTGCACGCTGGACGGCGGCGGCTCTGAAGAACGCAGCACCAATGCGTCACTCAGCCTCGTGCGACGACAACGCAGTAAAGCATCTCGGCTCAACGGTGTTGTTCATCGGGTACTGCTGCAGCTATGCACAACGCCCTAAAGCAGCACGGCTCGGGTCCATGATAAGCCACCTCGGCGCCGAAAATGAGCCACACCGGCCGGCTGCGATGAGCCCCGATGTTTCATCTCCGCCGCAGAAGTGGATCGGACGGGGAGGCGGTTTGACCGTGATTGCATATCATCTGAATATGGCTCGAAACAGTGTAATATTGCCCCAGTAACTTCACTCGGTTGTGTGGTGTTCTCCTTTTCGAAAGGAGCCACCGTGTCAGAAGGGGCGTGTTCGTCTCTCATAGTAGGGTGCACCGCGTGTTTTCATTTCTGAATGTCCAAGTGACGTCACGGACAGAGGATGAAGCCAATATGGTGACCACTTGGATGTTGTAGAATGACACAACTTTGCGCATGGATGACGCGCTCTTCGCTCACATTTATTTTTTCGTATAAACACTGAAGTGAATAATGTTATGTATTTTTCATTACAATATCCATTTTAGAATGTTTATAGGGATGACACTTGACCTTGAAGGAGAGGATGACCACGGCCATGTATTCTGAGCTTTTGGGGAACAACCTCTTTCCCTCAGTCAGAGCATTGAAGATGGACCATGGCTTGTATCTTTCAACATGACAATGACCCGAAGCACACAGCCAGGAAAACCAAGGAGTGCCTCCTTAAGAAGCATATCAAGGTTTTGGCGTGGTCTCGCCAGTGTCTAGACCTAAAGCCAATCGACAATCTTTGGAGTGAGCTGAAACGCCGTGTTTCTCAGAGACAGCCCAAAAACCTGTCTGATCTAGAAAAGATCTGTGTGGAGGAGTGGGCCAAAATCCCTCCTGGAGTGTGTGCAAACCTGGTGAACAACTACAGGAAACGTTTGACCTCTGTAATTGCAAACAAAGGTTACTGGACCAAATATTAACATTGGTTTTCTCAGGTGTTCAAATACTTATTTGCAGCTGTACCACACAAATAAACCGTTAAAAAAATAATAATAATAAATAACAATACATTGTGATTTCTGGATTTTTCTTTTTAGATTATCTCTCTCCCAGGTACATGAACCTACGATGAAAATTTCAGACCCCTCCATGATTTCTAAGAGGGAGAACTTAGAATATAGCAGGGTCTCCAAATACTTATTTTCTTCACTGTAGGACTCCATCATTGAGCTTGACGGCATACTTCTGTATTGGTGTCCACCAACGGGTTCGGGCATTGCAGAAACGACAGGCACCACGGCTTTACAGCCACAGCTCCAGTTGGCTGCCTCAGCAATGGAGGCATGAATTGTCCCCCACCTCCCCCGGAATATGAGCAAAGTTCTGTCGGAGGTGGGAGTTGAAACTCCTTCTGACAAGATTCTGACAGACGTTTCCAGGACATACTCACAATCCGCTTGGGTCTGTCACATCGGACCGGCAACTTCCCCCACCATCTGAGCAAACTCACCACCAGGTAGTGATCAGTTGTCAGCTCTGCCCCTCTCTTCACACGAGTGTCCAAGACTTGCCCTCCAAAGTCCGACGACATGACCACAGAGTCACTCATCAAATGGCGATCTAGGGTGTCCTCGTGCCAAGTGTATATCTGGTCCACGTTATGCTTGAACATGGTGCTCGTTATGGACAATCCGTGATGCGCAAATAGGTCGAATAACGGAAAACCGCTCAATTTATCATTGGCTGGTGGGAATGGTTCCTCCTAATCACATTCTTCCATGTCTCATTGTCATTGGCCACGTGAGCAATTTATTTGCGGAGCAGAACAATTAAGTCTCCAGCGGGAGCGCTGACTAACACCCCCTCGAAGAACCCCGAAAAGGCTGGGTAATCTGAACTGCTTTTTGGTGCATAGGCATAAACAACATTCAGTTCCCGACATGAATGTGAAGAGAGACTACCCTCTCATGCTCCGGGGTGAACCCCAACATACAGGCGCCAAGTTGGAATGTGCTAAGTATGTACTGTATCCCCACACCTCCTTGGCGCCTCTCACTGTGGGCAACTCGAGAGTGAAAGAGTCCAACCCCTCTCAATAGGACTAGCACCACAGCCAGGTGGTGTGGGGAGGTGAGACTTCTCGACCTCACACACCAGGCGCTCCTTCCCTGCCAGAAAGGTGACATTCCACTTTCCTAAAACCAGCTTCTGTACCCGGGGATTGGAGTCCTAAGATCCAAGCCTTTAGGGACTGCACCTGACCACAATGGCCCCTCTTGCTGGTGATGAGCCCATGGTTAGACAACTGGCTGCAAATGTGTCCACCAGGTTGACGCAATAATTTGTCAAAAATTACGATAATTGTGGAGGTTTTCCCCAGATATACATTTATTTGTGGCGGCCTGCCACAGGTAAATTTTGGCGCCGCAAAGAGATTTTGGCTATTGCTGTACAAAAATTCTGCTGTGATGTGCTTCTTTTGTGTGTCTACCACAAATTTCCTGATACGATACTGAAAATATTGTCCTTCAAAAGACAAGTATCAAATGTATCAATTTTTGTAAATTTGCAAATCAATCTTGTATCAGCAGCAACGACATTTCACACAGTACTCACCCTACCTTACGGTAGTGATGCTACCCCAGCCGATGTAATGTCATTCCGACACGGCACACTGTGCTGTTTTTAATTGGATTTGTGTCAATTTTCACTTGGAAAGACCTCTCCATGTTTGGCAAAGCCTCTGGACAGTATTCAGGATCTTCTATAGGTTCGGGGTTACACCATGAATAGAGTAACAGGAAATAAACCAAAGGTGCAGCAACAAGTACGGTCAAGTCATCTTGTGTACAGTTGGAAATCTGGATTAGTTAAATTTGACTCTTCAAATTAATTTATTATTTTATTATTATCTATGTACACAGCATATTGCGGGAAGACCCAGTGATACAAGGTGCGTGTTTGGTCCCCGGCGCGACATCCACTAATAAGAGCATGTGTGGATTTATCTCGTGAGCAGATTGAATGTGCATCATTAAAGCCCGACCAAGCAACTTCTGTTCCACCCTTTCCCTTGTCCTTCCTTCCACCATTTTCTATCCTGTTGATTGACTGCGCGATAACCCTCTCGTGTTCACAATGCTGCCAAAGCGCTCTGCTGATGTGAAAGCTTCCTCCGGAGCGCCCAAGAAGAGGAAGATGGTGAAAAAGTAAAACTTTTGGATATGATCAAAGACGGAAGAAGTTACGCTTTTGTGGCGCCATTATGGCGTGAATTAATCAGTGGTGCAGTACATAAAGATTTAAATAATTTCTAAAGTGTTATGGCCTCAGAAGCCTCTGTATGATGACGCTTCCTTTGGTGACAACCATAATAAATCTAGCTGAGCAAAGGTGTGTGTGAGTAGGGAATGATGTTCCTATGTATGATGTGGCTCTTTCATGTGGATATGCAGCTCTTTGCCATAACAGTAAAAAATGTGCCTCTTGATCTCTGATTGGTTGACCACCCCGCCATAAAGGTTAGTTTTCTCCCTACAAGTGAGAATTTGATTTAATGTGGCCGATAAGGTTAAAAGGTTTGTCATTTAGAGACACCCTCAGGGATGTTTGGGAAGAATTTTCACATCGACTTGATTATGTCGGTGATGCCAGTGGTGGCCGCATTGAGCACTTGTAAAACGTGAAATAAAAACTTTAAGATATGTACAACATATGTGTCCAGGCTGGAGTTTTGTATTGTTTTTTGGTTTTCCAATATAGTGTGGTGATTTTACTACATTATTTTTAAGTCACCCTGTAATAGTCATAATGAAACATTACTTTAAAAAAAATGTAAGAATGTTTTCTCACTTCAATGAAACAAAAAGCCAGGATATTCAGGTGAAAATTTGATTGGTATCCGTGACTTGATATAGAGTAATTATACTAATTATACTAAAAAATAGATAAATACTGACCGTATGGCATGTTAGTCATCAGGGTCAATGAATGCAGTACGAGACACCATGTTCTCAAAGAGGCATTGGGGTACCACGCCAGCACAGTGAGAAAACTGCTAATAGATGCTAGACACAGAGAAACATTACTTAATCACTGTCCAACAACCTCCGCTAGAAGAGCTGCAAATCAGAGGTGATTGAGTGGTGATGGAGCACAGAGTCCTGACCTTGGTTGAGTGGAATAGTTGGTACTCGACTGGAATTAAACAAGAAGATGTCAGATCCATTATCTTCACTGCCAATTGTGCTTGTGTTGAGACTCAGTGTTATCCACAACTGCAGCAAGGACTCCAACTGAGAGCAGAAAGGTTTTGGATGTGTCAAACATTAAACTGCAGGGGGTTGTACAGTAAGCGACTGGTTAGCCAATCTGCCTCACAGTTCTGAGGACTGGAGTTCAAATCTGGTCTTCCTTGTTTGACATTTGTATCTTCTCCCTGTGACCCCCGGTACTCCGGTTTCCTCACACATCCCAAATACATGCAAGGTAGGTTAACTGAAGACTAAATTGTCTGTAGGTGTCAATGTGACTGTGAATGGTTGTTTATGTGCCGTGTGTTTGGCTGGCGACAACTTCAGGGTGTATCCCCAACTCTTGCCTGAATAAGGATAGGTTCTAGCAAACCCCTGAAGCAGGTGAGAAGTGGTATAGAAAATAGAGGAATAAACTCGAGAGTCCTGTGAAAACAGTTAATTTAACTTAACCCTAGAGAACCCAAGACATCCAAATCCTCTTTTAAAATTGTGACCCCATGGGTTTTCTAGGTTTAATGGATTTCTGATTTTGGGGACAAGAGGTTATTATCTTTTGGGGGGTTGGCGGTGGGCGTCATGCAGTTACTCAACGAAAATAATACAATTGTGTTGTTCTGACATTGTGCCTCACCTAATTCGCTACAAGGAACTTTTTATTTTTTTTAAACCTGAAATGTAGTTTCCACACTCTCAGTTAAGTCTCGGCACAATGACAGACATCTGGTTTGATGATTTATGGAGATATTGGTGTGCATGGTGGGTGCACTGTGTTGGACATCTTAAGTGTGGTGTCTCACACATTCAAAAAAATTGGTTTAGACAATGGTTCCCAAACTTTTTTTGCAACGCACAACCCTCCAACCATGAGCTGCTGGTCTGCTGCCTGGCTACTATCAAGGTGCCCTTGACCTATGCACCGTTTCCCTCTCTCAGTTTTATGGCACTGTTCATGCGTCCATTTCACTCTGAAATCCTTCTTTGCATGCTTGCATGTGTTTAGCAGGGATTATATTCTTGAGGGACTATAACCTGTATAATAAAGGTTTCATGTGTTAATGATCCAAAACTGGGTCCTTACCTGCACATGGTGGACTTGAAGCATGGAAAAGAGCTTGTTGAAGCAAGCACTCAGCATGGGAATGGAAGAGGGTTGGACTATGAGGGTGCTACCAGGAGGAGAGCCTCCTCCATGCAGCGCCCTCAAGAGAGAGTCATCTGTGCCGTTGGTGGTCTGGCAAACTGAGGGGAAAAAAATGAAAATGAATTATAGTACAGTTTGTATCAATACAGACAGCTCAGCCACAATGGAACTGCTGGAGTTTTCACGTAGAATGCATTATTACACAATAGGAATCTCAGCACCGTGCCGTGACTTGAAAGTGGCACAAAACTTAAGTCAAAATTCCCTTATGCGTGACATCACAAGAAATGTCAGCATATTATGCAGCAGCTCAGTAAATTTCACAAGACTTCACCTCACTGACCAAGAAAATGATTCATTATTGGGTCGTCTTCTGTTTGTTGTAATCCACAAACTTCTGAAGTGGATTTACAAGTATAGTCAGATGAATTTAGGGTGGAGTATTTTTTGGCATATGTATGTCGAATCATTGTATCTTTAAAAAAATGTATGTGCATGTTTGTAGTTGACAAACTTTTACACCAGGAAGGAAGTAGTCATTATCCCTGAGCGCTCTTTGTTGTCTATTTGCCATACTGTGGTTACCTGTGGAAGAGCTTGACGTTAGAGCTTGCAGAATCGAGTCAGCTTGTAATGTTGCCATCATTTTCAGCATCAGTTCAGCCTGCTGCTCCAAGCCCACCTCTAACCGAGCATCCAGTGCTAAGTAAAACCAGACAGAGTGAGTCAAATAATGCCATACAAAAAATGCACATTTATAGCAGAAAATATAATCCAACTTCTCACCTTGCGAAACAGAGACTGTAAGCCCTTGTGACACGGGCTTTTCAACAGCAACTGGCGGTTTGGACACTGGGATACCAACACCTCCCATGTATGGAGAGTAACCATATGTGCCATAATCTGAACCCCAGTAGTCATACCACGTGCTGCTTATTGGCTGGAAACAGACATAAAATGGAATAGATGAAACATATAAGAACATAAAGTAAAACATTGGTCATGGTGAATGTTCATCATTTTTCAGGGCACAAAAGTTTAACATGGTACCCAATTCCAACCATAATCCAACCATTTGGAACTGTGCTTCAGAGTGAAAGTCCTCGTGATGTCGGCATCATGGGAAGTAGGGCTACAGGTTTTGCTACATCCCAGAATTTTTAATTACAGCACTGTTATACAAAAACAATCTAAATAAACGTTGCTATTTTATTGTATTTTCATCTTGTCTATATTGTTATGAGTGTGTGAATTCACTATAACTCTGGGTAGGTTGGTATTAGTAAATTTATTTCTGAAACTCTTGACTGTGGTTTGTGTTAAAATGGGGTTGAACGTTTCACAAAGCCGTTTTGTAGCAGAACAATCAACAGAGCTTTCATTGGACAGCAAAAGACAAAGCAGTGTATCCATCTGTTACCATTTATAACAATAAGTTGGCTTCCTGCAAATATATCGAATTTATTTTCAACTAAAGAAGTCAACTTTTCAAACAATACATTTCTAACTAAATTAAACAAGACTTCAGTTTTCATACATTTTATAATACAGTGGTACCGCTACTTACGAACTAATCCGTTCTGGAAGTTGTTTCGTAACCAGAATTTTTTGTAAATAGAAGCGCATTTTACATGTAAATAGCGTAATCATTTCCAAGCCCCGACCCCCACGTGCTACCCCAAAAAAAAAGCATTTAATATACATAATGTAAACAAGAATAAAAAAAACTATTAATTTACCTTTGGCATTGGACTATGCATAGAGAAGGGTGAGTGACAAGCAAAAGGCATCGTGGGGGACAGAGGAGAGGACAAACTTTGACAGCTGAGAGAAAACGCACACAGCATAAATCCACTCCAAGTTTTTTGCGGCCC
This sequence comes from Syngnathoides biaculeatus, assembly GCF_019802595.1. Taxonomy (NCBI): domain Eukaryota; kingdom Metazoa; phylum Chordata; class Actinopteri; order Syngnathiformes; family Syngnathidae; genus Syngnathoides; species Syngnathoides biaculeatus. Next base: position 25,639,726 of record NC_084651.1, read on the forward strand.
ATAATGAAGAAATATAAATAAACTTACAAAAAACACAAATGAAAAAGTGGTACTTTTCCAATGTGTGCATTAGCTTGTGACATCGCTAACGTGATTTGGTGACAAGTCGAGTGTCCATGAGACGAGTTCTATCGTGCATCATGGGTAAAGATTGACAACAATACGAGCCAATTGGATGCCAGGAAAATGCTTTGGTGATAGCCAACGGAAGAACAGGTCTATCGCGCCATACACACACCAAGAAACATGAAGTTAACGTTCGATGGAATTTGGGGAATCAAGCACTATTTTTTCCTGAACTATAGACAATATTTTTCCAAGGAGGCGTTTTCTAACCTGAATTTTTTGTTACTAGGAACGTTTGTAAGTAGAGGTACCACTGTATACCATGATGTTTTGGTTCATGAGGCTTTCTCCAAAGTCCCGATATGTTCTCCCGTGGAAGCAATCCCGGTACTTAGGGTGGGTGATCGCGTCGTTCCTGTTCATTGACTATGGTTGTCAAGTGACAACCTTGTTTGTGTATCCTCCTCCTCTTTCTCAACACTTGTGTCTCCTTCTTCCTCTGCAGCACAAAAGCCATACTGTTAAAATTAGCCAAGCTGAACGAATTCTGTACTGTACAGGACACTTCCTATGGAGGAGATTGAGCTTCAGTGAACTGCACTAAGCTTGTGTGTGCTCATCTGGCAGCAGGGTTTGAGGGCTGCGGCGTTTCTATGCGCAAAGTGCTGCAACTTTAGTTTTCAAACATAATCGAAGGTGGCATCTCTGTTTATAAGAATATTCTTGCCAAGAAGAAAGAGCGCCAACAACGACCCATAGCAATGTTTTTCACTCACAAGAGACCTGCACCAATGATGTTACAGCATAGCTGTCCCAAACAGCCGGAGGAACTGTAAAATACACCTGAGTCAAGGTTAATATTACTGTGTGTTCAACTTAATAGATTCTATCCATCCATTTTCTGAGCTGCTTATCATCACAAGGGTTGCGAGAGTGCTGGAGCCTATCCCAGCTGTCTTCGGGAAGGAGGCGGGTGCACCCTGAACTGGTTACCAGGCAATCGCAGGGCACATAGAAAATCAACCATTCACACTCACAATCACACCCAAAGGCAATATAAAGGCACCAATTAATGTATGTTTTTGGGATGTGGTAGGAAACCGGAGTGCCCGGAGAAAACCCACACAGGCACAGGGGAGAACACGCGAAGTCCACACAACCAGGGCCAGGATTTGAACCCCAGTCCTCAGAACTATGAGGTTCACACTAACGAGTCACGACACCTTCCTCCATGCCACCCCCAAATAGATTGATCATTAAAATTAAATGTATTCCCTTTCCCCTACCACTTTTTCCAGCTCTTCCGGAGGGTTCCCGAGGCGTTCCCAGGCCAGCCAAGAGACAGTCTCTACAGCGTGGGTCGTCTCCGGGGTCTCTTTCTTGTGGGACAAGCCCGAAACACCTCACCAGGGAGGCGTCCGGGAGGCATCCGGATCAGATGCTCGAGCCACCTCATCTAGCTCCTCTCAATAGGAGCAGCAGCTCAACACTGAGCCCCTCCCGGATGACCGAGCTTCTCACCCTATCTCTAAGGCATAGCCCAGACACCCTGTGGAGGAAACTCATTTCGGCCGCTTGTATCCGGGATCTTGTTCTTTCGGTCACGACCCACAGCTTGTGCCCAGAGGTGAGGGTAGGAACGTAGATCGACTGGTAAATTAAAAGCTTTGCATTTCGACTAAGTTCCCTTCACCACAATGGAGCGATACAAAGTCCGCATCACCACAGACACTGCACTGATCCGTCTGTCAATCTCCCGCTTCATTCTTCCCTCACTTGTGAACAAGACCCCAAGATACTTGAACTCCTCCACTTGGGGCAGGATCTCATCCCCAACCCAGAGAGGGCATGCCTCCCTGTTCTGACGAAGGACCAAGGTCTCAGATTTGGAGGTGCTGATTCTCATCCCCGAACCACTCCAGTGAGCGATGGAGATCACAGCTTGATGAAGCGACAGAATCATCTACAAAAACCAGAGATACGATGCTGAGGCCACCAAACCGGACACCCTCTACGGCTCGGCTGCGCCTAGAGATTCTCTCCATAAAAGTTAAATAAAATCGGTGGAGTTGCGAAGTCCAACTCTCACCGGACACGAGTGAGACTTATTGCCGACAATGCGGACCAAATTCTGACAGCGGTCGTACAGGGACCAAACAGCCCGTATCAGGGGGTTTGGTACCCCATACTCCCCCCCCCCCCCCAAAAATACAAGACTCCTCGAGGGACATGGTTGAACGCCTTCTACAAGTCCACAAAACAAAAGTAGACTGGTTGGGCGAACTCCCATACACCCTTGCTATGCACCCTTGAAAATCCTGCCGAGGATGTACAAGCTGGTCTACTGTTTCATAGCCAGGACGAAAACCACATTGTTCCGCCTGGATCTGAGACCAGACTTCCTGATAGACCATCTTCTCCAGCACCTCTGAATAGAGCTTACCAGGGAGGCTGAGGGGTGTGATCCCCCTATAGTTGGAACACACCCTCCAGTGCCCCTTCTTAAAAAGGGGGACCACCACCCCAGTCTGCCAATCCAGAGGCACTGTCCCGATGTCCACGCGATGTTGCAGAGGCGTGTCAACCAGGACAGTCCCACAACATCCAGAGCCTTTAAGGAACTCCGAGCGAATCTCATCCACCCCCTCACCGAACTCCTCCCACACCCAGTTGTTTGCTTGAGTGACCACCTAAGCTGCATTCCCATTGGCCAGCCGGTACCTATCAGCTGCCTCGGGAGTCCCACAGGCCAAAAATATCAAATAGGTCCCTTTCTTCAGCTGAACAGCATCCCTCACTGTTGGTGTCTACCAACATGTTCTGGGGTTGCTGCCACGACAGGCACCAACCACCTTTCGGCCACAGCTCCAGTCGGCCGCTTCAGCAATGGAGGCACGGAACATTGTCCACTCGGGCTCGTTGATCAACACTCAATCACAGGTAAATGTTATTTTGGTGTGTAGCTATTATTTTAATTCACTGTATTGCTCTTGTTGGACAGACTAACGTCCTGGTCATTTAATATCACATTTTTCCTCTGAGAAATCACTGTTAGTCTTCTACAGTGGCATCACAAAAAGGAAAGAACATGAAAAAAAATGTTGATCCATTTTTACTTAAGTAGTGAGCACAAGTCTGACTCCATTTGCTGATACTTCCATGGCATCGTTCACAATAGTTTTCATTTCAAGTTTTTTTTTTACGTTGAGGGGTATTTTCCCCATTTTGCACCACTGAGTATTTGACTAAGTATTTCCTCAAAAAGACATATATAAGTCAACAAGCAAAACATTCTACAGCTAAGGGAATACGAAAATAATATAATAACCTTCAGAAAAAAAACATACCTTAAAGACTTTGGCAGCAAGTGGATCTTTTTCTAAATCAATATCTAAAGGATCAATGTCAACATCCATCAGGTCTTGTAGCAAGTCAAAGTCCATGTCTTTGTCTTTTTCCAAAGATGATAGCGACGGAGCACCTTTGGATGAAAACAACTTTAATCTTGCTAAGAAAATGCACAAGTAAGTGATTTGTCATTAAAATTATTGATTAGGACTATTGCTATGTTATCATCAAGGTCTTATCAAGCATTTTTGATGAACAACTGTCCTATCCAACACAGTGTGAGGGTCCAGATAGTACCTGCAATAATATCAGGCATGAGGGTCTCATCAATGCTCTCTACCAAGGGGATCGGCGTTGGCTGAGGCAAGGTGTCATCTGGATCAACCCCAACTGATGAGGACGAAGCTCCCGCCTCCTCAGCAACTGTCACTTCATCCATAACATCCAGTGAACCTGGAGAAAGCAGTTCACCTGAAACAAATAAGTTTCACTATTATTACAGATCACCATGCATCTCTCTGATTTTGACAATTTTCAGTCATCACGACACATGTCATGTTTATTTTTTTTTTTGAGAAGTTGTTGAGCAGTCACATTTCATCTGGATTAATTTTGGTATGCCCTGTGCCACATTGGTTTGTGTGTGCTTGCACAGTATGTCTTAAATTGAACACAAAGCACAATAAAATACACACCTGACAGGATGTCTTGTAACATGCAGGTGAGGGAATACTGAGCCCAGGCACCTCCCCAAGAGATATCCCCTCGGTTGAAGTCTGTCCCCACAAGCAGAAGAAGTAAGCGCTCCAACTGGAGCTCTGACACCACCTCGGAAAGGTGGATGGTTGGTCTGGTGGCATTAGTTATCCTTGCGAGGACCTGAAGCAGTGAGAAGATAACTTATTGAGCATCTTATCTTTGATCGGCCTGATCGCATCGACAGATAATTGGCATTTTTTGATGATCGGCGGATTGATTTTGATGTAATAATTTGCCGATCCGATTAAGCTCGGCGAATTATGACATCAAAACCGATCGGCCTGAGAAAAATATTGACTCCACATCGCGGTCGTGCAAAAAAAGCTACAGTCGTGTTCCACCTAATAGCAGCCTAATGTGACTAACCAAATTAATCCACGCTTTCAGTGCATTATTTATTGTTCCATGTCAAACAACTTACCAGTAGGTGCAGTAGATTCGGCTTGACTGTCACCGAATCATGCTTAGGTCTTTCACACCCTATCAGACACTAGCGCACATTATGAAAGGTCAACTTTTTCGGGACTTTTTTTGTATTTGTGTTTTTTCCAGGTTTATTCATCTTTATGCACCATGAGCCCCAAGAAACTTTATTGGAATTACGTTGTGTGGATGCGTATATTCCTCTCAAACATTTACCTCCTCCTCCGCCTTTTGTTTGTCACTCACCTTTCTCTTCGCATAATGTCCCAACGCCAAAGGTAAATAAACTATTTTCATTATTCTTTACATCATGTACTGTGAATGCTTATTTTGGACTGGGGAGAAGGGAGGGGGGTTGGAACAGATTAGCCTATATACATGTAAAAATGCTTCTACGAGAAATTCGTTACAAAACGACTTCTGGAACAAATTAATTCTGTAAATAAGGGTACTGACTAGATTACAGATTTTAAAGCCTGTGCAATTGGCCAACTTGTTAAAAGGGGTGCGTTGAAAAAGAAAAAAAAAACAGCAGACTGTTGTTGACTTTACAAACTCAAAACTGTTTCAAGGACTTATAAATCATTTGAATCACTAAAAGAGCACAGTTTTTTTTTTTTTTTTTTTTTTACAACTGCTTCATAGTTGTGTGGCAGGGAGTCAACCAACCTGGGGCACCTTTCAGCTGTTATTCCACTCCAACATTCCTTGACGACATTCCACATTTCATTTACGTTAATCGGTTTTGATGTCGCCCCACAAGTTCAATGCAGCCCTATGGGGGCACAAACCAGTGCAATCTGTAGGCCGGTCCCAAGCCCGGATAAATGCAGAGGGTTGCGTCAGGAAGGGCATCCGGCGTAAAAACTGTGCCAAACAAATATGAGCGTTCATCTAAAGAATCCCATACCGGATCGGTCGTGGCCCGGGTTAACAACGCCCGCCCCCGGCACTGCTAACCTGCAGGGCGTCGGTGGAAATTCAGCTACTGTGGGTCGAAGACAAAGAGAGGAGGAAACCGGATCCAGCGTCAGAAGAAAAAGAGGAATGCACAGAGCCTACAACTGAGTGTAGGGACTTTGAATGTTGGGACTATGACAGGAAAAGCACAGGAGTTGGTTGACATGATGATTAGGAGAAAGGTTGATATTCTGTGCATCCAAGAGAGCAGGTGGAAAGGTAGTAAGGCTAGAAGTTTGGGAGCAGGGTTTAAATTATTCTACCACGGAGTAGATGGGAAGAGAAATGGAGTAGGGGTTATTTTAAAGGAAGAGCTGGCTAAGAATGTCTTGGAGGTGAAAAGAGTATCAGATCGAGTGATGAGACTAAAATTTGAAATTGAGGGTGTTATGTATAATGTGGTTAGCGGCTATGCACCACAGGTAGGATGTGACCTAGAGTTGAAAGAGAAATTCTGGAAGGAACTAGATGAAGTAGTTCTGAGCATCCCAGACAGCGAGAGAGTTATGATTGGTGCAGATTGTAATGGACATATTGGTAAAGGAAACAGGGGCGATGAAGAAGTGATGGGTAAGTACGGCATCCAGGAAAGGAACTTTGAAGGGCAGATGGTGGTGGACTTTGCAAAAAGGATGGAGATGGCTGTAGTGAACACTTATTTCCAGAAGAGGAAGGAACACATAGTGACCTACAAGAGCGGAGGTAGAACCACGCAGGTAGATTATATTTTGTGCAGACGATGTAATCTGAAGGAGGTTACTGACTGTAAAGTAGTGATAGGGGAGAGTGTAGCTCGACAGCATAGGATGGTAGTGTGTAGGATGACTCTGGTGGTGGGTAGGAAGATTAAGAAGACAAAGGTAGAGCAGAGAACCATGTGGTGGAAGCTGAGAAAGGAAGAATGTTGTGCGGCCTTCCGGAAAGAGGTGAGACAGGCTCTCGATGGACAACCGAAGCTCCCGGAAGACTGGACGACGACAGCCAAGGTGATCAGAGAGACAGGCAGGAGAGTACTTGGTGTGTCATCTGGTAGGAAAGGGGAGAAGGAGACTTGGTGGTGGAACCAACAAGGAAAGAGATTAGCGAAGAAGAAGTGGGATACTGAGAGGACTGAGGAGAGGCGAAAGGAGTACATCGAGATGCGACGTAGGGCAAAGGTAGAGGTGGCAAAGGCTAAACAAGAGGCATATGAAGACATGTACACCAGGTTGGACACGAAAGAAGGAGAAAAGGATCTCGACAGGTTGGCCAGACAGAGGGATAGAGATGGGAAGGATGTGCAGCAGGTCAGGGTGATTAAGGATAGAGATGGAAATGTGTTGACTGGTGCCGGTAGTGTACTAAATAGATGGAAAGAATACTTTGAGAAGTTGATGAATGAAGAAAATGAGAGAGAAGGAAGAGTTGAAGAGGCAAGAGTGAAGGACCAGGAAGTGGAAATGATTACTAAGGGGGAAGTCAGAAAGGCACTACAAAGGATGAAAACTGGAAAGGCAGTTGGTCCTGATGACATACCGGTAGAGGTATGGAAGCAATTTGGAGAGATGGCTGTGGAGTTTTTGACCAACTTATTCAACAGAATACTAGCGGGCGAAAAGATGCCTGAAGAATGGAGGAAAAGTGTTCTAGTTCCCATTTTTAAGAACAAAGGGGATGTTCAGAGCTGTGGGAACTATAGAGGAATAAAGTTGATGAGCCACACAATGAAGTTATGGGAAAGAGTAGTGGAGGCTAGACTCAGGACAGAAGTAAGTATCTGCGAGCAACAGTATGGTTTCATGCCTAGAAAGAGTACCACAGATGCATTATTTGCCTTGAGGATGCTCGTGGAAAAGTACAGAGAAGGTCAGAAGGAGCTACATTGCGTCTTTGTGGACCTAGAGAAAGCCTATGACAGAGTACCAAGAGAGGAACTGTGGTACTGCATGCGTAAGTCTGGTGTGGCAGAGAAGTATGTTAAAATAGTACAGGACATGTATGATGGCAGCAGAACAATGGTGAGGTGTGCCTTAGGTGTGACAGAGGAATTTAAGGTGGAGGTGGGACTGCATCAGGGATCAGCTCTGAGCCCCTTCCTATTTGCAGTGGTAATGGATAGGCTGACAGATGAGGTTAGACTGGAATCCCCTTGGACCATGATGTTCGCAGATGATATTGTCATATGCAGTGAAAGCAGGGAGCATGCAGAGGAACAATTGGAAAGATGGAGACATGCACTGGAAAGGAGAGGAATGAAGATTAGCCGAAGTAAAACAGAATATATGTGCGTGAATGAGAAAAGTGGAGGGGGAAGAGTGAGGCTACAGGAAGAAGAGATAGCGAGGGTCGACGACTTCAAATACTTGGGGTCAACAATACAGAGCAATGGAGAGTGTGGTCAGGAAGTGAAGAAACGGGTCCAAGCAGGTTGGAACAGCTGGCGAAAGGTGTCTGGTGTGTTATGTGACAGAAGAGGGTCTGCTAGGATGAAGGGCAAAGTTTACAAAACAGTGGTGAGGCCGGCCATGATGTACGGATTAGAGACAGTGGCACTGAAGAAAAAAACAGGAATCTGAACTGGAGGTGGCAGAAATGAAGATGTTGAGGTTCTCGCTCGGAGTGACCCGGTTGGATAGGATTAGAAATGAGCTCATTAGAGGGACAGCCAAAGCTGGATGTTTTGGAGACAAGATTCGAGAGAGCAGACTTCGATGGTTTGGACATGTTCAGAGGCGAGAGAGTGAGTATATTGGTAGAAGGATGCTGAGGATGGAGCTCCCAGGCAAAAGAGCGAGAGGAAGACCAAAGAGAAGGTTTATGGATGTGGTGAGGGAAGACATGAGGGCAGTTGGGGTTAGAGAGGAAGATGCAGGAGATAGGCTAAGATGGCAAAAGATGACACGCTGTGGCGACCCCTAACGGGACAAGCCGAAAGGAAAAGAAGAAGAAGAAGATGTCGCCCCACAAGTTCACGGTTGGATTAAGTTCCAGAATTTGGGCTGGCCAGTCCATGACATTAACTTTGTTGGTTTGGAACCAAGACTTTGCATGTTCACTATTGTGTTTGGGATCATTGTCTTCACCCATTTCAAGGGCATCAGTCAAAATGGCCTCTTCAAGTATTTTGAGATATGCAAACCAATCCATGATCCCTGGTAATGCGATAAATAGGGCCCAACACCATGGTAGGAGAAACATGCCCATATCATGATGCTTGCACCACAATGCTTCACCGTCTTCACTGTGTACTGTGGCTTGAATTAAGAGTTTGTTTTTTTAATTTTATCTGACCACAAAATGTTCCTCCATTTCTCTTGAGGCCAGTTGATGTGTTCTTTGGCAAATTGTAGCCTCTTCTGTAAAAGCCTTTTTTTTTTTTTTTATAAACAGAGGGACATTGCGGGGGATTCTTGTAAGATTAGCTTCACGCAGACATCATCTCAGTGTGACAGAATTTACAAGTAACTCTAGACTGTCTGGAGACGGATCATTCTGGAGCTGATCATTGGCTGAGCCTTTGCCATTCTGATTATTCTGCAATCCATTTTCATGGTGGTCTTCCATTTTCTGTAAAGTGTCTCTCGTTTTGCTTTCCATTTTAAGACAAAGATCATTTTAGCTGAACAGCCAAGAATTATTTTGCATCACTTAATAAAGTTTAGCGTCTCCAATCATACTTTTAATCAAAGTACCCTGTTCTTCTGAACAATGTGTTGAACGACCCTTTTACCTTTTTCAAGGAGAAATGCATGTTCAACAGGTGCTGACTTCATCCTTAAATAGGGGCTACAATAGATACCGCCTGATGCTTCATTATAAAAATACATCATGATGAAATAAAATGATTTGATTATATGAATACTTAGTTTTTAAATTGAATGTCTATTGACTTCTTTAAAAATGTCTGTCTCAGTGCAATGTCAATAAATCTATGACTATGGTATTAGGTAACAAATACATACTTGGGTATAACAACTCAGTAAATTAATTTAAGAGCTTGAGATTCCATCCCTAATCACTCAAATGTGACTGCTTTTACATACAAAAAAAAATGTCACTAAATGACTTACGGTAATGAATTAATTTCGTCAGTAGAGGTAGCCGTTTTTTTAATTTATTTTCAGAATTTTCTTTTTTTCATTTTTTTATATGTTTTAAAGAAACCCTAACCACACACGTCCAGTACCTCACATTTGAAAAATGTACAGGTGTGGTCAATCATGCCCGCAGATAAAGTTACGGGTGTGGTCCACCAGTCATGCCTACAGATATAAAGTTGTGGGTGTGTGTTCTGTTTGTAATTATGAGTGTACCACTTTAAGAGCGGAGGGGGGCTGTGTCAGGTAAACTAGGAAGCGGTGTCAGGTAAACTAGGAAGAAGTAGGCTGAGTAGAGACTGTGTGCTTCCGTTATAAAAAAAAAAAAAGACGTAAGGCTGTGGTTCACTGCGCTGGATTGGTTTTCATGTGCGCTGAGTGTGTGCGACAAGAGTGCAAATGCGCAGTGGCTCAGCTTAGAGAGATAATTGGTCAAGACTACACAAAATAAGCGACAACTTTAAATATGTATGTATTTCTACTCGCAACAAATTTTAGGCGCGTGATTTTTCGTGCTCGACTGTGCAGATTTGAGAGTGTGCCTGTCACATCACTGTGACTGCACTTCATAAACGTTTCTCAGGCATTAACAGTTTCTCACATCCCTCATTTGAACATCCAAAAATCAAAACCTGTTGGAAGTCAAAATATTTAATTGAGGAATAAATATGTAAACGAAGTAAATTACATTTTAATGATCAATCTATGAGGTTGAACACAAAATTATTCATAGCGACTCAGGTGTATTGGCCGTCCCTCTTTGTCCTGGCGGGACTCTGCTGTACCGCCTTTTTATGCTAAAGCCCTTTGTAACAGGTGTCTTTTTTGAGAATTCTATGGGTCATTGTTGGTGTTCTTTTTTCGTCTGGGAGAGCATATTCTTCAGACATCGCACCTTCGATTGTGTTTGAGAACTGAAGGAGTAATGCTTTGCACAGATCCATCGAAACGCTGTGGGGCATGCTTGGCCGCCCCTGGTGCGGGTGGACAATTGCTGCCGGACGAGCGCACCCGAGCTCACTGCAGTTTGCTGAAGGTCAATCAATCTCCTCCATGCCATGTCTCCTGTACTGTACAGAATGCATTTAGCTTGTCTAGTTTACATAATTGTTTGATGCTAGCAATGTACCTCATTTGTGCTGAAAAGGAAGAAGCGGACAAGTGTTGAGAAAGAGGATGAGAATGTACTAACAATCACTTGATCGCAACCACGGCCAATGAACTGCACGGAACTCGGGTGCACTCGCCCAGTGCAGAGTTTGCGAGCCACCCTAAATACAGGGACCACCGCCGCAGCACAACGCGTCATGGCTCAACCTGTACTGCACTATACGTACAAACAGCATGTATAATGCAGGGGTACCCAATATGTTGATTGCAATCAACCAGTTGATCACCAAGGCAGTTTTGGTTGATTATGTGACACTCCCCCCACTAAAAAAAAGACATCAGCTCATTATCGATTTCATGACGTGTGTGGCAAAAACGTCGACCACACACACCTCGATAGAAGGACAGTCGGTTTGACAAATCCTGGCCTCTTTTAATGTGTCATGTGCACATAAGGCGTGTTCTATAAAGCTGGCTTCCCGTTTACTGACTCTCGCCAACACCCAACCCCCTGGTAAATCACGAGAGGCTGGCTGCTTGAAAAGTTAATCTTGGGGCTAAAAAGTTTGGGCACCACTGGTATAGTGGGGATTGAAACTATTCAAATCCCCCTAAACCTTTTGCTTTGTTATTTTGCAGGGATTTACTAAAATTAATTTCTATTCCCCTTAATGTACACACAGAACCCCATATTGACAGAAAAAAAATGGTATAAATTTTTGTAGGAAAAATAAATAAATACCACAGCCACAAATATTGAGGCCTTTTATTAAATTTTTATTTGATACCCCATTTTGAGCTAATACAGTCATGAGTCTTTTTAGGAATTATTCCAGTTTTTCACACAAAGATTTGGGGATCCTCTGCATTTCTCCTGGCAGATGCTGCCAAAATAGATGGTGAACGTTCGTGGACAGCCAATGCTCAATTGGGTTTAAGTCAGGGCTCTGCCTGGGCCATTCACGAACAGTCACGGACTGAGGCCACTATCATTTTTGCTGTGTGCTTAAGGTCTGGTCGTCCCAAACGTTTTCCATTTACAGAATATGGAGGCCACTGTGCTCTAAGGTACCTTAAGTGCACCAGATTTTATAACCATGACCTGATCTGTTCTTTGCCACAATTCTGTCTCTGACCTCTTCAGGCAGTTCCTTTGACCTCATGATTGTCATTTGCTCTGATATGGACTGTAAGCAGTAAAATAGACAGGTGTGTGACTTTCCTAATCCTAATCAATGTAATCAAACACTGCTGTCCTTGAATAAATGTGTAGAACCAATTTAAGGATGATCGGATGAAATGGAGAGCACCTGAAAATGTGTCAGAGCAGAGGGTCTGAATAGGTGTCTGTTGATTTTTCAGTTTTTCTTAATATAATCTTTAAAAATGTAAAAAAAAAAAAAAAACTTCTCAATATGGGGTGCTGTGTACATTTGAGGAAAAAAATTGCAAATGGCTACAATATAAAAATTTAAGGCAGTATGAATACTTTCTGTTCCCACTCACACACAAATTTTTTTTAAGAAAGTATGCAGACTATCATTCTGATTTTTGCTACTCGACAAATAACAATCAGAAACGAAATTGCTCAAATTTCAGAGGATACCTTGCAGACAAAAAGTAGCAGGTCGGCATGACAGGTGAAGTCCATAGAGAGGAGGAAGAGGGCTAGCTTCTGCACCACAGAGATGCAGCGCTCATGTGACAACGTAAAGGGCAAGGGTTCAACTTCTGGTGCTTCTTTGGCTGTTGGTGACTCCGTGTCCAATGTTGAGCGCGGCCATTCAGCCGTCCGCCGAAGACGGATTAGGTCTTTAAAGTGCTAGGACAGTCAGAAATGTTGAGCGTAAATTCATGTTTCGAAAGAGCGAACAGAAACTTAAAAGTGTTAAACTGTGAAGAGCCACTCAATTCAAAATCACAAATCTGTCTTCTAACAATACCGGGAAAACCTGCATTGCAAAATCATTCTTTTCCCTCTTATTTAAACTCTTAAAAAAACAATGATAATTAACAGGATAATTTACCTTGGATGTGGCTTGTTTGAGTTTGGCTTGTTCCACCAAGAGTTTGTAGGAAGAGCCCTTGTTGCTTTGGATCTTCTCTTTCTCAATCTGTTCAACTAAAGCTCTTTGTTTTGCCTTCAATAGATTTAACTGCTAGAAGGAAAGGCGTGTAATGAATATCTGTCCTGCAAAATATTCTCCTCCTTAGAACCGATTACAACCCATTAGCACAAATGGAATGAAACGATTTCTAATATTTCAAAAGAATGAGTATTCAAATTATATAATGATGAGCAAATTGGATGTGAAAATGAGATGAAGGAAAAATGTGAAATATCAAGGAGGCAGACTAGATAGTGATAGGGCAGAACTAATCTAAAAAATGTGTAGCTACTGGGACACAAAAAACATTTGAGTTTAAAATGTAAAGATCATTTGTAATCTATCAGATTACATATTCAGAACTGCTGATTGTTTAGGTTGGTGCTGTACCAATGAAGTTATAAAGTTCAAAATGGTTAAGGAGTGAGCGCTTTCATTTCTATGTGAAAGAATAAAGGGAGTGTGTATGGAAGCATGCCAACTTTTTTCAAGAGGAAGATACTCAAAGAGAAAACAGTTCAAGTGGAGGCCACTATTTCAGAAAACCTGGTGTGACATGTTCACAAATTCTTTGTGTAATATGTAAACAAATGTACCTGTACCTGCTTGTGGTGGACAAGCTGCTTGCGAATCTTGCGGGAGTAGAGTCTGTCAAGGCTACTGGTGCCTTAACTGATCTGCTGGTGCTCTGAGAGTGAAGGCTGTTATTGATAAAGCTCCACTGAATACCTAAAAACAAATATATATATATATATATATATATATATATATATATATATATATATATATATATATATATATACACACACACATGTTTCAAGTGGCTAATAAAACATTTGTGGAATCAAGCCTGTGGAACAAAAATGCTCATGTACCTGTAAATGTTCTCTCCCTTTCTTTGCCTCCAAGGGGCTTCTTCCCACCTGAAGCTTCATCTTCTATACTCGTGACATAGTCCAAAAGTCTGGAAACAAGCATCACCACCCAGCTAATCATCGGGATATCCAAGACACCTGGAGAAAACAGCCACAGTCAGGCTGACTTAAAACTAATTAGTTTTTTTTTTGTTTTGTTTTTTTTTAAATCAAATCAGATACAATTCTACCTTCAGTCTTGTGCTGTGTAGCATCTTGTGGCAGTTGCAGTGGGGACAACAAGCTGTTCAGGAGGTTCAATTGACCCTCCAACACACCACTGTTGCAAAGGGATCTTTGGCCAAGGCAGGACAGGAGCATAAACACTCTTGAAATAAAGATAAAAAATAAAAAAATAACATACAATCAAAACAGATCATTTAGATTTTTTCAAAGTGGCCATATACAGATTCACTAAACTGACTAGAAATTCTATTTTCAAGTTCCATCATTTACAAATTTAGGAGTAAGGGATACGAGTTCCCTCCAAACGTCTTGGAACGACAAGGCAACCTTTGCCCAGTCTGCCAATCCAGAGGCACTGTCCTCGATGTCCATGAAATGTTACAGAGGCGTGTCAACCACAACAGCCCTACAACATCCAGACCCTTTAGGAACTCCAGGCGAATCTCATCCACCCCCGGGGCCATGCCACCGAGAAGCTTTTCAACCACCTCGGTGACCTCAACCCCAGAGATAGAAGAGCCCTCCTCAGAGCACCCAGACTCAGCTTCCTCGTGGGAACGCGTGTTGGTGAAATTGAGGAGGTCTTCAAAGGATTCTCCCCACCGACTCGCGACATCCCGAGTTGAGGTCAGCAGTGCCCCGTCTCCACTATACACAGTATTGACGATGCACTGCTTCCCCCTCCTGAGACGCCAGACGGTGGACCAGAATTTCCTCGAAGCCCGAGCTCTCCATGGGCTCACCGAACTCTTCCCACGCCCGGGTTTTTGCCTCAGCGACCATTGAAGCTGCATTCCGTTTGGCCAGCCAGTACCTATCACCTGCCTCAGGAGTCCCACAGGCCAGAAATGCCCAATAGGACTCCTCCTTCAGCTTGACAGCATCCATCACTGTTGGTGTCCACCAACGTGTTCGTGGGTTGCTGCCACGACAGGTAACGACCACCTTACGGCCACAACTCTGGTCGGCAACCTCAGCAATGGAGGCATGGAACATTGTCCACTGGGACCCAATGTCCCTAGTCTCCTCTGGGACATAAGCAAAGTTCTTTCAGAGGTGGGAGTTTAAATTCCTTCTGAAAGGGGAATCTGCCAGCTGTTCCCAGCAGACCCTCACAATACGTTGGGGCCTGCTACGGCAGACTAGCATTTTCCCCCCACCATCGGAGCCAACACACCACCGGGTGGTGATCAGTTGACAGCTACGCCCCTCTGTTTACCAGAGTTTCCAAGACATGCGGTCGCAAGTTCGACGACACAACCACAAAGTCGATCATCAAATTGCAACCGAGGGTGTCCTGGTGCCAGGTGGACATGTGAAAACCCTTATGCTTGAACGTCGTGTTCGTTATGGACAATCCGTGTTGAGCACAGAAGTCAAGTAAAAGAACACCACTCAAGTTCTGATCGGGGGGGCCGTTCTTCCCAATCACGCCCTTTCAGGTATCACTGTCATTGCCCACGTGGGCATTGAAGTACCCCAGCAGAATGATGGAGTCGCCAGAGAGGGTACTCTCCAGCACTCCATCTAAGGACTCCAAAAAGGGTGGGTACTGTAAACTGCTGTTTGGTGCATCAGCACAAACAACAGTCAGGACCCGTCCCCCTACCTGCATGTGGGGTGGGGGCAATAAGTATACCCACACCTGTTCGGCGTCTTTCCCTTTGGGCAACTCCAGAGTGGAACAGAATCCAACCCCTCTCAAGAGGACTGGTGCCAGAGCCCAAGCGGTAGGTAGAGGAGAGTTCAACTATATCTAGTTGTAACTTCTCAACCTCACGCACCCACTCGGAATGAGCTTTCCTGCCAAAGAGGTAATATTCCAGGTCCCTAGAGCTAGTTTCTGTAGCTGGGGATCGGATCGCCCCTTTGGCCACTGCCCAACACACTTCGCACCCGACCTTTATGGCCCCTCTCACAGGTGGTGAGCCCATGGGAAGGGGTACCCATGTTACCCTTTTGGGCTGTGCCCAGCTGAGCCCCATGGGTGCAGGCCCAGCCACTAGGCGCGCGCCTTCGAGCCCCACCTCCAGGCCTGGCTTCAGAGGGGCGCCTAAGTGACCCGCGCCCAGGCAAGGGAAACCAAGATCCAATTTTTGTACTCATCATAGAGGTTTTGGGGTCGTATTTTGTCTGGTCCCTCACCTGTTTGCCATGGGTGACCCTACCGGCGGCATGAAGCCCCAGACAACTTAGCTCCTACGATCATCGGGACACACAAACCCCTCCACCACGATAAGTTGATGGCTCGAGGAGGGGTGGAGGGTACTAGTTGCTCCTTTGTTATATTTCAGATTGATTGCTTGAACATGAATTCTTGTTTTTAGCTTTGAGTGTCACCTATGAAAACTGCATTTGCTGTTACACAAATGCGAATGAGAGGGCTTTTTATGTGAGAAAAGCAAACCATTTTGAAGCTTAAGCAAAATCACTCAGGACTAGTCAACAGTGGTTTTTCTTTTTCAGGACATTCCAAATTGTTGTATTGGCTCTGCCCAATATGTGTGCAATAACTCTGGCCAATTTTTCTACTTCTCTCAGCTTTAAAAGTGTTGGGCTTTTCCTATAAACAGGTCTTTCATCTGTTTGCTTAACGCAAATGCAGATTTCACAAGTGAAACCCAAAGCTAAACTAATGTTTAAGCCAGGGGTGCCCAGACATTTTTATCCCAAGATCTACTTTTCAAGCAGCTAGCCTGACAAGATCGACTGGCGGGGGTGGGGGACACGTGCGCATCCCCACGACTGCTGTAAATAGGAGGCAAGCTTGCTAGAACGTGCCAAATGTGCATGAAATCAACGTATTGGCCACACCTGAATCAACCGACGAGGTGGATGAAAGGCATTTTTTTTTTTGTGGCACACCATCAGACGATTGACCAAAACTGCCTCGCGATCAATGCATTGAGCACCCCTGGTTTAAGCAATCAATCTGGAATGCAACAAATGAGCAACTAGAAACACCCAAATGTCACATTCAAATACATTTCCCCACTTGAAAAGTAGGTGGCTTAAAACAAAAGGTGCTCTGACCTGTGTTGTTTTAACAGATTTAAATCCCATGAAATAAAAGCTGTAATTCTGAACTTTTGGCGCATATGCATCTTTTGATCTGAACCCAAATGACTTCAGTAAACAACAAAAAACAAAGCAGCTGACCTTGCCATTTCAACACTGGGACTGTATCATCCTCATGTTAATATAAACTCATTTTCTTTCATTATTATATGTAAAAAGCACACAAGACTTTTATATGATGTATAACATGTAAAGTGTTGCCATTAACTTTCCCACCTGTCTTGCGGAAAGATGAGCAATTGCTCAGAGTTGTACAACTCCTGCAATACATTTGAAAGGAACTGTCCCCACCAGCGTTCACCTCCACACAGCTGTACCAAAAGAAGACCAGCATGAAGACGAATTTTCGGTGTCCCACTGAGGCAAAGGTGTTTGAAGAGCTCCTCACAAGCCTGTGCGTGGAAGGTATTCTGGAGCACTGACGGCACTGAGTGTCCTGATAATATACAGACACATATGGAAGCAAGGATATAGGTTTGTAAATCTTAAGGGGATTGTAAACCTGGAATCCAAAACAGACCCATAAGTGTCTGGTCCCTTCCTCACCATTGTTAGAGTGCAGAAGGCTAAGCAATGTGTCCAGAAGGTAGCGGATGATAGTTCTTAGTTGCTCTGTGGAGGAGTTGTGAACCAGGTCTTGAGCCTCATGAGGCCTGGCCGTGGGTAAAGACTTTCGACTTGCACCAAGTGAAACACGCAATCTCTGGACAGCATGGTGAGCCAGGTTGAGTTGCAACTGAAGCTGGATACAATCTTGGTACGCTGAGAAAACACGTTGGTCCTCTTCTACCACCTTGTCCGGTTTGCGTAAAAAGTATTGAGCATTGTTGGCGCTGTTGAGGGGTGGCAGATCGATATTCTGGAGGAGTGTCTCCAACCGATGGCAAGCGAGATTGTACCTGGTCAACAGGACGAAAATGATCTTAAGACAGTGAAATAAAAAAAATTTTCAAGTAAAAACTGATTACATTTTTAATCTCTTTTGGTGTTGAATATTAAACTTTACTGAGCTCTATCAGCCACAGTGGGGCATCCGTTGACTATATTAGCGAACTGATATGTCTGTAAACCAAGGTGACATTTCCTGTTAAGATGAAATAAATTACAAAAAAAAAACATCAGTTGCAGCTTAATAACAAATTTAAGGGTACTTTTCCTTATCAGGGTGTAGTTAAAAACGGTAAAATATACAAATAACATTTTATAATGAAAAAATATTTTCAGAAGCAAATTACTGTGCAATGTCAGTCATTTTGTATAGTTTCTGCTTTGGGAACCGTGAGTGCATTGTGGAATGTCGTGACCTTTTTTGGCCAACATTTGCCACTGTGATTATTGATCGAATAATTATTACTAACATGCATTTTATTCTCATTTAAAAGGGATGAATTGCATGGCATATGTTGGTACTGAGTAGACTGCCTTGTGAAAGTATTCGGCCCTCTTGAACTCTTCAACTTTTCGCCACATTTCAGGCTTCAAAGATTCAAACAACAGAATCAAGTGGGACACAATCGTGTATATATAATATATGCACGCGCACACACACGCGCACACACACACACACACACACACACACACACACACAGTGCCTTGTGAAAGTATTCAGCTCCTTGAACTCTTCAACCGTTCACAACATTTCAGGCTTCAAACAAAGATATAAAGTTTTTTATCATCAACATCAAGTGGGACACAATCGTTAAGTGTAACGAAATTTATTGGCATATTTCATACTTTAACAAATAAAAAGCTGAAAAGTGGGGCGTGCAAAATTATTCAGTCCCCATGCATTCATACTTTGTAGCTGCACCTTTGCTGCAATTACAGCTGCAAGTCACTTGGGGTATGTCTGTTATCAGTTTTACAAATCGGGAGACTGAAATTTTTGCCCATTGTTCCTTGCAAAAGAGCTCGAGTTGAGTGAGGTTAGATGGAGAGCGTTTGTGAACAGCAGTTTTCAGCTCTGCCCACAGATTCTCAATTGGATTCAGGTCTGGACTTTGACTTGACCATTCTAACACCTGGATACATTTTTTTGTGAACTATTCCATTGTAGATTTGGCTTTATGTTTTGGATCATTGTTGTGTTGGAAGATTCATCTCTGTCCCAGGCTCAGCCCGTTTGCAGACTCCAACAGGTTTTCTCCTAGAATGGTCCTATATTTGGCTCGATTCATCTTACCATCAATTTTAACCATCTTCCCTGTCCATGCTTAAGAAAAGCAAGCCCACACCATGAGGCTACCACAACAATGTTTGACAGTGGGGATTGTGTGTTCAGGGTGATGAGCTGTGTTGCTTTTACACCAAACATCGTTTTGCACTGTGGCCAAAAAGTTCGATTTTGGTTTCCACTGACCAGAGCACCTTCTTCCATAATTTGTGTGTCTCTCAGGTGGCTTGTGGCAAACTTTAAACTAGACATTTTATAGATATCTTTGAGAAATGGCTTTCTTCCCACTCTTCCATAAAGGCTGGATTTATGCAGTGGACAAACTATGGACAGACTCTCCAAACTCAGCTGTTGATCTCTGTAGTTCATCTAGAGCGGGGGTGCCAAACATAAGGTCCGCGAGGAGGTTCGATCAGACCCGCAGGATAATTTAAAAGTGAGAAACTGCATAAAAGACACGGAATACATATTTTTAATCAGATGCAATTCATGGATTATCCACACTAATTTGATCAGAGTAGAAGACAACAGCAGTCTCATTCTGTCAATGACACAAACCCAACACAGGAGACGGTATCAATGCGCCATCTGCTGCTTGTTCCGACTTTGTTTTTACACTGGTCTCCACCCCTCCACTACACCCTCATTAGCCAAAATGTGATTATCCAAATGGAGAAAAGTAGATATGGAGTGTAGAATTTTCAATGAGAAATGGACCACGTCCTATTTATTTAGTGAAATCCACGGAAAATCTTTGTGCTTGGTGTGTTTGCAACAAGTTTCGGGAGTAAAGGAATATAATATTCGACGCCACTACGAGACTCTTGACAGGAAAAATATGACTGGTTGCAAGAACATCTGAGAAGACAAGATGAACGAATTGCAGGTGGGTCTGAGAAAACAGTTTTAAACTTTCATCCAAAGCCGACAAGTTAGTGAAGCAGTGGTAAAAGCCATCTACCCAATTGCTTGTGAAAGAACATTTGCATCAAAACTGTATTCCAACGGTGACTTTGTTAAACGAAGCATGATGAAGGCTGCTGAACTTGTACGTCCCGAGAAGCAACAAGCTTTTGCCAATATTAGCCTGACGACGAATACTATAGCAGAGAGGATTCTGGACCTATGACCAGATTTAGACACCCAATTGAAACAGTCAAGTCATTTATTGCATTTTCCGTTCCAATTGATGAGAGCACTGACATCACATATGTGGCACAATGGGCCTTATTTATTCGTGGAGTTGATGAGACATCGACTGTTACTTAAGGGTTTCTTGAGTTGGTGCCAATGATGGACACCACAACAGCCAAAGACATTTTTAGCTGTGTCGTTGCTGCACTGGACAGAGTTAGATTGGACTGGTCCCGTGCTATTAGCCTGGCTACAGACGGTGCACCATCCATGGTAGGAAAGAAAGGCAGTGTCGCGACAAAGTTCAGAGAGAAAGTACAAGCCCTTAATGGAAGAGATCGTTTCTGGAGATTTCACTGTATTTTGTACCAGGAGGAATTGTGTTGCAAGTCCTTGAAAAAGTACCATGTCATGGAGATGGAGATGGGCACTGTAAATTTCATCCAACCCAGAAGGCTGAACCAACATCAGTTTGACAAACTTCTCAGTGACAACAACATTACCCACAGCATGCCATACCACACTGAATTGAGATGGTTCAGCAGAGGCGGTCTGCTGAGGCATTTCTTTAAGCTACGAGAGGAAACCTGACAGTGCATGAAGAAAAAAGGAAAACCGGTGTCGGAATTACAGTCTCAGGAATGGCTACAGCACCTTGCATTTTTGGTGGATATTACTGAACACTTGAACAGTCTGAAAAGAATGTTGCAAGGCCGTAAAAAAGTTGTCACACTGTTTTCTGACAACATACATGCATTCAAAGGTTTACTGACACAAAAAGGATGATTTTTAGTACATTTTTAATTAAAAAAAAAAAAAACAAAGGCAGCCGGAATGGACCCATCCGTTTTTTCACCACACGACATGATTTTGACGTATATGGCTTCTTGTAACTCCCGCCATAAAAATCCTCAAGGGATTTTTTTTTGGAGAAGAAGCAGGAAGTGATGCAATTAGCAGATGCCCACTCAGGCGGGTTCATGTGTTTAAACAAATTTTACCTGCGGGAAGGTAGCTTTGTTCCTTTGTGTTGGCCAAAATGCCAACTCGTTATATTGCTGGATATTGCTCGAACACTCGGGAGGATTGATTCACTCTTCACACTTTCCAAAAGACCCAGTTTGTCATGAAAAATGGATTGCACAGCAAAGGATGAAAGCTTTGTAGGTTCCAAATGACAGGTTGGTGTGTGTATAGAGCTGTTAAAAAAATAGTTGGGGGGTACAACGGCAGGATTGTTCATCGCCGACGCCGTTGTTGTTCATCGCCGCCGTCTGTGGAATCCGTTTTTAACGACGTTGTTCATCACCTCATTGCGGCCAGGCTGCGGTGGCTTGTCGCGGTCGTGCCGCAGCATTGACGTTCCTTGTGGCTGAGTACGCTACATACAGTCATAAAATCTGTCGGGGAGTCTGTTGTCAGTTAGAAGTGATCCGCATATCATCTAAATATGGCTTGAAACAATCGGGTAGTATTGCCCCGATCACTTCACTCGACTAAAATGTTCTCTTCTTCGAATAGATCTTCCGTGTCAGAAGGGGTGTCGGAAAAATCTGAAAATTTCTGTTGTTCTTCTCCCACAGCAGGTGCCACTGCGTGTTTTCAACGGCGAATGTCCCAATATGACGTCTGCTGATGATGTTGCAGGTAATATGGCTACCACTTGGATGTCGATTGAGACTTCCGCAACTTTGCGCATAGATGACACGCTCTATGCTCATATTTATTTTTTCGTATAGACATTGAAGTGAATAATGTTATATGTATTTTTCATTAAAATATCTATTTTAGAATGTTTATAGGCATGTCAGTGGGCCTTTAAGTTGAAGCTGACTTTGTGGGAGACTGAACTGGCAAGTGATGACCCTGCTCATTTCCCCTGTCTGAGAGATGAGCGTGTGACCAGACCTGATGCGGACGTGAAACGGTCCAAAGACAAGATTGCAGTATTACTGTGGAAGTTTGAGAAACGTTTTCAGGTATTTGGTGAACTTGGGACGGACTTTTCAGTTTTCCACTCACCTTTCACAGTCAAAGCTTCTGATGTGCCAGTCAAAATCCAGCTAGAAATAATTGATTTGCAATGTGATGCAGATTTGAAAGACAAATTTGCTTCCGTAAGTCTGGACAAATTTTATCAGTATCTACTACCAGGCTACCCCAAATTAACAGCCCTGGCTGCTAAAAGTTTGTGCATGTTTGGGACAACTTACCTTTGTGAACAAATTTTCTCAGTAATGAATATCAATTAAACAAAAAGGTGTTCAAGGCTCACAAACAACCACTTAAACAACATTCTGAAAGTGACAGCTAGTCAGGACATGGCACCTGGTATTGATGCACTTGTACAGGCCAAAAGATGCCAATTATCAGGAACAAAAACAAGTCCAGACAAGAGGAACACCGTTAAAATGCTGCCTTAAATATTGTTTGCATTGAAAAAATACAGCTCTGTGAAGATGAATCCTTACGGTGGTGATTAAAAAAAATGTGCTATTTAATGTTAGTCAGCAACTTCACTACAAAAACCTATGGTGGAATTCTACCGTTCATTCAACTACATGAATTTTCAGCATCTATTGGATGTGTGTTTCATGTATGAAGTTTCCCCATTTACAGGATACGTGAATACTTTCTTCTTTACAGATTTAATAGCACTCTCCTTAGTTTGTAAGGTGTAGGCACGGATTAAATTTAGAATTTATATGCACGTGTAAATGGTTTAAAAATTCCTTTCTTTATAAATCCCATTTAATCTTAAAACACATTACTATATTTTTCAACACCAATTAATTGTTAAAGTTTTGTGCCTTTGTACAATCAGTGGGATCAGTTGCAATGCATATTTGTGAATGATAAAAGCAAATTGCACATTTGTCTCAGGTGTTTCATGAAATGTTTTTTTAAAAGGAATGTTCATTAAACTTCAAAATTTTCCTTATGTTCTTTGTGTTTCTTTACATGAAAACAAAGAAAAGACATGATATTTTGGTTATTTATAGCAAGAGTATGGTATAATTTTAATGGTACAGCCCACTTGACATCTACAGAGGCCGTATATGGCCCATAATGTGAAATGAGTTTGACACCCCTGATCTAGAGTGATCATGGGCCTCTTGGCTGCATCTCTGATCAGTCTTCGCCTTGTTCGAGGTTAAAGTTTAGAGGGATGGCCGGGTCCTGGTAGATTTGCAGTGGTCCTATACTCCTTCCATTTCATATATGATTGATTGCACAGTGCTCCTTGAGATGTTTAAAGCTTGGGAAATTATTTGTTTCCTAATCAGTCTTAAAACTTCTCCACAACAGTATCTCGGACCTGCCTGGTGTCTTCATGATGCTTTCTCCACTTTAAACAGAACCCTGAGACTATCACAGAGCAGGTGCATTTATACAGAGACTTGATTACACACAGGTGGATTCTGTTTATCACCATCAGTCAACATAGGATCATTCAGAGATGCTCACTGAAGTTCTGAAGTGAGTTTTCTGCACTGAAAGTAAAGGGACCGAATAATACTGAACGCCCCACTTTTCAGTTTTTTATTTGCTAAAAAGTATCAAATATCCAATAAATTTCGTTTCACTTCACGATTGTGTCCCGCTTGTTGTTGATTCTTGATAAAAAAAAAGTTTTAATCTTACATCTTAATGTTTGAAGCCTGAAATGTGGCAAAAGGTGTGTGTGTGTGTGTGTGTGTGTGTGTGTGTGCATAGATAGATAGATAGATAGATAGATAGATAGAGAGAGATACACAAACACACACACAGTCACTCACATTTGAAAAATGTACGGGTGTGGTCAGTCAAGCCCGCATATAAATGTACAGGGAAGATTAGGGATGGAATCTCAAGACCTTAAAAAAAAAAAAAAACTTACTGAGTTGTTATACCCAAGTATGTAGTAGTTACCTAATACCATAATCATAATTTATTGACATTGACATGTGACAGTATTCTTCTGCAATAAACAGAATTTATTTTGTGAGAAAAATGCCTACTTCAAACTGGATTTACAGTGCAGAAAATAAGTATTTGAACACCCTGCTATATTGCAAGTTCTCCCACATCTATCATGAAGGGGTTTGAAATCTTCTTTTGTGCATGTCCACTGTGAAAGAGATAATCTAAAAAGAAAAATCCAGAAATCACAATGTATGATTTTTTTTTTACGATTTTTTTGTGTGATACAGCTGCAAAAAGTTATTTGAACACCTGAGAAAACCAATATTAATATTTGGTACAGTAGCCTTTGTTTACAATTACAGAGGTAAAACGTTTCCTGTAGTTAATCACCAGGTTTGCAGACACTGCAGGACGGATTTTGGCCCACTCCTCCACACAGATCTTCTTCTCTAGACCAGACAGGTTTCTGGGCTGTCGCTGAGAAACACAGAGTTTCAGCTCCCTCCAAAGATATTCTCTTGGGTTTAGGTCTGGAGACTGACTTGGCCATGCCAAAACCTTGATATGCTTCTTAAGGAGCCACTCCTTGGTTTTTCTGGCTGTGTGTTTCAAGTCATTGTCATGTTGAAAGACCTAGCCACCACCCATCTTCAATGCTCTGACTGAGCGAAAGAGGTCGTTCCCCAAAATCTCACAATACATGGGCCCGGTCATCCTCTCCTTAATACGGTGCAGTTGTCCTGTCCCATGTGCAGAAAAAAAATACCCCCAAAGCATGATGCTACCACTCCCATGCTTCACAGTAAGGTTGGTGTTCTTGGGATGGAAAACATCATTCGTCTTCCTCCAAACACGGTTCGTGGATTTATGACCAAAAAGTTCCATTTTGGTCTCATCTGACCACGAAACATTCTTCCATGATTCCTCTGTATCATCCAAATGGTCATTGGAAAACCTAAGACTTGACCTGTGCTGGTTTAAGCACAGGAACCTATCATGCCACGAATGATTTCAAACCATGACATCTTAGTGTATTACCAACAGTCAGCCTTTGAAATGGTGGTCCCAGCTCTTTTCAGGTCATTGAGCAAGTCTGTCGTGTAGTCCTGGGCTGATTCCTCACCTTTCTAAGGATCATTGAGACCCCACGAGGTGATATCTTGCATGGGCCTCGACTCAAATTGAGATTGACAGTCATGTTTAGCTTCTTCCATTTTCTAATGATTGCTCCAACAATGGACCTTTTTTTCCCACCAAGCTGCTTGGCAATTTCTCCATTGCCCTTTCCAACCGTATGGAGTTGTACAATTTTGTCTCTGGTGTCTTTGGTCTTGGCCATTTTACAAGTTTGAGTCAGACTGATTGTATGGGGTGGACAGGTATCTTTATGCAGCTAATGACCTCACACAGGCGCATCTGATTCAGGATAAGACATGGAGTGGAGGTAGACCTTTAAAGGCGGACTAACAGGTCTTTGAAGGTCGGAATTCTATCTGATAGACAGATGTTCAAATACTTATTTGCAGCTGTATGACACAAAAATCATTAAAAAAAAAAGTCATACATTGTGATTTCTGTATTTTTCTTTTTAGATTCTCTCTCTCAAAGTAGACATGCACCTACGATGAAAATTTCAGACCCCTCTATGATTTCTAAGTGGAAGAACTTGCAATATAGCAGGGTGTTCAAATACTTATTTTCTTCACTGTATTTCTTCGCTTCTTGCACTGAATCCATTAGGGGTTCACCTGTAGGTTTTTTTTGTTTGTTTTTTTAGGCTTCCTAACAATAGCATTGCTCGCCGTTCTTGCTTTCTTTGGAGACATCCTGAGGATTAATTTAGCAAAAACAAATGATTATTAATATAACTACGACCTTTGAGGCACGCACCCAATGATTTTTACTAATGTTTATGTGGCATGTGAAAAAACAGACAAACACATCCATCATCTCACCAGCATCTCAACTGGGGCAATAAATCTTCTATAACTTATAATTGTTTCTGAACTGGGGCTTTTGTGAACAAAGGTTGAACTGTTTATCTGAAAAACTTTTCATTTAAATGATTTAGAACCAAATGATTTTGAAACTACCAGCATGGAAACATACACACACAACAAATACAATGGAAAAGTCACTTCACAAGTGCTGTCTATAAGGGCGGGGGGCTTTTTTTTCCCCCCAACCCCCAAAATTAAAATAGTGCAATATAGTTTGGAATACCATCCAAACAAAAATGCTAAAAAATATATGTTAGAGTTGATGTACTTCATTATCTCACCTGCACTGGATATCTTCCTGTAATGCTGTCATCATGGTTAAATGTTGATCCACATCAGGTTGACTGGCAGGTTCACTTTCTCCCCGCAGAGGATCATGCATCAGTTTAAGCTCACTCTCCCAGGGTAGAATATATGTATGACCATAGTAAAAGCCCAGGGGAATCTTAGCACGGGCATTGGTACTGCCATAGCGGCCAATCACAGTAATCTGTAAAATGTGGGGGTGGGGGTAGAACTGTGATATACTATACATCCCTATAACAGTCTTGCAAAACAGTAAAACCTGGGAACATCAAATCCAACTGTTATCGATGGCTGTAAAAAAATTCAACAGGAAAATGTCACACCTTAATTACACTAAAAAATAACTTCTACAAATGCTTCCAGCAAGTACATTTGAAGTCACCTGAACATCATTTGTCGAAGCTAAAATTAACTAAAAATGAAAACAAACCTTCATAAACCTGCATACGGGTGGAGGCAGTAAGTCGTGTAGAATGAGGGAGTGCGTACTGATGTCAGTGGCTACCACCAGCCTGCGACCATCTACTTCCTCACCAAGCGTCCAAATGTCTATGGACAAAGAGGCTAAGTCGCTACAGGTCGGGATGAGAGCATCAGTCAGTAGGACAGGTCGGCCAAAGTCCAATGTCACAAAGCGACGGGCTCCTGCAAGAAAAATTAAAAGACAAATTCTTTTGACTGGGGATACATTCATTGGCTTTACACACTTTGAAGAAGCTGTCACTATGCATATGAGAAAATAAGGCTGCAAAATGATAACATATTTAACAGCCTTGACAACATATTTTCCCACTGTTGACAGAGAAATAAGTGTAGGTTATGCAGACATTCCATTTCATACTGAAATACAAATGACTTATGGCATAAACGAAAAGCAACATTGCTCAGTGCAATGAGATGAGTGTCTCAAATTGAGATTAAATTTGCGACCAAGTGGCACAGACATGGCATACCAGAATGCATTCGCTCTATGATGATAGACTGGTGTGGGGGAGGCTGCAGAAAGTGAGATGCCTGAGAAATCGCTAAAGCCAACCCACTGCCCATTGGACTCTGGAAGGAGAAGGAGAAAAACATGTCAAGTCAAATATATGACTACACATTTTAGCTTACATTAAAATATAAGCAAACTTTCTCTTCAAGATAAATCGTCGCATCATCACTAACAGGCTTGGCTTTCTGGGAGTTTTTGTGTGTTGCCAGGTTAACTGGCCCAGGGTCCATCATGGAGCCAGGGAAGAGGTGAGCCAGCTCGGCACTGAAGGCTGCAGACACAGCCTCATTCGGTGGGGTGAGAGGAGGTGTCATGAAGAGGGGTGTCGTTTTAGGTGTAGGCGGAATGACATCTGAGGGATGAATAAAGAAACCCGGAGCACAGGAGGAGTTGGAAGGCACGGAGTTGTGGGTGGGCCCCACACCAGAGGCGGCAGCTGCAGAGGTGGTCTGATGCAGTTTGGCTTCGAGTTTAGCCTTCTGCAACCAGCAGACAAAAGAGAGATTTACTAAACAAAAAACATTATCGAAGCATTTCAAAATCTATCTAAGCCTAAACCAGAAGTCATAAGGATAAATGGGTCATGTTGAAGATTATCAGACCCAAATACAGTTTGAAAAATATGTATTTTCAAGAATGCCAAAAAAAGCATAATAGCAAATGTAAGCCCAAACTGCCTTTCATAAGTTTGCTTTGCAAATGGCATATAAACTTAAAAGAATATGAAATAAAATAAACTCAGTAGTGTGGGGGGAGGTATGTGGAAACAACTTAAAATATAAACAACCTCTTGCTTGAACAAACGAGAGAAAAAGCCCCTAAAAAAATTAACTGGTTATGTAATTTTACCCTTTATAGAAATGGCCGGCAGAGTGAAATATTTTCACAGAAGCAATTTAAAAAGTTTGTTTTCCATGATAAGCACCATCATTTTGTAATCTGCAGCTGTACAATGGATCTTAGCCAGCAATACAATTCTAATTATTTCCTGGAAAGCATGTGTCACCTCATTCAAGTAAAAATTATATGAGACTCAAATTTCTAAACTAGTCTGTGATTTTTGTGAAGTAAATAAAAGACCACAATGTATAATATGTGAGATTTGTATGCCTGGTCTCTAAATAAATCAAGATTACTTACCTCGTACAGAGAAATGTGTCATTTTGAGAAACTGCACGTTTCACAGCTGTATTCACATGGAACTCAAACATTAAAATATTGTATACTTAGCCAATTCAAAACTATATTTTCACAATGTACAACATGAATACAATATATTTTTAAGAATGTTTTGCGATGTTGAGACGCTTTTTTTAGTTGCCGTTTATATATGCTATTTCCACATTAGTGAAAATGAGGCTGTGCTCTTCAATGACTCATCAAGATTAATCATATTGCTGATAGAATGTGTTAACGAATGAATGACTCTATAGTGTTTTTTTGTTATTTTTTTTCACCTGCTGCTGAAGTTTCAGGAGCTGTTGCTGCTTCTCCTGTAGGACCTGTAGCTGTTGTTCAGCTGAGACCATGGCATGGGACAGAGACTGCAGTGCCACTTGTGCTGCAGAACTAAGAGCTGTAGAAGCGTCACCAACCATTCCTGTAGAAAGGCCACCAACCGCAGGGGTAACGCCAAATGTACTCACTAATAAAAAATAGAAAAACACAGAACAAATAACTGTATATGGTGTTTTGTCCTGTGCAAGTGAGACAGAAAACAAAGACGTCTATATGTACCAGTGAACATGCTGGCATCGTCACGCTCCACTCGTGTGCCATCACTAGTGGATATGCAAGAGAAGTGTAAAGGCTCTACCTCTAGGAGCCCTGTTAATGCTGTGAAGCTTCCCTCCGCAGCACCACAGCAACTTACTTTGCCATTCCCTGCAGGAAAAACACCATCATAAGTAAAAAGTATAAAGAGAATCCTGTAGTTTCGAACTAAATGGAGATCTTGCCACTGGGCAGTACATGGGAAGTTTTATATAGTCCATACATAAGGGGATTTAAGTGTCCACAGGATAAAAGTTTTCAGCTTTCAAGGAGATTTTGGCAGGTGAGAAATATGAAAAATATATTAGTGGTCTTCATGCAATAGTCTACAACGCCACAGGTCGCAATATATGAGAATTATTTTTCTTAACCGCCGGAGCATACAAAGTGTGGTCAAGAGTTAAAGTTGAAGAGTGAACCTGCCACCATTGAATCGTCTTGAATCATCTTACAGAGCTGTGAAAAAGTATTTGCCCACTTCCTGATATTTTTATGTTTTTTTTTTTTTTTTAATCCGAGCTGTGTGCTGCAGATCATTGTTATGTTAGAAGACCCAGCCACAACCCATCTTCAATGCTCTGACTGAGGGAAAGAGGTTGTTAACCAAAATCTCACAATATATGGCCGCAGTCATCCTTTCCATAATACAGTGCAGTCGTCCTATCCGATGTGCAGAAAAACACCCCCAAAGCATGATGCAACAACCCCCATGCTTCACAGTCGGGATGGTGTTCTTGGGATGGAACTCATCATTCATCTTCCTACAAACACGGTTAGTGGAATTACGACCAAAAAGTTCCATTTTGGTCTCATCTGACCACAAAACTTTCTCCGATGACTCCTCTGAATCATCTGAATGGTCAGTGGCAAACTTAAGACGTTTCTTGACATCTGCTGGTTTAAGCAGGGGAACCTTCCGTGCCATCCATGATTTCAAACCATGATGTCTTATTGTATTACCAACAGTCACCTTGGAAACGTTGGTCCCAGCTCTTTTCAGGTCATTGACCAAGTTCTGTCGTGTAGTCCTGGGCTGATTCTTCACCTTTCTAAGGATCACGAGGTGATATCTTGCATGGGGGTCCACTCCGATTGTGATTGACTCTGATGTTTAGCTTCTTCCATTTTCTAATGATTGCTGAAACAGTGGACCTTTTTTTCCCCACCAGGCTGCTTGGCAATTTCTCCGTAGCCCTTTCCAGCTGTGTGGAGTTGTACAATTTTGTCTCTGGTGTCTTTGGACAACTCTTTTGTCTTGGCAGTGTTACAAGTTTAAGTTTTACTGATTGTATGGGGTGGACAGGCGTCTTTATGCAGCTAACAACCTCAGGTGCATCTGATTCAGGATAATACATGGAGTGGAGGTGAACTTTTAAAGGCAGACTGAGAGGTCTTGAGGGTAAGAATTTTAGCTGATAGACAGGTATTCAAATACTTATTTGCAGCTGTATGACACAAATCATTAAAAAAAATAATACATTGTGATTTCTGGATTTTTCTTTTTAGATTCCCTCTTCCACAGAGGACATGCACCTATGATGAAAATTTCAGACCCCTCCATGATTTCTATAAAGGAGAACTTGCAATACAGCTGGGTGTTCAAATCCTTTTTTTGTCACTGTATTTTAGTGATTTCTTGATTCAACAGGTATGGTGGTAATCAGGCTTTGGTGTGGCTTGTGAAACTGAACTCACCTTTCCCAAATTTGTTGTTAGTCACAATGAATTTGTGATTTAACAAGGTGGGTGCAGTTACTTATGAACAGAAGGTCAGAAGGTTTGGATTTTTTTTGTGTGCCTTAACAAATTGAATTGTCATTTGAAAACTGCCTTTTGTATTTCCTTGTGTTGTCTCTGAGTTATGTTAAAATTGGTTTGATGATCTGAATCCTATGAGTGTGATGGAAAAAAAAAAAAAAAAAAATCAAGGGGCAAATACTTTTTCATGGCATTGTATTTCCTTGAATCATTGTCCCTGCTCCGCCTCCCCCCCCCCTTTTTTTTTAACTACCAACATGCATTTTCTTCCAATTAATGATACACTGCATATGTTGGTACTGAATACATGGTATAAACTCTGTCCAGAATTTGAGACAGTAAAATCAGCCTTTGGATTTAACATTTGTTATTAGCATTAGCATTTTAGAGATTACCATTATAAGTCACACAACAGGCCCAAAAGTGTGGTTCGTCTGCAACAAATGTCTGCACAGGGAACATGCTTAATTGGTTCAAGGTGGTGCAAATAAGCGTAATTTCTTTTTATTGCCTTGAGGCAGAATTTTTTTTCGGCCTAAGCTGGCAAACCTTCTAAAAAACAAATAGTTATTGAATATTTGGTATAAAATACCTGTGTTTGAACAAAAAAAGTGCATTGCTCTTACCTGAGAGAATGTCAGAGAGGTCAATCTCATCTGACTGTACCCCAATGCTGCTATTGAAGGCATTCTTACAAGAGGAACCACTGACCTCAAGGTCAAAGAGCACAGGATCCAAAGGGGAGCTGTATAGTCCATACCTATTGAAGAAAAAAAGAATAATTAAAACTAAAGAATTTTTTTTTTTGGTCTGACAATGGGAGTTTTCCTTTACTCATCTAGAGTAATCTGCCATTTTGCCATAGTACAGTAATGTAGTACTTCTACCGACAACTCACTCGTCTGGAAGGGGGGGTATCTATGGTTGTAAAAAGATCAGCTTTTCTATGATGCATAACCTACATTCTCCATGATAAAACTTCACAGCAGTAATAAAAATGAGAAACTGAACTGTCAAAAAATTAAGAATTGGTTGTAATAGTTATATCGACCATATTTCTAAATAATATGTCATCAGCTTGGAAATACCTGGTCTGCAGCAGTGCCTCCATTGGGGTGAGTCTGTCTTGGAGCTGTCTTGAGATAGCAGTGAGAAGGGAAGCGCAAGCAGTGCTGCACCCTGCCAGGTCCTCTTCCTTTACATAGTTCAGCAATATAAAATACCAGAACACCGAGCCTGGAAGAATTGCATTCAAAGAAGACAGTTGGAAATGGATGGTTGAGAATTTTTGTTTTGTGCTGCTCTTCAGCGACATACCGCCTGTTGCTGCAGCAGGTAAGTACGGCATATTGTCCAAGAGAGCCTTCAGAAGACTTGTGATGAAACCTTGTTGACTGGGATCACCTTTCCCATTGCTTTAGCAAGAAGAGCAAAACATTATGCTGAAGTTAACAAGAAAACGAAACCAGCTTCATCAATGAAGAAATCAATGTCTCACCTGATGCAAAGGGCAAGAAACCGTGCACACTTGTGAGCTATGCTCCTGCCAGCCTCAAAGAAACATACTGAAATAATATCCATTAGCCTCACTCTGGTTTTGGCCAGCAGCCCCTCCTTTCCTTCTCGTAACCTTAAAAGAAGTCATAAGGTCAAGATCAAGTCGCATGCTGATGTAAAATATACAGTACAGTTGAAAAGGCTTCACGCCACTTTTCAAAAGTCAGGTTTTTGTGAAGTGAAAAAAAATTAGACAAGGGTTGGCAAACCTCACTGCATCCATCCATATTCAGCATTGCTTATTATGGTTAGGAATGCAGGGTGCCAAAGTCTGTCCCAGCTGACTTCGGGCAAAAAGCAAAGGGTCATGAAACCACTTTGCTAAAGTAGCTAAACATTATAAAACTCTTCTACCCACACTGGTGGCTTCTCAGTCGCAATATCATGTGTTTCTGTGCCGAAAACTTTAGCCATACTTAGCCAGTCCTTGTCGCTCGGAACTGAGCTGAAAAGCTTTAACAATATGGGATCAATTAAAACTAGTCATTAATCAGGAGTAGAGCTGACAAAGTTGCGAAAATATTTTTTTTTTTTTTTTTAAATTTTAAACAAATACTCAAATTGCGATTTTGCATGGGATTTTTCAGCAAGAAGTTTTTTATCCTCAGCCTTCCTCAAGAAACTAGAAGTTATCCGATAAAATGACCAACAATGATAAACATAGCCAACAAATGAATTAATATGACGAACATATTTTACAAGTGAATTGTTAAAAAAAACAAACAAAAAAAACAAACAGTAGAATGCAGGGTTCTCTCACTACTTCGCACTTCAGTTTTTGCAGCTTCAGTGCTTCACGGGTTTTTATTAAAACAAAAAAAAAAAACGTGCAAAATACAGCCAGATCCGCATATTGCAGAAAGATATGATAAAAGGCGCGTGATTGGTTCCCGACGCAACATCGACCAAGGAGAGCACGAGTGGCTTTATCCCACCCCATCGAAGCCTCACCCAGCAACTTCCCTTGTCCTTGTCCATTTCCTTGTTTTGCCTATTGCCTCATCCACGCTGTTGTTCATCTCGCATATGTACTCGATCTTAGTGTTGTGTTCGTGATGTTTTTGTTTTTTTAAGCAATAATATTTTTTGATTATATAGTTACAATACGACCTCAGCGTTGTGCCCCCAGCGAAGGTGGTAACTCCGCGGGCACTTTTATCCTTTTAGGGATCCAGCAGGAGGAATCAACCACTTTGTGCAGCAAATCGGATGGGTACCACAGGGTACCTATTGGGGTCTCTTCCAGGGCTCCAGACAGGGCACATTTCTCCTTGTTGAACCTGAGTTGTGATTCGCCCCCCCTGGAGGACGAGGCTTTTTGGTCAGCAAAGGCTGTTTCGAAAAATTTAAAAAAAGATATGGCCTCAGAAATGTGCCTCTGTATGGTGCTGCTCGTCGTTACATGGAGGAAGAGATTCCTAACAAAACCACTGAGGGATGAACCTCTGGGTTTATTTCAGTTATGGCTGCCAGGGGTGGAACAACAAGTTATGTTTGGGGATTAATTACTTTTTCCACAGAGGGTAATAAAGGTTTGAATTTTTTTTGCATGTTAATAAATTGAATTGTCATTTGAAAACTACATTTTGTATTCCCTTGAGTTGTCTCTGAGAAATATTAACATTGGTTTGAAAACTTTGTGAGCGATAAATATGCAAAAAATAGAAATAAGGAAAGGGGCTAATACTTTTTCACAGCACTGTATGCTTGCCTTGGCACGTCAAATGACTACCTACTAGGTACCTCTCTGATTACTCCCACTGACCCTCCCACTACTCGGAATAACAACCAAAGTGGGATTACCCACTCATTCATTGCAAATTAGCTGCAAGAACTAATGAGAATATGAAGATACATTGATCAGACACTTCAAAAGTACGGCGCAGTAATAAATATGCATGCTTTAATTAGGCGCCAAGCAGTATCAGGTCGTCTTCCCTAATGCGCTGCATCCAGCCACTGGGAATATATGGTGTAAAAAGGTTAGGATCAGATGGATATTTTAGGGTCGGTCAGGATATTGTAACCACAATTTTTTTTTTTTTTTTATGCCTGAAGCCTACTCTTGTATTGCACCCACAGTGCATGCACCACAGATGGCAAAGGAGGAAATAAAAGCGCACAAACAAGGCAAGTCTGCGTGTGTGGGTATTTTTTTCCCCAACATGTCCATTGAAATCTGCATCTCTCTCTTATATATATACTCAAGATGCCTCTTCTTCTCTTTTTGTTTTTTCTTCGACCTACATCTTGCAAATTAACGGTGCGAGTTTGCCCGGACCCCCCCCCCTCTCTCTCTCTCTCTATTTTTTTGCTGGCTTTCTCATTTTCTACATCACAAAAACATGACATTTGAATAGGGGTGTCAGGACATTAAAATCCACTTTTTAATTGAATGAACATGTTGGTGACACTGCCAGGGGGGTTTCAATAACACTCGCATTTTTAACTTTTTCTTGGGAGCCATACGTAGGAATAGATTAAAGAAGAAAAAAATAAAGACACAGTGGTGCCTTGACATACGAGTAACTTTGCATATGAGATTTCCAAGATACAACCTGCAGCCAGGAAAATTTTTTGCTTTGTCTTGCAAGCCAGGATTTGACATACAAACGGCTGCCAATAGACGTAATCACAATCACTGATTCACTTGGTCTTTCCACATGTGCAACTCAGCGAGGTATTGCCTGCAACGTCATTTGCAGATGTCCCATTGGGAAAGTTGCCATTGAGAAGACGCTGTGCCATCCTGCTATGGCAGATGAACAGGAGAGATTTTTGGATTTTTCTAACACCCCTTCTGAGACTGAATCGAGTGAAGTGACCGGGGCCATATTACCCTATCGTTTCAAGCCATATTTAGATGACATGCACATGATTTCTAACTAACAACAGACTCCCCGACAGACAGATGAGGAACCAAATGAAATATTCAAACTGACAGGTCTATAATTGTTCGATTTCCTAACTCTTTTACAAGTCTTATGTATGTATCATACTCAGCAGGACCAATACCGGGCGAAGTAAGTACATCAGGGGTACCAGACACCAGTGGCCGGTTCTGTTACGTTCTGAGAGAAGAATTACGTTGTCGGACGTGGACGGATCTTTTTATTCATCCTGCTCCTAGCGAACAAGTAAACGGACACTTTTGATATGATGCGGACCTTTTGTTACATTTTGAGAGAAGGATTACGTCGTAGGACGCGGACGGAGACGCTACTAATCTGTCTTTGTACTTCTATTTTATTGTTTTGTGTTGTATTGTGGATGTGATTAAATTGTCTTAAACGCAATACAAGTACTTTGTTATATGTTGCTGGTTTGATCAAGGTGATTTATTTTAAATTCACACGTAACATATGCTATAAACAGACAAATTAGTCACCCCCAAATATTTTTTTTAATAGCTCTATACACACCGATCTGTCATTTAGAACCCACAAATCTCTCGTCCTTTGCACCTGTGCAATCTATTTTTCGTGAAGAACCAGGTGTTTTGGAAAAGTGTAAAGAGTGAATCCATCCTCCGGTGTTCACGCAAAACCCAGGAATTCCATGAGCCAGCATTTTGGCTAACACGACGAAAAAAACCAAGTAATTTTTCGCTGGTACAATAGGTATAAACCAATATAAACACTCGACCCTCCTGCTTCAAAAAACGCCACTTCCTGGTTCTTCAACACAAATGCCTCAAAAGGATTTTCATGGCGGGGGATGCAAAAAAAACATATACGACATGACATGGTGAAAAAACGGATGCGTCTATTAAAGGTGGCTTTTTTTTTTTTAATTAAAACACTAAAAATCATGCTTTACAAGTCGGTAGACCTTTAAAAATACACTTGTCTCATTGAAAGGTACGTCAAAAATTAAATATGGGGTGGTACTTTGAGTGCTGGAACGGATTAGTGGCATTTATATTGATTTCGATGGGGAAATTTGCTTTGACATAAGAGCAACTTGAGGTAAGAGCTCAGTCACGGGATGAATTAAAGTGGTATCTCAAGGTATCATTGTAGTTGGTTCAGAGGCCACATACATCCTAGTTTGATGTCAAAGGGACCAAACTAAGAACAATCATACCACCCTTAATATAATTAACAAAAAGTTTTGCCCTTTCATTTTATACAAAATTAAATCAGTACAAAAATCTTTAGATTCAATCACATCTTCATTTCACAAAATAACCAGATTTTTTTGAGAAAATTCAAGTTTGTCATCTACTACATTATGTACATCATAACTGATCACAGTGATTGAATTTTAATTGTCAAAATGATCCTGAGTCTTCACCACCAAAATATCTAATTTTTCATGTTAAAATTCATCCTTCTGGTTTTGTCCATTAACACCCCTGATGCAGACAAGTGATGCAAGAGCGAGCATAAGTAAGCATTTGCATGCATGTCAGGAAAAAAATGTTTGTGAACCCACACAGTACTGGAAAAAATTGTTTGATAATCAATGTTAGTGAACAAGAGGAAAAACACAAAATCGGGGGAGCTATAGATCAAATCTACAAAAAAAAAAAAAAAAAAAAGTTGCAGTATTTTCAAGTCAAAGTACAACCATATATACATGTGCACATAAACATTGTCAAGGCTTAAATATACCCGCATGGTCCAATGGAAAAAACACCAGCCAGCCAGCACAAGATGTCCAGGGAGAGGCTTTGGGCATGTTCTGTGGAGAGGCCACCATCTGTCTGCTGGCACAGGACATCCAGCAGCTTCTCATAGAAGTGTGGAAACTGCAGCATTGCACAGCGCTGAACCCTATACAAAAGAAAATTTCAAATAAATCAGAATCAGAGATTGAAAAAGGCAAAAGACTGCAAGTACAACAAACCCATTTGTGGAATATATACACTACTTGCAAAAGGGATATTCAGTTTTTGCGGGAAATTTCTTGATGAAATTACTCTTTACAGAAGAACTGAATTAATATTTAGAGTGCAAATGTCCTTTTCTATATTTCAGTATCTTTTGCATAACTTACTGTTTTCTAACAAAGAGGTGAATACCAAAACTTCCAATAGGTGGTTGATCATTGAAGGGACCAATAAATAAATTAAAAAAAATAAATTAGAATTGGTATTTAAAGAACTCCCTCCAATATGTTGTAACATTATGACATCTAAGAAAGTGACACACTTGATAAACAGTACCACTCCACTACAAGGCTTCATACAGGATGTTTTCAGAGAAGTGTCCGCTGAGCTTTGATCAGCGGGTTGCAACAAAGATGCTGGTACAGTCACAGAAAGACTGAGATGTGGAGCTGTTGGCAATGGGAAAAAAAAAATACAATTGCAAAAAATCTTGCCGTTCAGATCAATGTTGGAGATGAAATCTATAAATTAGGGAATTTGTCCCCTACTTGAGCAGTCACCTTATCGTGGTGGAGGTATTTGTAGGTCCAAGTGATCCTAAGAGATCAGTTGTCTGGAGCTTCAAGCCCCTGGTAGGATCACCAACAGCAAAAAGGTCTTAGGTAAGGGACTAGACAAAGTACAACTCCATAATCTCCTATGACGAATACAAATTGGACCCAAGTTTCCCTTTTCCGGACGCAGGTCATTGGGGCTCTCCTCTGGAGCAAGGCCCAGTGGGGCTCGAAAAGAAGCACCCGTGGCCAGGCCTGCATTCATGGGGGTCGGCCGGGCACTGTCTGAAAAGGTAACGTGGGTCCCCTTTCACATGGGCTCCCCACCTGTGGGAGGGGTCATATGGATCGCGTACAGTGTGAGCTGGACAGTGGCCAAAACTAGGGACCTTTGCAATCCGATCCCTGGCTACAGAACGTCGCTCTAGAGATGTGGAATGCAACCTCTCTGGCAGGGAAGGAAGCCGAGCTGATGTGTGGGATTGTGAAGTTCTGACAAGGTATAGTCAGGCTCGCCTCGACACACTGCTTGGGCTCTAGTACCTGTGTTCTTGAGAGGGGTTTGACTCTCTTTCACACTGGAGTTACACACAGTGAAAGGAAGCGAGA
This sequence comes from Syngnathoides biaculeatus, assembly GCF_019802595.1. Lineage (NCBI taxonomy): Eukaryota > Metazoa > Chordata > Actinopteri > Syngnathiformes > Syngnathidae > Syngnathoides > Syngnathoides biaculeatus. The sequence continues at coordinate 25,678,352 of NC_084651.1, forward strand.
AGGTGTGGGTATACTGATTGACCCCCGGGCTTGGCACCTGCACATTGGGATTCACCCCAGTGAAGGAGAGGGTAGCCTCACTCGCCTTCGGGTGTTGGCACCAGTCTGACCATTTTTTTATGCCTCTGCATCAACCAGTAGTTGTGAGTACCCACACATCTTGGAGTCCTTGGAGGGGGTGCTGGAGAGGGCTCCTGCTGTGGACTCTGTCGTTCTGCTGGGAGACTTCAATGCACATGTGTGCAATGACAGTGATACCTGAAAGGGCGACTCGGTAGAACGGTGCCCTCGATCATAACCAGAGCATTGTTCTGTTACTGGACTTCATTCTTCTCCATAACGAATACCATGTTAAAGCATAGGGATGTCCAAATGTGCACACGGCGCCAAGATACCCTTGGTCGCAGTTCGATGATTAACTTTGTGGTCGTTTCATTGGATTTGCAACCGCATGTCTTGGACACTCTGGATAGGGGCGGCGCTGTTAAATGATCACCCCTGCTGGTGAGTTGACTCCTACTGCTGAGGAAGAAGCTGGGTCTGATGTGGCAGGCCCAAATGTATTGTGAGAGTATGATGGGAACATCTGGCAGAATCCTCTGTAAATATGAAGGAGGAGTGAGACGTTGAATCCGACTGGACCATGTTCCGTGCCTCCATTGCTGAAGCAGTGGACCAGAAGTGTGCCTGTAAGGTGGTTGGTGCCTCTTTCAGCAGCAATCCCCGAAATCATTGGTGGACACCAAGGGTGACGGATACAGTCAAGGTGAAGAAGCTGTCCTGATTGAAACGCCTCAGCAAAATCGCATAGAGATCTGGGACAGTGATTCTAGATTGGCAGACTGGGATGGTGGTACCCTTTTTTAAGAACGGGGGCGGGGAGGTGTGTTCCAACTACCGGGTGAATCATACCTCTCAAGTCTCCCTGGTACGGTGTATTCAGGGGTTCTGGAGAGGAGGGTCCGTGAGGAAGTTGAATCTCAGATTTAGGAGGAGTAATGTCGTTTTCGTCCTGGCCGTGGAACAGTGGACCAGCCCTGAGGAGACTCCTCGACTGTGGATGGAGTTCACCCAACCAGTAAACGTGTTTGTGGACTTTGAGGTCCTTCAGGGAGTCCTGTGGAGGAGTCTTTCATGAGTATGGGGTACCGAACCCCTTGATACGAGGTGTTTGGTCCTTGTACGACCAATCAGAGTTTGGTTCACATTGCCTGCAGAACGTTGGACTCGTTTTTGGTGAGAGTTTGACTCCGCCAAGGCTGCCCTTTGTCACCGATTTTGTTCATAACCTATATGGAAATAATCTCTAAGCGCAGCCGAGGGGTATAATGGGTCCGGTTTGGTGGCCTCAGTATTGTATCTTTTTTTTTGTCGATGATGTGATTCTGTTGGCTTCATCAAGCCGTGATCTCAAACTCTCACTGGAGCGATTTTTAGCCAAGTGTGATGCGGCTGGGATGAGAATCATGACCTCCAAATCTGAGATCATGGTCCTCAGTCCGAAAAGGATGGCCTGCCATCTCCACACATCAGGGATGGGATCCTGCCTCAAGTGGAGGAGTGCAAGTATTTTGTGGTCTTGTTCACGAGAGAGGGAAAAATAAAGCAGGCGATCGATCAGTGGAGCATCTGCAGTGATGTGGGCTTTGTATTGGTCCATTGTGGTAAGGAAGGAGCCAAGTTAAAAGCAGAATCTCTCAATTTATCGGTTGATCTACATTCCTACCTTGATCTATGTTCGCAAGCTGTAGGTCATGACCGAAAGAACAAGATCCTGGATACAAGCGGCTGAAATGAATTACTCCACAGGTTGTCCACGCTTAGTGTGAGGGTGAGATGCTAGGTCATCTGGGAGGGGCTCAAGAGTCACGTCACGACTCGTCCGCATTGAGCGGAGCCAGATCAGGTGGCTCAGACATCTGATTCAGATGCCTCCCAGGATTACCCAGGACACACTGGTAAGATCATGTCTCTCAACTGGCCTGGGAACTCTTCGGGATCCCCCCGGAAAAGCTCAATAATGTGGGTGGGGAAAGCGAAGTCTAGGCTACTACAGTGTTCATACACTTCCAGAGAATCAAAATTCCAAGAATTTTCCATGACTTTCCAAGTATTAGATACAATATCCCATGACTAATATTGGATTGACTGATTGTGGTAGACAGCAATATTTCGGCTATATGATTGTGTGTTTTCACTTAATAAGTGCCAAAGTTTATTAATGCAGTAGGCACATCATAACGATTGTGAAATTTATGGTTATTCAAAATACAAACTATAATTACATGTTTAACATATTTTCATCGAAGGTTAATGCTACGTTGCCGACATTTAAAATACAGAATTAGCTAATTATGCACTGTATTGTCTGTGCTTCACATAACCTTCATTAAAGCAACAGCACTTTTTTTTCTTTTTACTTTTACCATTATTATCGGGTGTAAACAAAAGCAGCATGTCTCTTTGCTCTACGCTGCCCAGACTGTGTGGGTGGACGGTGTTTGTAATTATGAGTGTACCTCTTTAAGAGCCGACGGTGGGCGGAGTCAGGTAAACTATCAGGAGACTGTGTGCTTCCGTGTTGGAAAAAAAGAGTCAGTCAGGGGTTCACCGCACTGGATTGGTTTTCATGTGCGCTGAGAATGTCTTTGTAGTTCTACTCGTAACAAAATTTACACACATGATTTTTCGTGTGCAGATTTGAGAGTGCGATCGCACCAGTCAAGTCACAGTGACTGAAAATTCAATGACATTCCCTGACCCGAGCCAAATATTTTTTATTTACCAGACTTTCCAAGACCTGGAAAAGGATATTCCAGAAATTCACTGACCCGTATGAACCCTGCTACTACTGCCCCCGCGAGCAGACCCAGATAAGTGGTAAAAGATGGATGGATGGATGGATGGATGGATGGAGAATTTATGAATGCTGAACTCGTGTACACGGGGCCCAATGTTTTTTTTCAACCTAACATCGTATCCATTTTACCTCTCTTTGGGAATCGATGTCTTTTTGAACCTTCTGATTGTAACAGATACTTCCTGTAGCAGATCGCAGCCTCGCAGGTTTTCTACTTTCTTGGAAGATGTTTGGCTATCTGGTTTAATTCCAGACACCTTGTCCTGTAAAAAAATTGAAACCTGGTTTTAAAATATTAATGAATTATGTTTCACTTAATCTTGAGTCATCTTTAAAAACTAGTATCCGTGTCATTACCATACACACTTGTTATGAGGTTATAAGAATTCAAATGAATCTTAAACCAGTAATAAAAACAAACGAATAAGAATAGTATATGTTCAAGTCAATACCTTGGAGGCCTGAGCCCTTTGTAACAGAGTGGACAGCGAGTGAGCTTTCGAGCAATGGAGTTTGGCACTGGGCATTCTCATAACAGGTCGAGGGCTGTCCTCCATGTTTTTGTCACTTACTGCTTTGATATGAACCAAGAAGGAGCGGTACTTTCCACCAGCCATGCCTACCAAGAAGGTATAAAATGACCGAAGAACAAGGATCTACTCAACTTCATGTCATGGCTCTATGATTTCTTAACGGGTTCAGATTATGTTTTCAACACTGTTTGCTTTTTTTTTATACCTTTGACCAACTTTGGGCTAGTGAGGCTGAGCATGCCAGCATGACCTGAGAGATCGAGCCCACTGGCAAGCCATACTGGTCCACACAAAATGTCCTCCTTGTGCTCTTCTAAGAATGGACACAACACAGAGCCTAGAAGAAATACATTACATAATGTTTTACATGAGTGAAAACCAATAATATTTTTTAAACAAGCGTGGCATGCAGTTTCATTTCAGTTCCAAAATGAAGTCTGACTACAGTTTCAGGGGGGTATGAATGGAGGGAGGCAGGGAGGATTGTATGGATTAACTGCTTACGTGATGTGTCCTCTATGTCCATAAAATGGATGTCCTCTGTAAAGTCGTGCATCGTAGCCCGGGCATTCTTTTCCCCATTGGTATGCAGGATATTGCAGAGGGGGAATGTGATCTGTCTATCAACTGCAGTCTCTGTTCAAGAAATGCACTGTGAAGTGATCAAAGGCCCGAAAGCTAAAGAGTATCAATTAGTATGTGTCCATAGTTTGATGGTGGATAATCTCAAGTGAGGCCCAAGATGCAAAAGGGTTGTCCAAATGTATCATTAAGTTTGTTAAGGGCATTGTGTTTCAAAACGTGAAGTTTTAAGATTTTAGTTACTAAGATGTTTGGTTGTAGAAAATGCTAATACTAGTTACAGTGCTCAAAGTAGAACACACAGTGCTTTCTCGAATTTATTTATTTATTTGCATTCTGCCCCAACTTTATCATCATTAAGTTTATCAAACAAATGTAAATAGAAAAAGATAAACCCCGGAAAGATAAAATGCAGTTTTTAAACAGATTTTATTGAAGGAAAAATCTATTCAAAGCTTCCTGGTGTGGAATAAGCTCTCCACTAAAGAAATTTGCATCTTTTTTTTTAATTACAATGCCCAAAGAAGAATAAAGAAGAATATTGCACAACACAAAATAATTGAGTATGAACATGTACTATTAACTGTGAACACCAAGTCACAAAGATCTATCCACAAAAATGGAAAACATTTTTTATTTTTATTTTAACACAATTATTAACTATGAACATTTTTTTGTAATTACCCGAGCTCACGTTGATGACTTGCACTGAATTGAATCACCCAGGGATGCATAGTCCGGAGAGTAGCTACTGAGAGCCAGCCTCAAGCAGACTTCCAAATGTTCAGTCAGGGTAGAGCAGTACTTGGACTTGATGATCTTCATGTGAGAAAACGCGGACTCACATAAGTAAGTGGAGCCGAAGAATGCAGTCAGGTAGGGAGCACATTTCCTTAAATTGGGGTACTTCACCTCTGTAAGTTCCAGAACCACCAATGAGGTCTTGACTTCAGCTCAATGTCGGCTTGAAGAGTCAAAATATCATCTTCCACTCCAGAAGAGTTCAGGTTGAAGAGTGTTGCAATTTTTGATGTGAGTGACTCAACCTCAGCATCTTCATAAAATGGATAGCACATGAGGAAAGTCTTGAAAGTGTTTGTACTGTCAAATGGCACACAATCCTTCCCTTGGGTCTCCAGGTCTAACTCCAGATTACTGAAATTTGACAAATTATGATGCTGCATCTTTGAAGAGAAATGATGCATCTTTCGTTTGAAAGCATTCATTGAGCTGATCATATTGATCACCGTTTTGTCTTTAACTTGCAGCTCTAGATTGAGGTCGTTCAACATGTTTGTTACATCTGTTAAAAATGCCAAGTCTAACGGCCATTGACTGTCATTTAGTTGCTTGTATTCTGCATGTCCAGTTACACAGAAAAACTCCTTAATCTCCAGACAGAGATCTCTAAATATTTGCAGGAATTTCCCTCGACTAAGCTATCTCATCTTTATGTAGCAACAACTCAGTGTGGTCGCAGTTAGCCTATAACAGATGTGCACGGAATAATCGTCTTTGAAAAGATATGGCGCGAATGGAAAAGGAGATCTTCATTGCCACATCCATAATCTCTTTCATGTTCACCAATTTAGCACATAGTGCCTGTTGCTGGATTATTCAATGGTAATTCAAAAAGTGTGGGAAAGCATCGTCCTGCCTACATTTGGCAATGAATACATTCACGTTGCCAACCACTGCGGATGCTCCATCTGTGGTGATAGACACTAATTTGGAGACTGGGAGCTGAGTTTTCTCAAAATTGTTAAATGACTGAAATGTCCTCTCCGCGGGTGTGTTCTTTCATGGGAAATAATGTTAATAGCTCCTCTTTTGCAGTGATATCACTAAACACCATTTTAATAAAAATGCATAATTGTGCTGTGTCACTCACATTGCTAGATTCATCCAACTGGATTGAGAAACACAATCTCCAACGTCCTTCCACAATTGCTGGATTAAGTCCTCAGCCATTACTTCACAGCGCCGTGAAACTGTAATCCTTAACAGCTGCAGAACTTTTATTGAAGAAAGTATTTCCACCTTGTTTTTAAAACATCGGAACAATGAGTCAGCTGCTTCAATGAATGCCTGTTTCACCATCTCTCAGACTTGGAAGGACTTTTTGTTATTAATGAGGATGTGACTAACTCTGAACGATGCTTCAGTAGCGGCTTTCGCTGTTGAACTCTGACGTGTGAAAAGTGACTGTTGTCCTCATTCTCAGCTCGCTTTTCGGAGGAAAGTCAATGTCGTATTTCCCATGAGGGTCCTTGAGGGTACATGGGTGTTCGAAAAACCAGTCTACATGTGATTTTGTGGACTTGGAGAAGGCATTTGACCATGTCCCTCAGGGAGTACTGCAGGGGTGCTTCGGGAGTATGGGTAGTACTGAATCCCCTGATACGAGTTATTCAGAATCAGCTTTATTTGGCCAAGTATGAAAAAAAAAAAAAAAAAAAAAAAAACACCCAGACGGTGCTGCACAGGTACGACAAACAGAACAAAGAATAACAAAGCAGCAAGAACAAAGAACAAGAGACATTTTGATTCATAGGAACTATTCCTTAGACAAGTCATGAAAGATCTAAAATCTTCTTCGTTTAGAACAGGTACGAGACAAGTGTGTCAACGTCCCACATTGTTTAAAACTTGGACAGAGTCCCTTGACCCGTTTGTGGTTCCTGTAATACACCAGTGCAAAGACAGTGCAATGACAGTTGTGCAGGTTAATATGACGAATCGTGCGACACTCTACAAAATAAATTACTAACACTGTCATTGATTGGACCAGCAGAATGTGAGTGTTCCAACAATGGCACAAGGCAGAAAATAGTAAATTTGCTGACTAAGAATGTAATTACTTGATTGCCAGAGGGACAAACTGTTCGAATGCCTGCTACTTTTGACTTTCATTGATCTGTAGTGTTTTCCCGACAGAAAGAGCTTGAAAAGGTGGTGGCCAGGATGTGAAGGATCCGAAAGAATCCTGCCTGCTCTGGACCTAGTTCGCATTGCATGTAAGTCCCCAATAGAGGGTCGAGTGGTGCGGATAATCCATTGAGCTGTTTTGATTGTTCATTGCAGTCCAAGTTTTTCCTTTTTGTGGCGGCCCCAAACCAGACTGTGATGGAAGTACACAGTACTGACTGGATGACCGCTGTGTAGAACTGTCTCAGTAGCTCTTGTGAGAGACCGTGCTTCCTCAGAAGCCGCAAGAAGTCCCCATACAATCGGTGTAAAGGTTTGCTCCGCATTGCTTAAGTCGCACTCGTTTTGGGTGAGGAAGGCTGCCCTTTGTCACCGAATCTGTTCATAACTTTTATAGACAGAAATACAAGGCGTAGAGGGGGTTTGGTTTGGTAGCCTCAGTATTGCATCTCTGCTTTTTTGCAGGTGATGTGGCAATGTTTGACTCATCAAGCTGTGAAATCCAACTCTCACTGGAGCAGTTCACAGCTGAGTGTGAAGCAGCTGGGATGAGAATCAGCATCTCTAAATCTGAGACCATGGTCATCAGTTGGAAAATGGTGGCGTACACTCTCCAAGTCGGGAATGAGATCCTTCCTCAAGTGGAGGAGTTTAAATATCTTGGGGTCCTGTTCTCGAGTGAGGGGAAAAAGAAGCGGAAAATCGACAGGCGATTCAGTACAGTGTCTGCAGTAATGCGGTCTTTGTATTGGTCCGTTGTGTTTAGAAAGGAGCTAAACTGGTAGGTGAAACTCTCAATTTATTGGTGGATCTACATTCCAACTCTCACCTATAGTCACGAGCTGCGGCTCAAAAACAAAAGAACAAGATCCTGGGTACAAGTGGTCGAAATCAGTCTCTTCCCCAGGGTGTCCGGACAAACAAAAACTTTAAAAAGATTTAAAAAAAAAAAGAAAAAACCTTGTCATGTTTTTTCCCCCTTATTATACAACCTCTTGTATTCATTTGTTTTTTTATATGTTCAATACAGAATTTTGAAAATATTCTTATCTTCAGTGAGAAATGAATGAAAATTTAAGTTTCAATATCGGTGGTACAGTCAGTGTGATTTAACGGGTGCGTATGCTCCCCCCGGACCATCGCACTTGCAAATCTGCACAGTCCAGCACCCAAAAAAAAAAAAAAGAAAAAAAAAATCACGTAAAATTTTTCATAAGTAGAAACACATTGATATAGAAAGACGTTGCTTATTTTGTGTTGTCTTGACCAATGTTCCCTCTTAGATGCGCCACTGCACAATTGCACACTTGTCACACACACACACTCAGCGCACATGAAAACTGATCCAGCGCAGTGAACCACAGCTTTACGTCTTTTTTCATTGTTTGTTTGTTCTTTTAACACGGAAGCACATGGTCTCTGCTCAGCCTACTTCTACTTCCTAGTTTAGCTGACATGGCCCCTCTCCGCTCTTAAAGAGGTAAACTCATAATTACCAACAGAACACACACTCGGGCGTGACTGGTGGACCACACCCGTAACTTTATATCTGTGGGCATGACTGACCACACCTGTACATTTTTCAATTGTGAGTGACAGGTGTTACATTGCGCACTGTATCCATTTTAATTTTGTAAGAGAAAAAAAATTGCGAATTTGAGTTTAGACTGGTTAAACTATTTTAGCTGCACCAATATAGGAATCAGTTCTCAATGCACATGAGGACACCGTGCTCAATGTTTAAGACACTTATGCTGTGTTTTGTGCGAGGTTTGAGATGGAGCCCATATTCATAAAAAAATATTACAATAACAGATTTGCCAGGTAATTGCAAAATTCCTCACGTGATAAGCTAAAGCAATATAAACTTCTAAACCAAAAACTCTTAAATCTAGGTTCTTACCATTGACTTTTCCCAGGCCAGGGGCTTTATTCTTCAATAAAGTGATCTGAATCTGAGGAATGTTGACAATGTTGGCATTCAGGACAAACTTGAAGTCCACATGGCCAACCATGCAGGCTTTAGGCAACACCAGTTCAAAGACATGCTCATCCCAGCTTGAACTACACAGAGAACACGCAAACACTATTATATCACCTGCTGATACATTAAACTTGTCATACCTAGTTACCATAGTTACAAACCCATCACTCTGAAGCTTCCAGGTGCGTGTGTGCTGAGCTGCATCTCCATGGTGCTGCTGATGAAGATGTTGAGGATGCCGTCGCTGCTGTTGCTCTTGCTGTACCTCAACCCAGCAAGGCGGTACAGTTGCTGAAAAGCGGGGTGTCAACGTCTCAAAGCGTGTCAGCTCTACCAGCGACATTAGGCTGTCGGTGGTCAAGGATTGGTCCACCAGGAGTTCGATGCCTGGGCAATAAATACAGGTGGAAAAATCAGAAAAAATATAAAATAATCTAAATTTAACATGTACCTTCTACCTGTGATCCCAGGGCTAGAAGGGTTAGAGGAAGGCCTGGCCCACTCCAGCAACATTTCAGCCCCTTTAGAAATGGGGCCATCAATAAACATGTCGCCATCATCATTATCATCGCAAACACCTCCAATTTGAAGGAAATGAAGCTCTCCACCTGTAGAGAATGAATATAACGGATACTAATATACTCTGCTGCTTCATTTAAACATGCTTAGAATTCTTGAACGGTGCTCTATACAGGAGCTGAGCCAATACGATAAAGACAACGAAGCTCTCCACCCGTAGAGAAAGAATATAGTGGATATAAATGTACTCTGCTGCTTCCACTACAGCCACTGGTTTGCATTAACAATGTCAGCAATAGGTGATGTAATATGTACTCTATTTTGACAATGTGATGTTAAATCCTCTCTCATTTGATCGTGTTTTGAGAAGATTTTTATCGACAATTACGAATTTTCAGGGGCGCTGCCATTTTCCTGAGTCACATGACTTACATGCGCGGATGAGACATGTTGCGTGCTGCAACAAAGGCTCGATTACATGGGACAACATTTAAGCCCAGCTGTGATTTCTCGGATTTATCCTCATCTGATGAATAAATAGGAGTATCGGCTGATCGGGAAGACAGAGGAATACGTCCATACACGGCCGTGAGCAGCACAGCAGTGAGCAGCTCGGCCGATCGGGAAGACGGAGGGATACTTCCATACACAGCCATGAGCAGCACCGCTCGCACAGCTCGGAGAGCGAGCTCATGGCTCCCCCAAGCCACGGAGCTGTGCCGCTCACGGCTGTGTATGGAAGTATTCGTCCGTCTTCCCGATCAACCGAGCCCTTCACGGCAGTGTATGGAATTATTCCACCGCCTTCCCGAGCAGCCAATACTGCTATTTCTTCACCAGATGAGGATAAATCCGAGAAACTAGCGCTGGGCATAAACGGTATCCCATGTAATCGAGCCTTTCTTGCGGCACGTAACATCGACGCACATAGGTCATGTGACTCATGAAAATGGCAGCGCCCCTGAAAATTCCTAATTCTCGATAAAAAAACTTCTCAAAACACTATTAAATGAGAGGATTTAACATCACATTATCAAAATAGAGTACATATGACATGACCTATTGGATACATTGTTAATGCAAACCAGTGGATTTTTACCCTTTAAACATGCAGAATTTTTTTTTACCTGTACTCTACAATGGAGCTGAGGCAATACAATAAAGGCAAAATGTATTTAAAAATGTTGAGCACTGTCAGAGTACGTGATATTCTGAAGGAGCCAGTTCTTGATCTAAAGATACTGCGCATTCTAAGTACATTAAATGTTCAACAAAAATAAGATTTATCGACCGAAAAAAAAATCACATTTTGATGTTTACTGTACGTGTGGGTGTAAAAGCTGCTTCTGTGACCAACTGATATAGATTCTGAACAGGCCTGTCACAATAATTACTGTAACAACCTATCGTTTTATTGAAAAAAATATATATTTTGGACTCAATAAATTGTTGTGCTGAATAGTCACTCTTTACCAGTGACGCGCTTCCTGTATGTTGTCACCGATTCCATTGTTCGCTTGTACACACTCAACTTCTTCGCATATTTTTTCTTCTGTTTTCACCGTGGGGCCCAAGAAGTTGTTGGCCGGTACCATCACGCTACTGCCATGTGGCCTCATGCTGTTGCTGCTCGACTTGAGAGGTTCGAAATGGAGATTGAACTTCAAGTTGAGCAAATTGTTTCACTAGGATAGGTTAAAGAGGACAGACGAGTTGGTTTATACCATGAGAATCTTTTGACAGAGAAACGAGGACATTGACGAGTTGGTTCACCACGAGGATCTTTCAACGGAGAAGTGAGGACATTGACGAGTTGGTTCACCACGAGGATCTTGTGTTACCTCAGAAGATGTGTTTACTTGTAAGATCGCTCACTTCGATGACGTTTGCCTTGCACATTTGCGTAAGATTATTACAAGCTGTCCAAGGCAAACATCCTTGAATTGGTACTTCAGGAAACATTGAAAGTTAATGTCAATGTTTGTTGTTTGTTTTGAATTTATAGTTTATGGAATTTATAAATTTAGTTGGATGCATGCCGCAGTGTCTGAATATGCCACGATGCCTTTTTGCTCACCACGCACTCAACGGCAAAGGTAAATGAACATCTTTTTTTTTATTATTCTTTACATCATGTACACTTTGAATGCTTATTTTTAAAAGGTAAATGAACATAATTTTGTTTTATTCTTTAAATTATGTAAACTTTGAATGCTTATTTTTGCCGGCAGGGGGTAGGCTAGGTCGCGAGGTTTGGAACGGATTAGGTTTACACGTATAATGCGTTTCTATTTACAAACGTTTCACATTACGAAACGACTTCTGGAATGGATTAATTTCATAAGTAAACTTTATATATAGAATTAAGAGATTTAATTACACACTTGTACTGCTCTAATTTTTGTCTCCAGTACGCAAAGTATAAAAACTCTGCTGACATTTTAAATAATCTGGTACCCACATCCAAAAAAAAAAAAAAAAAAAAGCTACATTGTCAGCGACTCCAGCAGAAGAGTCTGAGTGATGAATAACTATACAGTAACATAATACAGGAAGTGTTTTGTAATTTATATTACAAATGTAAAATACAGTTTGTCTCAAATATGCAAAGTACAAATACTGTTTAGATATTTTACATTTTCTGGTACACACAAACAATCATGCCCCCCTATTTCGCAGCTTTTCCACTTTTCTCGGGTGGTTTTGGTCCCAATTAACCGCGAAAAACAAGGAATTACTGTACTCACAGATGACCTCTTGTCAAAGCAGTCTTCAATCTAGATTTAAACTTTCAGAATTATCAGCTCTATAATTGGACAAAATCAACAATACTCCCAATAACGGCAAACTCATCCAATCTCGCAGATCAAATCACAGGTTACCCTATTCAAATAAGGAAACAGGTACTTGGGTGTTAACCCATTCGTGGGCAGCGTCCCATTATTGGGACATCATGATTTTCACGCATTATATCCTTCAGTATATCAAAATATTTCAGTGTTTTAATCTGAAGCCATAATTTGGTATCAGGAGAGGATAACTCATTGGTCAAAGTTAGCACAGTGTTATTTCCTTTTCCTTCCTGACCTAACATGGCTGCCTCAAGTACACATGGAGCGTTTTCCAAGAGAAGAAAGGGAGAAAGGTCAGTTTGCAACCAAGTTTGTTTTCAAAATGGTAATCCATCAGTATTACTAATGCGTAAGTGTCGTTCTAGAATAACAATTAATAAACGTATCTCTAGTATGTACAATTTCACAGATCTGATAACATACCTGTTCCATGAGAGGGTACATCTTTTTTGCCCTTTGTTTTATGCGTTAAACGAAAGTGTTATTTCCTTGATTGTGGCCTGTTAGGAGACTTTCATCTCAGTAAGACAAAAATTGCCACCCTGCCAATGAATGGGTTAATATTTTAGTAGAACTCGCAGAGCTAACCATCTAAATAACACACCAATTCTGTAAAAAAAAAAAAAAAAAAAAAAAAAAAAGGGGATGGGTAAAGATGCTGTTAGAACTTGCCTATCACAAGTGGGGAAAAAAATGCCTTGATAAAAATTTAAACCTTAAAGAAAATAAGTATACTGATTCAATTTAAAATCACATTTAAATGGTTTCAAACACTTGATTCTGTTGTAATATTTTTTTATTAAAAAAATAGTTCATCCATTCTTCAGAAAGGTAAGCAGGAGGGAAACCTAAATGTTCCCAACTTTAAACTGTATTATACAGTGTTCCTGAAGGACTGGTATGGGTTTGGGGGGGACGCTGGTGGTCTGACCAGGTTTCAGCACCTCGGTGCTTTTTCCTGGTCCGGGCGCCCTTGCCCCTCCGAAAGAATTCTCACACACTCATCCCTATGTGTTTTTTTTTTTTTTTTTTTTTTTTACACCACATATACCTATGTCTGGGGGATAGTAGGTCTTAAGTGGAGAGGAATCAGCTTTTAGGCAATGGGTTCTTGCAGCCTTGACCCCACTCCAGATTTTAATGCAACACATAACTCAGGGGAGCACTGATACATGACAGGACTGCCAGTTCAGGATCTCGCAGTCATGGTAATAGGGTGGGAAGTTGGTTATCACTAGCTTCATAGCAGTGCTCCTGAGAATGGGCCCCCCGGGGTGGATGGCTGCTTGGTGTTAGCAGTCCCCTCTCATACCCCACGCGCTTGCTCCCTGGGTCCCCTCCCCACTAATTGTTCCTTTGTTGGGCACCCCTATATTTCCTCGTTTCCAACAAACAAGTTATACCATCCCACCCTGGGGGGACTTGATCTCCTGGAGGGGGGGGGGTCCCTGCGGCCAGATGGCTGGCATTTGTGGTGTTTCGGTCTGGACAGCGGCACGCCCTTGTACACTTCCGCCAGGCAAATTCCTAGGCCTCATTACGCCTCTCGATTGGGTGGGATCCTCAGGAACCGCAGTGCAGACACAAATCCAGGATATTTCTGTCAGTCATTCTGCATGCGAAATGGTGGAAATTCACGTCCATGTGTCCACAGGCACCCACCGCTGGGACTTTTTCGCTCTGTGCGGGGTCACTCAATTACTGCGACAAATAACTCATGAATATGCCAACTGTTTGGATATCCCTCACTCTCACCCTCGGTCCTGTTGACTTTTATGACTGAGTCACTCTGACCACACTACATACTTACAGCAAAGTTCATGACCCTCGTCCTGCACGCTCCTTCTGCTGTCCTTGTCCTGTCCTATCTTGTTCTGTGCTCCAATCACAGGGTGTAGTACTACTTCCTCATAAAACACATCTCTTTCATTGTTCAAGATGATGGATGCTCAAAACATCGATCGCGATTTGACAAGGTAATGTTGGTCGATCGCATTACCACATCACAAAGAAAAGGTGTCAGCCTATCATCAATCCCGTCACTTGTTTCATGTGTGACCAATAAGTCCATTGCGTCGTGTCGATTGACTGACAGTTCCTTTGACCAATCCTGACGTTTTCTGACGAGTCACTGCGCATGTGAACATCGGAGCACGCTCTATGAAATTAGTGAGTTGGCCAATTAGTCTAAAACTAAGGGTACAAAAAAAATGAGTGGGGGAGCTGGACCAAGTAAAAAGACAAACGTATTAAATGAGCTATCAAGAACTTCTGTACCACGATGCAGTGAAGCCAAGGCCGAGGATTTGACCAAGCAACTTTGGAACAACGTCACGGACTGCGAATGCTTCTCAAAGTAGCTGGATGATTCTACAGCCTAGGTGTCAAATTCAAGACCTGAGAGGATTATTGGTGACTTTCTCCCCTACCTTCTGGACATTTATAATACCCGCCTCACCCGCAAGGCCACCAGGATTGCTGGTGATCACACTCACCCATTCCACTGCCTCTTCAAATTGCTGCCATCAGAGAGGAGAATGCAGACTCTTCATCCCACAACCAGCAGGCTCAAAGACAGTTTCCTCCACCAGGCAGTCAGAATGCTCAACTCCTTCTCTGCTTTGCCATCATTATTATTATTATTTCTCCCTGGTACCCACCAACCATTGAGTCTAGACCAGAAATTAAGCACTTTAAGCACAGTATTGCCCTTACAGCATTGCGGACAGTACCCATGTTTTGGAGAGAAGGTTAGAGAGAGCAGACTTCGATGGTTTGGACATGTCCAGAGGCGAGAGAGTGAGTATATTGGTAGAAAGGTGCTGAGAATGGAGCTGTCAGGCAAAAGAGTGAGAGGAGGACCAAAGAAAAGGTTGATGGATGTTTTGAGGGAGGACAGTGGGTGTTGGAGAGTAAGATGTGTGAGATAGGCTTAAATGGAAAAAGATGACACACTGTGGCGAACCCTAACAGGACAAGCTGAAAGGAAAAGAAGAAGTGCCAGCTTTTGCTGCAATTACAGCTGCAAGTCGGTTGGGGTGTGTCTCTATCAGTTTTCCACAATGAGAGAAATTCTTGCCCATTGTTCCTTGCAAAACAGCTTGAGCTCAGTGAGGTTGGATGGAGAGCATCTGTGAACAGCAGTCTTCAGCTCTGCTGTGGACTTGTGAACAGCAGTCTTCAGCTCTGCTGTGGACTTGTGAACAGCAGTCTTCAGCTCTGCTGTGGACTTGTGAACAGCAGTCTTCAGCTCTGCTGTGGACTTGTGAACAGCAGTCTTCAGCTCTGCTGTGGACTTTGAGTTGGCCATTCTAACACCTGGATACATTTATTTGTGAACCATTCCATTGTAGATTTGGCTTTATGATTTGGATCAATGTCCCGTTGGAAGATAGATCTCCATCCCAGTCTCAGGTCTTTTGGAGACTCCAACAGGTTTTCTTCCACAATGGTCCTGTAATTGGCTCCATTCATCTTCCCGTCAATTTTAACCATCTTCCCTGACCCTGCTGAAGAAAAAGAGGTCCAAACCATGAGGCTGCCACCACAATGTTTGACAGTGAGGAGGGTGTGTTCAGGGTGATGAGCTCTGTTGCTTTTACGCCAAACATATTTTGCATTGTGTCCAAAGTGTTTGCTTTTGGTTTCATCTGAGCAGAGCACCTTTTTCCACGTTTGGCGTGTCTCCCAGGTGGCTTGCGGCAAACTTTAAACGAGAGTTTTTATGGATCTTTGAGAAATGGCTTTTTTTTTTGCCACTCTTCCATAAGGGCCAGGTTTGTGCAACGTACAATTTATTGTTGTCCTATGGACAGACTCTTTCACCTCAGCTGTAGAGCTCTACAGTTCATCCAGAGTCATCATGGGCCTCTTGGCTGCATCTCTAATCAGTCTTCTCCCTGTTTGAGGTGAAAGTTTAGAGGGATGGCCGGGTCTATGTAGATTTGAAGTTGTCTGATACTCCTTCCATTTCAATATGATGACTTGAACAGTGCTCCTTGAGATGTTTAAAGCTTGGGAAATCTTTTTGTATCCAAGAAATTTTGTTCCACTTCACGATTGTGTCCCCCTTGTTGATTCTTGACAAAAAAAAAAATTGAATTTTATATCTTTATGTTTGAAGCCGGGAGCACGGTGTTTCAGTTGGTAATACGTTGGCCTCACAGTTGTGAGGACCCGTGTTCGATCCCGGCCCCGCCTGTGTGGAGTTTGCATGTTCTCCCCGTGCCTGCGTGGGTTTTCTCCGGGCACTCCAGTTTCCTCCAACATCCCAAAAACACGCAACATTAATTGGACACTCTAAATTGCCCCTGGGTGTGCTGTTTGTCTCCATATGCCCTGCGATTGGCTGGCAACAAGTTCAGGTGTATCCCGCCTCCTACCCATTGGCAGTTGGGATAGGCAACACCACCCGCATGACCCTCGTGAGGATAAGTGGCAAAGAAAAGGGATGGATGGATGGATGGATGGATGGATATTTGAAGCCTGAAATGTGGCAAAAAGTTGAAAAGTTCAACAGGGCCGAATACTTTCAAAGGCACTGTAAGCAGTACGGAAAATGGATGAATGAACAAGTGGTCTCTGTAAGAATTTGACCTCTAACTCAGCTAGGCCAACCCCAAAAAAATTAAAAATGTGTGCCTCAAGGCAACAAAAAAATTGTAATAAAAGCCAATTTCCGTCATCCAGAAAAACTTGGCCACTGTCCAAGTTTGACATACGGACTTTTTCTTCAGACGGACCTACTGTTACGACAAGTGAAAAATCTTCCCAAAAAGACACACAATTTAAGATACTATTTGATATATTATGCACATTATACATGATGTAGAGTGAACTGAATGATCATTTGATTTTGTTTTTCCAAAAATGGTAATCACCAGTGTACTTATGCCAATCGCGAATACCATTAAGCAAAGTTCTTTTTTTGGGGGGGTGTCACATTCTGTCCAGTTTTATCCCATAAACTCACTGCCCCAGTTACCAGTCATTTGTATGGTTCCGCAGCAAGGAATCACTGCACAGTAAAAACACCATATTAATTGAACTTACACTTCCACACGGACGCGTGCACTCTCTCTCTCGCTCTCTCACTCACATGCACACGAACACACACAAACACACACACACATTATCCTATCTATCCTCAAGGTCAACAGTGGTGGTGATAGAATTGAAATTGTTACCTTTAGTGCAGGCACATAGGCGGTCAGTCCCAGAGCAATAAGTTACAGACACAAAAGGGTCTATCTCTTCCACTGCTCCATCTTTTTTCGGAGGTTCCACCTTGGTTAGAACCTCCAACGTAGACAGGTCAAGGATCAATATATTCCCACCCTGTGTCGTCACTACCAAGTGGCCCAGGCCTACCACCTCATGTTTCTTGGACTCTTTAAGACTGTTGGAGGGACTGGTCGCCTCGGGACTGCCGCTGCTTATGACTGCTCCATTCACAGTACGAGTTAAATTGGCAGTAGAGCCTGACAAGCCAATTCCAAAGCATGACGCACCATTTTTTGAACCAGGAGGAGCCTCCTCTGTAGTCTCCTCACTGTCATCTTCTCTGCTGTCGAGCACATCTGGAGGAAGCAGTATAAGGGAGGTAATTGCATCACAGGGCTGAGATATCTGCTGGACCTTAATAGGTTCTTCAACCAAGGTTACAATACGAGTAGAGTAGTTGAGCTTATAGAGTGCAAGATAGCCTCCACCGCTTGGGCACGTTTTCTGTTGGTCCCCTGAAGGCAGGATTAAGTTTGATTGGGGGGGGGTGCCCTCTTGGAGGTTCCCTTCAACCCCATTGGCAACTGGATGTAGGGTGTCCCCTTTCTGCTGGCTGCAGAGGGCAGAATGCAGGCGGTTGAGATTGTTCAGGGCTTCGACTTGGTTTGCCCCACTCAAAGATTCTACGTTGCAGGGCTGCAGCCCGACTAGAAGGTGTACACCATCCCAACACGGCGTAATTGAGTCCACACAAAGATTCTCCTCTTCTAGTTCCTTGGGCAACCTCAAGCACTGTACTAGTGTACCAGGTCGAGGCGGGGCAGAGGAGCCAGCGGCAGCTAAACTGTTCCATTTGTCTATCTGACTATCAAAGCCTGCCAGATTAGTTGCAGATTCAGCAAACTGTTGAATGTATGTGATGGGGGGATCCTGAAGAAGAAGCTGCTCATGTGAGTCAAACTCCATCTCAATAATTTGTGGCACAGTGAAGCTCTCATCATGGAGAGCCTTGCTCATTAGGTTGTTCATTTGAGGAAATACCTGCCCTGAGGTCTTCTCATCTGTCTCTCTGATAGTGTAAAGTAGCAGCACCGGTAAAGTCCTGTAAATAGATGATACAGAAGGACTTGGAGGCTGAGATCGTACCAAGTTAGAGAAGCACTGTTCAGGAGCAGTCGTCTGAGGATTACATATTTCTATTTCCATAGAACCTTGGTCCTGGATAGGCCTTGCTTGGAAGGGCTCAGGGCCCTGAGTTCTAGTTGAATTATCATTCACCCTGCGAGTAGAAGATGGGACTGAGGGTTGAGGTCCAGTTGTTGAGTTGCTAGATGCTGTGCGGTAACTGTACAGGCCTCCGGCCAGCAAGCAGGGGAAAGGAATGCTGTGGTGCTCAGGGATTTTGTCCTTTGATTTGGCCTGGTTGTGGGCCTTGGTTTGATTGAGTGAAGGATTAGCACCTAGCTCCTCCAGGTCTTTGACTGTGTCCTCAAGCACACTGGCCACCACCTCCCACTGGAGTTTCTCTGGCTGCTGGAGCACACTAAGCGCAGTAACTCCAAGGCTCACATCCATGCTCTCCCACTGAGAAGGTTGACCTTTAACAGGGACAAACTATATTAAGTATAGACAAATCTTCAAACTTAGACTTAAAACAGCGTAAAGAAAAAAGGCACCAGAATGATAGATGAAATTAAAAAAAAAAAAATGACAAAAACATTCTGTGTGTGGGCGGCATACCTGTTAATGACTCGGATCGAGAAGGCTCATCGCTATCTGAATCCTCCAACTGGTCATCACTTAAAGAAGACAAAAATACAAATTGCCAAAATAAAGTCATAAAATGCAAAAAAAAAAAAAAAGACGTGAATCTCTAAAAGACAAATTAACAATCATCAAATTGTTCAGAGACTTTTTTTAATGTATAGCTTTCCAGGTAGTCAGTCAGGAAACAAATTTTACTAGACTTTATCTCAGGGCTCACGAGCCAGACCTAGCTCTTTTGGTGTTTGCACATGGCTCGCAGAGCCCTCATAACGACGTACTGTATACACCAGGGGTGCTCAATGTGTCCATTGCGATTGACTGGAAGTTTTGGTTGATCGTGTGACTGCGTGGCCAAAAAAAAAAAAGGACGTCAGCCTGCCTTTTTTTTTTCTTTTTTTTACATTTTGGCTCCATTCGCAACTTTCTCTAACAACAACCTGCTTCACGGCCCCTCCAATGACGGCCACAGAAACTTCTCCCGAGCTTACCTTGCACCGCCCCCCACTCTGCTCTTAAAGTGGTACACTCATAATTACAAATGTTACAGTCCTTACGCAGCCGATCAATGTGGTTTATAATGACAGTGCTTATGCGATGCCCACCACCGGAATTTATTATTTTTATTTTTTTACATAAAAACATCCCTCTGTCAGCAAGCATTGTTGGCGAGCGCAGATAAGTGGGGACCAATTAAAAAAATTCAACCTGCAGACCATCTGATTGTGAAAGCTTGAAACGCACTTCTCACCACATACCAAACACTGGGGCGTGTGAATATTGCTGTACTGACAATGTTTGGTTATACCTATGCTTATGAAAAGTATTTCTCACATGAAAAAAAACATTAAGACCAACCTACGTTCATGAATAACGGATGGAAGTCTCAAAGGTTGCATGAAGCTTAATTTAATGACGTATGAAAGAGACTAAGCCATCAGCAAAGAAGTCTCATTAATGGTAAAAAGTACTTTTGTCATCATTGGTTAGCATCATTATAATGTTATTTAAATGAATTTAGAGGCTTATTGTACTCTTAAAGTGTTGGTCTAACATAAAATGCCCGAATACACTTGTATTAGTTTTAAAAATATTGGAGAGCTCTTTAGAAATTACATTATAAAATATTTGCCATTTATGGCTCTCTTAGTGTAAAAAGTTCCCAACCCCTGCCTCTGGGAGGTATATGTTTTTTCCGTTTTCCTGATGGTACTATAGCGGGTACAAAAAAGAAAACCAAAGAGTGAAATTGTAATTACATTACCTACATGAGACCAGAATAAAATATAGCGCCGGGGTCTAGTCCGGCTCATAAGAAAGCCTCCGACCAATCCTCGGAAAATCTTTACCAAGTCAAAATAAAAAGTAAAACATGCACTGCCTTTATTTAGAAAGTGTTTTATTTTGATCCAAGCAAAAGCAATGACTTATGGCTTCAAAGTTGCCGACTTCGTCAGGTTCACTGAATTTGGTCACTTTAATTTTCGAAGAAAAGTGACCAGTGACAACAGAAGTCTTCAGTGACCAGTGACAACAGAGGTCTTCATGTTTGCAACATTTGAATTTCCTGTAAGGTGGGGTGAAAGTGGTGGGCTTTGCACAATCATTTCACAGTCCCAATTCAGAATGACTAGAATAAATTGGTGGTGTGATTAAGGGTTATGTACATACAATGGCCCACTGTTATGTGTGTGGGACAGGGACCGGGGAGACAAATAGTGAAAAAATTATCTGCATATAGGTAAATCCATGGGTACCCAATCCGCATATATGCAAGAGTCAACTATTGATGTAATTTTAATGACTGCCGAATTTTTTTTTTTTTAATGATTTCCCTGCATTCGGTTGGCCATCACTAAAGGCCAGGGTACACCTCACCTCTCAACCAGTGTCAGCTGGGTGGAGCTCCATCTTTTTTCACTAATGAGGATATGGAGTATAGAAAATGAATGAATGGATGGATTTGGAAATTCTAATTTCAAAATTGTAACAGTCATCTAAATAAAGGTTTTTATGTAAGTGCCAATTGTTTTTAAACAAAAGTCGAAGACATCGACTCTGGAGGTTCCACTGTATAAATGAGGCTTACCTATCTCCCTCAAGCTTGGGCAGATCTGAGCACAAGGAAGACTCGTCAAGCCACGCTAAAGTGGGTCTCCTAGACTCGGTCAGAGTTCGCTGGCTCTGCTCACCACCACACAGGATCAGGTCCCTCAGGATGGTCGGGTCATACGGATTAATGTCAAACTTCAGGTGCACCTGTTTGTATTAAAAAGCATACAGATAAGTCTGATAATTCAGTATTAATATTTATGTCTGAAACATTTCATACACTACAAGGCACAGCAAGGATAAAACGATGTGTAATCTGACCTTCATCATTTTGGAGACATCCCAAATACAGATCTTGCCTCTCTTTGTTGCAACAGCCAAAAACTGTGGGCAGCTGCCAAAGCCGTAGCAGACAATTTTGTCTGAACTATCAGGACTGTTGGGAAACTGAGCGGGACTGGTTGCCAGTGTCACTGACAAAGGAACATTTTGTGTGTGCTCACCCTTTACAAATGGACAATTGGGAGAATGTCGCTCATGTTCAGACCTGTGGATGGTAGAGAAATGGAAAATGGCATACATACGGTACACATACAGTGCCCTCCATAATTATTGGCACCCCTGGTTAAGATGTGTTAAAAGCCTTAAAATAAATTCAGTGTTTATTGCAGAAGAATACTGCACACTGAAAATTTTAGGAAAATGTAACCTTCAACTCAAATGAATTGTAAGAAAATAAAAAAAATCCCTGACTAAAAAATAATTATTTTTCATGAAATCACCTGTTCCACAATTATTGGCACCCTTAACAATTCCCAGGAAATAAATATAATTGAAGCTTTTCTGTCATTTCTAAAGTAGTTTACAACGTTTACCAGAGTATGTAGGAACATTTCATGAGTAATTCATCACTTCCTGTTTCCCTGGGGTATAAATATGACATGACACAGAGGCCATTTCTCTTATCCACTCTTAAACATGGGAAAGACAAAGGAACACAGCATACAAGTGAGGCAGCTGTGCGTCGATCTTCACAGGTCAGGCAGAGGCTACAAGAAAATTTCCATTCAACTGCAGCTACCCATATCCACTGTGAGAGTTAAGAAGTTCAAAACAACTGGAACAGCGGTAAACAAGCCTGGACGAGGACCCATGTTTATTTTGCCACCACGCACAGTGAGGAGGATGGTAAGAGAAATCAAAAGATCTCCAAAGCTCACTGTTACAGAATTAAAACAAATGGTAGCATCCTGGTGTCACAAAGTCTCCAAATCAACCATCAGGCACCGTCTACACGCCAACAAGCTGTTTGGGAGGCATGCACAGGGAAAACCTTTCCTCACTCAAATCATAAATGCAAACATCTGGAGTTCACCAAGCGGTATTGGGGCTTCAACTGGGACCGTGTGCTTTGGTCAGATGACACCAAGATTGAGCTTTTTGGCAACACTAAGTGGGTCTGGCGTGCCACGAAAGATGGCGATGCTGAAAAGCACCTCATACCCACTGTGAAGTATGGGGGTGGGTCAGTGATGCTGTGGGGCTGTTTCGCTTCCAAAGGCCCTGGGAACCTTGTTAGGGTGCATGGCATCATGAATGCTTTGAAATACCAGGACATTTTAAATCAAAATCTGTTGCCCTCTGCCCGAAACCTGAAGATGGGTCGTCACTGGGTCTTTCAGGAAGACAATCACCCTAAACATATGGCTAAATCTACACAGAAATGTTTCAGACACAAAATCAAGCTCCTCCCATGGCCATCTCAGTCCCCAGACCTCAACCCCATTGAAAATCTGTGGGGTGAACTGAAGAGGAGAGGACCCAGGTCTCTAGATGATTTAAAGAAATTCTGCAAAGAGGAATAGCTGAAGATCCCTCTTTCTGTCTTTTCCCATCTTGTGAAACATTATAGGAGGAGATTAGGTGCTGTTTTTTTTGGCAAAATGGGGTTGTACAAAGTATTAACACAAGGGGTGCTAATAATTGTGATACATTATTTGATGTCAAATTATTTCTTTATGTGGGATTTTTTTCCCCACTGAATAAATGCACGTGTATGGAAGGGTGGATTTTTCTCTTTTTTTCCATTAAGGTCTCATTATTTAGAAGAAAAATTATTAGAAACTAAAAAACACATCTTAACCACTGGTGCCAATAATTACAGAGGGCACTGTAGTATGGTGTGTCTGTGTGTGTGTATATAGAACACAGATTAACACAGATGCTCAATAAATTAGGTAGTCAATCATATACACTCACCAAGGTTCATCCGTTGGTTCCCAACAAACCAAACATACACTGCAGGTGAAACACATTGCTCTGTCGTCCCCTGAAGAAGCAGGCTATACAAAGACAAGAAGTGTCAATGTGGTTTTTAATCACTTACACGTCTGTACTACCAATTACATAACTTGGCACATGAATAGTGTCCCAGCATATATTTTTTTCATGTTAAATGTACTTTAAAGGGCATCATCATCTAGTATTGTATCTTAAACCACCATATATGATCAATTGAGCAACAGCTAGATACTTTTCTCAAGGCGACAGGTGTAAAGACTTCTCTCTGAACGTACCTGGTGGTAAAACCCTGCCTGAGCCATTGGATCAGGTTGAGCCCACCGGTACCCGGCATGTGGCCATGATGTAAATGTCTCCCTCCTGTTGGCCTCACTGTACATTAAAGATCTACAGGGGACAAAGAGCATCAAAATAGCTTCTCATATTCAGGAAATGGAATGTACACCGGAATGTAGTTGACCATGAAAAAAAACAAAAAAAAAAAATCCATCCCGTGGGCCTGGACTTTCAATCTAATTTAATCATTCAGTCATTTGCTCGTTTTCTACTACGTATCCTCTTCAGGGTCAAAGGTGAGCTCGACGCTATCCCACAAGGACAAGACGCAGAATACTTTATCTGTTCCACAAATAAGGACTGAATTTGCCAAGTGTCAGCTTTCCTGCGCCCAAGGCATTGAAAACTCTGCTGATTACATTGAAATTATAAAAATGGCTTTCACTTCCGTTCTATGTCAAAGGACTTCCAGATTAAAAGCATCAAACAGTCCTCCTCCTTAAATGTTTGTTGTGTTATTTGCAAAAAACTAATTGAACCTTAATTGACACTGTCTAGCTGCTGCTGACCTCTTGGTCAAGTGAACCTTGTGAAAGAGATCCTGATCTTAGTGGGTTTTATCTGCTGAAGTAAAATAATTAAAAAAAAAAAAATACAACCTGGACATCAGTAAATCACAAGTTATATGTACAAACAACATTCACACTCATTAACACCTATGGTCAAGTCAATCTTCAATTTAGTATACAGTACAACCTCGGTTCTCAACCACAATTCGTTCTACAAGGCGGTTTGAGAAGTGATTTATTTGAAATTCGAATCAATATTTTCCAATACAATTAATGGAAAAAAAATTATGCATTCATGCCTAAAAAAATAGGCTTTTTAAATTATTTAGTTTGATAATAAACTCCATAGTAGAAATATAGGTATAGTTTAAATACTTTATATAATGAAATAATTTTTAAAATACATGTATTTTTTGCTGAAAATGCATGCTTTAGTCGTAGAGTAGGCTAGGGTGGGAGTGCATTGCCGTATCTGAAGCAACTCAGCCTCCAGCCTTGTTAACTTTATTTAATCAAGTATATAAAAAAGAAAAAAATAATGCATTCCATGCCTAAAAAATTGGGCTTTTTAAATTATTTATTTAGCTTGATAATAAACTGCATAGTAGAAATATAGGTATAGTTTAAATACTTTATATAATGAAATAACTTAAAAAATACATGTAGTTTTGCTTAAAATGTATGCTTTAGTCGTAGAGTAGGCTAGGCTGGGAGTGCATTGCCGTATCTGTAGCGACTCGGCCCCAGCCTTGTTAACTTTTTTTAATCAAGCAAATAAAATGTTTTTTTATATTTTTACAAAAAGTAACATACAAGGTTGGCTTCCGGTTTCCAAACTGGTGACAACAAATTGAAGACGCTCCGACCTGCACGACTGTTCAATAACTAAATCCTGCTGAATTTGTAACAAATGTTGTGAGTACTCGACATGGGACACACCTGGTGACGACTTCAGTGGATTAAAATCATTATCTGTAAATCTTAGTACCCAAATTGGAGTCGTATGCATTTGTGTTGAAGCTGCGCGGCCTAGCCTGGCCTAGCTCGGGAACATTAAGCAATGTATGTGATTAAATATTTGCTGGGGTAAACATTCAATAGTGACCTGAAAAACCTATGTTTCATTTACAATGGGGACTGTGAGTACTCACTACTTACGTAGTTACTTACTTATACCAATTTAAACATACCTATAGGCCCAGACCACCTGAGCTTAGCTGGCTAACAACGAGTAGCGTTTGCGATCAAACCTGCTGTTGAAGAAGCATCGAACGTCTTTAACTTCATAATGTGTACGACCTAAACAACGGGTAAAACAAGGGACGTGAGGACTTATAGGAAATTTAACGTCTATTATTTACGTCTTATGTTGGTACTCAAATACGAGCCGTATCGTTTACGTAGAAGCTGCTCAACCCAAGTTTAGCCTAGCGCCCTAACAACCTTACAAAATCCCTTACGTCCTGTAGGCTGGTCCCAAGCCCGGATAAATCCAGAGGGTTGCGGCAGTAAGGGCATCCAACGTAAAACTGTGCCCAACATATATGAGCGTTCATCAAATGACTTCCATAACTGACAGGTCATGGCCCGGGCAAACTCCCCCCGGCCCCGGCACTGTTAATTTGCAAGACGTAGGTAGAAATTCAGGTAATGTAGGTCGAAGACAAAACAAAAAGAGGAGAAAAGCAACTTAGTCGGCAGAAGAAGAAGCATCTTGAGAATATATATATATAGATAGATATATATAGAAAGATATATATAGAAAGATATATATAGATATATATAGAAAGAAAGAAAGAAAGAAAGAAAGAGAGAAAGAGAGAGAGAGAGAGAGAGAGAGAGAGAGAGAGAGAGAGAGAGAGAGAGGTGATTGATGCAGATTTCAATGGACATGTTGGCGAAGGAAACAGGGGTGTTGAAGTGATGGGTAAGTATCTTCGCAAGAATGATGGAATTGGCAATGGTGAACACTTATTTCGAGAAGAGACAGGAACATAGAGTGACCTACAAGAGCGGAGGTAGGAGCATGCAGGTGGATTATATTTTGTGTAGATGATGTAATCTGAAGGAGGTTACTGGTTGTAAGGTTGTGGTGGGAAGAAGTGTAGCTCGACAGCATAGGATGGTGGTGTGTAGGATGACTCTGGTAGCGGGGAGGAAGATAAAGACGACAAAGGTAGAGCAGAGAATCAGGTGGTGGAAGTTGAGGAAGGAAGAATGTCGTGTGGCCTTTCGGAAAGAGGTGAGACAGGCTCTAAATGGACTGGAAGACCTCCCGGAAAACTGGAATACTACTGCCAAGGTACTCAGAGAGGCAGGCAGAAGAGTACTTGGTGTGCCTTCTGGTAGGAAAAGGGAAAAGGAGACTTGGTGGTGGAACCCCAAAATACAGGAAGTCATCCAAGGAAAGAGATTAGCGAAGAAAAAGTGGGACAAGGAGAGGACTGAGGAGAGGTGAAAGGAATACATTGAGATGTGACGTAGGACACAGGTAGAGGTGGCGAAGGCTGAACAAGAGGCATATGACGACATGTACACCAGGTTGGATATGAAAGAGGGAGAAACGGATCTGTAAAGATTTCCCAGACAGAGGGATAGAGATGGGAAGGATGTACAGCAAGTAAAGGTGATTAAGGACAGCGATGGAAATATGTTGACTGGTGCCAGAAGTGTGCTAAGTAGATGGAAAGAGTACTTTGAGAGGTTAATGAATGAAGAGAATGGGAGAGAAGGTAGAGTCAAAGAAGCAACCGTGAATGACCAGGAAGTGGCAAAGATTAGTAATGGGGAAGTTAGAAAGGCACTGAACAGAATGAAAAATGGAAAGACAGTTGGTTCTGATGAGATACGAGTGGAGGTATGGAAGCAATTTGGAGAGATGGCTGTGGCGTTTTTGACCAACTTATTCAACAGAATACTAGCGGGCGAAAAGATGTCTGAAGAATGGAGCAAAAGTGTTCTAGTTCCCATTTTTAAGAACAAAGGCAATGTTCAAAGCTGTGGGAATTATAGAGGAATAAAGTTGATGAGCCACACAATGAAGTTATGGGAAAGAGTAGTGGAGGCTAGACTCAGGACAGAAGTAAGTTTCTGCGAGCAACAGTATGGTTTCATGCCTAGAAAGAGTACCACAGATGCGTTATTTGCCTTGAGGATGCCAGTGGAAAAGTACAGAGAAGGTCAGAAGGAGCTACATTGTGTCTTTGTAGACCTAGAGAAAGCCTATAACAGAGTACCAAGAGAGAAACTCTGGTACTGCATGCTCAAGTCCGGTGAGGCAGAAAAATATGTGAGAATAGTACAGGACATGTATGAGGACAGCAGAACAGCAGTGAGATGTGCCATAGGTGTGTCAGAAGAAATTAAGGTGGAGGCGGGACTGCATCAGGGATCCGCCCTGACCCCCTACATGTTTGCGGTAGTAATTGATAGGCTGACAGATGAGGTAAGACTGGATTACCCTTAAACCATGATTTTCGCAATGATATTGTGATCTGCAGTGAAAGCAGGGAGCAGGTGGAGGAACAATTAGAAAGATGGAGGCACGCACTGAAAAGGAGAGGAATGAAAATCAGCCTTAGTAAAACAGAATATATGCCCATGAATGAGAAGGGCAGAGGGGGAAGAGTGAAGGTCCACGGAGAAGCGATAGCGAGGGTGGACGACTTAAAATACTTGGTGTTAAGAATACAGAGCAATGGAGAGTGTGGTAAGCAAGTGAAGAAATGGTTCCAAGCACGATGGAACAGATGGCGGAAGGTGTCTGGCGTTCTATGTGACAGAAGAGTCTTGCTAGGATGAAGGGGAAAGTCTACAATTTAGTGGTGAGGCCGGCCATGATGTACAGATTAGAGACGGTGGCACTGAAGAAACAACAGGAGGCAGAACTTGAGGTAGCCGAAATGAAGATGTTGAGGATCTCGCTCGGAATGAGCAGGTTGGATAGGATTAGAAATGAGCTCATTAGAGGGACAGCCAAAGTTGGATGTTTTGGAGACAAGGTTTGAGAGAGAGCAGACTTTGGACATGTCCAGAGGCGGGAGAGTGAATATATTGGTAGAAGGGTGCTGAGGATGGAGCTGCCAGGCAAGAAAAGTTTAATGGATGTGGTAAGGGAGGACATAAAGACTGTGGGTGTTAGTGAGGAAGATGAACAAGATACGCTTAGATGGAAAAAGATGACATGCTGTGGCGACCCCTCATCAGGACAAGCTGAAAGGAAAAGAAGAAGACAACTGTAATGTGCACCACCAACTTGAACTCTGACCTCCTGGGGGAGTGGGGCATTTTACAATCGATAGCGTAGCATATTTGTTGCTACTGCACCAAACTTCAGAAAGGACTGCCCCCGAGTTTGTTTTAACTTAAAACGAAAACAAAAAAATGTCTTACACAAGGGCTAGTTGTGGAGCTGCTTTTAAAAGAAGCTCTTCTCTTAAAATAACCCCTTGTCCATTTCTCTTCCGAACTACTCCGTGATAAAAAATAATTTAAACCCTGCACCTAAACTTCTAGCCTTACTCCCTTTCCACTTGTTCTCTTGGATGCACAATATCTCAACCTTTCTCCTCATCATCATGTCAACTAACTCCTGAGTCTTTCCTGTCATAGTCCCAACATTCAAAGTCCCTACACACAGCTGTAGGGTTTGTGCATTCCTCTTCTTCTCCTGCCGACCTACATTATCTGAATTTCTACCTACGTCTTGCAGATTAACAGTGCAGGGGGAGGGCGTAGGAAGCCCGGGCCACAAACTAACCGTTATGGAATTCGTATTATGAACGCTCATGTATGTTTGGCACAGTTTTACCCCAGATGCCCTTCCTGACGCAACCCTCTGCATTTATCCGGGCTTGAGACCGGCCGACAGGTTGCACAATATTGTGCTCCCCAACAGGCTGCAGATAGTCAAAAAAAATGAAGTAATCAAATAAACAAAGTCAGCACTTGAGATACACAATTCTCATACTAAATACAAGTACAAACAAAAGTACAAAACTAGCAAAATAGAAATACAGATAATTCCTAATATTTTGATCATACGGATTGCAGCAAATTAGTGGTGCGCATTGTACATTGGTAGAAGGGTGTTCCTGATTTTTTTTTTTTTTTAGGTCAACTTTGGGGGTGCACATTAAACTTCAGGACGTATTATACTCGAGAGATTACGATATTAGTCAAAATATTTTGCTTTCAAAGATGCCGACTGGCAAAGCAAACATTTTTCTCATTTTCTAAATTGTTGATAGAGGACTTGATTTCTTCTTTTGCAGATTGCTCACCTATCTACAGAGCGCCCTGGCCCCACGCCAAGCTCAGATCGGGCGCTTGACAAGAGGTAGGAGAGTCTGTCCATGATCGATGAAGCCACAGACAAGGCAGCAATGTTCTGGTTGATCTTCTTGAGCTCACTGACAATGGCACTGGCAACCAGCTTCAGCACATGATGAGGAAGTTGGAACGTTACTGTCGCCCACTGAGAGCAAGAGGAGGGGGTTAATTATTATTATTTTTATTTTAAATGGCAGAGGAATTTCAGGATTCGTGGAGAAATAAGCAGATTATATAAGGTATTTGCTGAATTATTTCATCTTGCTTCACAACCCACATTACATCATTTAATACATTGTCTTAATTTCAATCTGAACACTAACAATGATTTTTTTCTCCAATGGGATTCTCCCACCCCATACATAATTGAACCGTTCCAAAGATGCAGAACAAAAAAAAAAAAAAAAAAAAAAAAAATCAGTATCAACATGTTTCTCAAAAAAAAAAATATATATATATATATATATATATATATATATAAAAAACTTCAGTGAAAATATATTGGCATCGTGAACTAAACTTAAGAATGCTAAAATCGACAAATCAGAAATTGGAGCAGCACAGAAAGAAACAGGATGTTTGGAGAGGTTTCTGTTTTTTTGTAAAGATGTCTTTGATCATTCATATTATGGAACAAAGAAAGTCTGAATTGACAAGACTTTTATGATGTTAAGTGAAGCTGTCAGACCTACCTTGGCCACTTTGTGATTGGCTGCTGTCTCATGTGAGGTATTTTTCAGGCCTTCTTTCAGCTGGAGAAAAAATAATTCGTAGCCCTTTGTGTTGGAAATGTCAATCTTTTCCTGACAGGCTGATAGCAGATGCTGGGCCTAGGCAGACAAATGTATTTGACAACACAATGCATACTTTGTCTTCCCATGAACACAATTTGTTTAACATAACAAGGCACATGATTTTGTTTAGTAAAATTCAGACAGTATATAAAGTTTTCAGAGCCTCTTAAAATTGTCACTGGTTATATTGGAGAGATTTGCTAAAAATTATTCAAGTCAATTCTTTTGCCCTCAATGTACACGCAGCATCTCATACTGACAGAAATATTGAATTGCTGAAATTTTGGCAGATTTATTCAAATAGGACAAACGGAAATATCACACAGCCATAAGTACTAAAAAACTTTGTAGTTCCACTCATTTAACTCAGGTGTTCTACATTTCTTCTCGTCATCCTTGAAATGGTTCTACACCTTCATTCAAGTCCAGCTGTGCATGATTACACTGATTGGACTTGATGAGGAAAGCAGCATATATATTCTATAGAAGATGTTACACCTCACAGTGCATGTCAGAGCAAATGAAAATCTTAAGGTCAAAGGAACTGGCTGAAGATCCCAGACATAATCATGGCAAGGCACAGCTCTGGCTCAGGTTATAAAACAAATGTCTGCTGCACTGAAGGATACCAAAAGAACAGTGGCCCTATAATCCTAAAATGGAAGATGTTTTCGATGACCAGTACCCTTCCTAAAGCTGGCTGTCTGGCCATACTGAGCAATCAAGGCAGAAGAGCCTTGGAGAAGGCATTCAACCGTGTCCCTCGAGGAGTACTGTGGGGGGTTCTTCGGGAGTATGGGGTACTGAATCCCCTGATACGAGCTGATTGGTCCCTGTATGACTGCTGCCAGAGTTTGGTCCGCATTGCCGCCAATAAGTCTGACACGTTTCCGGTGAGAGTTTGACTCAAGCAAGGCTGCCCTTTGTCACCGATTTTGTTCATAACTTTTATGGACAGAATTTCTAACCGCAGCTGAGGTGTCGAGGGTGTCCGGTTTGGTAGCCTCAGCATCGCATCTCTGTTCTTTGCAGATGATGTGGTTCTGTTGGCTTCATCAAGAATGGAGCGGGAGATCAACAGACCATTTGGATGATACAGAGGAATCATGGGAGAAAGTTTTGTGGTCAGATGAGACCAATATTGAACTTTTTAGTCATAATTCCACAAACCGTGTTTGGAGGAATAAGAATGATGAGATCCATCCCAAGAACACCATCTCAAGAGTGAAGAATGGGGGTGGTAGCATCATGCTTAGGGTTTGTTTTTCTGCACATGGGATAGGACGACTGCACTGTATTAAAGAGAGGATGACCGCGGCCATGTTTTGGGAGATTTGGGGGAAGAACCTCTTTCTCTCAGTCAGACCATTGAAGACAATGTCCCGAAGCACACAGCCAGGAAAACCAAGGAGTGGCTTAGTCAGAAGGATATCAAGGTTCTGGTGTGCCCTCGCCAGTTTCCAGACCTAAACCCAATAGAAAGTCTTTGGAGGGAGCTGAAAATCCTTGTTTTTCAGCGACAGCCCAGAAACCTGTCTGATCTAGAGAAGATCTGTGTGGCGAAGTGGGCCAAAATCCCTCCTGCAGTGTATGCAAACCTGGTGAAAAACTACAGGAAACGTTTGACCTCTGTACTTCTAAACATAGGCTACTGTACAAATATTAACATTGGTTGTCTCAGGTGTTCAAATCTCTCTCATAGTAGACACGCACCCATGATTTTTTTTTTTTTTTTTTTTTTTTTTTTTTTTAAATGGGAGAACTTGCAATATAGCAGGGTGTTCAAATACTTATTTTCTTCACTGTATTTTAAAGTCTTGAGATTCCATCCCTAATCACATCCACAACTTTATCTGCGGGCATGACTGGTGGACCACACCTGTAACTATCTGTGAGCATGACTGACCACACCCGTACATTTTTCAAATGTAAGTGACTGGGTGCAATACTGTAGAACAAAGTGAAAAATTTAAGGGTGTCTGAATACTTTCCGTACACATTGTTGATTACCATACTGGAAAAAAGTAGAAAAACACATTACAGAGCAAGAACTAGGCTTTACACAATCTGGATTTTTGGGGCCAATCACTCAATTAAAAAAAAAAAAAAAAGATAACCGATCCAATCACATGATGGACCAGTCTATTGAAATGACCTGTTCATTTGGTATATATACTACCATCCATCCATCCATTCATTTTCTTAGCCACTTATCCTCACAAGGGTCACGGGAATGCTACAGCCTATGAAAGCAGGCAACGGGCAGGAGGCAGGGTACACCCTGAAATGGTTGCAAGCCAATTGCAGGGCACAGGTTTTAGCAACACCTACGTGAAAAGTATACTGTATCAACCAATCACTGTGCTTTGAGACTACACGGTAAAATATGTTTGGTATTTAAAAAAAAAAAAAATAAAAAAAAATTGTGGTTCCAATTTCTCGACTGACCCTAAAAATTCCTCCCGACCCTAACATTTTTACACCGCTTAAATATATCAGGAGCGTGGTTCCCCGCAGCACAAGCAGCCTCCACACCACTGCTAAAGCACAGAGATAAGTCGGGTGTTTGATATGGCGTAAGGTCTTTATCAAAACAACTAGAGCTCAAACCATGTAGCAACGAGTGTAATGGGCAATTTAAAGAATTGGGAGGGCGCACACAATTAAAATGGTCGACAACATAGTTTAACAGGTGGGCTGCTGCATCCTGATGACATTTTGTATTTAAGCCTTTTTTTTCATGCCACTTCTTGCCAGATCGTTGTATGTACGTATATGCATGTGTTTTCACAAGCATCAGCTAGTGTAACTGCCTGGTCCCATGTCATAGTATGACTGAGCCATATCAAGTCAAGTCACGTTTTCATGTATTGCCATGTCTGATTTTTGACACAGTTTCATGAGAGCCTGAATTAACGAGAACTGATAAGAAAATGGCGTCACCATGCACTGGAGACGGAGTAAAAATATTTTTGAAAAAAAAAAAAAAGAAAGACCTACCAACCGTAGTTCTGAAATGTAGAAAATAGGAACCACAACATTGTTTTGGGCCTTAGCAGTTAACAGTGTCTGTCTTTTTTCCTGTTAATCAATCTCTCTATAATAACGATACAAGTCAGAAGTGTGGCTTATTCACTGCCGTAGA
Organism: Syngnathoides biaculeatus; assembly: GCF_019802595.1. Lineage (NCBI taxonomy): Eukaryota > Metazoa > Chordata > Actinopteri > Syngnathiformes > Syngnathidae > Syngnathoides > Syngnathoides biaculeatus. Next base: position 25,712,065 of record NC_084651.1, read on the forward strand.
GGTGATGATTAAGGACTAAGAATGAAACAAGTATTCCCCAATAAAAAAAAATGCAATGAATAAAACCGTGCCCAATGATCGCAAATTTTGCTTGCCTCATCACAATATCCTCCTTCGGTGATGAAAGTCTTTGGGCAAAAAATACACTTTGCGCCAGAAAATATTTGGTGACAGAAAAAATTTGTGTATCAATTAACACATTTGTTTACCTCAGTGACGGGAAGCTCCATCTGAACCAGATCGTCAGGTTTGGTCACTGGAGGCTGGAGGGCTGTATCCAACAGCAGGATGCCATTTAGGTCCTTCCTGCATCCCACTGCATAGTCGTCAACAAAGAGCACCTTATCCACAGCAGGAAAGTATTGACATCTGACACGACCGCCAGGTTTAACTGGAAAAGCAGCCAAGGAAAACAAAACATTATCAGGAGTGTCATTGTATGTCAGTGAACTAGACAAGTCATTATTAGAAAATTTCTCAGGTTGCAGCAATAAAACTTGCTGCAATCCTTTTGGTGCAAGTCAAAGGCCCCAAGGTAAATTAAGTATGAGACCCTACTATAGATACAGATATAGATAGGTACCTCCATTTACGAACGTCTCAAGTAATAAAAAAAAAAAAAAAAAAAAAAAAAAAAAAAATCAGGTTACCAAACGCCTTCTCGGAAAAATATAATTTGTTATGGAGTAAATTCAGGATACGAAAGGAAAAAATAGGTGCTGGAGTCCCCAAATTCCAAAGAACATAAACATGTATCTTGGTTTGTGTGGCGTAATAAAGCTTCTCTCCCATTGGTTATCGCCGTAGAATCTTCCTGGCATCCCATTGGCTAGGTGGGACGTCAGTTTTTCCCCCAACATGCTTTTTGTTTCCCATAGACACTGGACTGTAAACAAGCCAACACACATTGAAAAAGTAGAACTTTATTTTGTGCGAGTTTATCCTACTTTATTCACCACAGGCCCTAAGAAACCTTAGTGGAACTAAGTGTGCATGGGTACGTTTATACATATGCTTTCACTCAGCTGTCAAAATTTGCATCCTCCTCCATCCCCTACGATGCCTTTTGCTTGTCACTCACCCTTCTCTTCGCATTGCCCCCCAAAGCCTAAGGTAAATATTATTCTTTCTATTATGTACTTTGATTGCTTATTTTTGGCGGGCAGGGGAACTTGGAACGGATTTCGCTATTTACATGTAAAACGCGGGTTTACTTACGAAAAATTCACGTTACGAAACAACTTCTGGAACAGATTAATTTTGGAAGTAAAGGTACGACTGTATTAACCTAAGAAGCTATTTTTATTGACTCAAGTTACTTAGTGGGGTAGCAGTGTTTCACTCAAAGACTGTCTTAGAGAAGCAGGGTTGAAACAGACGTGGACATGACCAAAAAAAAATTGCACTGGCATTTTTGTCTTTGACCGGACCCTGATATTTAGCAGACCACAACAGACTAATAATTTAACTCATTCACTGCCAGCTGTTTCCTGATCAGATAACCCTTTAACTGCCAGGGATTTCCAAGTAATTTCGCTCATTTTTCAAGCCCCACAGAATATTTTGAAATATGACAGATCAGATTCTCTTCTATGATCAGAAAAAAATGTCTGTGGTTTATACCAATTTCTAATTATCAGCAGTCAAATATAAGCTACTTTCAGTCAAATCTGTTTCTGGAAGAAAAAAAATGAGAAAGCCTTTTTGTGAAAGCAGGCAAGCAGAACAATGACTGACCAATATTTTTTGTCGTTTGTGAAAATGTCAAAACAACCTAAAACACAGGAAAAGTACTTTTGACAAGAATGGACAGCCTTTGTGGAGAGAGAGGGTTCTGCTGCGAGTCTAAATTATAATTCTAAAATTGCAACAATGAAACACTCAGCACAGCAGGAAGAAAGCATGTCAAGAGCTACTTTCCAGAGTCCAAGTTAGTCAGCAGCAACTCCGTGGACACAACAAGGTGACTGGAATTCAGATAGCTTTGCTGGTGCTTTAGCAATTGTGAGAAATGGAAAGCCATTCACAGATAGGGAGTATGCCAAAGCATTCGTACTTGATTTTGCCAATATACATTTTGACATCGCATAATGACAACATAATCAAATCAATAAAAAGACATGCGTTTGTTGGCAAGAACCGTTCACCATTGTCCCATCATGATGGAAAAAAGAAATTGAATTACGTTCACGATGGATGAAGCCTCAACCCCTGCATGCAGCTTAATCTAATGACATATAAAAGACTATAAAGCCATCAGCAAAACCCTGCTGCACGAGAAGTCGCATTAACTGTAAGAAGTACTTTTATCATTGGTTAGCAACAGCATAACAATGTTATTTAAAATAATTCAGACTATAAAAGTGTTGGTCTTACATAAATCCACAAATACACCTGTATTTAGTTTTTTAAATATTGTATGGCTCTTGTGAAATTACATTGTAAAACATTTGGGATTTATGGCTCTCTATGTCGAAAAGGTTCCCGACCCCTGATCTATAGCAAGCCCATGACAGCGTACCAAAAGAAACTTTGGAACTGCATGCATAAATCTGGTGTGGCGGGTCAGAATAGTATAGGACATGTATGAGGGAAGCAGCACAATGGTGAAGTGTGCCACAAATTTAAGGTGTAGATGGGACTGCATCAGTGATCAGCCCCTTCCTGTTTGCTGTGGTAATGGACAGGCTGACATACGAGGTTAGACTGAAATCCCTTTGGACCATGATGTTCCCAGATGAAATTCTGATCTGCAGTGAAAGCAGGGAGCAGGTGGAGGAACAGTTAGAAGGGTGAAAAGATGCACTGGAAAGGAGAGGAATGAAGATTAGCTTTAGTCAGACCAAATATGTGTGCAGGAATGAGTGGGGTGGCGGGGGAACGGGGAGACTAAAGGGAGACAGAGGGTGGATGACTTCAAATACTTGAGGTGAACAATCCAGAACAATGTCAGTGTGGTAAGGAAATGAAGACAAGTACAAGCATTGTGTTATGTGACAAACAGTCTCCGTTAGGATGAAGGGCAGTCTATAAAATAGTGGTGAGGCCGGCCATGATGTACGGATTAGAGACTGTGGCACTGAAGGGACAGGAAGCAGAGCTGGAGGTGGCAGAAATGAACAAATTGAGGTTATCTCTAGGAGTGAGCAGGTTGGATAGGATTACAAATGAGCTCATTAGCAGGACATCCAAAATTATGTATTTTGGAGACAAATATACAAAGGAGCAGACTTCAATGGTTTGGTCATGTCCAGAGTAGAGGTAATGAATAATTAGTAACTTTTTAACTTGAAATCGCTTTGTTTTGTACATTTTTCAAAAGTAGAACCGCTTTTTACATGTGTAAAAAGCCTAATCTGTTCCAAGGCCCCATCCCACACCACCACCACTCCTAAAAAAAATAAGTACATAATATAAAGACATTCATTTACCTTACGCAATGGGCGACTATGCGAAGTGAAGGGTGAGTGAAAAGTAAAAGGCATCATGGGGGACGGAGGAGGAGGGAAACGTTTGACAGCTGAGAGAAAACATACAATGGTGCCTCTACTTACGAATGTCTCTCATAACACAAAACTCCGGTTACAAAAAAACAACTATTTTCTCTACTTACGAAGTAAAAATCAAGATATGAAAGGCAAAAAAAGGCACTGGATTTGCAGCACCCAAATTCCATCAAACCTAAACATCTATCTTGGTTTGAAAGTGGCCTGAGAGAGTTGCTCTCCCACTTTCATAGCAACTTCCTGGCATCCCATTGTTAGGAGGGTCGTCTTTACCAATTATGCTTTTCATTTCCCTTGGACACTCGAGGGTCAACAAATCACATGCTAGCTTTGGTGAAGTACAACTTTTTCGTTTATTGCAGGTTTATCCATCTTTCTTCGACATGGGCCTTAAGAAACTTTAATGGAATTGTGAGCGTGCATCCATTCCTACATGTTTTCTCTCAGCTGTCAAACGTTTGCCTCGTCCTCCGTTCACCACGATACCTATTGCTTGTCACTCACCCTTCAATTCATATACTCTACAGAGAAGAAAATAAGTATTTGAACACCTTGCTATATTGCAAGTTCTCCCACTTAGAAATCATGGAGGGGTCTGAAATTTTCAACATAGGTGCATGTCCACTGAGAGAGATAATCTAAAAAGAAAAATCCAGAAATCACAATATAGGATTTTTTTTTAAACGATTTATTTGTGTGATAGAGCTACAAATAAGTACACCTGAACACCTGAGAAAACCAGTGTTAATATTTGGTATAGTAGCCTTTGTTTGCAATTACAGAGGTCAAAAGTTTCCTGTAGATGTTCACCACTTTGCACACACTGCAGGAGGAATTTTGACCAACTCCTCCACACAGATCTCTAGATCAGACAGGTTTCTGGGCTGTCGCTGAGAAACATGGAGTTTCAAATCCCTCCAAAGATTTTCTGTTGGGTTTAGGTATGAAGACTGGCTAGGCCACGCCAGAACCTTGATATGCTTCGTACGGAGCCACTCCTTGCTTTTCCTGGCTGTGTGCTTCAGGCCATTGTCATGTTGAAAGACCTAGCCACGACCAATCTTCAATGCTTTGACTGAGGGAAAGAGGTTGTTCCCCAAAATCTCACAATACAAGGCTGCAGTCATCCTGTCCTTATTACAGTGCAGTCGTCCTGCCCCATATGCCGAAAAACATCCACAAAGCATGATGCTACCACCCCCATATTTCACAAGAGGCATTGTGTCCTTGGAATGGAACTCAGCATTCGTCTTCCTCCAAACACAGTTAGTGGAATTATGACCAAAAAGTTCCATTTTGGGCTCATCTGACCACAAACCTTTCTCCCATGACTCCTCTGTATCATCCAAATGGTTATTAACAAACTTAAGATGGGCCTTGAAATGTGCAGGTTTAAGCAGGGGAACCTTCTGTGCCATGCATGATTTCAAACCATAACGTCTTAGTGTATTACCAACAGTCACCTTGGAAATGGTGGTCCCAGGTCTTTTCAGGTCATTGACAAAGTCCTGTCGTGTCGTCCTGGGCTGATTCCTCACCTTTCTAGGATCATTGAGACCCCACGAGGTGATATTTTGCATGGGGCTCCACCCCGATTGAGATTGACCGTCATGTTTAGCTTCTTCCATTTTCTAATGATTGTTCCAACAGTGGACTTTTTTACCACCATGCTGCTTGGCAATTTCTCCATAGCCCTTTCCAGCCGTGTGGAGTTGTACAGTTTTGTTTCCGGTGTCTTTGGGCAGTTGTTTGGTCTTGGCCATGTTACAAGTTTGAGTCTGACTGATTGCATGGGGTGGACAGCTGTCTTTATGCAGCTAATGACCTCACACAGGTGCATCTGATTCAGGATAATGCATGGATTGGAGGTGGACTTTTAAAGGCGGACTAACAGGTCTTTGAGGGTCACAATTCTAGCTGTTGACAGGTGTTCAAATACTTATTTGCACCTGTATCACACAAATTGTTTAAAAAAAAAAAAAAAACATACATTGTGATTTCTGGATTTTTTTCTTTTAGATTATCGCTCTCACAGTGGACATGCACCTATGATGAAAATTTCAGGCCTTTCCATGATTTCTAAGTGGGAGAACTTGCAATATAGCAGGGTGTTCAAATACTTATTTTCTTAACTGTAGTCACCCAATGCCAAAGGTAAATAAAAAATTTTATTATTTATTTATTTTATTATATATTTAAACTTGTAACAACAACAAAAAACTACAAATTCATGAAAAAGTTGCACTTTACCAATGTGCACTAAGTTGTGGAAGTACTTGCATGTGATTCGTTGATGCTCGCATCATGGGTAAAGACTGATGTCCCTCCTAGCCAATGAGATGCTAGGAAGATGCTACGACAATAGCCAATGGGAGAGCAACTCTAATGTGATAAGTTTACATGGCGAAAGACCTCTAATGGAACAAGCCGAAAGGAAGATTTCTGTCTTCTTGTAATATTGGTTTGACCTGGCTGATTAGAATACATCACCTGAATAGTTTAAAAAAAAAAAAAAGTAAAACAACAGCAATCTAATCACAAGATGGCGCAATGTGTGTGTTTACATGACTTGTTCATTTAATGTAGCGTTGAAACCATAAGTTTATATACACTGTGCAAATAATATTTTCCCTCTCACTGGCTGAGGTGAAATCAGACTAAACCTCTCTTGTTTCAGGTCAGTCAGGATCACCAAAATTATTTAATATTGTTAAATGCCACAATAATGAGAGAATTTCTTATAGAATCTCATATTATTTTCTACGAGGTCAAAAGATTACATCCATTTCCTTAGTACCAAGTAGCCTCTAAGTTGCCCTTGGATGTGACTGCGAACGGCTGACAAGCAATTCAGTGTATATTCTGCCTCCTGCCCGAAGATCGCTGGGATAGGCAACAGGACTCCAACAACCCTTGTAAGGATAATCAGCTCAGGAAATTGATAGATGGATTTCCTTTTAACAGCATGATTTGGGTCAAACGTTTTAGTTAATCTTCCACAAGCTTCTGACAGTACTCTGGTGGAATCCTGGCCCATTCCTCCAGACAGAACTGGTGTAATTAGGTCAGGTTTGTCAGTTGCCTTCCTCACACACGCTTTTTCAGATCTGCTGACAAATATTCGATGGTTTCAGATTAGGGGTTTGTGATGGTTACTCCAAGACATTGATATTGTTATCCTCAAGGTGCTTTTACACCATTTTGGCAGTATGCTTAGGCCAAACAAAAAAAATGTTCCGATTTCCTTCCTTTTAGGGCCGGCAGGTAGGAGGGGTTTTTTTTTTTGTTTTATTTTTTTGTTTAGTTTTTTTGGTTTTTTTAATCAAAATATTTTTACTCCCTCTCCAGCATATGGTGCCGCAATTCTCGTTAACTCAGGCTCACTCGTGCATAACGAGATCAAAATTCATGAAGGCTTGGTCGAAAAAAAATATTCAAAAATCGGACATGCCAAAACATGAAAACGTAATTCAGTAACACTTTTGACATGGGGCGAGGCAGTAACGCTAGGTCACGCTCGTGAACACACAAGCATATACAAACAATGATCTGGCAACAAGTGCCAAGAAAAACGAAGCTTAAATACACAATGTAATCAGCGAGCTTGAGGACGTGGCACACGGCCATGGTGACACCAGGCTGCTGTCAAACACCCGAGTTAACTCTGTGCTTCGCAGCAGGGTGCGAAAGCAAAAGCGTGCATGGGGTGCGTGTCACAAATGCACGTGTGGGGCCATGGAGAACCACACCCCTGACATATTGATTATGTGGTGTAAAAATGTTAGAGTCGGCAGGAATTTTTAGGGTCGGTTGGGAAATCGGAAACAATTTTATTTTATTTTTTTTAATTCTTTCAGGTCATTGACCATTAGGAAGAACCATTTACGTCCAAGTCTTAGCTTCCTGGCTGATTTCTTGAGATGTTCCTTAATATCTCCATGAAATGTTCTCTCTTCATGATGCTGTCTATATAAATGTAGCACTTCAGTTCCCACTGAAGCAAAACAGCCCCAAAACAGGATGCTGCCACCTCCGTGCTTCATAGTAGGCATGGTGTTCTCAGGTCTACAAGCATTCTCCTTTTTCCTTCAAATGTAACATTGGTCATTATGGCCAAACAGGTCCACTTTAGCATCATCAGAGCACAGGACATGTCTCCAGAAGGTAAGATGTTTGTTTGGGTGTCTGACTGCAAAATGTAATTTAGCCTAATTGGAGCTTCCAAAGCTATGATCACATCAACTAGGCTGCCCCATGTTCTTTAAAGACAAACCACTTTTTGTGGGTGTAAACTTTTGACCCTGAAGAAAATGTAAAATTCCCTAAGAAACTGGCATTTAACAAAAATAATTTTGGTAATCCTGACTGAGATGAAATGGGAGCGTTATCGTGATTTGACTTCAAACAGTGAGACAAAAAAAATGAAGTGTTTTTGCAGTGTATGTAAACTTCTGGCTTGAACTGTATATACTTCTGTACTATATACTGAATACTGTTTCTTCAAAAATATCCAACAATTTTAGACAAAAAAGTTAAAACAGTGACCTCTATGGCGTATTCAAGTATAGGGTTAGGGCTGTGATATGTTTGAGTCAAATCAACAACAACGTGACAGAAATAATGGGTTTTAACTTAGTCTAATTAAATCACTCATAAATACTGTTAATGACATCCTCACTCTAACTTTCTCAGTGTTCCGGCTATAGAGCTCCTGCCTCTACGTCACCATATTGCCGGTCTAACAAAGGTTTGTTGAAAGTTAATTCCGTTGAGACGAAATGAAAATATGTCTTATACATTTGAAAAATGTTCAGGTGTGGTCAGTCATGCCCCCAGATAAAGTTGCAGGTGGGATTAGGGATGGAATCTCAAGACCTTAAAATAACTTGCGTTGTTATACCCAAGTATGTAGTTGTTAAATACCATAATCAGAATTTATTGACATTGCAACGAGACAAACATTTTTGAAGAGGTCAATAGACATTCAATTTCAAAACTAAGTATTCATATGATGGAGATGAAAGTGGACTTCCATGAAAATTCCTGAAAATACAAATGCGAGCATGATGGGGATCCGGGGGCATGCCCCCCCGGGAAATTTTGGAAAAAATGGATGGCTGTGGTGCATTCTGGCGATATTTGTGAACAAAATTCAGACAAAAATTGAAAGTAAAATTTATAAGTCCTGACCAAAAAAAAAAAAAAAAAAAAAATTGGGCAGAAGTTCCCCAAAGGCCAAGCCCAGAATTTTTTTGCCTGGATACTCAGGATAATCAGGCACTGGATAGCACAAAATCCCATTTGTCATTAAAATATGCCAGTTTATCTCAAGACAAATGAATCAAGTGAACTATTCAGTAAAAAGACTTCTAAAACTGTTCTTTTTCCCCACATTATACATATTATAGATAGATTATAGATTATAGATATAAAATGAGGGCCCCGTAGCTCAGTGGTTAGAGCACTGGTTTGGTAAACCAGGGGTTGTGGGTTCGTATCCCACTGGGGCCTCCACTATCTGAGAAGGGTTGTGTCAGGAAGGGCATCCGGTGTAAAAATGGTGCCAACATATATATACATACATATATATATACATACACACATATACATACATACAATACATATATATACATACACACATACATATACATATATATACTATCATACAATATTACATATACATATACATAGACATATACATACATATATACATATATACATATACATACATATATACATATATATACACATACATATACATACATATACATATATACACCATACATATACATACATATACATATATATACATACATATACATACATACACACATACTACATACACACTATATATACACCACACATACATACCCATAACATATACCATACCATCCACACATACACATATACACATACATACACACATACACAATACATACACACATACACATATACATACCCACATACCACATAGACACACACACATACAATAACAGTACACAGGACACAGAAGCAGACATACAGAGACAGACATTACAAGAACAAAGAGAAACAGACAGACACAGAAAAACAGACAGACATAAACAGATGACAAAGACAGTATAGACACATCCATATAGACATGAACATACACGATATACAGACAGGACAGAGATACAGACAACATATAGACATATATACAACAGACATAGATACACATACATATATACAAATATAGACAACATACATATATACATATATACACAGACATATACACATATATACCATACATATACATATATACACACAGACATATATACAGGGACAGTATACATATATTACATACATATAGACATACATATATTATACGATATATATACACACATACATATAGCCATACATATACAGACAGATACATACATAGACATACATAATAGACAGATACATATATACATACATATATAGATATACATATATATATACACACACAATACATACATACATATACACACACACATACATACATATACACCACACATACATACATATACACACACACATACATACATATACACACACACATACATACATCATATACACACACATACATACATACATACATATACATACATATATATACATATACACATATATATACATATACACATATATATAGACATATACACATATAATACATATAACACATATACACACATACACACATATACACACATACACACATATACACAAAATACACACATATACACCTATACCTACACATACACACACATATATACACATATATATACACATACACACATATATATACCACATATCGATACACATACACACATATATATACACATATATACATACCATACGACACACATACATATATACACACACAGATGCATATGTCATACACACACACGATACATACACACACACCATATATACACACACACACACATATAACACACAGCACACAACATTAGCAAACACACACACACACATATATAACACCACACACACTATATACACACAGCACACATACATATATACACACACACACATACCTATATACAACACAAACACACATACACATAATACACACACACACATACATATAACACACACACACACACCATATATACACACACACACACACATATATACACACAACACACACACATAGATCCACACACACACATTCCACACAAATAGACAATCACATTGCACACCACAAACCCCACCTACACATATACACAACACACATACATAACACACATATACACACACACCACATACTCCATACACATAGACACACACCCACATCGGACACATATACCCACAAACACACATACATCACATACACAAACACTCCACAACAGCTTAGACACACATATAACACACACACACAACATACACATATATACACACACACACTACATACACTATACCACACACACTCCACCACATACATACACATTACACACACACCCATATCCACACACACACTACATACACATATACACACACACACATACATACACATATATAACACATACATATACACCCATATATATACACATACGCATATATATACACACTACGCATACTATACACTAACGCATATATATACACATACGCATATTATATACACATCCGTCATATATATAATATATATACATACATACATATATATATATCTATACACATTCATACACCCTCACACATCACACAACATACATACATATATATATATACGTACATATACCTTATATTACACAATAACATACATCTATCATATATACACTACATATATATACCATACATACATATATATATACACATACATACATATATATATCCCATACTACATAAACAATATCCCACATATATACACATACATACATACATACACAATAATACACAATCATACATACATACACTAATATACACATACATACATACATACATACATACATACATACATATACATACATACACATACATACATACATACATATACATATATACACATACATACATACATACATATACATTATACACATACATACATACATACATACATATACATACACACATACATACATACTACTATACAATATATACACATACATACATACTACATATACATATATACACATACTATACATACATACATATACATACATACATACATATACTATCCACACATACACATACATCATATAGCACACCTACACATACAGACATATACACACATCATACAGACATATACACACATACATACAACTATACACACATACATACAGACATATACACACATACATATACATACATATACCCACATACATACAGACATATACACACAACATACATACAGACATATACATAATACATATCCATATATATAACACATATATATACATACAATATATATACATACTATATACATACATTATATACATTTCTATATACATACATATATATCATACATATATATACATACATAGATATATATACATACATATATACATATAATCCCTACATAGATACATATACATACATTATATACATATACATACATATATTATATGTATACACATACCTATATACATATATACATATATACATACATATATACATATATATATATCATATATACATATATACATACATATATACATATATATATATCACACTACATAATTTATTATACATATATATATTACATATATATATATACATTATATATATACTATATATATTACACATATTATATATACATATATATATACATATAATATATACATATATATATACATTATACTATATATATAACATATATATATACATATATATATACATATATATATACACATATATACATACATATATAGTATAGACATATATATACATACATATATATACACATATATACATACATTAATATATACATAATATATACATACATATATATCCATACATATATTATACATTACTACATACACATATACATATATATAACATATACATATATAGACTAATACATACATATATATATCTATACATATATATACTATATAATACATACATACATATATATATTATCCATATACATATATACATACATACATATACATACATATACATATACATATATACGAATATACATATACACACATACATATACATACATACATTATATATATACATACATATATACATACATAATATATAACATACATACATATATACATACATACATATATATAAACATACACTACACAATACACATACATACATATATCCACACATACATATATACCACACATACATACATATACATAGCACATACATACTATACATACACTACACACATACATCACATACACACATACATACACATACACACATACACATACACACATATACACATACATACATACATATACACACATACATACATACATACACACATACACACATACATACATACACATATCAACACACATACATATATACACACACTACATATATACACACATACATATATACCACACATACATAATACACACAATACATATATACACACATACATATACTACACACATAATATATACACACAGTACTACATACATACATACAATATATATAATATCACACACATACATATATCCACAACATACATATAATACACACATACACACTACATACATATATATTCATATATACATACATACATACATATATATATTCATATATACATACATACATACATATATTCATATATACATACATACATACATATATAATATTCATATATACATCCACATATATATTTCATATCTACATTCACATATATATTCATATATACATTCACAGTATATAGTTTCTCATATATACTTCAACAATACATATCATATATACATTCACATATATACATATATACATTCACATATACATATATACATTCACATATATACATATATACATTCACATATATACATATATACATTCACATATATACATATATACATTCACATATATACATATATAACTCACATATATACAATATACATTCACATATATACATATATACATTCACATATATACATAATATACATTCACATATATACATATATCCATTCACATATATACATATTCATAATACATACACATATATACATACCATATATCATACACATATATACATACACATATATCTTCTTTCTTTCTTTTCCTTTCGGCTTGTCCCGTTAGGGGTCGCCACAGCGTGTCATCTTTTGCCATCTTAGCCTATCTCCTGCATCTTCCTCTCGAACCCCAACTGCCCTCATGTCTTTCCTCACCACATCCATAAACCTTCTCTTTTGTCTTCCTCTCGCCCTTTTGCCTGGGAGCTCCATCCTCAGCATCCTTCTACCAATATACTCACTCTCATCCTCGCTCTCGCCTCTGACATGTCCAACCATCGAAGTCTGCTCTCTCGAATCTTGTCTCCAAAACATCCAGCTTTGGCTGTCCCTCTAATGAGCTCATTTCTAATCCTATCCAACCTGGTCACTCCGAGCGAGAACCTCACAATCTTCCTTTCTGCCACCTCCAGTTCAGCTTCCTGTTGTTTCTCTTCAGTGCCACGTCTCTAATCCGTACATCATGGCCGGCCTCACCACTGTTTTATAAACTTTGCCCTTCATCCTAGCAGACACTCTTCTGTCACATAACACACCAGACACCTTTCGCCAGCTGTTCCAACCTGCTTGGACCCGTTTCTTCACTTCCTGACCACACTCTCCATTGCTCTGTATTGTTGACCCCAAGTATTTGAAGTCGTCCACCCTCGCTATCTCTTCTCCCTGTAGCCTCATCTTCCTCCCCCTCTACTTTTCTCATTCACGCACATATATTCTGTTTACTTCGGCTAATCTTCATTCCTCTCCTTTCCAGTGCATGTCTCCATCTTTCCAATTGTTCCTCTGCGTGCTCCCTGCTTTCACTGCATATGACAATATCATCTGCGAACATCATGGTCCAAGGGGATTCCAGTCTAACCTCATCTGTCAGCCTATCCATTACCACTGCAAACAGGAAGGGGCTCAGAGCTGATCCCTGATGCAGTCCCACCTCCACCTTAAATTCCTCTGTCACACCTAAGGCACACCTCACCATTGTTCTGCTGCCATCATACATGTCCTGTACTATTTTAACATACTTCTCTGCCACACCAGACCTGCGCATGCAGTACGACAGTTCCTTTCTTGGTACTCTGTCATGGGCTTTCTCTAGGTCTACAAAGTCACAATGTAGCTCCTTCAGACCTTCTCTGGACTTTTCCACGAGCATCCTCAAGGAAATAATGCATCTGTCGTACTCTTTTTAGGCATGAAACCATACTGTTGCTCGCAGATACTTACTTCTGTCCTGAGTCTAGCCTCCACTACTCTTCTCCCCTATACTTCATTGTGTGGGCTCATCAACTTTATTCCTCTATAGTTCCCACAGCTCTGAACATCCCCTTTGTTCTTAAAAATGGGAACTAGAACACTTTTCCTCCTCCATTCTTCAGGCATCTTTTCGCCCGCTAGTATTCTGTTGAATAAGTTGGTCAAAAACTCCACAGCCATCTCTCCAAATTGCTTCCATACCTCTACCGGTATGTCATCAGGACCAACTGCCTTTCCATTTTTCATCCTTTGTAGTGCCTTTCTGACTTTCCCCTTAGTAATCATTTCCACTTCCTGGTCCTTCACTCTTGCCTCTTCAACTCTTCCTTCTCTCTCATTTTCTTCATTCATCAACTTCTCAAAGTATTCTTTCCATCTATTTAGTACACTACCACGGCACCAGTCAACACATTTCCATCTCTATCCTTAATCACCCTGACCTGCTGCACATCCTTCCCATCTCTATCCCTCTGTCTGGCCAACCTGTAGAGATCCTTTTCTCCTTCTTTCGTGTCCAACCTGGTGTACATGTCTTCATATGCCTCTTGTTTAGCCTTTGCCACCTCTACCTTTGCCCTACGTCGCATCTCGATGTACTCCTTTCGCCTCTCCTCAGTCCTCTCAGTATCCCACTTTCTTCTTCTTCGCTAATCTCTTTCCTTGTATGACTCCCTGTATTTTGGGGTTCCACCACCAAGTCTCCTTCTCCCCTTTCCTACCAGATGACACACCAAGTACTCTCCTGCCTGTCTCTCTGATCACCTTGGCTGTCGTCGTCCAGTCTTCCGGGAGCTTCGGTTGTCCATCGAGAGCCTGTCTCACCTCTTTCCGGAAGGCCGCACGACATTCTTCCTTTCTCAGCTTCCACCACATGGTTCTCTGCTCTACCTTTGTCTTCTTAATCTTCCTACCCACCACCAGAATCATCCTACATACTACCATCCTATGCTGTCGAGCTACACTCTCCCCTACCACTACTTTACAGTCAGTAACCTCCTTCAGATTACATCGTCTGCACAAAATATAATCTACCTGCGTGGTTCTACCTCCGCTCTTGTAGGTCACTATATGTTCCTCCCTCTTCTGGAAATAAGTGTTCACTACAGCCATCTCCATCCTTTTTGCAAAGTCCACCACCATCTGCCCTTCAAAGTTCCTTTCCTGGATGCCGTACTTACCCATCACTTCTTCATCGCCCCTGTTTCCTTTACCAATATGTCCATTACAATCTGCACCAATCACAACTCTCTCGCTGTCTGGGATGCTCAGAACTACTTCATCTAGTTCCTTCCAGAATTTCTCTTTCAACTCTAGGTCACATCCTACCTGTGGTGCATAGCCGCTAACCACATTATACATAACACCCTCAATTTCAAATTTTAGTCTCATCACTCGATCTGATACTCTTTTTACCTCCAAGACATTCTTAGCCAGCTCTTCGTTTAAAATAACCCCTACTCCAATTCTCTTCCCATCTACTCCGTGGTAGAATAATTTAAACCCTGCTCCCAAACTTCTAGCCTTACTACCTTTCCACCTGCTCTCTTGGATGCACAGAATATCAACCTTTCTCCTAATCATCATGTCAACCAACTCCTGTGCTTTTCCTGTCATAGTCCCAACATTCAAAGTCCCTACACTCAGTTGTAGGCTCTGTGCATTCCTCTTTTTCTTCTGACGCTGGATCCGGTTTTCCTCCTCCTCTTCTTTGTCTTCATATATACAATATACATACACATATACCATATTACATACACATATATACATACACATATATACATACACATATACAACACATATACACATATACACCATACATACATACATATAGATACATATACATACACATATATACTACATATACATACACATATATACATAATATACATACACATATATACATACATATCATACATATATATACATACATACATACACATACATATATACATACATACATACATACATACATACATATATACATACATACAACACATACATATACATACATACATACACATACATATACATACATACATACACACATATACAATACATAAAATACACATACATACATATATATACACATACATACATACATATATATACACATATACACACATAACACATACATACATATATATATATATTTTGAAAATGCTGAAAGTTTAGCTCAACATAATCGGCGTTCGTGGCAACAAGCTAGCAATACATTGGAACAAACATTCCTGTCAGGAATAATGACGTATTGTTGTGGGGGGTGGGAGGGTTCGCACCACGGGACTGCCGTGAATAGGAGGTTGGCATGATAGAACGCGCCTTTATGTGCATGTGCTCGACGTATTGGCCACACCTGAATCAAGCGACGAGGTGAATGATAGTCTAACGTCTTTTTTTTTGGGGGGGGGGGGGGACGCCGTCAGACTGCCTTGCGATCGACGCAATGAGAACACGTGGTGTAACTGAATTTCCTTTCATCAACAAGATTGAAAAATTTATTGGCTGTCAGATAGACACGTGACAGGGCAAAAATTAAAGCAGCTTTTGGATTCATCGGCCACAAAGACATGGACATAAAAGTCCTGTGCTGAGCTGATCGATGACCTCATTCATCATATAAATTATGAATATATTAAATATGATTATTGAAATTGTTTGCACATTGGTCTTCCATGTGAATAGTTTTATTAAACTCCATGATCGGTGATCAACCCCAAAAAATCCTGATCGTGTAAAGCCAAGTACTCTTATGATTTAGATTCTGATTACAAATAGTATACTATAGAGCTAGTGCATGTGACGACACCATTTTCACGGCGTCATATTGCCGGTCAAAAAGAGCTACTCGACAGTGTGGGGGACATTGAACCGAAGCAGAATATATACACAATGCCGGAGACTTGGTGTGCTGTTCGTTGTTACAACAGACAAGACAGATATTCAAAGAGATCATTCTATGGAATACCAGCTGAAAAGATGAGAAAAGATCGATTGATTTTGGTAATTAAACATGATGGATGGTGCCCAACCAAATACACACGCCTGTGTAGCGATCACTTCACTTTAGGTAGTAATTCTTCTCAATCTCAAATTCCCAAAAAGTACTTATAATGCCAAGTTGGCTCATTTGAGAAAAATGTGTTTAAAAAAAAAAAAAAAAACGACACAGTACTCTCCAATGTACACGAAGTGTGTTGCAGCCACACGTTAATATTCGGTAAATGTTTGCCAGACAGACTTTTTTTTTCCTAATATGCGTTCTCAAATGAGCCCAATGCGTATTTAAAAAAAAAAAAAAAAAAAAAAAACTGTCACAATGAATGCGAGTTTGTGTAAAACCTGGGGTCATTTATTTAAATATCGGTATTTGTATTGAAAAAAATCTGAGCGGCTCCATCACTATGTGGGATTCATTCTTGATTGAGAACAGATCCAGCAACAAAGTATTTGTATGCGTCCAGACTTTTATAAACTTTCAAACTTCTGTGTAAATCTCAACTTATTCACCAGATACATGTGTATATCCAGTTGTCCAAGAGCGGAAGCAGGGTATTGGTCCAATTTCTTATCGGCAAAAACATCAACTTCGGCATTAAATATGGGTCCTATATGCCTCGTGTCTCTCATTTTTCCATGTACCTTTGTTTATTATCACATTCTAAATATTTAACAGTATCGAACAAAACTCTGGGCGTCATGCTATAAGACGTATTTTCGTGTCTCCAACCGACTTAGCATTGAGCAATGCTTTGCTTGACCGACACTTCCAGCCAGTGACGTGATTTGATGACGTAGGTGCATGAGCTCTATATTCCCATTCTGATGGGCTCATCACCTGTGGGAGGGGCCATAGCGGTATGGTGTTGTGTAAGATGGGCGGTGGCCGATGACTGATGATCCCCGGCTGCAGGCACTGGCTCTCGGCTCACCTCCAAACACAGCTTGAGCTCTGATACCAGTGCTCTTGAGAGGGGTTAGACTCTCTTCCATTCTGGAGTTGCCCACAGTGAGAGGCAGGTGTGGGTATACTTAGTGCTGCCCCCCCCAGGTTGAAGACTGTACGTTGGGATTCACCCCAATGGATGAGAGGGAATCCCCCTCCCCTCTGCCTTTGGGTGGGGGGACGGGTCCTGACTGTTGTTTGTGCCAATGCACCAACGAGCAGTTCAGAGTACCCACCCTTTTTGGAAACCTTGGAGGGGTGCTGGAGAGTGCTCTTGTTGGTGACTCAATTGGAGAAATACACCTCCCCCCAAACAGAACCCAAAGCTCTTCTGTAATTGGACTTCTGTGCTAATCACGGATTGTCCATTACGAACGCCATGTTCAAACATAAGTGTGTCCACTTGGCACCAGAACACCCGAGGTTGCAGGTCGATGATCGGCTTAGTGGTCGTGTCATCGGAGTTTCAGTTTCATGCCAGGTGAAGAGAGGGGACGAGGTGTCAACTGATCACCACCTGGTGTTGACTTGCCTCCAAGGTGGGGGAAGATGCCGGTCTGACCTTACCTGGTCTGCTAGGAATATCTGGCAGATCCAGTCAGAAGCCGTTTCAACACCCACCTCCAAGATAACTTTGTCCACGTACTGGGGATGTGGCGGACATAAAGTCGGAGTGGACCATGTTCTGCGACTCCATTGCTGAGGTGCCCCAGTGGAGCCGTGGCAGTGAGGTGGTCGGTGGCTGTTGTGGCGGCAATCCCGGAACCCGCTGGTGGACAACAACGAGGGATGCTGTCAAGCTGAATAATGTGTCCTATCGGGCGTTTTGGCCTGAGGGAATCCTGAGGAAGCTGATGGCTACCAGATGACGAAGCGGAATGCTGCTTTGCTGGTCACTGAAGCAAATACTCTCGTATTTGGTGAGGCCATGTAGAAAAACTTCCAGATGGCTTGGAGGAAATTGTGCCTGTATCTCAGGAAGGGAAAGCAGTGCAGCATCCACATTGTGTAGAGTGGGGATGGGGCACTGCTGACCTCAACTAAGAACGTTGAGTCGTTGTGAAGAATACTTCTAAGACCACAATACCACCAGCATGTCTTCCCATAAGGAAGCAGAGTCTGGGTTCTCTGAGATGGGCTCTCCGATCTCTGAGGTCGAGGTCATCAAGGTTGTTAAAAAGCTTCTCGGTTGCCAGGCTCCAGGGGTGGATGAGATCTGCCGGAGTTCCTAAAAGTTCTCGATGTTGTGGAGCTTTCCTAGTTGACCAAACTCTGCAACATCGGATGCACAGCGGGTACACTGACTCTGGATCGACAGGCTGAGGTGGATGTACCACTTATTAAGAAGGAGGACCGGAGCCTCGTAAGGTCTTTTTAGGGGTGCTGGACAAGGGGGGTCCATCAGGAGGTCGAATCTTAAGATTCAAGAGGAGCAGTGTTCCCCGTGGAACAATGGATAAGCTCCACACCCTCGCCAGAGTCCTCAAGGGTCCATGGTCGTTCACCCAACAAGTCTACGTGATTTGTGGATTTACGGACGGCATTCGAACGTGTTCCTTGGGGAATCCTGTGGTGAGTGCCTCGGGAGTATATTGATATGGGTTCTCCGGTCCCTGTATGGCTGGTGTCATGCAGACAGTAAGTCAGACTAGTTTCTGGTGAGGGTTGGACTCTACCAAGGCTGCCTTTTTTTTTTTTTTTTTCCCCCACATTGTGATCATAAATTTTATGGACAGAATTTCTGAGAGTAGCGAATGAGGGCAGAATGAAACGGGAGAAGAACAGGCATATGAGTCAGTGTCTACAGTGATGCAGACTTTGTATCAGTCCATTGTGGCAAACGAGCGAAGATGAAACGCGAAGCTCTCATTTCACCAGTCGATCTATGTTCCTACCCTCACCTCTGGTCACAAGCTGTGGGGTGTGACGGAAAAAAACAAGATCCGGGATGCAAGGGGCTGAAATGAGTATCCTCCACAAGCCGAAAGGAAAAGAAGAAGAATGTGATACATCAATTAATCAGTCAATTCGTAATATTAAAATTCCACCTTGGCAAACCTTCATGATGGCTGAAAGCACAGAATACAGTCCACAAAAAAGTATTTCTATATTTTAAATACAGGGAGCAAAATAACGTTCACCATCAAAGTGGGAGCATCATTCAGTTGTGTGCAAGTACTGCAAAAGAATATCGTGCAAGCAATTATTAAGTAAATACACCAAGAAAAACAGACTGGGATATCATTGTGAGTAAAAAAAAAAAAAATTAAATGAAATAAATTTGGAAGCTGGCTTTCAAATGTATAATTTATAGTTGTCTTGGTTTGGTAAGCAATGTTTTGTTGTGTAGTGAAAAGAACAAAAGTTTGACATTTTCATTGTAAGTTTGCAAAAACTTAGAATTGCACTTCAAGTGTTCTGATGGGAATGTAAAAATCACATGCAGTAATATGATTCTTTTAATAAGCCATGAAAGTTCAATGGATGACACTTCTGATGTTCCTCAGAGTGGTCAAAGGATCGCTCAGAAGTTTAGTGCGTTTGTCAAAAACATAGAGGGAACATTGCCTGGGAACAGGCCAAAACACGCTGGAGAGACGAGGTCTCTCGGGTTTTCTGAGAAAACCTTCCCCACGGAAGATCTGGATGAAGTGGTCCTGCTCAAGCTACCTCCCCCACAAGCCATCCTCGAATAAGCACTAGAAAATGGATGAATGGATGGGTGGATGGGTAGTACAGCCATCCCTCTCTACTTCATGCCTCACCTATTGCGGCTTCAGTGCATCGCAGGTTACCCCCCCCCACGCAGAAGTTACGCTTTTGTGGTGCCATTATGGCGTGAATGAATCAGCTATGCGCGACAAAGAATGATGTGGTAAAGATGGTGAGAGACACACATCCCAAGATCTCTTTGCGAGCAAAAGTTCCTCTTGTCTAGGAGGGGGCGCCACACCAGCGGAACGGAAGCTGTGTAACAATGGCACGCCAGAAGTGACATCACAACAATGCACCACGGATATTCAATCCTACGCAAGACGACATCACGCGTTTCCTTTGTTTGTGACTTTCCTTTACTATAGTAAAAGTTATTTTATTGTTATGGTTTGTCGAGACACTTGTACTGTTGTAATTTTTGTCTCAAGTATGCCGAGTGTAAATGCTGTATCGTTGATTAAAAATTCTGTTACCCACACGGCAGCTCAAGCAGAAGTCTCCGAGTGATGAATGGTAACTATACAGTAGAATAATATAATGTTAATTTATATTTATATAATAAATTTATAATGCTGTAAATGGTTTTGTAATTAAAGATTTAACGCAAAGTACAAATACTGTTTACATATTTTAAACATTCTGGTACCCGCATTAACATACATCCCCCGCTACTTCACGGTTTTCCACTTCTCGTAGGTGTTACTGGTCCCAATTAACCTTGAAAAATGAGACTACTGTATACTCTTAACCTGCCCATGTTCTGAAATTACAGATATGGTATACTGTAATCGTGACAATTGCAAGATGCAATTTAAGAAGTGCATCTCATTCACTAATACGGAGGCGATGATCAGTGACGATGCATTGACACCATACGCAAAGAGAAATATCGGCTCCACAGCTTGGCGACCAAGAGACGTAATAAAATTGGATGCAGCAAGCAGCTGTTCAATGTGGATGCCAGTAATGTCGGACGCTGGATCCTCCTCTGTCCAAAACCATCAAACCCAAATATCCGAAACAATCTCTGTTACTGTAACTTTCTATGACTATTTCTCTACGGAAAATTATCATTTCATCACAGATCTGTCTGTGAATGCTGGTGCAAATCAATGATTCTTTAACAGACACCTACAAGATGTGATCTGGACAATTTGGTTTTGTCGATTGAAAATATAGCCAGTGGCTTCAGCATCAAGTATGTTTCATAATGCCGACAATTTAAATGCTGAAGACTAATTGACAGTGGACATGGTGATGTAAAATTATAGGCTAAAGCTGTAGCGGCAAAACTAGCCCACTCGGTGCTACAATCCAGCCTCCAGAATCAATTTGAAAGTGAAATAATCCATAAAATAATCTTGTGGTAGGGACTCAGGATAATTTTGGAATTCTGCTCATGTAGAAAATGAAGAGGTTAAAATTTGTAGGTCCTTATAAATTTATTTAATTTTAAAGCACAAAAATAAGTTTTCAGTACTGAACACCTGTGACTTTAAAGCTTTGTGCCTTAAAATACAACCACTGATCAGTTATTATGGGGAAAGGCCATGATGCTTAACATAAAAAAAAAAATGATGAATGTCATTTAATGTCAATAACTGTCATGATCCATTCTCAACAAAATTTACTTGGGCATCTCTCCTTCTTCCCACTTAATACTAATGAATACATCAATATTTTGGACTTTATTCACATTAATTAACCCTTTTCCTCTCCATAGGATATTTCTGTACAAAAAAAGCTGTCATTTAATGAGGGAACTGCTTAACGAACATAAAATCCTTAATACTGGGATGATCTTTCTAATATTTCAGATGTTGGTGTGGACATAAATTGGTTTGGTATTGGTAACAACTGAGTGATCACAGAACAACTGGTTATCACATCTGCCTCATAGTTCTGAGAACCTTGGTTCAAATCAGACCATACCTGTGTGGGGTTTGTATGTTCTCCACATGCTTACATGGGTTCTCTCCATCTATTTTCAGTTTCCTCCCACATTCCCAAAAAATGCATGTTAGGTAATTGAAGACTAACAGTCACCTGACATAGGTCCCAGCATGCCCATGACCCAAGTGGGGATAAACGGTATGGAAAATGCATGGATGGATGGATGGATGGATGGATACTTGATTACTTTTCTCACATTAAGATTAAGCATTTTAGGCTGTCACTTATGATGTACACCTGTAGATGATAAACTAAAGCAAAAGATTCTGAATAAATCTGAGGCTGTTTTGTAAAATTAAAGATGACATTGAAATTTTTCCTAATTTACTTGTTTTGCTTTGAAACAAAAGGGTAAAGTGAGAGTTATTTGTTATGAAAAGTATATTATTTAGTGTTCCGCCCTCTTTGACATTAAATAGAGCTGTATATCGCCCCTGAACTACAATGAATTTGACACCCCTCCTTTCCGGTGAGCCGGGTGGTCGCAAGAAGGATCATTCAATTTCCCAAGGCCTCTTACTTTCACATTGAAAAGTCATTTCCGCTGTGTTTTTACATGAGACACAAGCGATGTTGAGCCCTTATTGACAAAAAGTGATGCAGAAGGTTGCGCTGTTCGCCAGCCGAGTGCTCTGTAAACCGACTAGCTGTTAGCTTTCCAAGTTGGATGTCATAAATACGAGGACGCAAACAGTCACTTGTTAAACATAGTCAGTACGGAAGCGAGGGTTCCAACGTGGTGTCAACTATGTCAGTGTCCTTGTTTTTCAGAATCAATCGTGTTTAAATGAGATCATTAGGCCCCGTAACAACAGCGAGTAACGGCTAGCGTGAGCAAGCTGAACTGTAACTCGTGTTGACATGCAGAAGCTGAACAAGTGCAGCTGGCCGAGCTTCTCAGAGAGCTCAGGTGCTTACCGTGCTGCGCAGAAGCCTGGAGAATAGCCCCCGAAGTGCCGTCAATGACTTTGATACTCCCTTTGCTGGTGACTGCTAAGATAGCGTTGAGGGCTGGGTGGTATGAAAGGCTTCGCAGGCCCTCCTCGTCGCAACGCAAGCAACCGTCTCGGAGTACAATCCAGTCCGAGGGGGTGGACGAGCCGGAGCCCGGCGAGGCAGCGGCCGCCATCTTTCCTTACTTCCCCGTTGCCGGCCCTTCTTGCTAATGCTCGGAACTGTCGACACACTCAATAAAACTCAATCTAGTCGACTACTTCACTCCACAGCCACTGCTGGTCTCTTCCCGTCCGTCCGTCAGCGTAGCAGGGGGCTATTCACTAACAACGCTGAGAAAATCCCGTCAGGGTTCGCTGTCAGTTACGTGAACGTCAAATGAAAGTGGCGTAGCCGCAGCCACATCTCGCGAGGCTTCTGTATTTAAACGAGAATAGCGTAATAACGCGCTCCCATTTCTGCAAATATCAACCGTCCGTTGTTTCGCACCGGCAAATGCCGAGGGCGCCTGTTTAAAAAAAATCCCATGACCAAGAGTTGTTGTTATACAAGATTTTTTTCTTCTTCAACCAAGGTTTGACCTCGAAATAACTTAATGTAACCACAATAATTTATTTTAAGTGTACCCTTTGATGTGTGACAAATTTTGTTGTTAAATCACGTTTTGTGACGTGTATGTTATTTTAACAACAAAAATATTTTAGCAAAAATATGTTAACAGGGCAGCATGGTGCCTCAGCTGAAAAAGCGTTGGCCTCACAGTTCTGAGGACCAGGGTTCAATCCTAGCCCTCCCTGTGTGGAGTTTGTATGTTCTCTCTGTGTTTGTGTGGGTTTTCTCTGGGCATTCCGGTTTCCTCCCACACCCCTAAAACTTGCAACATTAATTGGACTCTCAATTGCCCCTAAGTGTGCTTGTGAGTGCTGCTGATTGTCTCTATGTGCCCTCCCACTGGGTAGCAACCAGTTCACCCTGCCTCCTGCCCGATGCCAGCTGGGATAGATAGGTTCTTGCACTCCCGCGCTCTTTGTGAGTTTAAGCGGCTAAGAAAATGGATGTGATAACGAAAAAAAAACATTTCGGGCAAACAGCCAACTTCTGTATTCTGGACTGATCGCCAATTAATCACAGGGCTCATATTCGTTTCAGCTTATTTAATAATCCCAGGCCGTACTTCCCTTTTTCTGTACTGCAAACTCCATACACGGGAAGAAAACACTGCACAGTGCTGTACTGTAATGCTTATGGTGCGATTGTCTTTTTTAATCCCACACATTCTCATACATTTCTACACATTCAATCAAAATCATTCAAAGTGGAATCATGTCTGGCGATTGTCAGGAGGCATTTGTATATGCATATACATACACATAGCTGTTCTTAAGCCTGTTAAAACTATTCGTGCTTAAGGAGTTCATTGCCAACATTGCAGTGTCATTACTCAATGGCTTTAAAATGGCCCAAAAGAATGTGTTCCTGGTTTGTAAAAGGAGGGGATCTTTTGATTCCTTGGCCTTAAGGGCAAATGTCTAATTAGACATTGCCTCAGTTCAGAAAACTGGATCTTCCCTGTAATCAGAATCATATTTATTTGCCAAGTATGTCAAAACTACAAGGAAATCGTCTTGGGTAGTTGGAGCCACAAGTTAGAAATGGAGATACAAATATCAAACTCGACCCGGCGTGGTGGTGGTGTGTGTGTTTTGGGGGCAGATGAATTGATCTACCCGCAAAATTAAATTGGTAAAAGAAAAATCATATGTAATAAATGAATGAGTTCTTACAAGCATCTTATTACCAATCCTCTTTTGACAGTAACTTGAAAAATGAGAAAAAAATACAGTTCAGTACTAAAAGCTACTATCATTGACTGATGATTTCAGAACTTATCCATCAAGTTGTTGTGGTTATATTTAACAATTTGAGGTGAGGGAAACTGTACCAGCAATGTGGTCTGTGATTAAAAAAAAAAAAAAAAAAAAAAAGTGTGATACCCATGCATGAAAATCAAAGTCAAACTCAGAATACCATTAATTCTGCAACAGTGTCAAGGCATGGCCTCAGTACAAAGTGTTTGAGTCCCCACTATGTAACCCAAGACCCTAGGGGAATATTTGTATGGCATTTGGGGGTTGCTAATATACAGTATAATACTGTATTAATCAGTGTCATCCTTTTTCATTGCAGGGCACTAGACGACTGGTTTGTACATCTGGCTCACAGTTCTGAGGACCGGGGTTAAAATTGCATGTTCACCCCATGTCTGTGTGGGTTTTCTCCATTTCATTTTTTTGTCTCACTGTCGCAAGTGTTATCTGTGTGTGTATTTTTATTCTTTATTTTCCTTTCATACTTTTATGTTACTATGATGCGGTTCTTTTGTGATGCAGAATTCTGGAATGTTCCGAGGAGTGCCTATATAAGACAGTCAACAGAGCTTCTTACCAACACTCTGGGACAAGCAGAGAAGTACACGCTACACTGCATTCTGCCTTTCATCCCTGGACATTTGTTGACTTGGATTGACTATTCATGGAAGGAACCTTTGCCTGGTTAGTCAACTCTGGTGACTATTTGAAGCTTGGCTCAACTACTCAGTCTTTGAACTTCTATTTTGTGTTGTATTGTTGTGTGTGTAATTAAATTGTCTTAAACGCAATACAACTGCTTTGTCATATTTTGCTGGTTTGAGCAAGTTGATTTTAGTCTAAATTAACACGGAACACAAGTCAAATCAGGCTGAACCTCTACTTTCAGACCAGTGAGGATCGGCAAAATTATGTAATTTTGTTAAATGCCACAATAATGAGAGAAATCATTTGAGAGAATTTAATATTTTCATCGAGGCCAAAAGTTTACATACATTTCTTTAGTACCAAGTAGCAATTCCTCTAAACTGCATGACTTGGGTCAAACGTTTTGGGTAACCTTGCACAAGCTTCGGACAGTAAGCTGCTGGAATCTCGGCGAATTCCTTCTGACTGTACTGGTGAACTGTAACTGAGTCAGTTGCCTTGCTTGCACACGCCTTTTAAGATCTGTCCACAAATTTTCGATGAGATTCAGATCATGAGTTTTGTATGGCCACTCTTAAGACATTGATTTTATCCTCAAATGAAGAACACCACTTTAACATGTTGGCAGTATGCTCAGGTTCATTGTCCACTTGGAAGACTCATTTGCACCCAAGTTTTACCTTCCGGGCTGATGTCTTGAGATGTTGCCTTAATATCACCTTGTAATGTTTTTTCTTTTTGATGCCATCTATTTTATGGAGCGCTCCTTTTCCTGCATTAACAAAACAGCACCACAACATGATGACCTCCAGACTTCATAGTTGGGATGGTGTTCTCGGGTCTATAAGATTCCCCCTTTTTCCTTCAGATGTAACGTTGGTCATTATGGCCAAACAGTATTTATCTTGTAAAAAAAAAAAAAATGAAAAAATAAAAATAAATTGGTCTAATTGAAGCATCTTAGAACATCCACAATCACATATTTGCAATCATATTCAGCACAACGAGGTTCAAGCAGAATCAATCAATCATTATATGCTGTAAAAAAAAATTACTGTCTTGAGAAATGTGTAAATGGGATCAATCAATTCGTATTGCACAATTAAGAGAGTTGCAATGTAGAAGCCGTAACAGATGTTTTTGAAATTGAACATTCTGAAGAGGTAAGGGTCATAACTATAAACAACGACCAGCCAAAGCTAAGAGATTTATTTTCAACATTTGGGTTAGTGTTACACTCCATGAAAATGTCCGTAGTTCAAATTAATCCATTCAGACGCCAGTATAAAGTGACAAGAAGTAAATGTACAAAAGGAAAATGGGATATATGAGGAGAGGTTTCTTTGTTTTAAATTCATCTCCAACCAGCAGTGACGCAGCGCTGTAAGCAGCCCAGAACACTCCAAACAGCTGAAAGAAACAGGCAATGACAATAATCACTAGAATTAGTAATATTTACAAACATACAGTAGCTTTAATTAAAAAAAAAAAAAAAAAACATTTGGCATAATTATGAAAAGCCCAAATCATATCAGACTGCCGGAATATAATTTCAACCTTTTCATTTGCCCTAGGCAGCATGGTGGATCAGATGGAAAGCGTTCAGAGTTCTGAGGTCCCGTTCAATCCCGGCCCCACCTGTGTGGAGTTTGTATGTTCACCCCTGCCTGCGTGGGTTTCCTCCGGGCACTCCGGTTTCCTCCCACATCAAAAAACATGCAACATTAACTGGACACTCTAAATTGCCCTTAGGTGTGATTGTGAGTGTGGCTGCTTGTCTTAATGTGCCCCTGCGATTGCCTGGCAACCAGTGCAGGGTATACTCTGCCTCCTGCCAGTTGACAGCTGGGATAGTTTCCAGCACTCCCCACGACCCTTGTGAGAATAAGCGGCTAAGAAAATGGATGGATGGATATTTGGCCTAAAACAAAGGACACAATATTTATAGTGTTGCCCCTAAATTACTGTGGTTGTAGAGGATCACTTGAAAATACTGAGAAGTGTTCCTTTCAAACTCCCTTTCATACCACTAAATATGGGAGTCAAAATATTTAATGTTTTTTAGTATCAGGTAGAGGAAACGAGGATATTAGTGTATTAGAATGGATTTAATAGGTTGAGCCTCCTAGAGACAACAGCCACACTCACAATCACACCCACGGGCAATTTAGAATGTCAAATTAATGTTGTATGTTTTGGGGATGTGGGAGGAAACCCACGCAGGCATGGGGAGAACATGCAAACTCCACACAAGTGGGTCCGGGATTGAACCCGGGACCTCAGAACTGTGAGGCCAACGCTTTCCAGCTGATCCACCGTGCTGCCTGATGGGTAATTTATTTAAAAAAAAAAAAAAAAAAGCCTCTGTGACGTCGCTGAAATCTTGTGTCCTGAAAACAAAAATCTTAAACAAATGGTATACGACCCTCAATTGTCCCCCGTAATTGTTGAACAGAGAATATCGGAAATTAGAATGACTACTGATTCACAATTGCACTGAGACCTCCAAACATGTGAATATTTAGTATTTGCCTAAGATGAGAGTTGTGACATACAAGACTTGGTTGAACCGGTAGTTTGCGTGAGAAAGAGAACACAATTTAATTTTTTTTAAATTACTGGCTTACAGTCTAGGTACTTGCTCTGTAGGAGTGATTTTTTTCTTATGTTGGTGTGTGACATTTACAGTAAATCTGGCTGCGCAAAATATGTCTGTGGAGGGAATGATGTTCATGTGTATAATGTGGCTCTTTGGATCGTTCAAGTGTATGATGTGGCTCTTTGCCGTAACACAGTAAAGAATGTGTCGCTTGAACCCTGGGTTGCACTATTCATCAATCCACATTCACACACTGGTGGTGGGAAGTTACTTGTGTAGACATAGCTGCCGTGTGGCAGTCTTGACCGAAATGTGGTGGCCAGTCTGCGCCTACAGTCCCGATGACCACTATCAAATATCCAAGCACATTCCTTGCAGGTAATTTGGGTTCTGTGTCTTGTGCGTTGACACGACGACTAAAGGCGCTCATCCAAGGATATGAAACAGCAACCTTCTGGTTGCAACTTGTATTCTTAGCCTCTGTCCCACCAACATGTTCCGTAACACGACTGGAAAAATATTCTAAAAATAAATCTAAAATTCTATGGAACGATGAAACTAAATTTGAATTGTATGGGAGGAACATAGAATGCTAAGTGTGGATGAAAAATGGCACATACACCAACATTAAAATTTTATTCCAACTGTGAAGCATGGTGGAGGGAGCATCATCAGAATTAGAATTAGTTTTATGGCCCAAGGATGTAACACACAGGAATTTGTCTCCGGTAGTTGGAGCCGCCCTAGTACGGACATATGTTGAGTATGAAAAATAAGTAAATTGAGAGGGAACTTTTTTTTCTTATAAAAACTGAAAGTTGTGCAAGGTTGTGTAAAGGATGCAGTGTTTTAGCATTTAGAGCAGTTAGAATGCCCATTAGAGCGATAGTCCAGTGGAATCACCAGATGCATGTGGCTTCATGCTGCTGCTGCTTGACTTGGGAGGTTCAAAGTGGACGTTGAACCTGAAGTTGAGGAAATTGTTTCGCTGGGAAAGGCTGAGGAGGACACTGCCGAGTTGGTTTTCCTTTTTTACAGTACCTATGTGAAATGTGCCATTGGATGTAGCAACCAGTCATACCTGAATCACATGGCAAAATGCCACAAACTGAATAGTTATGTTATGCTTTCAATTCGGTTTGGATTTTTTTTTTTTGTGCACAACACAGAATGTGTGCAGAGACCACATCAGCAGCTTATAGGGAGCCATATGAGGTGGCTGGGGAATCTGTTTAAGGATCCCTTCTATGTAAGGTGGTGAGGTATTCGGGGTATGCCCCACTGGGAAGAGACCCAGGACACGACCCAGGACACGCTGGACAGTCTACGTTTCTCAGTTTGCTTGGGTAAGCCTCAGGATCCCCTCAGAAAAGCTAGAGCAAGTGGCTGTGGAGAGGGAAGACTGGGGTTCCCCTGCGACCCAACCTTGGATCATCGGAAGAAAATGGATAGATGGAAATCTATTATTTTTAAAAATTAGGGTAGTTTATTCCCGATGAACATTATTTTATTTTTAAACTCAATGAAAAATATTTAGTTAATTAATAAAATAGTTCAGTGTTAAATTTAAATAAATAAATATGACCATAAATGCCAATGTCCCATTAATGGTGAGTCAGCCCTTTGGGAATTGTGGGCTGCTTGTGGTTCATAATCTGATTTTACTTGGTAATACTTCACTGAGTTTGCTGGTTCAGTGTTCTTAGATCTTTTTAAAAAATGTTACTATAAGCTGACAAATAAGAATTTCATTAGTGTCAAAGGCTTTTATTGACAATCAAATGAAATTGATGCAAAAAGTCAATATTTGCAATTTGACCCTTCTTTTAATAGACCTCTGTAATTCGCCTTGATATACTGTCAATTTTAACTTCTGGACCACATCTTGACTGAAGACAGCCCATTCTTGCATAATCAATGTTTGGTGTTTGTCAGAATGTGTCGGTTTTTATTTGTCCACCTGTCTCTTAGGGATTGAACACAGGTTCTCAATGAGATTAAGGTCTGCGGAGTTTTGTGGCCATGGACCGAAAATTTTCTCTGTGAACCACATAGTTATTACTTTTGCCTTATGGCAAGGTGCTCCATCATTCTGGGAAAGGAATTCTTTGTCCCCAAACTGTTCAAAGATGGTTGGGAGAAGTTGCTCTTGGAGGATGTTTTGGTACCATTCTTTATTCATGTCTGTGTTTTAGGGAAAATTTCAAGTGCGCCCAGTCCCTTGGCTGAAAAGCACCCCCACACATGAATTGTCTCACAATGCTTTACTGTTGGCATAACACAGGACGGATGGTAGCGCTCACCTTTTCTTCTCCGTACAAGCTTTTTTTCCCAGATGCCTCAAACAATTCCCCCAGCTGAATGAACTTTCGGAAATGATTCTGGTGTTTAATGGACTTTCTTGGGCCCCCTAAAGACTTCTCCACAGCAATTGAACCTCTCTCCTTAAAGTTCTCCATAATCCAACAAATGGTTGATTTAGGTGCAATCCTAATTGCAGTGATATTTTTGCCTGTAAAACCCTTTTTGTGCACTGCAATGATGACTGCACATCTTCTTGCCAGTAACCATGGTTAACAGAGGAAGAACAATGATTTCAAGCATCACCCTCCTTTTGAAGGTTTTATTCTAATTGTATCAGGAAGACAAATGATCTCAAGACTTGTCCTCATCAACACTCACGTGTTCACGAGAGAATCATTGGCATGATGTCAGCTGGTCCTTCTGTGTCAGGGCTTTGCAATCAATTCCAATTATCTGATCACTTTTCATAACATTCTGGAGTACATTCTATTGCCATAAAAAAAAGAGGCAGATTTTGTGAAAATTAAAATTTAAAATAATAATAATAAAACCTTTGGCCATGGCTGTATATGGTGGTAATTCATTAAAGCATCACTTTGGCAGCAGGCAAAACTGCACTTATTTCTGACCTGGGGAACTGAAGGGTCATTTTGATGGCAAGAATTACTTACTTTGATGAAGGTAGGAATTATCTCAAAACCTCCAATCACAAGGAGCAAAGGTGCGATAACAATTAGCGGAAGAAGGGAATATCCAATCACTCCAAGGACCTGACCGTAAGAAACCTGGTCAAAATACGACTTATTAGAACATCACTTAATACAGTTCAATGTAAAAAGTCAGCCGACTAGAAATCAGCTCAACTTACCTCACCACCAAGAACACGAGCCAAGAGAAAAATTGTGAGTGATCCAAATATCCAAATGGTGATGATCCAGGAAACCACCTGCCAAATCAAAGCAGAATGAAAATCTTGGGTAGGACTGTTACTAACAAATATTTTTACCCTGGATTTTCCTATTGATGATTGAGCCAATAATAATAATAATAACAATCACCCCACAATATATATATATATAAATAAACTACTTTTGTGAATTTTATTTACATTTCTGGTATAAGGATCGACTTCAATCCGTAAACTGCAAATGTTGGTACTGAGCGGACGATATACAGTCATTTGAGTACAATACATCCTGAAAGATACTGCACAACTCCAAATTTGACCTAAAAAAAATAATCTGTAAAACACTATCAATCTACAATGCACACCACCAATTTGCTGCCATCCATATGCTCAAAATATTAGGAATTATCTATTTCTATTTTGATAGGTTTGACTTTTGTTTTTAAAAAAAATGTACAATTATTAATAATCTTTGTGCATGTACTAATTATATATATATATATATATATATATATATATATATATATAAACACACACACACACACATAGGGACATCCCAGAGTACACGGTTGCTCTGGTCCCTGCAATTGACAGAACAGAATCCTTAAACATGTAAAATTTCAATGGTTTGTCACTGCCTCGTGAGCGTCATAATATGGTATCTTACACACATGCTAGCATGCATGCTAACAATGTAACCACTGTGTTCAGTGACACATCATTCAAAGAGTCACACAACATTTACAGATTTTGGAACTTGGTGTGCCAAATTATAAGGCACCCCGCATATTTAGGAGAAAAGTTGAGACTTTTCTGTACCTTATGGTCATGAAAATACGGTACATTATGAATGAATAAATAAACAAATAAATGAATATATATATAGAGAGAGAGAGAGAGAGAGAGAGAGAGAGAGAGAGAGAGAGAGAGAGAGAGAGATAGAGAGAGAGAGAGAGAGCGAGAGAGAGAGAGAGAGAGAGAGAGAGAGAGAGAGAGAGAGAGAGAGAGAGAGAGAGAGAGAGAGAGAGAAATCTGCTAATATGCGGGATAGCGAATGGACAACAGCATATTGTACATATCATACATAGGCGTTTTGAAACTGTATTATTTGTGGATTTTTGGAATTCACGGGGGAGGCGGGGAGTAACATTGTACTGATTTCACTTCGTGAGGTAAGTGATTCTGGAAAAAAAAAATAGGTGTTAAACAGGTGGCCCTTATTTTACGATTCAAGCAAGGGATGCTACATACTGCACTCCTGTAGGAATAATTGTGAATATAATTATCATACATCTGCTTCCAATAAAGAAATGCTCTGCTCTAGAGAACGTGGCAGCCGCCTAGCAGGAGATAGCAAGAACAAAAACGTCTAATAATCAGAACTGTTAGAACCTGACATCTCCTGCAAAGGAGCATTCGTCCTTGAAAAACAATGTGAAATGATCACTCAGAAGAATATTCGCATTTCATTAATTCAATGTTGTATTGATCATACTACAGAATAATTTCTTGCATTTTATCAATAAAGAGGAAAATAAAAACTTCCTCACAAAAAAAACGCATGCTAAATTCCAATCACATTTGTTTGAAAGAAGAAGGGGAAAAAAACAATTCCCAATTACAGACAGAGGTCAAAAGACATTTTATTAAAACTAAGCATTCATATAATCAAATCATTTTATTTCATCATGATGTATTGTTATAATCTAACGTAATTCACGGCGGTATCTATTGTCAATCCATTGGTGAACGCTAGCAATACATGCTTTATATCTTCCTAAAGCATGGAGAAAAGTTTTAAACTTCAAGATAACGCGGTACCACGGGGGAAAATGATTGTTCGCATTTAGATAGATGGACAGACTAGTCTCGTTAGAACTTAGATCAAATCAAAGTAAATCACAATCTCATACTTATTATAGTTAAATACTGAAACATTACCTGTGTTATATGCCAGAAATGTTTTCAGTTTAACTGAATTTCCTTTGACATGACTCATGATGATGATAACTTTTGACATACGTGAAGAAGCTCGGAACATGTGCTTTTGGGATAACTTCCAAACGTGCTCAGTACGGTTAACTCGCATTTCCTGTTTCCGGGTGAATACTGATTGTTTAGGATCAGGCTTCTTTTGTTGCAGTTTATGAAATAAACACGTAAATGAATGTCAAGACCAAGGTTCACTCTAATTTTTGATTGAGCAAACGCACTAAGCCCGTGAGTACCCCCTTTGATCACTGTGAACAACATCGGACGTATGCACTGTGGTCATATCAGTGTCATCCATTGAAGTTACATGGCTCATTCAGAGATTCGGATTATAGCATTATAGCATCGGAACATTTTTAAGACCAATTTTGTGTTTTTGCAAATTTACAATGAAAATATCAACAAAAAAATATATACATTACTAACTAAACCAAGCCAACTATGAACTATAAATTTGAAAGGTCGCTTGCAACTTTGTTTCTTTTTTTTAACCCACAATGATATCGCTGTCTGTTTTTCTTTGTGTAAAACTGAATTATTGCTTGTAGAAAATCTAGCGAAGGATGTTGAAAGCCGAATGATGCTCCCAAACAGTTTTAAGGTGAACGTTATGTTGCCTCCTATATTTAAAACACAGAATTAGCTCTTTGTGCACTGTATTGTCTGTGCTTTCATCCTCGATCAGGCTGTGGAATATTAACATTATACACCATCTCATTCTGTACTTTCTGCTTTGGCTTCAGACCAGACCTTTTTTACAAAAAAAAAAAAAGAGAAACTCTCATCCAGTTTCAGCACTTTTTCTTCTATTATTCACATACCCCGACAATCAAAGCAACAGCACTTCCTTTTTTTTACTTTTACCATTATTATCGAGAGTAAACACAAGCAGCATATCTAACTCTCTTTGCTCTACATTGCCCAGACTGTGTCACTAACTAAAGCACTGGTGGGTGGACGGTGTTTGTAATTATGAGTGTACCCCTTTAAGAGCCAGTGGGGGGCAGAGTCAGGTAAAGTAGCAGTAGACCATGTGCCATGTGTGGACTGCCGTAAACAGGCCAGCTTGCTAAAACACGCCATTATGTGCATTGGCCACACTTGAATCAAGCAACGAGGTGGATGATAGTCTGTTGGTTTTTTCTTTTTTTTTTTTTTTTATTTATTTATTTATTTTTTAAACCATCACACTGCCTCGCAATCGATGCAATGAGCATCCCTGGTGGAACTGAATTTCTTTTCACATGGCTCATGATGTTGATGACTTTCAACGTAAATGCCCTCGCATTATGTGAAGCAGTTCTGAACATGCGCTTTCGTACATGCTCAGTACAGTTAACTTGCATTTCCTGTTTCCGGGTGAATACCGGTTGTTTTGGAGCAGGCTTGTTTAGTTAACGTTTATGAAATAAATACGTAAATTAATGTCAAGACTACACAAAATAAGCAATGTCTTGAGAGAATGCGAGAGGAGAGGCGTTACTGTTACTCATGTTCGTGCCTCAACATGGCTAAGCTCGTGAGAGCAAAACAACGAACTCAAACGCATGTTCGTTCACTGTTGGCAACTAATATCTGGATTCATTTTAGGCAATTTTTCCTCAATTTTCCAGAGAATTTTTCATGAAAACTTGAAAATCCGTAATTCCAGAGGACTTTCATCACTGCACTCGTAACGTCTTCTTTTCTTTGTACATGAGGCTACCAAGTTTTGTGGAAACCAAAAATGCAGTCAGTAACATATACTGGATCGCTTTTCCAAGAAAAAAAGTTAAACTTGGACAACATAAAGATCAGCTCACCCTAAACTGTCCGTAGATAGAGATCATGGAGAAGAGAAGCACAACAGCAAGTGGGCCCCAGAAGTCTGGATTATCTCTGACTACTTGTCTGTTGTAACCCAACGACGGCATTGGCATGAGGACACAGCGAATCTTGTAATAGATGTCCTTCACATCAATATCCAGCTCATCTCTGAACACAAACATTACATTTAATGACAAAAAATGTTACATTAATGGTTTTGCATACCAAGAAGACAATCAATATAATTAACAAAACAACAATAAATGATATCCAGTGTAATAGAGGCAACAGGGAGTGAAGAGTGAGTTTAGCCAGCCAGGCTTGCCAAGTTAGCATGAGAGTACAGGAGTACCTTGACATACACGTAACATATGAGTTTACATATGAGTTTTTTGAGATAGAACCCGCTGCCAGGACATTTTTTTTTGTCTTGCGAACCAGGATAAGACGTACAAACAACTCCCAATATGGTGCTGCAAACAGCTTCCGCTGAGCTTTTCGGGCTTCACTCTGTCTTTCCGATTGTGCCCGGTAGCAACTCTGCACAGCTGTGCTCGCCATTTTGTTATTTTGCATTTAGTACAATTGAAACCATGTGCCCCAAGAAAGCCATTGCTAGGGAAAGCAGTGAGAAGAAGCAGAGGATGATGTAAATGGATGTGAAATAATACAAAAACACAAACAGGGTATATGAGTGAGCGACTTGGCAAAGAGTTATGACCGTTTTATGTCAACCATATTGGAATGCCCTCAGTAAAGGGCAATGAGGAAAAGGAGTCAGCACTGGGTTTTAAAGCAAACTAAATCAAATTTATTAGTATAGCGCATTTCATACAAGAGGTAACTCAATGTGCTTTACATGATTAAAACTATTTGAAAACTATTCTAAAGTTGACTGGAACCCCGTGCAGGGACTTTAGGATTGGAGTTATATGCTCTGACCGCTTTGTTCTGGTCAGAACACGAGCTGCAGCATTCTGAATGAGCTGCAGCTGTTTAATACTCTTTTTGGGGAGTCTAGTCCAAAGACAATGACAGTAGTCAAGTCTACTTGAGATAAAATCATGGATGAGCTTTTCCTGTAGAGAGTACCCTTACCCGAACACGGTTCCTGTTATAGGCCAGTACAATTACACAGTACAGCAAAGGGACCAATTTAAAGTGGCGAGTCATGCAATAGTCTACATACGACAGTGAAAAAATTAAGTATTTGAACACCCTGCTATATTGCAAATTTTCCCACTTAGAAATCATGGAGGGATTTGAAATTTTCATCATAGGTGCATATCCACTGTGAGAGAGATAATCTAAAAAGAAAAATACAGACATCACAATGTATGATTTGTTTTTTATTATTAATTTATTTATTTGTGTGATACAGCTGCAAATAAGTGTTTGAACACCTGAGAAAACCAATTTAATATTTGGTACAGTAGCCTTTGTTTGCAATTACAGAGGTCAAATGTTTCCTGTATCTGTTCACCAGGTTTGCACACACTGCAGGAGTTTTGGCCCACTCCTTCACACAGATTTTCTCCAGATAAGACAGATTTCTGGGCTGTCCCTGAGAAACACAGAGTTTCAGATCCCTCCAAAGATTTTCTATTGGATTTAGGTCTGGAGAATGGCCAGGCCATGCCAGAACCTTGATATGCTTCTTATGGAGCCACTCCTTGTTTTTCCTGGCTGTGTGCTTCAGGCCATTGTCATGTTGAAAGACCTAGCCACGACCAATCTTCAATGCTCTGACTGAGCGAAAGAGGTTGTTCCCCAAACTCTCATAATACATGGCTGCGGTCATTCTCTCCTTAATACAGTGGAGTCGTCCTGCCCTATATGCAGAAAAACACCCCCAAAGCATGATGGTACCACTCCCATATTTCACAATAGGCATGGTGTCCTTTGGAATGGAACTCATCATTCGTCTTCCTCCAAACACAGTTAGTGGAATTATGACAAAAAAGTTCCATTTTGGTCTCATCTGAACCACAAAACTTTCTCCCATGACTCCACTGTATCATCAAAATGGTTATTAACAAACTTAAGATGGGCCTTGACATGTGCTGGGTTAAGCAGGGGAACCTTCTGTGCCATGCATGATTTCAAACCATGACGTCTTAGTGTAATGCCAACAGTTCACCTTGGAAACGGTGGTCCCAGCTCTTTTCAGGTCATAGACTAAGTCCTGTTGTGTAGTCCTGGGCTGATTCCTCACCTTTCTAGGGATCATTGAGACCCCACGAGGTGATATTTTGCATGGGGCTCTACTCCGATTGTGAATGACCATCATGTTTAGCTCCTTCCATTTTATAATGATTGCTCCAACAGTGGACCTTTTTTCACCAAGCTGCTTGGCAATTTCTCCATAGCCCTTTCCAGCATGCGGAGTTGTACAATTTTGTCTCTGGTGTCTTTGGACAGCTCTTTGGTCTCGGCTATGTTACAAGTTTGAGTCTTACTGATTGTATGGGGTGGACAGGTGTCTTGATGCAGCTAACGACCTCACATAGGTGCATCTGATTCAGGATAATACATGGAGTAGAGGTGGACTTTTAAAGGCGTATGAACTGGTCTTTGAGGGTCAGAATTCTAGTTGATAGACAGGTGTTCAAATACGTATTTGCAGCTGTATCACACAAATCGTTTAAAAAAAAAAAAAAAAAATCATACATTGTGATTTCTGGATTTTTCTTTTTAGATTATCTCTCTCACAATGGACATGCACCTATTATGAAAATATCAGACCTCTCTGTGATTTCTAAGTGGGAGAAAATTTAATATAGCAGGGTGTTCAAATACTTGTTTTCTTCACTGTAAGTCTGAAACCTTGGCGTTCCGATAAATTCTGACCTGACTTGTAACAGTCATATGCAATCCATCGACTTTATGAGGCCCTTATCCTCACAAGTAGGAGAGCTTGAGCCTATCCCAGCTATCATCGGGCAGGAGATGGAGTACACCCTGAACTAGTTCCCAGCCAATCGCAGGGCTATTGGACACAGACAACAGTAAGTAAGTTTCTTTCGGCTTGTCCCTTTCGGGGTCGCCACAGCGTGTCATCTCAGATGAACACACATATTTTTACAATTTTTACGCCGGATGCCCTTCCCGACGCAACCCTTCTCAGTGAGTGGAGGCCCCAGTGGGATACGAACCCACAACCCCTGGTTTACCAAACCTGTGCTCTAATCACTGAGCTACGGGGCCTCCGGACACAGACAACAGTCACACTCACAATCACACCTCGGGGCAATTTCGAATCTTGAAATAGAAAGAACTTGCAATATAGCAGGGTGTTCAAATACTTATTTTCTTCATTTTACATTTACATTTCAACATGATATTCAATGTCTTATTTATTATACTAATGTGCGCCGCCAATCTGAGATTTGATACCTCCTCGCTGGAGTTTCCCATTTTCGGATTGTTCGCGTAACATGTTTGTTGCTAATGCACCAAACATCAGAAACGGCTGCCCATGAGTTTGTTTTAACTTAAACTAAGACAAAAAATGTTGACTACAAAGGATAGTTATGCAACCGCTTTTAAAAGAAAAGTCATCACTGCTGCCGAAGAAGTGGGAAACCTTGAAACAGCGCGGGAGTTTAAAGTGGCTGAATCAAATGTGAGATTCTGGAGGAAGATGGAGAAAATAATGCATCAGAAAGCACTTGGAAGAGTTTTGGGATGTTGGAGAGTTGCGCAGTTCCAAGAGATGTAGGAAGACCTTCTACACATTGTAGCCGAACAGAGGGCAAGAGGCTGCACTGTTACAGGGTTCATACTCAGTCTGACACAAAAAATTTGAGGGCTTTTTAGGGGCATTCTTAGGGGCTGACACGAAAAATTTAGGGCCGACACGGAAAAAATTTAGGGCCATCGTGGGAAATCAAGAGTAAGGAAAAAAGACTCACCCAATGGTGCCATCAACCGTTCTTGGTTCATCAAATGTTCCAGTATCTCAGTACCTCTGACAGTGATCAGCTGTCGCCCCTTGTGGTAGTTCTCATTGATATGATCATTGTCAACGTCTTCACATAACAGTATACAGAAAAACAGATTCCAACTACAATTGCAACTATATACACAAATGTCTTCTACTGATGTCTGTTTCAGCACCCCTACTCTAGCTCCTTGAGCCTACCCAGTGCCTCCTCTTTGTTGCTGCACAGGTGCCAAAGTGGCTCTCTTGTCCTTTGCTCTGCCTCTGAGTGCATTGGCCTCGGTGATAAACCTCAGATTCCTCTTTTCTTCTGCCTCCTCACACAGCCTGTCAGCCTTCTCAATAAGCGTTGATATGTCAGTCTCTATTCTGGCTTTTTTGGCTTTAAGGCAGTAGAGATGAAAAGTGGGCAGCGATGCCAAATGTAGCCACGTACGAAGTCTTCCTTTCCTCACAGTGGTAGTTTTTAGCAATGTCACTGTCTGGGAACATGACAGCAAATACTTTTGAATTATTTTCACAAGATTTGTAACTGTAATGGCTGCAGATCACTTTTAAAGTC
This sequence comes from Syngnathoides biaculeatus, assembly GCF_019802595.1. Taxonomy (NCBI): domain Eukaryota; kingdom Metazoa; phylum Chordata; class Actinopteri; order Syngnathiformes; family Syngnathidae; genus Syngnathoides; species Syngnathoides biaculeatus. The sequence goes on from NC_084651.1 coordinate 25,753,197, forward strand.
CACACAATCTCTGCCTTTAACGAGTCCGTCGTCGTGTATTGAACTGCGTTCATAAAGCCTGACTTCCGGCTGGTTGAAGTCGATGACTGGACAACTGTAGGTGCGCATGCACTGCTAGTACCACTGTCTGAAGTTGATGCTTCACTATCTTGATATTTTAGAAACCGATTCATACCAACGGAAGATGAGAGAGTCATCGCCAAATCAGCGTGTCTCCTATTTTTCCGGTGCGACTCCAGCGCTTTGACGCCCATCTTTTCAAGCTGGTAACTCTGCTTGCACAGATGGCAGTAAAACATGTGCCGATCTTTTGGATCTCGACGAAACCAGCTCCCGAACCTTACTTTCAAACCAAGCATATTGAAAAATGAACTTCCCCATGATACAAGTTGGATCGATGAAAGAACTACGCTACGTCGTAACGAAGACGAAGTGAAATGCCTACTCACGGAAACAAACAATGGAATATCGACAAGATGGCGACAAGTTGTCAACACGGTGACTTCCGTTGACAATTTCCGTCTGTTTTGGACGCCAGACGGATCGTTATTTTTTTTTTTTTAAATAAAAGATACATTTTTTTAGGGAGAATTTTGGCAGTAGAGGTCCTCCCTTTGATTTTTATCAATTTAAGGCCTTTTTAGGGGCTTCACCGGTTTTCGCGGATTTTTAAGGACCTTCAGGAGCCCCTAAATGCACCTTCGAAAATGTAGGTGTTTTTAGGGACTTTTAGGGCCGCGTGCGAACCCTGTGTTAACACTGAGGAGCTTGGTCTCAAAGCGCTGACAATAATGAGGAATAAAGGCTCTTGCGATTAAAAAAAAATTTTCCTCACAAACGCCATGGATGGCATGCTGTGGGAGGAAGATGGGATCACTGTTCATGATGCAATGTAGGAGGCATCGGAACTGGACCAAGTTATCTTTGTTGAGTTCCACAACGATGCACCAAAGGCAGATTGGAGATGAGTCTGACGCTTCTTTTGAAGGCTAGGCCAAGAATGTGTAATGCAATGGATAAATTGCAGGAGGCACAAATGTTTTATGCACGAATATTTAATGCAAAAAAAAATGGCTGCACAATTTTTAAACAATGTTAAATTGTTTAAGACTAATATCTTTTATTAACAGTATTAATAAAATGTTATACCATCATTAAGCATTTATTTTAGTTGGTTGAGGGATTCTGTTCTCTTACAGTGACAAGGACAAGCGTGTCCTGTGGCCTGTCCCGAGATATAGAGGTCGGGCACCAACATCATCAAATCAGGTCACTGGCCAAACAAACCATTCTTCAATGCTAAGTCGGTTGGAGACGACGCGAAAATACTCTTATAGCAGGACGCCCAGTTTTGTCCAATACCGTTAAACATTTAGAAGGTGATAATAAACAAAGGTACGTGGAAAAATGAGAGACACTTGGCATAAAGGACCCATATTTAATGCCGAATTTGATGTTTTTGCCAAAAAGAAATTGGACTATTAACCCGCTTCCACTTGTCTTGGACAACTGGATCTACACATGTATCTGGTGAGGAAGTCATCGAGATTTACAAGGAAGAGTTTGAAAAGTCTTGACGCATACAAATACTTCGTTGCTGGATCTGTTCTCAATCAATAATAAATCCCACATCGTAATGGACCCACTCAGATTTTTTTTCAACACAAATACCAATATTTAAATAAATGACACCTGGTTTTACACAAACTCGCATTCATGAACTATAATTGGGGGAAAAAAAAAAAAAAAAAAAAAGACAGCGAGTCGGCTCCTCTGTACACGAAGTATGTTGTGCCCACACGTTAAACTTAAGTAAATGTCTGCGTGACAGACAGTTTTTTTGAAATATGTATTGTTCTCATATGACTCCAATGTGTATTTAAAAAAAAGAAAATAAACCGCTGGGATAGGCTTAAGTCCACATACACGGAGAGTGTTGCGGCCACACGAACTTTGGTAAACCTCTGTGTGACCAACGGTTATTTAAATTTTTACGTGCTGACTTATTTGAGAACAATGCATATTAGAAAAAAAAAAAGTCTGTTGGGGAGAGGTTTACAGAAGATTAACGTAGGGCCGCAACACGCTTCGTGTACGTTGGAAACGACTCCGTCGTTTAGTTTTTTTTTTTTTTTAGAAAGACAATTGTCTTGATGACTCCAGTGAAGAAAATAAGTATTTGAACACCCTGCGATATTGCAAGTTCTCCCACTTAGAAATCATGGAGCGGTCTGAAATTTTCATCATAGGTGCATGTCCACTGTGAGAGAGACAATCTAAAAAGTAAAATCAAGAAATCACAATGTATGGCTTTTTAACAATTTATTTGTGTGATACAGCTGCAAATACGTATTTGAACACCTGTCTATAAGCTAGAGTTCTGACCCTCAAAGACCTGTTCGTCCTTCTTTAAAAATCCACCTCCACTCCATGTATTACCTTGAATCAGATGCACCTGTGTGAGGTCGTTAGCTGCATAAAGACCCTGTCCGCCGCATACAATCAGTAAGACTCAAATTTGTAAAATGGCCAGGACCAAAGAGCTGTCCAAAGACACCAGAGACAAAATTGTACAACTCCACATGGCTGGAAAGGGCTACGGAGAAATTGCCAAGCAGCTTGGTGAAAAAACGTCCACTGTTGGAGCAATCATTAGAAAATGGAAGAAGCTAAACATGACTGTCGATCTCAATCAGAGTGGGGCCCCATGCAAGATATCATCTCATGGGGTCTAAGGATCCTTAGAAACGTGAGAAATCATACACGACAGGACTTGGTCATTGACCTGAAAAGAGCTGGGACCACCGTTTCCAAGGTGACTGTTGATAATACACTAAGATGTCATGGTTTGAAATCATGCATGGGAAGGAAGGTTCCCCTGGTTAAGCCAGCACGTCAAGGCCCGTTTTAAGTTTGCCAATGACCATCTGGATGATACAGAGGAGTCATGGGAGAAAGATTTGTGGTCAGATGAAAACAAAATGGAACTTTTTGGTCATAATTCCACTAACTGTGTTTGGAGGAAGTTGAATGATGAGTTCCATTCCAAGGACACCATGCCTATTGTGAAATATGGGGGTGGTAGCATCATGCTTTGGGGGTGTTTTTCTGCATATGGGGCAGGACGACTCCACTGTATTAAGGACAGAATGACCGCGGCCATGTATTGTGAGATTTTGGGGAACAACCTCTTTCGCTCAGTCAGAGCATTGAAGATGGGTCGTGGCTCGGTCTTTCAACATGACAATGACCTGAAGCACACAGCCAGGAAAAACAAGGAGAAGCTCCATAAGAAGGATATCAAGGTTCTGGCGTGGCCTTGCCACTCTCCAGCCCAGAAACCTGTCTGGTCTAGAGAAGATTTTAGTGGAGGACTGGGCCAAAATCAGTCATATGGAGGAAGGGCCATTAACATTTTAGTGAGCGGTGGTTTCAGGTGAAGGAGGATGAGAGGAGGATCTTGGCGTGGTGTGGCCTGGAGTTCAACATTGACAATGCTCTTCACCCTATCAGTCAAACTTAACATTGCATTTAGGCCAGTAGAGAGGGAGTTTTGCGTTGGGTTTGGCTCCAATGGGGCAGGGAGAGGTGTGGAAAATTTAAAGTGCTGGCTAATCTCATTTGTCATTCACTCCAAGTGTTTGAATGACCCTAATGAGTCGGTTTGCCCCTTGTCTCACCTTTTCTCTTGTTCCTCTGATTGTTTGGGAACAACTTCAGTAGGGGTTTGAGTTGTGTACACATTTCTACCATTTTCTTTTTGGTCCGTAAAATGACATACACTGTAAAAAATGTTGGCAGCCAATGGATAGGTTTCCAACTACGTCATGTTGTATGTCATAGCGGTCACGGAACGCAGGTGATAGGTGAAGCGTGATTTTTTTTTTTTTAATCGTTAATTTATACAATTGGTCTAAGGGTGCTGGTGACATCATTGGAAACCTATCCATACCTTGACTCCTTGTCCGTTTAGACAAACCGTCTGCTTTGTAAAGATGTCTGCTCTCCCAAAAAGTGGAGAAATTTTCAATGAAATTTGGGAGTAGTGGAGCACATACTTTGCTTAACCACTTATTCAATTGACGGAGCCTCAAGAAACGTTCATCTACGAATTTTATAAGCGGGAGAGGTCAATTATAATCCTCAATTGAATAGGGAGGCATTTTGACGGCTAATCTTGTTGCTAACACCAGGCTTGTGTTAATTAGCATGACGCTCTCACATAATGGTGAGAGGGTATCGGAAAATATTGAAATATGGCAACAACCTTGGCTAGTTAGCTCGTTATCGGCCAGTACTGATCAGACCAATCAGATCAGTGTGGAGTTTAAATAATAACAATAAATGTTGTCACAGCATCATTGAAGAATCCTTCACGTTAGCATTGCGATGGATCAGATAAATTATTTTCAACAGACCTACAATTAATTCTAAAAATATTGAGTGGTATTACATAAAAGAAAAATTTTAACTTACAAAAGAGGTTTGGTCTCCTCATCATCATCTTCTTCCACCTCCAACAGCCAACCATACCCTCGCTGCCTCAAGAAGGCAGTAGCATATGGGTTTTTACCACCATCACTCCCAAAACTCAGTTTAATATCAGGGGCAGTGATTGTGCCGCTGAGCTCTGTCGAGTACATGGTTTTGTTCGTTTGTTTCAAAGATAAAACAGTCACGACTGTAAAGAGATAATGATAAATCAAGGAATCTGATAAATTCACAAAAAGTATCACTGAAAACTTAAAACATGATACTTTAATGTGTTTGAAAGGAAAAATTGTAACAGTTTTTAAAACCAAATGTCACTCAACAAATGAAGAAACACTTTGGTCAAAGTAGTAAAATACTTTCGTTACTTGTAACCGACCAAACCTAAGCCAAAAATTGGATCGACTGGCCTATTTCATTTTCACACTAGTGGCTACACTTCAGCATGAATTTTAGTTTCAACCCCGTCATTATTACAGATAACTATTTCATCTTTATACTGAGCTTAACGCCTGCACATATTGAAAAAGACAATGTGTGCAAAATACAGTCACGATTACTTTTTTTGCTTCATATGCTAGCTCTGAGGTTTAACTCGTACTTAGCTTACCTTGCGCCTCTGTCGAGGAGACAAATGTGAAGTCTCCGTTGTTTGGAGAAAACGGCATAGTTTCACTTTTAACACGTCGAGTTCAGAAAATATAATTCAATACAGTGAGCCGTCACTCATTCCAGGTAATTGCTTGTACTGATCTGGAGTTAGACAAGCGCATCTTGTTTTCGTTCTGTTGACTGCGACTGAAAGCGGAAGTACAGGGGAAGCTGGAAAATGGTACACGTCTCATGGTGCATTCACATCCCCTTAACGCAGTGAGGAAAATGGTTAAATTAAATCTGGAGGCGTAATTCGGGTGATTGGTCAATTATTGAGCATATAAAAAGAATATTTTCACATTGGGTTGGGCGTTGATACGATAAGACAAAGTAAGCCATCCATACCAGCTTATTTGCTCATTTACATATATTTTTTTTTCGACAATTAATTTCATCCCCTCTTGATTATTGTTCAGTGGTCTGAGCCACTGCCTCAAGAAGTGAAACAGCAAAACAACAAATTGCTCAAAATAGGGCTGCTCTTCTTGAACCAGCATTCATAAAATACTGTCAACCCTATCATCATAATAATCATGGCTGTGATTTTTGCAGGGTGTGATGGTCTGAGCGCTCCTGATGCTGAAAAGTCTTCTTGTGATTAATGCGCACGCGCATATATTTTGTAAACTTTGATCTAGTCTGAAACATCGGCAGCTATGTTTCAACGTGTGCCATTCCACAACTTGTCGCAGAGTTTTCATGTTCGCTACGGACGTCTCAGAAAGACAAACACAGTAAATGTACATACAGTATATGTGTCTACTTTTGTTTTAAGTTTAGGTTTGGGTTACGGTTAGGATATAAACGTATGTTAACTCCCTCTATGTAGAAGAAGGCGAACTATGAGACCTAGGGATTTCCCAGTAGTCGTATACTACGTACCCCGAGTTCACCTGTGAGTAACGCATGCGCATTAATTACAAGGGGACTTTTCAGCACGGGGGAGTACTCAGATGTCACACCTGCAATATGCCGCCGTGCAAACGGTGACGTTACGTGCACGAGGTTTATACCCACCCAACCACGTCCTTGTTGTGACACCTGCCACCACGACCACCACCACCGACCCACATCCTCCTTTGATGTTGATATGTGCCCAGATGTGATTAGCGAGAAATTATATACAGTGAGTGGAGTGAGTGTGCGCTCGGTGAATGATGAAGAGGCATGGCTCCTGCAGGTCAGACCTATCACCCTGGACAACCATTGAGGAAGAGGGCTGCCACATCCAGTCCTGCAGCCCCAACCCCAGGACTGCCCCTCACAACCCTGCCAGCACCCACTACCCGCCCCAAGTGGAGGAGGTGATCTCCCCCCCTCGCCCAGATCAGGTAGGGACAACAACCCCCCCAACCCCCAACCCCCACCCCCACCCCACCCCGGACACACCCCCACCCACAGGAAGAGGAAGAGGAGAATACAGCGGGATGCGAGAAACCGAGAGATCATGAGGAAGCCACCCCAAGGAGTGACAAAGGGGCCAGGAGGGCATCAGCCGTCAGCCAGCACCAAACCAGCACCCACAGGACATGGACGAGTTACCACTGGAAGACTGGGGTGACAGAGAAGTACTCTGTTAGAATTGTACAAGATCTGTATGAAGGCATCAGAACAGTGGTTATGTGTGGAGAAGGTGTCACAGAAAAATTAAAGGTGGACATCGGACTGCATCAGGGATTAGCTCTGAGCCTCTTCCTGTTTGCAGTGGTAATGGATAGGCTGACAGATGGGTTTGATTGGAAATCCCGTTGAAACATAATGTTCGCAGATGACATTGTGAGCTGCAGTGAAGACAGGGAGCAGACTTACGGCCACCCTACCCTGAGAACGCCCGATCTCATCACATCTCGGAACTAAGCGGGTTTGGCCCTGGTAAGTACTTGGATGGGAGACCCCCTAGAAATACCAGGTGCTGTAAGCTTCTCGCTCTGGCTAAAATGCAGAGAGGTTGTGTCAGGAAGGGCATCCGGGATAAAACTGTGCCAAACAAACATGCATTCATCTGAGATGACGCGAAGTGAAAGCAAGGAGCAGGTGGAGGAATCTTTAGAAAGGTGGAGGTGGTTGCGTGTGTTCAGTTCCCGCTCAGTGTGGGTTTGAATGTGAGAGCAAATTGTTGTTCATCATTTTATGTCCCCTGCGACTGACTGGTGAACAGTTCAGAGTTTAGGCTGCTCTTCGCCTGAAGTCATCTGGGATAAGCTTCAGTGTACTGTGACCCTGAACAAAATAAATGGATGGATTATAAAAATTAAATGTAATATAGCGACTGTAATTTTATGTCAACCAGTGGCTGGAAAAAAATAATGTATGACTAAGATAAACTAATACAAGCCCGAATTCAAACTGAGTTGGGATGTTGTGTGAAACTCAAATAAAAACAGAATGCAATGATTTGCAAATCCTCTTCAACCTTTAATTACTTGTAAGTTTACAAAAAGAAGAAATTTAATGTTCATACTGATCAAGTTTTTTGTGTGCCAATATTCACATTCCTTTTTCTTAGCCACTTCTCCTTACAAGGGTCGGGAGGTGTTCTGGAGCCTATCCCAGCTGTCACCGGGCAGGAGGCAGGGAACATTATTAATTGGTTGCCAATTGCAGGGCACACGTAGACAGACAACAATCACACACAATCACACCGAAGGGCAATTTAGAGTGTCCAATTAATGTTGCATGTTTATGGGATGTGGGAGGAAACCAGAGAGAAAACCCACAGAAGCACGGGGAGAACATCCCAACTCCACACAGGTGGAGCTAGGATTGAACCCTGGACCTAAGAACTGTGAGGCCAACGCTTTACATCTGCATCACCATGCCACCTTAACATTTATTCATTTTCTATTTGGCTGCAATATACTCCCAAAGAACCATTTGGGAACTGAAGACACTTTTTGTCAAACCTTTGTTTGTGGAATTTGTTCCCATTTTTGCTTGATGTACAACTTCAGTTGCTCAGTTGTCCCGGGTCTTCGTTGTCACATTTTACACTTAATAATGAGTAATTTTTAAAGGGAGACAGGTCTTGGCAGCTGGCATGCCAGTGTAGTACTCAGACTCTTTTAGTACAAAGCCATACTGTTGTAACCCATACAGAATGTTTTACTGAAATCAGCAGGGAATCCCCTTGGATCATGATGTTTGTGCATGATATTTTGATCTGTAGTGAAAGCAGGGAACAGGCAGAGGAACAATTAGAAAGATGGAGGCATGCACTGGAAAGGAGAGGAATGAAGATTAGCTGAATAAAACAGAATAAATGTGCGTGAATAAGAGAGGTGAAGGGGGAAGAGTGAGGCTCCAGGGAGAAGAGATAGCGAGGGTGGATGACTTCAAATACTTGGGGTCAACAATCCAGACCATTGGTGAGTGTGGTAAGGAAGTGAAGAAACGTGTCCAACTAGATTGGAACAGTTGGCAGAAGGTGTCTAGTGTGTTATGTGACAGAAGAGTCTCTGCTACAATGAAGGGCAAAGTTTATAAAACAGTGGTGAGGCCAGCCATGATGTATGAATTAGAGACAGTGGCGCTGAAGAGACAACAGGAAGCAGAACTGGAGGTGGCTGAAATGAAGATGTTGAGGTTCTTGTTAGGAGTGAGCATGTTGTATAGGATAAAAAATGAGCTCATTCGAGGAACAGACAAAATTGAATGTTTTGAAGTCAATGTTTGAGAGACCAGACTTTGATGATTTGGACATGTTCAGGGGTGAGAGAGTGAGTATAGTATATTGATAGAAGGGTGCTGAGGATGGAGCTGCCAGGCAAAAGAGTGAGAGGAAGACCAAAGAAAAGGTTGATGGATGTTGTGAGGGAAGACATGAGGCCAGTTACAGATGCAGGAGATAGGATTAGATGGAAAAAGACGACACGCTATGGCGACCCCTAATGGGACAAGACAAAAGGAAAAGAAGAAGAATCCGGTTTCCTCCAAGATTCCAAAAACATGTATGGTAGGGTGATTCAAGACTAAATTGCATGCAGGTTTGAATGAGAGTGTGATGGGTGTTTGTTTCTATGTTCCCTGTGACTGGCTGGTGACCAGTTCAGGGTGTACCCCGCCTCTCGTCCAAAGATAGCTGGGATAGGCTCCAGCACATCTGAGACCCTAGTGAGGATAAGTGGCTAAGAAAATGGATGGATGGAAAATTCCAAAACACTCAAATAAAGTTAAGTTGATTAATAGATTGTACCTTCTTGTGCTACGTGACGTTTACTTAAGCCACTGCACAGACTAATTCATTGCATAATGGTTGAAGTTGGATGTTTTGGAGACAAGATTTGAGAGAGAAGACTTCCATGGTTTGGACATGTCCAGAGGTGAGAGAGTGAGTAGAAGGGTGCTGAGGATGGAGCTGCCAGGCAAAAGAGCGAAGAAAGACCAAAGAGAAGGTTGATGGATGTTGTGAGGGAAGACATGAGGGCAGATGGCATTCGAGAGGAAGATGCAGGGGCGTGGAGGGGGTGTCTGGTGTGTTACGTGACGTGATGAGAGACGGTGCCACTGAAGAGACAACAGGAAGCAGAGCTGGAGGGGGTGGTGGTTGGGTAGGGTCTGAAAGCAACCATAAATTGTTGTTTAATATGTGATTTTGCAAAACTTACAATGAAAATGTCAACAAACAAACAAAAAAAAAATACATTTCTAACCAAACCAAGCCAACTATGAACTATAAATGTGAAAGGTTGCTTCTAACTTTGTTTCAATTTTTTAATCCTCAATGATATCCCCTCCTTTTTCTTGGTTTAAAACTGAATTTTTGCGTGCAGAATATCTTTTGTAATGCATGTTGAAAGCTGAATGATGCTCCCAAACAGTTTTAAGGTTAATGTTACGTCGCCTCCTATATTTAAAATCCAGAATTAGCTTTTTGTGCACTGTATTCTCTGTGCTTTCATCCTCGATCAGGCTGTGCCAGGGTGGAATTTTAACATTACCAACAATCTCTTCCTGCACTTTCTACTTGGGCTTCAGACCACCTTTCTCACTCAAAAAAGAGAAAATCTCATCCAGTTTCACCACTTTTTCTTCTTTTATTCAAATACTCCAACATACATGACATCTTAAAGCAATACTTTTCTTTTTTTTAACTTTTCCATTATTATCGAGAGTAAACATAAGCAGCGTGTCTCTAGCTTGTCTTTGCTCTATGTTGGCCAACTGTGTTGCTGGCTAAAGTACCGGTGATGTGCGGTGCATAAGCACGCTGTAATTATAAACCACATTGATAGGTTGCGTAAGTATTGTAACATTTGTATTTACAAGTGTACCCCTTTAAGAGCGGCGGGAGGGGGGGGGGGTTAGGGCAATGCAAAGTAGCAGAGTGTGTGGACGAGCAACACGTAGTTGTTAGAGAAAGTTATATGTGCTGCCGAAATGTTAAAAAAAAAAGACGTGAGGCTGATGAGATCGGCCAAAACTGCCTTGAGATGGACTAGTCAATCGTGATCGACAGATTGAGCACCCCTGCTTTATACAATGATGCTTTATTTTTTAATGCAGTGCTGGCTGAGGGATCAAAGGGCTTGGTGCTTAGGCGCAGCAAATTGTCCAGATTCTCTCAACCATTTTATGATCTTATGGACCATAATGATGAAATTCCTAAATTCCTCACAATTAGACACTGAGAAACGTTTTTAAAGTTGGACTATTTCCTCCCGCAGTTGTTCACAAAGTGCTGGACCTAGCGCCAGCCTTGGTTGTGATCAATTGAGGCTTTTGTGGATGCTCCTTTTATACCCATTCATGACACTCACCTGTTCCAACTTAATACGTTCACTTGTGGAACGTTTTCGGCTGGTATTTTTTTAGTATTGCTCAGCACTTAGTCTTTTATTACAAACTTTGTTGGAATGTGTTGCAGGCATCAAATTAAAGCATGAGAATCTATCCATCCATCCATTTTCTGAGCCTCTTATCCTCACGAGGGTCGCGGAGCGCTGGGGCCTATCCCAGTTGTCATCGGGCAGGAGGCAGGGTACACCGTGAAGTGGTTGCCAGCCAATCGCAAGGAACATGAAGATGGACAACAGACATAATCACACCTAGGAGCAATTTAGTCTCCAAATAATGCACGTTTTCGGGATGTAGAAAACCCATGCAGGCACGGGAAGAACATACAAACTCCACACAGACGGGCCTGGGATTTGAACCCCAGTCCTCAGAACTGTGAGGCCAACGTTCGAACCAGACGCTCTCACACAAGGGTCACCAAGGCGATGCCAGCAGGCCAATGGTAGCCCGTGAGGACCATATAAGGCGCCCGCGAGGTATGTTCATCAAAATACCATACCATACCACCATAGGCCACAAATTGTTACTATTATTTGTGCTTTGACTTTTGAATCTGACTTGCATACGTGAATTAAAATTTTAAAATACCTATAATGTCACTTAATACAATAAATTAAAACGAAAATATTTTATGTACGTGTAATGAACTGAGTCTGAAATTTGCCGCATACAGGTCACGGACCCTTTCATAAGATCGGTGCTCATGAAGTAGGTCTCAGCCTCAAAAAGGTTGCTGAGCCCTGCTCTAACGAGACGCTCCACCGTGCCGCCATATGAACTGTTCAAATGTCCTACATTGATATGACACGGTTTGACATTGGCAAAAAAGTAAACCTCATGAACATTGGCTAAGTTCCGAATTAAATTCAAATGTCCAAGCATTGCCGTTGAGGAGAACGTCACAGCTGCCAACAGGGTCGCCCAGAAGGCACATGGTTTGGTGTAACCGCTTAGTTAGTGTTAGGGTTAGTGAATTTACTCATCATACCGATAATCTATACTCGTGAATATATGAATCCGCCCCTCTCTGTTTTTATCCAATCGTAACCGCTCTTACATTGCTCCTCCTTTGCCGCCAAATCGCAACTCCCTTTTGAGTTTTCCTTCTGCACGAAAGGCAGCCACGTCTCTTGTGTCTAGAAGTGGCCCAAAACAGGTAAGTTGTTGTCGTTTACCAATTATATTTTTGGTGCCTTTACCAGTGAAATCAAACTCTCGTATTGGTTTCGTATCCATCAATGGCGTCTGTACAAATCACACTAACACCATCGCTAAATGATCTACGTATCTTGTATTTCGTCGACCATCTTGGTGTGTGTATACTGTAATATGTCGTGTTACCGTTTGGCTCACTGACTGGCCACAGTGCGACAACTGTACTACTTATAAAACAAAGTATTTCGAAGAACACAGTAGTGGAATACTAGAACAACATTTTATTTCTCAAGGTAAACGAAGAGAAACCGGTTAAATTAGTTCGTCGTCTAGAGCTCCAGATATTTGAATTTTCCATCTCTTATACTAGTGATCAAAACTAAAACTAGAAAGCTAACAATGAGCGTTAACACAATTAGATGTCGGTGAGTGGCAGAATGTGTCAATACCATTTTAATTTTATGGATGCCCAACAAGTTGAGTAAATATCCTGGTGGTTTGGCTCTTACTACACAGCCAACGCAAATAATAATCTTTATTTGATGAAGTGGCTAGATAAACACGAAGAAGGTATTCCCCTTGTATTGGATAACTGCAGATTTTAGAGTGCGTAATTTTACATAATTAGCCAAAAATCTTGTATTAACCTTTCTCAAATATTATTGGCATGTATCAATTAAGGAAGGTGTCTACCGAAACTGACTGTAATTGCTAAAGCCGAGCAGTCCAATGGATTCTTGAAACCATAATCTTTGAGTTGGAAAAGCAGTTGGAGTGATGAACAACTATGAATTGAAGTCATTGTTTGGTGAGTATAAGCATGTTTACAGACTTGGATTGTGAATGGTCTCTGAGCTAGTGAACAAACTAACCAAAGTTACTTGCAATGGAGCATTTTGATTGGAGTCTTGAGCAATATGAAGAGGTCACAAAGATGAATCAAGATATCTATTGTTCTAGACCAGGGGTGTCAAACATACGGCCCGTCTGGTGGTTTGGTACGGCCCGGGGAAGAAAGCTGCATTGTATAAAAAAAATATGAATTTTCTTTAAAATTTGTAGTTCTTGTATTATCCGCTAGGGGGCGCAGTGTTTTAGTACGTGCAGACAACATGAAAGCAACACTGCGGCGGAACTAGGACCACCTTGACCTGGTAAAATTGAACGTCTGTACAGCGTCTATTGGCGACAATTGCATTATCTACTTTTCCGTTTGCCTCGCACCCTCATCAGCAAAATGTCTTTGTCAAAAAGGAGAAAAGTAGACACAGAGTGTCGGACTTTTCAAGAAAAATGGACATGTTCTTATATGTTCACGGAGGTGAATGGGAAACCCGTGTGCCTGGTGTGTCAGCAGCAAGTTTCGGTGCTTAAAGAATACAATATTCGGCGCCATTACAAAACTCAGCATGGTGAAAAATACAACAGTTTGCATGGAGAATTGAGAAAACAGAAGGTAAATGAAATGATGGCGCGTCTGAAGAAACAGCAATCTGTTTTCACCCGGAGCCGAGAAGCCAGTGATGCTGCGGTGAAAGCCAGCTACCTAATTGCAAGCCAAATAGCAATGGCATCAAAGCCGTACAGTGATGGAGAGTTCATCAAAAACTGCTTGCTGACGGCTGCTGAAATTGTGTGTCCTGAGAAGCGACATGCTTTCGCCAATATAAGCTTGACATGAAATACCGTGGCAGACGGGATTTCGGAACTCTCTGCAGATTTGGACCACCAGCTAAAACGCAAAGTGGGGTCATTTGTGGCATTTTCTGTTGCGATTGATGAGAGTACTGATATCACGGACGTCGCTCAACTGGCCATATTCATTCGTGGAGTTGACAAGATTTTGAATGTCACAGAGGAGTTTCTCGAGCTGGTGCCGATGATCGACCCCACAACAGCTGAGGACATTTTCAGCTCCGTCGTTGGAGCGCTGGACAGAGTCGGAGCGGACTGGTCACGCGCCGTAAGCCTGACTACTGACGGTGCGCCGTCAATGATCTGTAAAAAGGCAGGTGTTGTGACAAAGTTCAGAGATAAAGTACAAGCCGCAAATGGGGGAGGTAATTTTTGGACATTTCATTGCATTTTGCATCAGGAGGCATTATGCAGCAAATCGCTAAGAATGGATCACGTCATGGAGGTGGTTGTCCGAACTGTTAATTTCATCCGAGCCAGAGGTCTCAATCATTGTCAATTTGACAGCTTTCTCAGTGACTGTAACATTATCCATCTTCTTCTTCTTCTTCTTCTTTTCCTTTCGGCTTGTCCCGTTAGGGGTCGCCACAGCGTGTCATCTTTTGCCATCTTAGCCTATCTCCTGCATCTTCCTCTCTAACCCCAACTGCCCTCATGTCTTCCCTCACCACATCCATAAACCTTCTCTTTGGTCTTCCTCTCGCTCTTTTGCCTGGGAGCTCCATCCTCAGCATCCTTCTACCAATATACTCACTCTCTCGCCTCTGAACATGTCCAAACCATCGAAGTCTGCTCTCTCGAATCTTGTCTCCAAAACATCCAGCTTTGGCTGTCCCTCTAATGAGCTCATTTCTAATCCTATCCAACCTGGTCACTCCGAGCAAGAACCTCAACATCTTCATTTCTGCCACCTCCAGTTCAGATTCCTGTTGTTTCTTCAGTGCCACTGTCTCTAATCCGTACATCATGGCCGGCCTCACCACTGTTTTGTAAACTTTGCCCTTCATCCTAGCAGACACTCTTCTGTCACATAACACACCAGACACCTTTCGCCAGCTGTTCCAACCTGCTTGGACCCGTTTCTTCACTTCCTGACCACACTCTCCATTGCTCTGTATTGTGGACCCCAAGTATTTGAAGTCGTCCACCCTCGTTATCTCTTCTCCCTGTAGCCTCACTCTTCCCCCTCCACTTTTCTCATTCACGCACAGATATTCGGTTTTACTTCGGCTAATCTTCATTCCTCTCCTTTCCAGTGCATGTCTCCATCTTTCCAATTGTTCCTCTGCGTGCTCCCTGCTTTCACTGCATATGACAATATAATCTGCGAACATCATGGTCCAAGGGGATTCCAGTCTAACCTCATCTGTCAGCCTATCCATTACCACTGCAAACAGGAAGGGGCTCAGAGCTGATCCCTGATGCAGTCCCACCTCCACCTTAAATTCCTCTGTCACACCTAAGGCACACCTCACCATTGTTCTGCTGCCATCATGCATGTCCTGTACTATTTTAACATACTTCTCTGCCACACCAGACTTACGCATGCAGTACCACAGTTCCTCTCTTGGTACTCTGTCATAGGCTTTCTCTAGATCCACAAAGACACAATGTAGCTCCTTCTGACCTTCTCTGTACTTTTCCACCAGCATCCTCAAGGCAAATAATGCATCTGTGGTACTCTTTCTAGGCATGAAACCATACTGTTGCTCGCAGATTCTTACTTCTGACCTGAGTCTAGCCTCCACTACTCTTTCCCATAACTTCATTGTGTGGCTCATCAACTTTATTCCTCTATAGTTCCCACAGCTCTGAACATCCCCTTTGTTCTTAAAAATGGGAACTAGAACACTTTTCCTCCATTCTTCAGGCATCTTTTCGCCCGCTAGTATTCTGTTGAATAAGTTGGTCAAAAACTCCACAGCCATCTCTCCAAATTGCTTCCATACCTCTACCGGTATGTCATCAGGACCAACTGCCTTCCCATTTTTCATCCTTTGTAATGCCTTTCTGACTTCCCCCTTAGTAATCATTTCCACTTCCTGGTCCTTCACTCTTGCCTCTTCAACTCTTCCTTCTCTCTCATTTTCTTCATTCATCTGTAACATTATCCATGGTGTGCCTTATCACACGAACGTACGATGGTTAAGCAGAGGTGCTGTGCTAAAGCGCTTCTTTGATTTACGTGATGAAATCGGACAATTCATGGAGAAAAAAGGTAAACCTGTTAAGGAATTACAGTGCCATCTGTGGCTGCAGGACCTTGCGTTTATGGTTGACATCACTGAGCACTTGAATATTCTTAACAAAATGTTGCAGGGACCCTAAAAAATCGTAACACAGTATTATGACAGCATACGTGCATTCAAGTTAAAGCTCGGGTTATGGGAGACGCAGGTGGCAAGCGGTGACGCTGCTCATTTTCCCTGTTTAAAAGATATGTGCGCAGCAAGCGTTAATTCTGACGTGAAACGGTACAAAGAGAAGATTTCAGGCCTGTTGATGGAGTTCGAGAAAAGATTTCAGGTTTTTAGCGAACTCGAAACAGATTTTGCAGTTTTTCGCTCACCATTCACAGTCAAGGCTTCTGATTTGCCCGTTGCCATGCAACTTGAAATCATTGATTTGCAGTGTGATGTAGAACTGAAGGACAGATTTGCCTCTGTAAGCTTGGACACATTTTACAAGTACCTCCTACCAGGCTATCCCGCATTGACAGCACTAGCTGCTAAAACATTGTCCATGTTTGGGACAACCTACCTTTGTGAGCAAGTTTTCTCACTAATGAACATTAATAAAACAAAGCTGCGCTCAAAGCTCACACATAAGCATTTGAATGAGATTCTGAAATTGGCTGCTTCTCAGGACATGATGCCTCATATTGATGCACTTGTGCAGGATAAACGATGTCAAGTTTCAAGGGCAAATTCCAAGCAAGACGAATAATTGCTGTGAAAGTTATTCTTTTGTTCAAATTGCTTTCCAGATGTTGAAAAACAGTGTTTTTAAGTTCCACAAGGCTGGTACTAAATGTTTTTGGAACATTGTTACTATTTCTGTGATCAGTTTTATGTACAACACACTTAAATATATGTTTAACTGTGTAAAAGTGTTGTTAAAATTGCACATACTTTATTTATGTTCTTATGTTATTCTCTTGTTCATATTGTAAAAGGAAAATTCTGTTAATAAACATTTTGATAATTTACTCATTCTTTGCACTAATTATTAGTATTAGTGACTAATACAAAGGAAAAAAGTGGGCTTATTGTTAGTTCTATGTAATTTTGCAATGAGTTTACTGGTCCGGCCCGCTTGATCTCAAATTAAGCTGTATTCGGCCCGCAGACCAAAGGGAGTTTGACACCCCTGTTCTAGACTCTGGAATCCAGAGTGACAATTGCACAAAGATAGGACTCTGATTAGGTTATTGTATTCACTCATCATGCCCAATGACCACTGTACCTGTTGGACCTCTTCCAGAATATGTGTTTTTGTTCATCTGTCTTTTTACCTGTTTATTTTTTTGTGTTGTTTCGTAGATTGCAACATTTCATTAGTTTTAAACATTGGGAATGGAAATAAAACCAGAGGTGTACAAAATTTAAGGTTGAATCTTCAAAACATTCATATTAGGTTAATTCAAAACTAACAGTCTTTTGATATACTGTAAATGTGAGTTTCAAGCAAACTAGTTTTTGCTTGACGTTATGTACC